>NC_138034.1:18547199-19147199 GCF_964106645.2 Podarcis pityusensis | reverse complement strand
CGCTTACACCATGCTGCCTTCCATACTGCCTGTTGGGATGCTGCCGGTGTAGCCTTTTTAGCCTCGGGTGAGAAGAGCTTTGCGCCCGGGACGGGGAAATGGGAGTCAACAGACACTCAAGGAATAGTTTCAGAGAAAAAGCTTTATTCTACCATCCAGGCTGGTAGAAGGAGCAAGTGTGATAAATTCACAAACAAGCACGAGTTCACAGCCATTTACACAGAGTATATATTCCCCTTCAGTTCCCTCCCCTTTCTCCTCCACCTCAAGAGCCCTGCCCCATAATGTGTTTCCTGAGCATGAACAGAAAGCTCCTGTCTTGGGACTCTTTTGGACTCTTGGTGCCCTTCCCAGGAAAGGGGATGAAAAGCCTTGCGTTCAGCATGTCCAAGATGTGTTACAACCAGAGTGAGATAAGAGTCAGTTCTCAGACTTGCTTTGACAGAGCCTATTCATTAGCTTTTTGAAGCCTTCTCGTACTGATAAAAGAATAACATTTTGCCTATGCATCTTGTGAGAAAGCAGAGGAAAACTTTAGCCGTGGATTTTTAGAAGAGAGAAAGGAATTTTGGACAGTTTTGAGGCCTGGTTGGAGGGGTGACTTCGGGCCTAGGTGGGGTCACCTGTCCTCACCTCCTTCATTCGGGGAGTCGGGGGCATTTGGCAGGCCTCCAGCTGGCTCCAGCCACCGGCCGGCAGCCAGGCAAGCACCGGTTCTCAGAACAGCATCAATCAGCGATACGAGCCTCAGATACGTTCAGAAGCTGTGCACGCTTTTATCAGCAGAGTGAATAAATCCTCACAACGGAAGTGGCGGACAGAAGCACATGTAAGCATTATTTACAAGTGTTTATCCAGCATCAGGAACAAAGGAAAAACATGTCTGCTTCCCTTCGTGTCCAGCAAACAGCAGTATACAAACGGAAGTTCCCAGCAAGCCTGTGCTGGAAGTAAACAGGCATGTGACACACAAGAGTCATGCCTGTTCCTTTTAAGGTGGAACAGAACTATATCCTAACACTGCCTTCCCCATGCTCTGACCAGTAAGCAGAAATGACTCAGTAGCCAGGAGGTCAGGTCAGGATCCCCATGGCAGGATCTGCTATTGCAACTATGTGGCATGGCAGAAAGACACATGAAAATAAACAGGCAGGTTTCAGACATCGTTATAACTCATTAGGTTTAGTTTTTTTGCAGCCACACTGGGCATCATCATGAGGGATGAGAGAGAGAGAGAGAGAGAGGGCAGTTGTCTGAGTCCTGGCTCTTAGCCACTGGCAGAGGCAGATTTAAGAATCTGGGTGCAGAGCCAGGGGGGGGGGGGACACACAGGGAATACCACAACCATTACTTAGAATGGAGCATGAGAGGTGGTGGATGCCAAATTTTGACATCACACATGGTGCTGCTGGAATTTGAGACCTCAAGGTCCGCCACTGGGACGTCACTTAAAAGCCCACACGAAAGGATGCGTTTCTCAAATGCTATGTTAGTGAAAACTCTTAAATCAGGTTCCCTAAACATCTGCAGAAGTCTTTCCCAACCTGGTGCCCTCCAGAACTTTTGGACTACAACTCCCATCAGCCTCAGCCAGCAGTCTGGCACCAGGTTGGAGAGCCTGATCTACGTTATGGATCAGATCTCTAAATTCAGTATCATCTGGTGGTTTTTAAAAATAAAAAAATATAAATGCTACCTACCTTGACTTTAGAGTCTAGGTTCAGTACAGGAGGGGTTTTTTTTAAGGGTACTAACTGAGAAAGTCAAAATTCTATTACGCATCAAGGCCAACAAAACGCCATGTACGTACATGATGTCAAAGGCTGTAGTCTGTACCATCAGAGGGAAGGGGCGTACGCTAGCCAAACCAACTCCTCCTTCTTCTTAACTTCACCACTGCCACCAAGTGGATATCTTAATTTCTCTCTTGTTTCCGCCACTAAACAGCCTATTAACCTTCTAGATTTTCACCGGCTCAGCCTATGCCGGCATTTAGGCACAGGGTAAATAACAAGGCCTCTGACCAATTTTCTGCTAAGCAAACCGTTTGACCCAAGTCTTTATTTTTCCTGCAATTTCTGTCAAATTGGTCCTCCAGCCTCATTTTGCAAGTCTTGGCAATGTTTTCTAAGCAGCACAGCTTGCCACCGTCACTAATGCTTGAAATGTCAGTGAGTTGCTTCTGAATGGGAGTCGGTGCAGTGGCCACAGAAATTTGCCACTTTCTGTCTGCAGCAAAACCCTACCTCAGCTACCGAATGTGCGCTGCGAGGTCCGGGCTCCACAGATGGCATTCTCCTCAGTTCCATGCTCTTACTCACTGTCAAACTCTTCCCACCTACGCCCATCATTTTGACATCGCCTGACCTGTATGAGAGCTGCCAGAATTTTCTGCACTTTCTAAGCCAAGCCAAGGAACTTTGGTTGGGCTTGGGTGCATTACCTTTTTGATGCAGGTTTTGCGTGACGAGACAGTTTGCTTTTTAGGCTGCCGCATCAGTTTGGAAGAAAAGCTGCCTACTTAAACTGCAATTATGTTTGTCAGCCTACTTAAGGGCTTATTAAGGCAGCAACTTACACAGTTTTTGAGTTACGCCATTTTAGGAAAAAGAACTAATTTGACTGTTTGAGCAAACTCATAAGAGCTAAAAAGAGAGACATAAATGCATCCAAGTTTACCAATACACCAAGCAAGGGTGTATTGATTTGTATCTTTCAGTTTGTCTTCCAAGCCACTTTGTGGTCTCATTCTGGCTCTTTTCTGTTATAGTGCCCAGCTGAGTTCTCTAAGGCTTTTCAGTGTTTCAGCCCTTTTCTTCTCTTGCCTTTCTTCTTTTCTTCAGGTTTCTGGCTTCATCTTTCCAACTCTTCCACTTACTTTTGAATAACTGCCTTATTTTCTAACTCAAGTTGTATAAAACTTCCTCCCTCCCAATCAGAAGGAGAGTGGAGTCATGACTAAGATTACCGTATTTTTCGCTCCATAAGACACACCCGACCATAAGACGCACCTAGTTTTTAGAGGAGGAAAACAAGAAAAATATATATATTCTGAACGAAACAGTGGATGTATGATTTTTGTGGTTCATGCTGTGGCCACAAACATGATTTGTGATTTGACGGTGAGTTTGGGGTAGCTCAATGCAAAAATCCTGAGAATCCATGTGGATCCGTGCTTTGTAACCAGGTTTTTGCTCCATTGTGGCCCCACGAAACAGTGGATGCGTGGTTTTTTTGGTGCAGGCTGTAGCCATGGACATGCTATGTGATCTGATGGTGAATTTGGGGTGACCCAATGCAAAAATCCTGAGGATCCTCCCAGGCAGCCTTCTTTATCGCTAGTGTCCCTTATCTCCCTCCTGATCACTTGTCGATCAGCTGCTTCCTTTCAACACCCCCTTCCCTCTTGTTTGCCAGCGTCTTTTCCTTAGCTGAAGCAGTTTTTTGCTCCTCCTTTTCTTTTAATTTCTCTCCTCATTGCTTTAATCTTCCTGTCTCCTCTCCTTGCAAGTTCACTTTCTTTACCTCCCCCCTGGCAGCCTCCTTTACCCGCAGCCTTATCTCCCTCCTGATTGCTTGCCGATCAGCGGCTTTGTTTCAACACCCCCTTCCCGCTTTCTAAAAAAAAAAAAGCATGATCTGCTTTTCACCCCTGGGCAATTTGGCTCCAGGGACCACGCATCCGCTCCATAAGATGCACAGACATTTCCCCTTACTTTTTAGGAAGAAAAAAGTGTGTCTTATGGAGCGAACAATACGGTAATTTCTCCTCAATTGGCAGTTGCCTATAGGACTCCCTTCACCTGCATAAGGCTGCCCATGAACTGAGATCAACTTCAGAGCTCCTGCTTTATGCCCACTGTTAAGATAAAATAGGTTGGCAGCAGGTACTCTCAGTTTTTGTTGGAAGGGGGCCAGGCCCCCTGAATGTTGAAGGGACAGAGCAGGCTGAGTATGGAATTGAGTGCAGGGCCGCTTTAGTGGCTGGATCCTCCAGAGTGCTAGGCCTCCTCCAAATGATGTGACGTCATGCTTGCATCACAGGTGTGATGTCACAGGTGTGTGATGTGCGCTGGGCCCCCTCAATCTTTGGGGAACTTGGCGCCTCTGGTTGTTAGGCACAAGGGGGGGGGGCTTTTATATGGGAGCATGCGCCACCTCCATGGAACCCATTATCCAAGGAGATATATTGGTGATTTGAATTCAGGTCATTTTTTTTTCTTGATGGTTTTATGCTGCTGCTGCTGCTCACATTACATTTTAACTGAGCTATAATGATGTGGTTTCATTTGCCATCAATGTGTTGCGCTTTAAATAGTGTTTTAATCTTATCTGCTTTTACAATTGTTTTGTGTATTGTAAACAGCCTTCTGAGAGTATATGCTCTGAAAGGCAGCCCAAAAATACTCCAATAAACACACACACACACACACACACACACACACAGACTTTGGGCGATACTTTTTAAAAGCCAATGAAATTTTTTTATGAGCCTTAAGGTAGTTCATGGAAGAGTTTTATTTTCTCTGCTTGAAAACCTGTATGCTGAGCATGATATAATTTTAGTTCTTTTGGACTGCTGGGGAAACAGCTCAATGTACTGCAGCTGATCTTATCAGATTGTCATGAAATGAATGCCATCTATTTATTTACAGAAGCACCTTGGGGTCAATAGCAGAACATATAATCTAGTCTTTCAGAAGTATTTTCATTGCCTGGTAGAATATTGTTGGAATAAATTTAGCAAGCCTATTTTATTCTCAAAGCCATAAGGAGTGTGATAATATATGGATTATTTTTTTTTAAAAAATGTGTTCTTTAGTTTTAGGCTTTATCAGGTTTGTTTTGTTATGCAGTCTCCTTTTTGTTACATAAGGCTCCTTGAATATATTGAAGAAATATGACCCATATGTTTATAGAGAAATTATTATAAAAGATGAAAATGAAAAAAATCACCCTGTGTTTCCTTACATTTTTAGCAGCAGCTGATCAATAAATCTGTCCTGTTAACCCAGTTCATGCCCTTTAACAGGAAGGAAAATAGCTTTCACTTGTGAGAAACTACAACATCCTGACCTGACTTGGCAAAATTGTGTGGAACTGATTTGAAACAAAACAAAATTATCCAACCCTGTAGCTACACAGGTATGAAACTCCTGTTGTGAAGACCTTTTCAAAAATCAAATGGGGCACTTGAAAGAATCTTATGTACAAATACATGTAGGTAAAGGTAAAGGACCCCTGGATGGTTAAGTCCAGTCAAAGGCGACTATGGGGTTGTGGCGCTCATCTCAATTTCAGGCCGAGGGAGCCGGCATTTGTCCACAGACAGCATTCCGGGTCATGTTGTGGCCAGCATAACTAAACCGCTTCTGGTGCAACCAGACACCGTGATGGAAACCAGAGCACACAGAAACGTTGTTTACCTTCCCACCACAGCAATACCTATTTATCTACTTGCACTGGCATGCTTTCCAACTGCCAGGTTGGCAGGAGCTGGGACAGAGCAACGGGAGCTCACCCCGTTGCAGGGATTCGAACCGCCAACCTTCCGCTCAGCAAGCCCAAGAGGCTCAGTAGGACCAGTTTAGAGACCACAGTCTCACAGAGCAGCTAGTGTGTGAATTACAAGGAGGACAGTCAGGCTTGCTGCAATTCCTTCAGTCCCAGGAGCCTCAAAAAAAGAATGCAGGAATCACTGCTATCATGTATAATCAGATACGGTTGTTCACCTTCTACCTCATCCGAGTGAGAGCCTAACAGAGCAATCCAAAGTCCAACTCCCTCATCTGCGGCACTGGGATGGGTTTGCAGTGGAGAGGCTCCTCCATGTTGACTCCACCAGACTCTTGACAGTGGAGGCCCCAATGCGGATGTCTCTGCTGTGCCTGCCAAAAGCGTGAGTGGGTGACAGCTATTGATGGTAGTGTCATTCAGGATGTTTCCTGGGGTAAGGAAGGAGTGGAGCTCTGGGTCCTAAATGGGTCCAGTTGCTGGTCACGGGTTTGAGGCAGGCCTCTTTGCTGTGCCCACCTGGCACCTGAAAACATGGGATAAAACTGCTTATTAAAGGTAAAGGTAAAGGGACCCCTGACCATTAGGTCCAGTCGTGACCGACTCTGGGGTTGCCCACTCATCTTGCTCTATAGGCCGAGGGAGCCGGTGTACAGCTTCCGGGTCATGTGGCCAGCATGACTAAGCCGCTTCTGGCGAACCAGAGCAGCGCACGGAAACGCCGTTTACCTTCCTGCCGGAGCAGTACCTATTTATCTACTTGCACTTGACGTGCTTTCGAACTGCTAGGTTGGCAGGAGCAGGGACTGAGCAATGGGAGCTCACCCCATCATGGGAATTCGAACCGCCGACTTTCTGATCGGCAAGTCCTAGGCTCTGTGGTTTTAACCCACAGCGCCACCCACATCCCAAAACTGCTTATTACCCCATCTTATATGCTAGGGATAAGGAACATGTGCTTTTCCAGATGTTGTTGGACTCCAACCTCCATCAGCCCCTGTCAGAATAGCTAGTGATCAGGGATGATGGGAGTTGTATTCCAGCAACCTCTGGAGAGAAGAGTGTACATATTTACTGAGGTTGCAAGTCAGTTGAATTGCAAAGGGGGGAAAAACCGAAAGATGTCCTTTCCTTTTAACAATGAATAGTGGTTTCTGTTTAATTAAATTGTACGCTTTCTAATACTTCCTGCTGTATCCCCAAAAGACACCTGTTTTAAGGGTTTGCCATCAATACATTTTATCAATTAATTAGTAAGTTGAAAGGCAAAAGATTCATCAACTATGTTCTTCAAATGTGGTGGACAGCCTTATTGAGTCCACATCCGAGTAAGGATAAATCATCTTGTGGCATTAGCTTGCCTCTGTCCATGTTGTTAAGTGCACTTTAGTGTGTCTGTAACATTTATATTGGCCAAGGGCTGCTTATATCTGAAAACGAATCATGCCCTCTGCTGGGATAACGATGAAGCATACATAATGAAACTATTTCGACTAGAAGGTTACGTAAAAAGGAGCCTGGGAGCTTCTCATTTCCAGGTATTGAAAGGTATTGAGAAAGGGGTGGGGGAGCCCTGGCAAGGGCCGAGTGATTATAAACTTACAACCTGCCTGCCTATGCAAGTGGGTATTTTATTTTAAGGCTATTTAGAAACACCAAACAGCTCCTGTACCCGTCCTTATGATGAAGCAGGTCAATGCAAACGCAGCAGAACCCTGGGCCATCCCAACAAGACAGCTCGCTCTCATTTCCCCTGAAATCACAGAGATCATAACTCAAAGCACTAAACAAACCAAGCAAGTTGCCAAATAGGCACGACCCGCTGACCACACTGCTTGCATAAAGCAGTGGTGGTAAATCTAGCAGTCACCTTAAACGTATGGTTACCAGATTTTGTTCAAAGAATCCGAGGACACTTTTTTTTTTTGGGAAAAGAGAAAAAAAGTTATTTTTAAAAAACATTTTTTTAAAAAATTAAGAAGTAATATCTTTTCTTCTGTAGTCTCCTCTGTCGCATGGCCTTCCTCTGGGCCCCGGCCTGCTCTCTTGGAGCGCTAACCGCTGTGGAGTAGGCTCAGGTCAGACCTGGGCTCGGCCACTTGTCTTTGCCCTCTCCTACCTCTCTTCCTCAGCGGCGGCAGCAGCTCCCCTCTTTTTTCTCCTTCTTCTTTCTCTCTCTTCCTTCTCCTTCTCCTCCCCTCCTTCTCTCTGCATCGGCTCCGGGGGTTTTACTGGCCCCAGAGCGCCGCTGGGCAGTCACTCCCGGCTCGATTTGCGTCGTTGGTGTGTGTGTGTCAGCGGTTCCCCCAGTTGGCGCGCTGGGCGTCCCCAGTTTCCCCTTGGCAGTGGCAGCAGCAGTCTCAGCAGCCCAGAGCCAGCTTAGTAGTGCAGTTGGCTCAGGTTGGCTTCAGGAGCTGCTCGCTGCCATGGCACCCGCCATTTTGCCTCACCAGAAGTCCTCATATGATGTGTCTTGTGCCGTTGAACCAATCACATAAGATTCATCCCCTACTAATAAATATACAACACTTAAAATATAAGTCCAGGGACATTAAATGAAATCTGGAGACATTCTGGGGACAGATTTTCTCCGGGGACAGATTTGGAAACCATACCTTAAAGGCCCCAGCTTTATAAGAACTGCTGATAAAATTACAGTCGTAGATTGGAAGTTGAAAGGAATCTGTTCCGGAAGTCCGTTCGACTTCCAAAACCTTCAGAAACCAAAGCGCGGCTTCTGATTGGCTGCAGGAAGCTCACTTCTGGGTTTGCAGCCTTCGGGAGCCAAAACGGCCGAGTGCCAAGGCATTTGGGATCCAATGTACGACTGTATAGGAAAGGAGTGGGAAACTGGATCCAGCCAGTAGGTGTTTTTGAAACCACACAGTCACCTGACATCAATCGCTTGATGTCACTGTGACACCAGATGAAGCATTTCCCTTTATCCATGCAGTTTGAAATCAAACAGTGCAGGCAAAGGAAGCCACCACTGGGCAGCTGGGAATGGTTTGAGGTAAAGGGTCTCATGAACCAAATTAGGAGCCCAAGGGTCAGAGGATCTCCATCTCTGGTGTAGGAGGTATCTATCGTATATTAAATGTCTCCCAAGAACACCACAGAAAGGAAGCAGCAGATGGCATTTGAGTACCAGAGAAATTTCGTCACTGAAATGCTTGTAGTATTGTATTTTTTTGTTTCTTCTGGAGAAATGTACTTTTCTTTTGTTCTGGTAAGGAAACACTTTAAATTGTTTAAAAAGTATTAAATCACATGGCTTCATGTAGCTACATAGAAAAGGCATGATCAACACTGCTGCTGTTATTTGCTGCACTTCTAAATGCGTCATCTTCGTTC
This sequence comes from Podarcis pityusensis, assembly GCF_964106645.2. Classification (NCBI taxonomy): domain Eukaryota; kingdom Metazoa; phylum Chordata; class Lepidosauria; order Squamata; family Lacertidae; genus Podarcis; species Podarcis pityusensis. The sequence continues at coordinate 19,138,331 of NC_138034.1, read as the reverse complement.
AAAATGCACATGTGGAGCAGTCATTCTCAAGCATTGGGGTGATGCCTCTCTTGGGAGCAGACAGAGCTGATGTTAAGGAGAGCAGGGTTCCCTTCCCTTCCCATCCCATCCCATCCCATCTCATCCCATCCCATCCCATCCCATCCCATCCCATCCCAAGGAGTAGACTGTTTTCAGAGAAAAGTTCCCAGCCTCATTCTCAGACACTCTCAATTTCAATAAAGCTTTTGTGTGTGTGTGTGTGGGCCTAGTCTCTGTAGGATCTTTACAACTTGAAAATGGCGGCAGCAGAAGAATGGCAGTTTCTCTGGACTATAGCAGTCAGAAACCTGAAGCCATGGAACTTGATCTGAACCCCTCTGCACCTCTTGATTTCACATACAGTACCCTAGCTCAGTGTAAAAGAATTGAACTACAGTCGTAGGGTGGATCTACACACAGGAAAAAACCCACGATAAATAAGCCAAAAATTAAATCGTTTATAACAAAAGGGGAAAAATCAACGCTATGGAAAATCACATAGAATTTCTTTTACTCTCCAGCGCCATCTGGTGTTGTATGTTTATAACACAATCAAAATGCTATTTTTTTTTACTAATGTACAGTAGGGAGTCCCTAGACTGCTTCTGTATACATGTATCTGCTGCATCTGCAAGGGGATGCATATCTTTCCTATGTATTCATTTGGGGAGTATAAGGTGAACTTGGAGACCTGACAGGTGCCCCAAGGCCCATTAAACACCAAGGGTGAGGCATCCACCATTGCTGATGTGCAATGGTGATGGGAGATCAAGGGGATATCAAAGTGATATACAGAAATTTGGGGAGCTGGTGAAGAAGGCTGCAAGGTAAATGCCTATCTATGAGAAAAGAGTCCTGCAAAGAGACTGGTAAGTTAGGAACTGTCCAGACTAGGGCTAGAGACTTGGGTTTATCCAACTTTTGTTTGCTTTTGCTCCAGCAGGGATATTTTGGCTTTCTGTAATTTGGGGGCATCACATTTCTTTCTCTTTAACATTTATAGCAATACCTAAGGAGGCTTCAAAGGGACCCCGGTTAACTTTTGGAGGCTGTTTGATAAGGAGCATTCTGGTAAACAAATGGAAGCTCAGTCCAGATCAGACTGAGGCACTGTTAGTGGGTGGTTCTCTAGACCAGATGGATGGGAGGTTGCCTGCTCTTGATGCGATCACACTACCTCTGAAGGAGTAGGTACGTAGCTTGGGGGTCCTCCTGGATTCTTTGCTGTTGCTTGAGGCTCAGGTGGCCTCGGTGGTGTGGAGGGCATCCCATCAACTTTGTCTGTTGGTCCAGCTGCACCCTTATCTGAACATAGACTAACTTCTATGCTCTGGTACCCTCTAGGCTAGATGACTACAACACATTATAGGTGGGACTGCCTATGAACAAAGTTCAGAAACTTCAGCTGGTGCAGAATTCAGTGGCCAGGTTGCTCACCAGGGCAAGACTGTTTGCATATAACGCCAATCCTGCCCTGGCTGCCAATTAGTTTCCATGCCCAATTAAAAGTGCTGGTTTTGACCTATAAAGCCTTAAACGGCTCTGGACTGCAATATCTCAAGGACCGCCTCTCCCCATATGAACCAACCCGGACCCTGAGATCATCATTTGAGGCCCTTCTTTGTGTGCCCCTTCCACGAGAGGTCCAGAGGGTGGCGACACAAGGACAGGCCTTTTTGTGGTGGCTTCCCCCAGTTGTAGAATGCTCTCTCCAGGGAGGCTCGCCTGGCGCCTTTGTTACATATCTTTAAGTGCCAGGCGAAAACGTTCCTCTTCTCCCAGGCCTTTGGCTAATTAAACAATCTATGGCCTTTTAAACGAGGGTGCGGGAGTTGTTATTATTTGCCGTTTTGGGATTTTTGTTTGTTTTTATATCGTAAACTGCCCTGTGATCTTTGGATGAAAGCTGGTATAGAAATCTAATAAACAAACAATCAAATTGACCCCTTATCGGAGGGCCCAAGATATGGGTACACTCCTTGCACCTAGCAACCAGTATATGCAAGTATAATCGCTCCCTCCCCACCCCCTGAATAACGCACACATTAAATACAAATGCCCTGGTAGTGTTGCTCAGTTCCTCAACAGGTTCTCTCTGATTAGCAGAAAGAGCCAAAGGAAAGTTTTATATCTTCTTTGGCAGTTTAATTTTCTTTACAGTAACCTTTTGTACTTTCAAGAAGAAAAATGAAGAACCTCTTCATTGCTGCCTTGCTTCAGAGCGCAGAAATTCCCCAGGGTCCTATGTACTCAACCTAAATTATTTTTATTATTCACGGCTGGATCTTGATTTTAGTGTCATAATGGTATTTTTCATCATCTTTCTTCCCCTGGCATCATATCCACAACATGCTCCAGATGAATTCAAGCTGGAAATGCTTGAACAGTAGAAATACTGTTTTTCTCATGCTCGTTTAGGTGTATTCTCTGATGCACTATATGTATAAGAAATTGCCTCTTTGACATATTAACAAGGTGCCTTCCGTTTTTTATTTATAAGAAAGCATATATTGCAAAAGAGGGGCTGGGAATTGCAGTGATCATGTAGTACAAGATATATGAGATACTGTTATGTACTGAAGTTCTCACCCTGGGCTAGCAGGGGGTTACTGTAGATAGTTATGCAAATGAAGGATCGAAAGTGTCGTTCAGTGATTGGATAGCTACAGAAAGTTGTTACAGTTACATTGTACTGGAGCTCTATATAAGCAGGCTGACTGAGTCCTTCAGCTCAGTTCTGTTCTGGCCTCTGAATAAACAAGAGCTGTTGAAGAATCGCTGTGTCGTCTGATATGTTCACCCACAACTTAATATGAGATACAATATGTAATAATCCTGTGTTCAGCAGCCAAAGCACACATAGGCCAGCTGAAAAAGTATGATGATATTGTGAATAAATTTCTTTTTTTTCTTTTTCTTTTTAAAAAGAATCTGTTTTCTAACTTTCAGCAAAATTGTCGAGACAAAAACTCCAACAAAGCTTTATATCTCAGCCGTTACATTAACAAATTTTGTCTCTTACTTTACAGGGTGCTGAGAAAATTTTGTCAATGAATGAATCAGGGGAACTGCAAGATCTCTTAACCAAAATTGAGGTAATTGATGAGGTTATAAAAGATGACACATTAAAATACCGTTCTCATACATTAGTTACATACATAGTATTCTGTGGTAAGCTCACAGATGAATTATATTTTCTTTGTAAGGGAACATCAACATGAATGTCTCCAACCTTTTGCCCATTCTTCACTACAAGTATCTGTTGGCCCTACACTTGTATTAATTCTGGAAAAATAAATTTAGGAACATGGCCATAGGAAGGTAATATGTGGTTCTGCCCCGAGTATATATAATTGATGCCCATGCCTACGCCACCCAACCTCCCCCAGCCTCTATTACACAAACTCAAAAGTGCCTCACATAGAGAACAGGGCAGCTCAGGCTAGAACTACCAATCCCCCCAAACAAAATGGCCGCCCCATATCTTCCTTTCATTCTCTTCTCTGTCATGTGGCGAAGGCATAAAATTGTGCATCTTTGTTCTCATTGGGTCTGAACTGGTGGTGGCAGACCAGGAATGACTGACATTTGGGTCAAACTGGTAGCTTAGTGAAGATGTTGACCCAGTGTGTGGCAGCTGTGAAAAAGTTGGGATTCCGTGCTAGGGATAATTAAAAGTTTAATCAGTATTATAAAAAATAATAATCAAAAAATAAAACTGTCAATATCATTCTGCTAATCTATAGTGTGACCACACCTTGAATACCATGTACAGTTTTGGTCAGCTCCAAAATGACACCATAGAACTGGAGAAGAGTCAGGAAAGGGCAACCAAGATTATCACAGTGTTACTTGGCCTCTCCTGGCATGCCCAACGGAGGACCTCAAGGTCCATAAATAGCAACACCTTAGAGGTCCCGGGCCCTAAGGAAGTTAGATTAGCCTCAACCAGAGCCAGGGCCTTTTCAACTCTGGCTCCGGCCTGGTGGAACGCTCTGTCTCATGAGACCAGGGCCCTGCAGGATCTGATTTCTTTCCGCAGGGCCTGTAAGACAGAGCTGTTCTGCCTGGCCTTTGGCTTAGAATCAGTTTGATTTCCTCCCCCTCTTTCTTTTCCTTTCTCCTCCTATGAAGAGATTGCACCCTAATGTTTTAATTGTTTAATGTTGTATTTTAATCTTGTTTTTTAAGTTGTATTCACTCAACTTGTTTTTATTATTGGTTGTTAGCCGCCCTGAGCCCGGTCTTGGCTGGGGAGGGCAGGGCATAAATAAAATTTATTATTATTATATTTAAAAGAAGAGTAGACAAATTCATAAAGGATAAGGCTATCCATAGCTACTACCCACAATGGCTACGTTCTGTCTCATTGTAGGAGGCAGCATGTTGCTGATAGCCACAGTGGCGTAGCGTGGGGGTGCAGGGGGGGCCGGCCACACCGGGCGCAACATCTGGGGGGGGTGCGCTTGCACTCGCAGCTCTCTGCCCCTACCTGGCTCACTCACTCTCTCTCACTGCAGTGCTGGCTGTGCGAATCCGATGCGAGCCGCTGGGTCGCCGCCCACTGTGGAGGGGGTGGGTGCCAGGCGTGCGGTGCGGAGAGAGAGCGAGGGACTATCTGGGGGAGGGACAGTGCAGCGGCCGCCCAGCGCAGCGCTGAGCGCGGGAGAGAACCACACCAGACCAGCCCAGGCAGCAGCAAGAAGAAGCTGGCAGCGGCGGCAGGTTAGGGGGCGCAAATTACTTGCCTTGCCCCGGGTTAGGGGGCGCAAATTACTTGCCTTGCCCCGGGTGCTGACAACCCACGCTACGCCGCTGACTAGCCACCATGGGTCTTTGGCCTGATCCAACAGGGCCCTCCTTATGTTTTGTTTCTTATGTAAATCACAGCCATAGGGGAGCCCAAGAAGCCTCAGAACCACGGAGAGTGGAGGGATTTATCTGCAACCATCTGTTATAAGAATCTCAAGATCTCAAATATAGAATAAATATTCATAAATGCACACATATCTAAATATATGAACGTGTGTCTGAAATAGTATGGGAGAGCAATCCTGAAGCCATTTTGACTCTCCCAGTGACCTCAGATATTCCTCTGCAGTAAGGGAGGTAAATGGGGAAAGTCTTCCCATTGTCTTTTTGCTTGCAGATCCTGTCTTAAGGGCATATTTGTGTATGCCTGTGACCTGGATTAACCATCATAAAAGAATGGCCAGGCTGCCCAGGCAATACAATCAGTGACCATTCTCAGGTATCCTGGCAGGCAGGACTTCTCCTTCTGTGATATATGTATGATTTTTTGGGGGGTGGTGGTCTTGGGCTACAGGGTGGGCAATTTCAAAAGTCTATATAAGGGCTTGCGCACCATTGTTCAGGGTTCTCCTCCCTCCTGCGTATGGTGAGCGGGGACCCAGTTGCAACAGTTTTTTGTATAAAGTTCCTTGCCACTTTGCTTCTCAATATACTCTGGTTGGCCTCTGTGGACTCTATACGGGCTGTGGAATACCCCATAAGAGAAAGGGAGCAGTTTTTCTTATAACACATTTCAACAAAAAATATCTCCTTGAAACTTCCATTCCTAATTCAAGGGAAGCTTCCACTGGCAGGATGGAGGGTTCTCTTGAAAAACAAATAGCAGCTTCAGAAAGGTTTTTGTTGGAACTATGGGTCCTGAGAGTCATACAGTGGTACCACTACTCACATGCCCCTCTTGTTATGTATCCTTCAGGATACGCACACGGCAAACCAATAATAATAATAATAATAATAATAATAATAATAATAATTTATTATTATTTATACCCCACCCATCTGGTTGGGTTTCCCCAGCCACTCTGGGCGGCTTCCAACTGAATATTAAAAACAATACAGCATCAGACATTAAAAACTTCCCTAAACAGGGCCGCCTTCAGTTGTCTTTTAAAAGTAAAATAGTTGTTTATTGCCTTGACATCTGCTGGGAGGGCGTTGATTTATTGTGCCACGTGTGTGCGCAGAACAGGCACCTCCAGCTGCGGAAACCTCGGGATCCGACCAGAGCTCCGGAAAGGATCCCGTCCGCAACTGGAGGTACCACTGTATTTACATAAAAAGAAATGTGTAAGTTACTTTCATTCTCACAGTTAATTCCCTGTCTGGTTTGGCCTTCAGAATATAATGCAAATAATGGATGCCATCTTTCTTTCTCTCCCCCCCCCCAGAGAGTTCAACACCCTCATGAATGCCTCTCATGTGGGGGCTTTGGTTTTATTCCGTGCTCAGCGTGCCATGGGAGCAAGATGTCAGTGTTTCGGAACTGTTTTACGGACTCATTCAAAGCCCTCAAGTGCACCGCTTGCAACGAGAACGGATTGCAACGCTGCAAGAGTTGCCTCAGCTAAGGATGGCGCCTTGATACAAAAAACAACCTCATTTTATTATGTCAACGCAGCAGTTTGTTATACTATTTTATATTAAGGAAAACCACCATGTTTGTCTAATTCAGTCAATAAACGTTCATTTGTAAAAAATAAAATAAAATAAAAAGTTGCTGGAGTCCTTTATGTGGTGAGATCTCACAGTTACCTGAAACTCAACGTATAAAAAGCCGGTATAGTTGTACCTTGGTTTTCAAACATGCCTAGGTCTCAAATGTTTTGGCTCCCAAACAATCGAAACCCGGAAGTGACTGCTCCAGTTTGCGAACATTCTTTTGGAAACTGAACTTTTGGCGGGGCTTCTGCGGCTTCCAATTAGCTGCAGGAGCTTCCTGCAGCCAATCAGAAGCCACGCTTGGGAACTCGAATGCTTTGGAAGTCGAATGGACTTCCAGAACGGATTCCGTTTGACTTCCAAGGTACAACTGTATAGTACATCTACAACAACAACAACACCTTGTGTTGATTAAATAATAGCTGAGCACATCGCTATGAGATTTCTATCAAGTTTGAAGACTATTCTAAGAGATTTCAGCAAACTGTAGATTTGCTGCCAAGTGCTCTCAAGGTGTTTTGGGCTACATTTCAACGTTTCAGCTTCAGAAGAATTGGGGTGAATGTCTGAGAGCAGCACACCTTTTGATGTATGACTAATCCCTGGGGGTTCTCATACGTCTACTTTTTAATTTTTATTTATGAAATTTGTATAGCACCCTATACTCGCAGGTCTCAGGGAGGTTCAAAGCATAATGTCACAATATAAAAACACAAAATACATAATAAAAATAAAAAACAGGAACAACCCAATAACCCCTCCTCTCTCTAACATGTTTGAAAAGGGCATTGGATGTCAGTCAGCCAAAGGCCTGGTCAAAGGGGAATGTTTTTGCCTGGTTTCTGGAACAAAGTCTAATTCTCCCATCAGTTCCTGACTATACTTCCAGGACCAACACTGCAATTTACAAGGCTCACAGAGGGGTATTGGCCCAACTCGCTAAGCATAGGATTTTGCCAGTAGCAAACTGATGGCACAAAGCATATTTGCTATGTTATCATTCCAAAATGCAGTTCTCTGAAGTTTGGGACAAGATTCCTAACCCCTTCCACGTTGAGAGCAAGCACATATGGCTATAGAGATTTACAATATAAATCCTATGTGCGTTTACCCATAAGGAAGTCCCACTGTAGTCCATAAATGCCTATTCTCAAATAGGGTGAATACGACTGCAATTACAGCAGCTGTTGGGGATATTTTCCTGCTTTGTTTGTTTGCTTGAAAGCTCTTGCAAGATTTTATTAAGTGTTACATAAGGTGAGGGGAGATAGAATGCATTCCATTTGTTGGTACAGTTTTATAGTTGCAGGCAATTTCTTCCATTTAATTCAATATTCTTAAATGAGGCTCTTGATGTTCAGAACAGTTTGGTTTTATTTTTTATTTTTTTAAGAGAGGGAAGGAGGCTACTTTTATATTGCTTCAGGGGATATACAAACCTTTTCTTTTCCGGTGAGAAATAATACCACGAGAAATTGATTTCCATCAAATGTGAGGTGTCTGGCAGCTTTGTCATTTGAAAAGATCTATAACAGGCGAGATCCTGTCAGGTCCAACAGCACACTAAATTAATATCAAGAACTTGCATTTCTATGGCCTTGAGAACTTGGTGTGAAACCTTGGAGTAGAAGGACAGCTTTACACCCAATAAAGTAAACTAAAACTCTAACCAGGATCAAGTGAAGATGGCCAACATTGATAAACAGCGCAATATATGCTAAGGGATAAGATCAGTGCCAAATGCAAATACACAGGTTCCCATAAACAGCTATTCTGAATGGCGTCTTTATTACTGCTCATTTTGAGACAAAGAGATACCAGGTGACAGATACAAATGAGTAACCACACCAATAGAATTTTCCTGGCCTGGAAAGAATTTTACCCTCGTGTCCCTTTGCCAAAACTGGAGGATGCAAGGACAGCTGAGTCATTCTTTCTATTAAGACTCATGTGTTCTTTCACAGTACACACTTACTTGCGTGGGGCCGCAATGGCGCAAAAACGTGGTTACAAAGCACGGATCCACATGGATCCTCAGGATTTTTGCATTGGGTCACCGCAAATTCACCATCAGATCACATGTCTGCGGCCACAGCATGAACCACAAAAATCATACATCCACTGTTTTGTTCTGAATATATATTTTTTCTTGTTTTCCTCCTCTAAAAACTAGGTGCGTCTTATGGTCAGGTGTGTCTTATGGAGCGAAAAATACGGTATGTACATGTGCAAGAATACAAGGGCCAGGAAGACCGGGAGGAAGTATGCCGTCAAAGGGAAGCAAGCAGCAAGCAAGGAAAAGGGGGAGGAATTAGAGTCCTTCTACTATCAACAAGTTGCTCAAAGTAAGGAAGAAGTTCTGAGGCTTTGGAGTCAGCTGGCAATGCTCTGGCTGGCTGGTGCTACAATGTAGATGGCACCTTGCCAGGCTAGCATACCCTCCAAGTCTCCCAGTTTCCCAGGGATAGTCCTGAAATTACGAAAGCCATCCCAGCTTCTGATTTGATCCTGGAATGTCCCCCTTCTTAAAAAATAAATAAAAATAACACTTCATTTTTTTCTTCCCCATAACTAAAGGTTGACCCATTTTTCACAGGCACGGGCTTTTACGGAAGACAAATGAAACGATATTGTTGATGAACAGGTCTTCATCTTCTTCATGGTTAAAAAGATACCGGCAGAAACTTCATGTATTATTTCCGACCCTTGCTTTGTATTATGGCATGAAAGCTAATTTTATTCACTTAGGAGCAAGACACATAATATGACCACAAAAGCATTCGACGGGAAACATTTATGCCCTAAATAATTTAGGTGGTGGGAGAATTTCGATTGCTCAGCTTACTTTAAATAATTTAGGGGCGATAAGGAGGAGTATTGTAATCCAGTGACAATCTGCAGAATGAAAATTAGGGGAAATCATTATTTATGTTCATTCCCGACTCTCTTCTTTCGTTCTTGATCTTGTGGGTGCTGAAATTGGGAAATGGTGGCATTTCAGTAAAGGGTTATGAAAAGAGCAATCTGGCCTAAAATGCTTCTGGCTTACCAGTCCCATTGTGAAAAATAGCTTTCAAATGAGTTTTAAAGATTTATGAAATCGAGTAAGCTCTTGCTAAAGTAATGGCACTTTGCAATGATTTGCATGTGAGTCCTTCACAGTTTCTGTGTTTCGATGTCCAGACTCCACGCATCGTCTTTCGAAGGAGACAGCCTGTCTCTTGGCAAAGGAACGTCTTTTAATAGCCAATTAGCAGCTACCACATGCCCATGGAAAAAGAAATATTACAGGTCCTTGCAGTGTATGGGAGGAAACGTCTCATGTGAATTTATTCTAGGCTGCTTTTTCAGGTGATTTGGTGAGAAGTTATATTTTGAATGAAGCGGCAAAACGTCACTGTGATTGCATTGATATTTAATGTAATATATCAGGGGTGACCCATTCCCAAGAGACTGCGATCTACTCACAGAATTAAAAACTGGCAGTGATCTACCCTCTTTTGGGGGGGGGGGGGTTAGGAAGGGAAGCCCTGTTCTGAGGGGTTCAGGTCAAAGTTGTTCAGCTTCTGTGGGGGGAGCCAGTGATCTACCAATGATCTACCACAGACGTCCAGTGATCTACTGGTATAATAATAATAATAATAATAATAATAATAATAATTTATTATTTATACCCCGCCCATCTGGCTGGGTTTTCCCAGCCACTCTGGGTGGCTTTCAACAGAATATTAAAATAAAATAATCTATTAAACATTAAAAGCTTCCCTAAACAGGGCTGCCTTCAGGTGTCTTCTAAAAGTCTGGTAGTTGTTTTTCTCTTTGACATCTGGTGGGATGGCGTTCCACAGGGCGGGTGCCACTAATGAGAAGGCCCTCTGCCTGGTTCTCTGTATCTTGACTTCTCGCAGCAAGGGAACTGCCAGAAGGCCCTCAGCGCTAGATTCAGTGTCTGGGCAGAATGATGGAGGTGGAGACGCTCTTTCAGGTATACTGGACTGAGGCCGTTTAGGGCTTTAAAGGTCAGCACCAACACTTTGAATTGTGCTCGGAAACGTATATCATGATCTACCTGTTGGACGTGCCTGTAATATATTATTACTTTATTACAATATTACAATAAAGAAGTCAGTCCCCACACCCTCACTTTTTTGTGGTTGAAAGACATGCTGTGATGAAAGCTGTCTTCCAGTTTTTCGAAGGTTTTCCTTCTCTGTGAAAGAGGTTTTCACTCTTCTGCTTCATTCTCTCAGCAGGAGTGAAACTCTGTCAGCATATATTTGCTCAGAGGCCTGCACTGGTCGCTGATTTGTTACCAGACCAAATTGAAGGTGTCACTACTAGTCTGCAAAGGCCTTAGCAGCTTGTGAGCTCGTCTTATCCCATACATGCCCATTCGACTGCTTTAGTCTGATGAAGTGGCGCTATCAATATGCACTACATAATACTCTTTCTGCCCTTCTATGAAATTGAATATTTAGTGTTTGCAGCATTTACACCAGGCTTCCTCAACCTCGGCCCTCCAGATGTTTTGAGACTACAATTCCCATCATCCCTGACCACTGGTCCTGCTAGCTAAGGATCATGGGAGTTGTAGCCTGATTTACACCTTTGAACTCCCTGCTGACTGACATCAAGCAGAGGCCTTCACTGTACTCTTTTTGGTGCATGTGTAAAACATTTTTGTTTAGGAAAGCCTATACAGGCATGTAGAAGCGATATGTGTTTTAATCTGTTTATTATTGGTTTAAATTGGTTTGTCATGCTTTAAAATGCCGATTTTTAATCTCTATCGACAAATTAATGGGTTTTATTTTTTGCAAACATCTTTAAGGTTTTACCACCACTAAGCAGTATATAATGTTTGTTAAATAAATAAAATAAAGTATCAGTTTGTAGCAATGGGAGTTTAAAAAAAAGAGTGCAGGCAATATCATTTCAAGTAACTTTTTTTTTTTTTTTTTTGCAAAGTAGCATGAGCAGTTTGGGGGAAACCGTGGCTATGAACAGGCATGAAATAATTGGAAAGGGAAGAATTTAACAGTGTTGGGGTGGTTTCCCCCCTCTGTAATTTTTTGCACCCTTCAAAACAGTGTTTGGAACTGAAAAAAGAACCTCACAAAAATTTATCACGTGACTAACTGAAATGTACTCGTGTGATTCACGGTGCTGGTGTTTTTCAGGATAATCCAAAGTCTTCTCCCCTCAGAAATATTAAGGATTGGATAACATGACTTCTTTTGCTCTGCTTGCTTTGAAGAAAGTGTGACTTCCAAGGAGTATGTAGCAGCGGAGAGTAACAGGCAAAGATCAATGGACTGCGGGGAAGAAACTGTGTTTGATGAGTCTGAAGATATTTGATCTGGAAGTAGCCGAGTCATAGTGCTATTTTTATTGCGCTAGGAAAAGGTCACAGAACCCTAAGAGATACCATGACAAATGGCAAACTGCCAAACCTATGGATGTGGGGAAAGGCGACATAAAAAAGAGTGATGTACCGACAGTGGGGTTGAATATAAATTAAAAGAGCGAAGGAGGTGGCAAGAGAAAAGGTGGCGGGGCTTTGGAAGCTGTCAAAGAAAAACTTACTTCCCTTGGCATGGGATAAATAGCCTCTTGAGAAGCAGAGCCATCAAGAATTTCCATTTAAAGTAACAGTACATGACATGTAAAATGAGGATGGCTGTTGCTGCAAATAAGGCTTGTTAACATATACAAACAATTTTGTAGTGTTCATTCTCATTCCTTTTGTCCAGTTAATCCAAGATGGTCTAAGGATCCCTTAATAATAGGTCTCAGCAGTGGCGGAGGAACGCTCTCCGGCACCCGGGGTGGTGCAGCCCATACGGACTGCGCATGTGAGGCATCCCACGCGTGCGCACTCTGTACGGAATGCCACACATACGCACTCCATATGGGCTGCCGCTTGTGCGCGGCGGCTCTACAGGCTGCCGCTTGTACTGCGTCCATACGGGATGCTGCTTGCACAGTGACTGTTCGGGCTGCCGCATGAGCGACATCCCATATGGACTGCGCATGTGTGGCAACCATAAGGGATGCCGCACATGTGCAGTCCGTACGGGATGCCAAACATGCACAGTCCATATGGGCTGCCACTCACACGTGGCGGCCGAACGAGCTGCTACTTGCATGGCGACCATACAGGCTGCCGGGCGAGTTTTTATGGGGTTTTTATGGGGTTCAACAGTTCTGCAGCTTCTTTAGGAAAGGAAAGGGAGCCATTTCTACAGTTTCCAGACGGATAATCTAATCAGCCAGTCACATGTCGCTGGGGAAACAAAGCCTCCGCCTGCAGAACTTTCAGCAATGGAGGCCTGGGCAAGAGGGCAGGGCCGGAAAGGGAGCCTGCGATCACATTCACTCCATAAGACGCACAGACATTTCCCCTTACTTTTTAGGAGGAAAAAAGTGTGTCTTATGGAGCGAAAAATAGAATAATTTACAATGAGCTAAAAAAGATGTTTAAGGTTTTCTTTATTAAAAAAACCAAGGCTTTCCTCCTGGGGATACTAGGCCCAGACATACCTAAAAAAGTGAAGGAAATATTCTTGTACGCCACGGTAGCTACAATAATATTAATCGCCACAAATTGGAAAAGAGAAAAAATTCTGACTAAACTGGAGTGGCAAAGTAAACTGCTAGCATACGCCGAGTTGGCAAAAATGACAGGGGAACTGAGAGGTCATACTGATCAAACATTTATTAAAGAGTAGGACATGTACAAAAAAATACCTTAAGGAATATTGTAATAGGATGACGTCAATGGCAGGCCTTGAATGACTTCTGTGGTAGGGTGGATAATTATAGGAGAAGAAATTATTAAGGAAAATTAACAACAACAATAACATGAATAGTGCGTTAGATCGAATAAGCGGTGGATGCATGACGGGGTGACGGGAAGTCGCTATAGATGTAAGAAGAATTCAGCATGATTTGATGTAATTACTGCAATTGTTTTCTTTTTTTCTGGACAAAACTTTGTTCGTTGTTTCTTTTTAACTTCAATAAAATATGAAAATAAAATTAAATAAAGCTACCAGTGAGGTGTGGGGTAGGCTGATCAGCAACCAAGGGGGAAGGGAGCCCAAGCAGGCATCAGAAGCGGGGAGAGACTGGGTCAGCACCACTCAGGAACAGGGCTGCTAACCGACTAGCAGTGCCCCACATTGGGCAATGGCATCAGCAGGCCACACAGATGCCAGGGGATGGTCAGCAGCCATTAAACCAAGATTATTTCTGTATGTATGTGCTCTGTCCCTAAACCAGGGGTCAGCAAACTTTTTCTGCAGGGGGCCAGTCCACTGTCCCTCAGAACCTGTGGAGGCGGACAGACTATATTTTGAAGAAAGAAAATAACTAATTCCTATGCCCCACCAATAACCCAGAGATGCATTTTAAATAAAAGCACACATTCTACTCATGTAAAAACACCAGGCAGGACCCACCAATAACCCAGTAAGGTAAACGGACCCCTGACCATTAGGTCCAGTCATGGCCAACTCTGGGGTTGCGGCGCTCATCTCGCTTTACTGGCCGAGGGAGCCGGCGTACAGCTTCCAGGTCATTGGCCAGCATGACTAAGCCGCTTCTGGCGAACCAGAGCAGCGCACGGAAACGCCATTTACCTTCCCGCCAGAGCAGTATCTATTTATCTACTTGCACTTTGACGTGCTTTCGAACTGCTAGGTTGGCAGGAGCAGGAACCGAACAACGGGAGCTCACCCCATCACGGGGATTCGAACCGCCGACCTTCTAATCGGCAAGTCCTAGGCTCTGTGGTTTAACCCACAGCACCACCCAGAGATGCATTTTAAATAAAAGCACACATTCTACTCATGTAAAAACACCAGGCAGGCCCCACAAATAAGCCAGAGATGCATTTTAAGTAAAAGGACACATGTAAAAACACACTGATTCCTGGACTGTCTGCGGGCCGGATTTAGAAGGTGATTGGGCCAGATCCTAAACTGTGGCCACATCTGTCTGCCTCATCCACTGCAAGCGTGTGTGCACACCCACCACAAGTGTACTTTATTATTATTGATCAAATTTGTATACCACCCTTCATATATTTGATGGTTATTTGTTTTGCCTGGGCTAAGAGATGTACCACTTTGCTTTCAGGTGGAATCAAACTTGACTGTATCAAATTCATCAGCAGACTTTAGATATCTGATATCTCCTGCTGCCATTAGCTGGAGCCCTTACTGTTTACAATTTTTTATATATATATACTAGTGATGCGCTAGGTTACTATGTGCAGTTGTAGCTGGCAAGATCCTACCCTATGAATTGGGAGCGTTATGCAAGAAGAAAAATATGTCACACCTCTGAGTAATGTTTCACATTGAAGCAGGGAGGTCAGTTGGAAGATTGGAGGAAAAGGTTGAGGCTGCATTTGTCAAATCTTACTGTTATGAGAAAGCTATATTGGCATGGTTTGCCTATCCCTGAGAACAAATAAGGCAATTGTGCAAGGGCATTTCAAGCTTGATCAGATACTTGGCTTTCTCTTTGTCTCCTGGGATAACCTGGCACCGGTTAGTCTAGGCAATGAAATTAAGCTGCTGTTTTAGCAGTCTTAAAAAACTGTTACAGGAGGCGGAAGAAGTTTCTCTCTCTCTTCCAAGCCGAACGATAGGTTTTTAATGCCCTCTCATAATTCCTTCCACATTATCCACAGGAACTTTAACACGACTAAGTATATTACCATACTCTTGTCTTACTGGCCTCTCTGTAGATGATGTAGAAAGACCAATAGGAAATTGTGTGGACCAAGATGAGCTTCCATGAATACAAACAAGCAGAGCCCTGCTTTCTCAGACCAAAGATCCACTATGTCAATGTTCTGTTGCCAGAGTGACCAACAGTCATGGATGGATGCAGAGGACTGGTGGGAGGCACCAGCTGGGGAACTCCCAAGGAAACCTCCAGGGGAAGAAGGCTCAGAGCCAGGGGATTGGTGGTGGGATGACGATGAGTGGTCAGAGAGGGAAGAGGGGACACACTGGGAGGAGGAGGAGGTGTCGGAAACTGAAGAGGCAACAGGTTTTAGTGAGCAGGAAGAGACTGTGGCAGAGAGCAGT
Source organism: Podarcis pityusensis (assembly GCF_964106645.2). NCBI lineage: Eukaryota > Metazoa > Chordata > Lepidosauria > Squamata > Lacertidae > Podarcis > Podarcis pityusensis. The sequence continues at coordinate 19,122,735 of NC_138034.1, read as the reverse complement.
CCAGAAACAGAGGCAGCAGCAGAGGTGAGCAAGGATACAGAGATGAGGCAGGCTGCTGAAGAATCCAGGGACTCTCCCCCTTCTGCTGCAACCCTTCCAGAACATGCAGAGAAATGAAGAAGGTGGAGCAACGAGAGACAGGACAATGGAAGCTTAGGCTGCTAGGGAAGGAACTGTGGGGGGGGGGAGAGCCTTAGAGATTGGTGGGAAGGTGGGGATCTTCAGTCCTCGCAGAAGCTTCACTGAGCAAGACCTACTGGGAGGGTTGTTGTGACCAGTATGTTATAGGAATTATAACATTATATATATATATGTGTGTGTGTGTGTGTGTGTTCATAAATGTACAAGGCAAACACATACATAAACCACATGTCTGAAACAGCACAGGAGAACAATCCTGAAGCTATTTTGACTCTCCCAAATTGATCTCAAATATTTCTCTGCAAGGAGGAAGGAAATAGGAAAAGCTTTCCAATTGTCTTTGGACTGTAGGGGCTTACATCTCCCTGTAAATACAGTCTGGAAAGTATCTGTTAAGCTGAGCACACTATCAATACTGTAAGAGATTCAGGAACTAAGTATTTACCATCTCAAAGGAATGGCCAGGCTATCCAGAAAAGGCAATCAGATAAGGCATTATCAGGTATCCTGGCAGACAGGAGAGAAGAAACACACTCAAATTTCTGCTGGGGACCACCTCTTTTTGTGATGTATGTATGATGTTCTGGGGTGTGGTCTTGAGCTACAGGGCAGGCAATTTCAAAAGTCTATACAATGGTGCCCCGCAAGACGAATGCCTCGCAAGACGGAAAACTCGCTAGACGAAAGGGTTTTCCGTTTTTTTAGCTGCTTCGCAAGACGAATTTCCCTATGGGCTTGCTTCGTAAGACGAAAACGTCTTGCAAGTTTGTTTCCTTTTTCTTAACACCGTTAATACAGTTGCGACTTGACTTCGAGGAGCAACTCATAGAACGCAGTGTACATAGTAGCCTTTTTTGAGGTTTTTAAAGACTTTGGTGATTTTTGAAGCTTTTTCAAAACTTCTTTTGCAGCCATTTGGTAAGTTAAGCTTTTAAAACTTTTTTTGGGGTTTTGGATTTTGGGTTGGGGTGTTTGGAATTCAAGGACTTGGTGTTGGGGAGGGGTTTGCAAGAATCTGGAAGCTTGTGTGTTTTTTTCTGCATTTTTATGATTTTCTGTGACCATTGGGCCACTCTGCTGTTTTTTAAAAAAAATTCTGGATTTGAATTTCTGTGTGCTGGGTGGCTGGGGGAACAGTTGGGGAGGGGTTTGCAAGAATCTGGAAGCTTGTGTTTTTTTTCTGCATTTTTATGATTTTCTGTGATCATTGGGCCACTCTGCTGTTTTTAAAAAAAAAATCTGGGTTTGAATTTTGAAATGCTCTTTACAGTATGTATGACTTTAAAGAGCACTTAATAAACTCTTGTTGTACCAAATTTGGCTTTGTTTGGACTTTTTTTGACCATAGGAACGCATTAATTGATTTTCAATGCATTCCTATGGGAAACCGTGCTTCGCAAGACGAAAAATTCGCTAGACGAAAAAATTCGCAGAACGAATTAATTTCGTCTTGCAAGGCACCACTGTATAAGAGCTTGCACACCAATGTTCTGGGTTCTTCTCCTCCCTCCCTGTGTGGGGTGAGCGAGGGACACTGTTGTAACAGTTTAATAAAGATCAGGCTTACTAGCTGCTTTGTTTCTCAATATACAGTACTCTGGTTGGCCTCTGTTATTTTCTCCTACCGACAGAAAACCTACTTAAGGACTCTATACGGGCTCTTAGATACCCCATAAGGGAAAGGGAGCAGTTTTTTCTTATAACAAGTAGGACTGAGTTGTTTTGTTTCATTGAATAAAGAGCTAACTTCATTGTGCTTTGTTGTTTTATTGTTGAACTACACTTGGAAAAGACCCTGATGTTGGGAAAGATGGAGGGCACAAGGAGAAGGGGACGACAGAGGACGAGGTGGTTGGGCAGTGTTCTCGAAGCTACCAGCATGAGTCTGACCAAACTGCGGGAGGCAGTGGAAGACAGGAGTGCCTGGCGTGCTCTGGTCCGTGGGGTTACGAAGTGTTGGACACGACTAAACAACTAAACAACAACACCACACTTGACTCCAGCTCCTGACAGCAACCAGATGCCCAAGGGAAGCTCCTGAGCAGGTTATGAGTGTAGCTGTATACTGTTCAGAGGCATACTGTCTCCAATACTGGGTGGGCGGGGGGTATAGCTATTATGGCCAACAGCCGTTGCTAGTCATAGCCTCCATAATTTTTTTCTAATCTCATTTAAAAGCCATCCAAGTTGGTGGCCATCACTACATCCTGTGGCAATGCATTCCACAGTTTGTGCTGTTTGAAGAAGTACTTCTTTCTGTCTGTCCTTCCAATTTTCAGGTTCATTGGCTGGGCAGAAGCCATGCTGCCTCCTGACATTGGGCTAGTTTGCCACCAATATTTCACCTAAAGGGAAATTCAAAGGAAACGTGTAATGTTCTCTGCTGGCTCAGACCAAAGATCCACAAAATACAAAATAAAGTTTTGAGGGAAGACCAAATGAGTACTGATATTTCTTAACAGGATTCTTATATGCTTGAATAAGGGATGGAGAACCTTGGGTCAATGGGCTCCAACTCCCACCAGGTCCAGCCAACATGGCCAATGGAAGTTTCAGAGCAACATCTGAAAGGCAGAAGGTTCTCAGTTCCTCATGAAAGTTATCCACTGGCTTTTACCTAAGATTTAATTTGAAGTCAATTTGAATTGTAATGGAAGTAAAAACATTTCCAACAAAGGTAGTAACATTTCTCAAGGGGGTTTCCACATCTCCCAATTTATAACATACAGGATTGTTTTATGTTGTCAGAAAGATTGTTCACAAAGTCTGAGTAATTAGAGATAATTCTATGACTGCAAGTAGAAGTGGCCCTTAAGAAATCCTGACGATGAAAGAATATGTTATCAATGCATTACAAGGCTGTTCTTTGATGTGGCTTAATTAATTTCAGTATCTTTGGAGATCTAATTTCTCAGCAAAAAGAAACACAAACATAACAAAGACATGTTGAGATTTATATTTACTATCATTCTCTTCAAACAATGACATTGGATTACTACTTCCTAAAATAAAATAGACATGCTTTCTTCAAAAAGTACAGGATTACTGATTGAAAGTGGGCTAGACGCTTATTCTAAACAGTTGCAAGAAGGCCTGTAGCTACAAAATTGAATGGAGTTGATAGATATAGGAACCAATGTATACTCCAAACTCATTGTAGCCTTTTTGTCTCAACAGCTGAGAAATAACTAAGGCATTTTGCATCACCCCCACTCCCCACAAGCCAATTTGGTATCTTCCATATGTTGTGGACTACAACTCCCATCAGCCCCAGCCAGCATGCCCAATAGCCAGGGATGATGGGAGTTGTAGTCCAAAACCACGTTGGCTATACCTGCTTTGGCAGAACACTCCTGCTAGTCTTTAGTGAAGAAGGAGGCCATGCTGTAGTGTAGTGCTTATGCGACTGAAGGAGAAAACGGAGAGGGGGCAAAGACATTTGAATTGAAGCAGAGGCGCAAAATCAACATCTGAACACTTTGGATGGGAAGTGGTCAAGACAGGAAACATTTGTAAATGAAGGAACATCGCCCATGAAACGCAATAAGTGGATTTTTAGATTAGAGAGGAAAGGAAAGGAAAGGAAAGGAAAGGAAAGGAAAGGAAAGGAGAGGAGAACAAAATAGTTTTTCTTTCTGAATAGTTTATAGCTGGGCCCCCCAAGTGGTTTTGTACTCCCAACTCCTATCAGCCCCACACTAAAGAGCTAATAATCAAGTATGATGGGAGTTATAGAGGTCTGGGGGTGGGGGCACAGGCTAGTGACCTCTGCTGCGTCATGTTTCTCCATAGCCTTTATGAAACTGACCATTTAAAAAACAATTTAGTAGGAATCCGGCAACCTGGGCATTCTGAAGGCATGTGTTATTGGTTAAATGCAAAAACAGGCACGTAAATTTTGTACTAACAAACCCCCAAAGAATATTTTGCTTTCTTGTTTGTTGTTCTTTGTATTCCTTCCACCAAATACTGGCTGTGCAGAACTTTCCAAAGTGTTAAATAAAGAACTGAAAAAGCCCCTCTGCTGCTGTAATCCCAGTGGACTCCATTTTAAGTAAAGCATAGCTGTCAAGTATGAAATCTGCTGGTCTTCAGGGATGACTTTGGAAGCCATTTTACTTTTAATGGCTTCTTGTTCTGCTAAGACCAACATTTGCTTACTCTTTTCATCAGAATGTGGGCATGATTTCCACGCAAATGAATGTCCTACAGACTTCATTACAGCCTGAACTTTACCTGGTTGAGGCTATATGCACAGAAAGAATATTGGAGCAGATAACTTCTCAGCTCTGCCCGGTCTTGGAATGCAGATTCGGCTGACGCCATAAGGATCCTGGGTTTTGTTGGTTCTAATGTCCAAGCAGCCCAGATAAGAGAAAACAGACCAGTCAATAACTCTGGTCTGTTAGTTTAGTGAAGGGGGAAAGATGTTGAAAGCCTGACCCAGGCCCAGATCCCTCCAAGTTTGGCTCGAGCTCTTGCTGGAGTTTGTGCATGCTGCTATCTGCCTCCTCCCCATAGTCTATCATCTGCTAAGCAAACAAAACAACCGGTCCGTGAAAAGGGGAAGAGAAAAACCAGTCATTGTGAGGGCTTGGGGGCTCAGAAGGGATAGCAGCAGCCACTATGAAGTTCTTATCCTTAACTGGAAATGAAGTTCCCAAGCTTGCTCAAGAACATAGGAGCCAACTTCAGGGGCCATGGGTGCTTGGGCACCCACAGTAATATTGAGGCAATATCTCCCCCAGTAGCCCACACTCTGGAGACGAGCAGAAAGTGCTGTGTAAGCCATTTATGCGAGAAAGTCAGTCACAAGAAGATGAACTAGTCGGAGGTTCCGTTCGACCGAGCTGTAAATGGCTTTCCTCCTCGGGCGTTCTTCGGAATCCATCAGGCTCTCCCCCTCCGACGGTGATTAACGACCTAAGCCTTTAATGAGGCTTCAGGCACGTTCCCTCATTACGCAGAGTATCCAAGCAGCAGAAGGAGTGAGACATGTGTGCTACATTGCTAGGTTGATTTCTAACTACGCAGGACAGAAAAGAATATGCATCTGCTCTCTGGGAGAATCAACTAGGACAAAGAAACAGGAAACCAGTAACATCAACTTCCGTCTCCTGTCTCCCGTGAGACTTCCAACAGTCTGGAATGTAAACAGAGCCTTGGGACTCCAAAAACTGCACAGTGGCATAACAGAAATCCAACAGAACTAACTGGTGTCTTCTATGCCGGGAAGCACTGGCGGAGGAAGAGGGGGCAGGGGGAGAGCACCGCCCCAACACCATTATCTTGGTGGGGTGCCATCGTGGCTGCCCCCCCGCTGGGCACCACGCCCCTGCGGGCGGTGCGCCACACCCCCGGGACATGCGCCACGCCTCCCAGGACACATGCCATGCCCCTGTTGGAAAATCGCCCGCCCGGGAGCATTGCCAGCATCCCAAAGCACTCCGGGGCAATTAGTCCGGTGGTCACTCTCTGGCTGCCATCCAGGAATCCTCCTTTAGTCCAGAGAGACCGATAATTAGGCGACTTGTCTCTTTTGAGAAAAGCACACCAATTTCTCCTGAGCAAACATCAGAAGAAAAGGCAGTTTGTAGACTTCATCTACTTTCTTAAAACTGCATAGAAAATACACACATGACTGCACGTCCTGAGCAGTCCAGCTTAGAGTTCTCCGACTCAACACTGCTCCAGTCCAGGAGCGGAAGAAGGAAGTGTAACTCCGCCCCGGTTACACCGTGGACAGTCTTAGAACTGGCTCAGACTTCCCTTCCCACAGACAGCTACACCTGATGTAAACAACAACCTTGTAGCTTTTGCTGCTTTCCGGCAGCTCATGGGAACTGAAATCCCAACAGCCCCCGGGACGCACGCCAGCCACGCCCCCACCTGATCTCCACCCACAGTACTGGAGCATGCTGCCCCGCCACTTCCAGGAAGTCTGACATGCATCTGTCAGACGGGGTGAGCTAACTGTGTCTGTTTTCAGTGTCTGTTTTTATATTTGCACGTTTCAACTTCGGGCAAGAAATCTGCACATGCTTGCAGTTTGGGGCAGACAGGACAAAAGGCAGGGAGCTAAAAAAGTTCTGTTTCTCTTGTCTGCCTGAGTATAGTTCTGCTTTTTTTGCCTGCTTGAGTAAGCATGTAAGAAGTTGTTTGTCACATACTATAAAAGGAAGCCTCAGAGAACAAGGAGGGGCTCAACCTATGGGAGAGACCCCGTAGAACAGGCGAGTAAATCTGACCCTCCTCTCAGTGTCTGTCTTTACTGACTGAGAAAACCTGCAACAATCCCAAGGGCGAGATGGCATCCCTGCTCAAAAATGCCATTTCCAGACCCTTCAAGTGTCCTTTCTCTGCAGTGGCTCCCCATCTGTGGAATGCTTTCCTCAGGGAAGTTCACCTGGGGCCTTCATTATACACCTTTAGGCACCAAGCAAAAACGTTCCTTTTTAACCAGGCCTTTGGTTGACCTGATTTACATCCTATACCCTTTTTTGGCTGTTTTATTTGGGGGAGGGAGGGGTTTGTTATTGGGTCGTTTTTATTTTGATTATATATATTGTGTTTTTTATGTTGATATTTTCTGTGTACTGCCCTGAGACCGCCAGGTATAGGGATGTACATAAATCCAATAAATAATAAATAATAATAATATTTCCCTAGGACAGTCCCAGATTTACAGAAGCTGTCCCAGTTTCTGATTTGGTACCAGAATGTCCCGCTTTTCCTTAAAGGGGTAAAGGGAACCCCTGACCATTAGGTCCAGTCGTGGCCGACTCTGGGGTTGCGGCGCTCATCTCGCTTTATTGGCCGAGGGAGCCGGCATACAGCTTCCGGGTCATGTGGCCAGCATGACTAAGCCGCTTCTGGCGAACCAGAGCAGCGCACGGAAATGCCGTTTACCTTCCCGCCGGAGCGGTACCTATTTATCTACTTGCACTTTGACATGTTTTTGAACTGCTAGTTTGGCAGGAGCAGGGACTGAGAAATGGGAGCTCACCCCGTCACAGGGATTCGAACCGCCGACCTTCTGATTGGCAAATCCTAGGCTCAGTGGTTTAACCCACAGCGCCACCCATGTCGCTTTTCCTTAGGACACCCCTATTTTCACTGGAGAAATTTTGGAGGGGACATCTCTATTTTTAGTGGTGCATATGCATGCCATAATTAAATCACTGTGCCCCACCCTCCCAATAATCTTGATGTAATAACAAAACAAGTAAAATTAACCAGCCAAGTTATTTGAAACACACACACACACACCCCAACCTCAAGCAGGAAGCAGAGGGAGATTAGTTTTAATCTCTCCACACTCCCCAAGAAGGGGAGGCATTTTCCGTACCGCTGTCTCACCAGGCACAGTGAGACCATCTGGTTGTACAGAAATTAATCTGAGTCTGCAAGATTTTGGAGCAAAACAGAACTCCAGATAGCTGGTCATATTCCAGCAACATTCCCTGCCCTGCTATAATTTCCTGCTGGTGTGTTCAATATATTTGGAAGCTTCATTAAGTGAAAAGGAAACAAAGCTGCTGGTGTCATCAGGGCCAAGAAGTGACTTCTAATCTTTTTCAGTGAAGGCCCCCGTTTCACTGTCATGAAGCTGAGATACGACCATCTGAATATGGCCATCTGAAATCAGTTGGGCTACTTCACATACTGTGGTACCTTTAGTTACAAACACCTCGGGTTACAAACACTTTGGGTTACAGATTCCGCTAACCGGGAAGTAGTACCTCGGGTTAAGAACTTTACCTCAGGAAGAAAACAGAAATCGTGCGGCGGCAGCAGGAGGCCCCATTAGCTAAAGTGGTACCTCAGGTTAAGAACGGACCTCTGGAACGAATTAAGTTCGTAACCAGAGGTACCACTGTACTTGGAAGATGCATATTGGGGGAGATGCACAAGATTAATTTCAAATGAAACATACAAGCACACAGGGGGTAGTCAGTTGTGCACACCAATTGGGTCTCCTTGATCACAAAGTCACACTGTCCACTTACACCATTTTATCACAAAGACATTTATTATTACCCTTTAAAATAGCCTGGCTCTTTTTAGCCAATAGGCCCCCAAAGCCTCTAGCAACAACAAAAGGACAAAATCCAATATACAAGTATTAAACGAGAATAAAATAGCAGAATATAAAAATGGAAGAATAAAAATAGTGCCACAGTGTGTGTGATTTTTTTTTTTAAGACTTCCATATTTCATATTCTTCCTCAAAGACCTAGCAGAATAGCAATGGTTTAATTAGAGTTGGGCTAAAAGTTCCACAATGAACCTTTTTCTTAGTGATATATGGGCAGACTAGAGTGGGTTAAATTTTGAGGGGAGGTGGGGTGGGGCCAAAAGGATATCCTCCAGCATTTCTCAGATGAAAATAGGGACATCCTATTCCATAATAACGATAATAAGAATAATAATTTTATTGTGTATACCCCACCCATCTGACTGGGCTGCCACAGCCACTGTGGGCGACATATATAAAAACATAATAAAACATTAAACATTAAAAAAACTTCCCTATGCAGGGCTGCCTTCAGATGTCTTCTAAAGGTTGTATAGTTACATATCTCCTTACTGGGTGTGTGTCACATAAGTGCGTACTCTCTAACATTTCTCCGATGAAAAGAGGGACATCCCAAGGAAAAGCGGGGCATTCCGGGATCAAATCAGAAACCAGGACGGCTTCTGCAAATCCGGGACTGTCCCTGGAAAATAGGGACACTTAGAGGGTCTGAAAATGGGCAAGGCATATTTGGGGCATGGAGAAAAACAACAGCAGCATTTTTGGAGTGACAGTGGTGGCAGAGACTTTCCCCAGTCTGTTCTTTTACAAAACTCTTTCACAGTTGTGGTGGGGCTTCTCTAAACAGACTGGCGGCCATGACCTCCCCACAGACCTCCCCTGTGTTGTGCTGTAAGCCCCAGCTGCATTATATATTAAAAGCAGTACCATGGCTTTCCCCATAGAATCCTGGGAACTGTAGTTTGTTTACAGAGCCAGGAGTTGCCGAGAGACCCCTATTCCCTCACAGAGCTAGGGAAATCAGGGTGGTTTGATTCCTCTTCCCAAAGAGCTCTCGGAATTGTTGCTCTGTGAGAGGAACAGGGAACTCCTGACATCTCTCAGCATCCTTAACTGCCTGCAGTTCCCATGATTCTTTGAGGAATGACGTGACTTCGGAGGAAGCCAGTGATACCATTATCTGTGGTGTGCTATGATTTGTCCTGATTTAGGACACATTTGTGCTTTTTTGACAGTACACTTTTCCGGAGAAAATGATAGCATGCGAGTAAAATTCTAACAAAAAACAGGGATTTTAAAGAAATCCATTATCAATTGATGCAACTGGAACTATCCTATACATGCCTATTTTGAAGCATGTAACTTACTTCCAAGTAGCAGTATATGGGACTTACTTCCAAGTAGCTGTATATAGGAATGCAGTCTGAGGGGATTTTTTTTAATGTTAGTGACATTACAGATTATTCGCTAAATAAATACATAATGGTTCCATAGCATTTTGCAGCTTACTTCCAAGTAAAAAAGTGCAGTTGAACATGAAATTTGTTTCTTTTTTAATGAACACTGTACTCAGGCGGGCTTCATTCCATGTACCGTATTTTTTGCTCTATAAGACTCACTTTTTCCCTCCTAAAAAGTAAGGGAAAATGTGTGTGCGTCTTATGGAGCGAATGCAGGTTGCGCAGCTATCCCAGAAGCCAGAACAGCAAGAGGAATCACTCCTTTCACTGCGCAGCGATCCCTCTTGTTGTTCTGGCTTCTGAGATTCAGAATATTTTTTTTCTTGTTTTCCTCCTCCAAAAACTAGGTGTGTCTTATGGTCTGGTGCGTTTTATAGAGCGAAAAATACGGTACTTTGGTTTGGAAAGGATGGGAATGAGCCTTACTCAAATACTGCCAGCAGATGGAGCAAGTGCGCTTCTAATCTTTGCCGCGTGAGATTTAGGAATACTTTTCCATTTGGAACAGTTTCCCTTGCTTTATAGTTGTAATGGTTTTATCTGTTTTCAAAAGAATAATGGCATATTCTCCTGTTGCAACCTGGATCCTTAGGGTGAAGGGCAGGGAAAACAATTTACAAACAAACAAACAAACAAACAAACAAACAAACAAACAAACAAAATGCCCGAAAGAGAGCAGAGGCATGTGACCCAGTGAATAAGGAAAGAATCTAAACAGAAATGACTGAGCTGATGTCAGAAACCAATGGATAGGAGGGCTACAAATATACAGCTAGCGGACAAGAATTGAAGACATCATCCTCATCACATTTATATACCACCTGTATCTTCCAAGGATCTCAAGGGAGTGTACAAAGTTCTCCTCCTCCCTTTTTTCACCCTCATAACAACCCTGTGAAGTAGGTTAGACTAAGAGATGGTGTCTAGCCCAAGGTCATGGCTGAGTGGGAATTCGAACCCTGGTCTCCCAGGTCATAGTCCACTACTCTGACCATTACGTCACTACCCTTTGTCAAGCTACAGAAGAAGAAGAAGAAGAAGAAGAAGAAGAAGAAGAAGAAGAAGAAGAAGAGGAGTTTGGATTTGCTATCCCGCTTTATCACTACCCGAAGGAGTCTCAAAGCGGCTAACATTCACCTTTCCCTTCCTCCCCCACAACAAACACTCTGTGAGGTGAGTGGGGCTGAGAGACTTCAGAGAAGTGTGACTGGCCCAAGGTCACCCAGCAGCTGCATGTGGAGGAGCGGGGAAGCGAACCCGGTTCCCCAGATTACGAGGGCACCGCTCTTAACCACTACACCACACAGGCTCTAAACTTTTTCAGCAAGGGGCTGGTCCACTGTCCCTCTGACCTTGGGGGCGGGACTATATTTTGAAAAAAAATTAAAATGAACGAGTTCCTATGCCCCACCAATAACCCAGAGATGCATTTGAAATAAAAGCACACATTCTACTCATGTAAAAACACCAGGCAGGCCCCACAAATAACCCAGAGATGCATTTTAAATAAAAGGACACATTCTACTCATGTAAAAACACACTGATTCCTGGACCGTCCGTGGGCCGGATTTAGAAGGCGATTGGGCCGGATCTGACCCTCGGGCCTTAGTTTGCCTACCCCTGCTCTAAATCCTAGGAGAGGCTAAATATAATTGTGTGCCTAAAGTGTTGGAAATAGACTAGGAAGATCCAGGTTCCATTTGCTACACATCCACGAAATCCATTGCATGTCTTTGAGCTGGTCACAATGTCTTCGCCTGACCTACCTCACAGGGGTGTTGAGCAGATAGATAGATAGATAGATAGATATCTTTATTGTCATTGTCCCATACAGAACAATGAAATTGAAAAACTACATAAAAAATCAAAAACCCCTAAAAACTCTGAAACCCCATTTTAAAACATACTATACTATATATACTATACTATACTATACTATACTATACTATACTATACTATACTATACTATACTATAAAAACCCCTAAAAACTCTGAAAGGAAGGAGGGGATATATACCACCCTGAGGTTTTGGGGGAAGGTTTTGTAAGCCACCCTTGAAAGCTATTCACTGGTGAGGTATAACTCCCTTAAGTAAACAGCATGGAGGGGAAGCTGATATGAGGTCCAGGTGCCCCTATTTATTAGAGATTTTCTTCAGTATTCAGATACAACCCCCCTATTTTATTTGTTGGGGAAATTTGGGTAATTGATTTTTTAAAAGAACGAATCTGGGTCTATATGTTTACCTCCGCTTCAGCTTTCACATTGTTTGCTTGAAACTGACCCCTGCCTGAGAATCATGCTCCACGTGAAAGTTTTCTACATCAGACAAAATTGTTGCTTTCAAGTGCCTGGCGTGGTGGGATTTTCCCCCAAGCACAAAATGCTTTTCAGCAGAAAGACTAAGATGCTACAGTCCTCACGTGATGAGTTTTCTTTCTCTGTTAGGTGTGCTTGAACTGGCCCTGTTTGCTGGTATGCCACCCCAATCCATTAAGCTGCTCCATCTAACCCGGTTCATCACAAAAAAGCAATTAAACACGCTGAGGAAATACTGAGAGCCAGCACGGGGTGGTGGTTAAGAGTGGTGGCCTTGTAATCTGGTGAACTGGGTTCGCGTCCTGGCTCCTCCACATGCAGCTGCTGGGTGACCTTGGGCCGGTCACACTTCTCTGAAGTTTCTCAGTCTCACTCACCTCACAGAGTGTTTGTTGTGGAGGAGGAGGGGAAAGGAGATTGTTAGCCACTTTGAGACTCCTTAGGGTAGTGATAAAGTGGGATATCAAATCCAAACTCCTCCTCCTCCTCCTCCTCCTCCTCCTCCTCCTCCTCCTCCTCCTCTTCCTCCTCCTCCTCCTCCTCCTCCTCCTCCTCCTCCTCCTCTTCTTCTTCTTCTACCTGGCGGTCTTCCACAGCTAAACTGAAAGCCAGCGAGCAATTTCAGGAAATCTTGTGAAGTGTCTCCCTTGTCTAGCAGTGAGAATGAATTTATGACGGAATGATGAAAGGGCTTTTAGTTTTAGTGACCATATATTAAGCATTCACACAGACAATGCAAATCCCCCACTTACTAGATGCATTTGCATTAATATTTATGGATGAATGTCTGAAACCCAGGTTCCTTTGAAACCAAAAGGCATTTTTGCATGGGCCGAAATGGACTCTGCAGCAGAGTCACTCAGATGTATGAAATTCTGACTCCACTATTAACACTGGGGAATATGTTGCGGTATCTCTGCCTGGTCTTCTGTTGAAATAAGGGCTGTCAATGTCATGGAGCCTGCCTCATACGTGCTGGCCCAAACAGAATGGCTTAAAACAGCATCCATGTGGCAGACTACCCAAGTCTCCCTATTTTCCAGGGATAGTCCTGGATCTACAGAAGCCATCCTGGTTTCTGATTTGATCCTGGAATGCCCCGCTTTTCCTTGGGACGTCCCTATTTTCATCGGAGAACTGTTGGAGGGAATGGTAGTGTTACTTTTTCTAAGTGTTCACCATGGTTTCTGCTTATTAAAACGATGCACTTTGAAGCCAGATATTTGACAAATCTTCCATCTGCCTCAATAAGAGTTGCTTTCACAGAACTATGCTTTCAATCTATGCCCTTAGCGGTCCTAGATGGATGATACAATGGAATACCTTATGAAGAGAGACTGTCTGTGTGGGCAAGCATGTGTAGAGGACATTTGTCATTACTTACTACAGTGTCCACTATATACAGACCCAAGAAACCGATTCATAAAACCCCTTTTCACAAAGGAAACAAATCTAACCAGGGCGGAGGCGATGAAAAGACTGCTGAGTGATACTGATGACTCTGTGACTTATAAGGTGGCTCTCTATGCCTTGGAAGCTAGGAAGATTAGGAAGAAAGAACTGGATGGGCTAGTGGTCAATTGCAAAGGGGACTATGAGATCTAATTTGCACATTTAATTGAAAGTTACTTTTTATTCTGTGTAATAAGGAATTTTGGTGGATTTGATCGTGGTTTTACTGCATATTTAGCATTGCATTTTCAGAAATTGCTTTGCAAAAAGTGTCAATGAGGCAAAAATGCATACCAAAAAACAACAACACAATTTTAGGAGACGTTCTCACCAAAATGCTGGTGAATTTTCATGAGACTTTAAAATATATACAGTGGTACCTTGGTATGCGGGTGGTGCTGTGGTCTAAAACACAGAGCCTAGGGCTTGCCGATCAGAAGGTCGGCGGTTCGAATCCCCGCAACGGGGTGAGCTCCTGTTGCTCAGTCCCAGGTCCTGCCAACCTAGCAGTTCCAAAGCACGTCAAAGTGCAAGTAGATAAATAGGTACTGCTCCGGCGGGAAGGTAAACGGCATTTCCATGCGCTGCTCTGATTTGCCAGAAGCGGCTTAGTTATGCTGGCCACATGACCCGGAAGCTGTATGCGGACAAAGGCCAGCTCCCTCGGCCTATAGAGCGAGATGAGCGCACAACCCCAGAGTCATCTGTGACTAGACCTAATGGTCAGGGGTACCTTTACCTTTACCTTTTTACCTTCATTTACGAACTTAATCCATTCCGGAAGTCCGTTCTTAAACAAAAGCGTTCTTAAATCAAGGCGTGCTTTCCCATAGCAGCAGGGGACTCAATTTACAAATGGAACACACTCAACAGGAAGCGAAACATGTTCTTATTCCAAGGCAAAGTTCACAAACCAAAACACCAATTTCCGGGTTTGCAGCATTCTTAATCCAAGTTGTTCATAAACTAAGCTGTTCTTAAACCAAGGCACCACTGTATATTACGGGCCAGATTGAAATGATGGGTCCCGCAGTGATGGCCAAACTTGGCCCTCCAGCTGTTTTGGGACTACAACTCTCATCATCCCTAGCTAACAGGACCAGTGGTCAGGGATGATGGGAATTGTAGTCCTAAAACAGCTGGAGGGCCAGGTTTTGTTGGTACGTATATCTCGTTGGGCTTCTGAACCAATTTGGAAAATGCCAGGCAGCTGCATTCTCCCCCACAAACGACCCTCAGGATGATTCATCACTCTTCTTTCCCGATGCGCTTCTGTGACATATATCCAAAGATATATGCACACAATATGATAGCAGAGTCCAAGCAGAAACTAGGCATTTGCAGTGTGGAATCTAAGCTACTTTATTATATACAAGTGTTACAGAACAAAGAAAACATGACTCCTCTCTCCTCCTCCTTCTTCTCTGAGAGAGAAACAGAAAAAGCAATAGTACTACATAACGGAACAGTGTAAATGAACTTCCATTCTCATGACTCCAATAGTATGGAATGTCAGCACAGACATGCGATGAAAACAATCACACATCCAGCAATAGAGGAATGAAATCCCAACACGTTTGGTCATCACTGCGTAGTGGAAGTCCTCACATAGGGCTATGCCCCCTCTCTTCCCCTACCCCCTACGCCCAAATGTGCTCAGGGGATTGTGAGAACCTGCAGAACAGCATATTTGGAGGAGCGAGGAGAGGGGACATTGTCTGGCATGATGCCCCACCAACAAACGCCCAGAAAGATCCCTGTTTTCACCTGTGAAATATTGGAATATATGTTAAGGCAAATACATGGGCATTGAGACTCACTAGGCATTCCACATGGCAGAATACTCCCATACCAAAATACCACAGGAAGCCTCAAACGTAATCAGTATGGGGCATGTATAATGTGCTTTGTCCTTTTTCTTTTCTTTTCTTTTCTTTTCTTTAAAAAAAGTCTCCTGGGTTTTCCATTATTCAGCCAAGAAACAAATCCCCAGTTTGATAACCGCCAGGCTTTTAATTCCTGGATTCCTTATTTAAACCAAGTAAAGAATGAACAGTTCTTTGAGAGATTCAGTAATTCACCTCTCAGCCCTTCTGAGCGATTAAGGTAGATTTCTGGCACATTCACAAGCACAAGAAACAAGTCTCACTCCTTCACCTTAATTAATACCTTGACTCTGCATGTTTTATCTGAACTGGATTACCTGGCCAACTTTAAGGAAGTTTGGGTATCCCCACCAACATAGACCACAAAGTAGCATGTGAAAAAACCCCTAAATTTTATTCAATAAACCTGTTTACTCCTGTGTAGATCTGTGACAACAGAGCTCAGAGATGAAGAAATGTGTCTGTCTTAGGTCACCTCCAGGCATTTTGCAGGAGGGGTTCAGTCGCATACAAAAAATGTGTTTACACAGGAGTTTCCAAGGGACTTACTCCCAGAGAAGTGGGTATAGCAATCTTAAACACTGAGTTATTGGGGTCTTAATTTCTGAGTCAATAAGCAAAGCATTGCATTACTAGTCTTTGGGTTACTACATTGATAAACAATTTAAATACATTTATATGATCTCTCCCCCCCCCCTTATTTGCATCTATGATGGAATAAAAACATTCAACAGGTTGTGATCCAAATCACACTGCCAGTAGCATAGCTATTGGCATTCAGGTGTCACAGATATTATCCAGGAAGTATTTGAATGTGGCTTCTGCATATATAGTGGTACCTCAGGTTACAGACGCTTCAGGTTACAGACACTTCAGGTTACAGATTCTGCTAACCCAGAAATATTACCTCAGGTTAAGAACTTTGCTTAAAAAAAACTGGAAAGACTTGGGGGGGGGGGAGAAACTACAAGAAGCCGAAGAAGCTAGATTGTAACAGAACTGGAAAATAGGACTTTATTTCTAAATTTTAATTTAGAAAAGGTGACGTATGATTATTAAGACTTTATGGCACTAAAGTGCATTTCTTGGAACATAAATGGGTTAAACAGTAAACTTAAAAGGGATAAAATAAATCATGTATTAAAGAGGTAAAAATGGGATATCATATGCCTACAAGAGACCCATATCTCTAAAAGTCATACAAGGGTCTTACAGAATAGAAACCTGGGTTTAGAGTTTATTGCATCAGGAACAGAGAGAAAGAGGGGTGTTGTGATTTATGCTAAAGCAAGCCTAGACCCCCAATTACTCTTTGTGGATGAAGAAGGTAGAACTGTAGGAGTGCGGATTACTATAGAAGGGGAAAAAATAATCATAGTGGGCATCTATGCTCCGAATAATAATAAATCAGAGTTTTTCAAGGAGCTGGAAAAGAAGTTATGGAATTATATTGGGGAGAATGTTGTTCTTATGGGAGATTGGAATGGAGTAGTCTCGGTCGAATGGGATAGAACTTTTAGAGGGAAACTTACCAATGAAGGTAAATTACCGCTCTCCTTTTTCCAGATGGTGGACAATTTTGACCTCTATGACTCATGGAGAATTAAACACCCTAATGGGAAAGATATTACACACTTTTCGGAAGCTAAAAAATCAGGGGGGAGGTTAGATGCTATTTGGATCTCTAAAGGGCTGACCCTCTTCTTAGAAAAAGCAGAAATTCTGGGAAGGACTATATCAGACCATAATCCAGTAACAATACATATGGAAATTAAAAAGCAAACAAAGGGAAGGTGGAGGATGAACAATGAGATATGGAGAGACGACCAATGGGTGACGCAAGCAAAAATCAAGTTAGCGGAATTTTTCGAGATAAATGGGAAACAAAATACAGATATAAATGTAGTTTGGGATGCAAGTAAAGCGTATATGAGGGGTCTTGGAATACAACAAATGGCTAGGCTGAAGAAGATAAAAGACAATAATATCCAAGAGCTAACTAAACAGATAAGAATGAATGAAAAAGAGTTGATCAAAAATCCAAAAAGTCATGAAATATTACAAAAAATACAGAT
Organism: Podarcis pityusensis; assembly: GCF_964106645.2. Taxonomy (NCBI): domain Eukaryota; kingdom Metazoa; phylum Chordata; class Lepidosauria; order Squamata; family Lacertidae; genus Podarcis; species Podarcis pityusensis. Next base: position 19,105,364 of record NC_138034.1, on the reverse strand, counting down.
ATTGCAATCCCATATCTCTAGTATATTAAATAAGGAATTAGAAAATAAAACTAAATGGGCAAAACAAAGGTATTTTGAGTCCGCCAGTAAGCCCAGTAAGTTGTTAGCATGGATGATAAAGGAAAAGCAAGCAAAAAAAGTTATAAATAAAATTTTGGACCAAGGGGAGGAAATAACAGACCCAGTAAAAATAAAAATAAAATTCTTAAACTTTTATAAAGATTTGTATAAACAAGAACAATTAGAGGTTAATAAAATGGAAGAGTATTTACAACAAAATAAATTACCAAGAATTGAAAAAGAAGAAGTTGAGGCCCTAAACTCCAATATAGAAATAGATGAAATAGCACAAGTAATAAAAAAAATGACGAGTGGCAAATCGCCAGGTCTTGACGGAATCACACTAATGTAATACAAGAAACAGGAAGAAGTAATCCTCCCTATATTACAAAGAATAATGAATAATATACTGGGAGGGAAAGATATACCACAATCATGGAAAGAAGCACTGATCACTCTAATCCCGAAACAGGGAGTGGAGTTGACAGACATGAAAAATTATAGACCAATCTCCCTGTTGAATACAGACTATAAAATCTATGCTGGGGTGATGGCTAATAGATTAAAAAAGACTCTAAACAAAATAATCAGCAGAGACCAGGCGGGCTTCTTACCAGGTAGACATATAAAGGACAATACAAGAATAATAATTGACCTGTTGGAATATGTGGAAATGAAACCAAGTAAAAAGATGGCCATGTTATTGGTTGATGCAGAAAAAGCTTTTGATAGAGTATCATGGAATTTCCTATTAGAAACTTTCAAAGGTCTGGACATAGGGGAGAAAATCATTAATGGAATTAGGGCGATATATGATAACCAAAAAGCAAAATTGCTAATAAATAACGAGATCACCGAAGAGTTCAGCATCGAAAGGGGGACAAGACAGGGGTGCCCTCTCTCCCCACTTCTTTTTATTGCCACCTTGGAACCACTTTTAATAGCAAAAAGAAAGGATAAAAATATAAGAGGAATTAACCTAGGAACGCGATACTACAAAATTAAAGCCTTTGCCGATGATGTAATCATAACCACTGAAAACCCAGTGGAAAGTATCCAAAAAACGCTTGCACAACTGGCAGAATTTGGGAAGGTCTCTGGGTTAAACTGAATAAAGGAAAATCCAAATTATTAACGAAAAATTTGCGTAAGTTGGAACAAGAGGAACTGGAAAATACAACAGGTTTAAAGGTAGCCAATAAGGTAAATTATTTGGGGGTTTGGATCACCAATAAGAATATAAACTTATATAAGGACAATTATGAGAAGAAGTGGAAGGAAATAAAAAAAGAATTAGAGACTTCGGGAAAATTGAATTTGTCCCTGTGGGGGAGAATATCTACAGTTAAAATGATGGTATTGCCAAAGACAATTTTTATGTTCCAAACAATACCTATAATTAGAGGTGTAAAGTGTTTTAAGGAATGGCCGAAAGACCTTGCCAAGTTTATTTGGCAAGGGAAAAAACCACACATAAAATTTAAGCTACTAACAGAGTTGAAGGAAAAAGGAGGCTTTGCGGTCCCTGACCTTAAACTGTACTTTGAGGCAGCGTGCTGGACATGGATTAAGGACTGGATATTAATCAAAAACACAGAAGTCCTAGATCTGGAGGGATGGCATATTGTGTACAGGTGGCATGGCTACATAGGCTATGACAAGGTTAAATCCCACAAAAGATTTTTAAACCATATTGTGAGAAGGGCATTATATGAAGTATGGGAGAGGAGTAAAAAATCAGTAGTAACCAAAACACCATGGTGGCTGTCACCAATGGAATCTATGTTGGTTCACAGGATAAATATGAACAGCGATTGGCTAACATATAAGGATTTAGTAGAGGAAACAAGTAGTGACCCGAAAATAAAGGGCCTAAGCGAATTGAAACAGAAGGGAATAACCTGGCTGCAGTACTATCAATTAAAAGCCGCCCTTGAAAAGGATAAAAGAACCAAAGGATTCGACAAAAAAAATCCTATCTGGAGAAGGATATTTTATATAATAATCAAAAGATACTTTCTAAAATGTACAAACTACTTTTGAATTGGCAAAGAAAGGATGAAGATATCAAAAAAATTACAGTAAAATGGGAGAGGGACCTGGGACATACGATCAAACCCAATATTTGGAATGAATTATGGGCTAAAAATATAAAATTCACGGCTTGTTTCCTCATAAGGGAAAATCTTATGAAAATCTACTATAGGTGGTACCTGACCCCTGTAAAACTTGCAAAAATAAATAAATCAAACAATAACAAGTGCTGGCGATGTAAGGAACAGATAGGAACATACTACCATATGTGGTGGTCCTGTCTAGAGATACAAAGATTTTGGAACATGATTTATGAAGAGATAAAGAGATCGATGAAAACTACATTTATCAAGAAACCAGAAGAATTTTTACTAGGAATGGTTTCAGATAATATTCCCAAAAACAAAACTAGGCTATTTATGTATGAAACGTCAGCAGCAAGGGTTATAGTGGCAAAACACTGGAAAGATAAAAATACACCCACTAAAGAGGAATGGGTAGTCAAATTGTGCCAGTACTTGGAGCTCGCAAAGCTGACAGATGCAATAAGAGATAAACCTTAAAAATTGGTGAAAGAAGAATGGGAATGTTTAAATAATTATTTAGGGGACAAGGGCTCAGCAAGAAAGATCTGGCTATGTTTAGAATGATGCCGCATAGAGAAATGTTCCCTGATACCAAGATGAGGGATTCCTTTGGAATGCAGATAGAGATAATTGATAAGAATAATGATCTGTTGTGAGCTTGACGGAAGTGTACAATAGATGAGCCTTCCTGCTTTGGCTCATCTTCCTTTTTCTTTTTCTTTTTTTCCTATTTTTCTTTTTTTTCCTATTTTTCTTTTTTCTTTTCTTTCTTTTATCCATAGTTCCATAGTTCTGTGTCAGGTACTTTGATATTTTTGTAGTTTTTAAAGTCCCCCCCCCCCATTACTATTAAGGAATTTTCCTTTGTAATTTTGGTTGTCTATATTTATATGTACCTGTTTAAAGCAAAAAAAGAAGTTAAAAAAAAATAACTTTGCTTCAGGATAAGAACAGAAATTGTGCATGAGGCCCCATTAGCTAAAGTAGTGCTTCAGGTTAAGAACAGTTTCAGGTTAAGAACGGACCTCCAGAATGAATTAAGTTCTTAACCAGAGGTAGCACTGTGTGTACTATACAGGGAAATGTGGCTTCTGCATATATGTAAGATACAGTGGTGCCTCGCAAGACGAAATTAATTCGTTCTGCGAGTTTTTTCGTCTTGCGAAGCACGGTTTCAATTTTTTCAAAAAAAACTCAAAAAAGGCTACCACACCGCGTGCTATGAGTTGCTCCCCGAAGTCAAGTCGCAACTGCACCTCTTCAAGCAACGCACCCTGTATTACTGTAACGGTTTTAAGAAAAAGGAAACAAACTTGCAAGACGTTTCCGTCTTGCGAAGCAAGCCCATAGGGAAATTCGTCTCGCGAAGCAACTCAAAAAACGAAAAACTCTTTCGTCTTGCGAGTTTTTCGTCTTGAGAGGCATTCGTCTTGCGAGGTACCACTGTACAGGGAAATTCTGAAAATTCTAAGGAGAGGTATCCTTCTCTCTCTCTCTCTCTCTCTCTCTCTCTCTCTCAAAAGCACTGGGAATGAAAATCAAAACCAACTCTAGATGGGGACAGAGCATTGTGCTAAGTTTTCTCCCTCAGGTGACCTGTCTTAGCTGTAGCTGACAAAAAATTCACCTCGAGTTAGCAAAATCCGAAGTTTGCTTTCAGTGCCCTAAGTGCAAATTAGTCTGATGTGTTTTTACAATGCTTCGTTAAGTGCTGCTTGGCGTTTCCCAGCTCTAGGAATTCTGCATTTTGTCTCAGCTTAGAGTGTCTGGTTGTGTTGCCAAGTTTTGGACATCCTTCTCCAGCAGTGTTTCCACCAGCAGAAATCAGCTGGTGAAGCTTTCTACAGCCTGCACACAGACACCTGCAGATTGCAGACAGACATCTGCATTGTTTGAGATCAAGGCGCTATTTGCTGCAGATCAAGCTACTGTTAAAGGCCCTTCCCTGCTGCCCAGTTCAGTTCGTAATCCTAGCAAGTGGCTTCATGCATTTGGATATTTTTGGTTGTTTAAGCATGGTGCTTCCTACACCACAGAAAGAGAAATATGCAAATGACCATCCATAATTTGTGACACCATGCTTCAGGAATAGAGGAGGAGGTAGCTAACATAGTAAGGGAGGAGGGATTGTGGGGCAAAGCATGATAAGGAAGAAGAGGGTTAAAAAACGAATCTTCCACTTTGGCAGGATTTGAATAATGCTTGTAGTGTACGAAAAACTATTGGGAAATGGACTGTTATTTTCTTAACAAATTAGGGAAAATAAGAGAAGCAGATGAAAAAAAGAATGACAACGGTAACCATGGAAGGGCAGAGAGAAGTCAAGGGATTCAGAGAATCCTAAATGAGGAGGTGAATGATGTGTTTGAATTTAATTTTTAAATTCAAATTTAAATTTGTTATGTAAAAACTAATAAAAATATATTTCAAACAAACAATCCTCCAAGATGATGAAAATCAATAAAAATCAATTGCGTGTTCAGACCTTTAAACCTCCCCCTTAAATAAATTCAGGCAAGACTCAAATTTTGGTTTGGTTTTTGGCAGCATTTAGGCCACAACTTAATTGATTACAGCAAGTGAGTGGTTGCATAGGCTCTGGTTTGACTCACTCCCTGCACCATTGCAGGTAGTGCTGACCCAGGGCACCAGCATAGGTCAGACTAGGGTGAACACACGGATAGGCGGAAAGCTGGGAACAGACTATCTCCGGCACACAAATGCCCCCCTGGACTCAGGCACAGGCACAACCCCCTCACAGGGGTTGACCAAACCATTGAGTCCTTGGATTCCTTTAACAGAATACCCTTCACATAGGGATGGCGAGAGCGTTCTCCCATCCCTATCACCTGAACCAGAGCCTATCCGCAACCTTACAAGTTGTGACGATTTGCTACGCGGCAGGCGAAACCCAAATGGCACCAGCCAATCAGCGAAGTGGGGAAAATTCCTGCCATGTCCCTGTCCCAACGACAGACGACACATGACAGCATAGCAAGGTCAAATGCACAAGCCCTAAATATAGGGAGAGGTGGGCGGGTGTTCTGATGCACACACCGAAAGAGGAAGCTCTGGGTCACGTGCATAGGTATAGATGGGTCCCTTGATCTGTTTTGCCTGCACCCCATTGGCTTGTTTAAACCCACCATCAAGGGACCCACCAATTGGGTGTTGTGGCTACTCAATCAAACCCACCCACAACACAGGGTTTGATTGCCAGGTCTCACGTGCCCTCTTTAAGGGAGGACCCAATTACTCCTGTGTTTGAGTTGGTGGAGTGTAGAAGCTTAAGAGGGCCTGGCGAAGAATGGCTTATGCCACACAATCCAAACTCAAAAATATTGGAGGCACACTTCACAGTAACTTAGAGCTGCCCCTGTTCTGTGGAACAGTCCCCCTGTTGAGATATGACAGCCCCTTGGAGAACACTCAACGTTCTCAGAAGATCATAAGAAGAAAGCTCTGTATTCCTTGTATGGGTCTGTTTTGTTACTTGAAATAAAAAATACATAAACAACATAAACAACATAAAAGGAGACCTGCTAGATCAGACCAGAGAGTCATCTTATCTAGCATAGTCTTCTCATAGGCACAAACTATGGGATGCTCACAAGCAGGACATACAGTGGTACCTCGGGTTTAGAACTTAATTCGTTCTGGAGGTCTGTTCTTAACCTGAAACTGTTCTTAACCTGAAGTACCACTTTAGCTAATGGGGCCTCCCACTGCCGCTGCACCGCCACCATGTGATTTCTCTTCTCCTCCTGAAGCAAAGTTCTTAACCCGAGGTACTATTTCTGGGTTAGCGGAGTCTGTAACCTGAAGCGTATGTAACCTGAAGCATCTGTAACCCGAGGTACCACTGTACGTCCAGTAACATTATCCCACTTGGGATTCCCAGCAACTGGTATTCCTCAGTTCCCATTGAGTTCTCTTTTTTTTTGGCTTGGCTTATTTTGGGTCCCCTTGTAATGTTTAGTGTTTATGGCATGCCAATATCTCACCTTGTTTTTCAGTGGCTGTTTTCAGTGTCTGGAGGCATCTAATACAACATAAGTATAAGAGGGGGCACAACATTACAAATTCAATAGCTTTATGGTTGGCTACCAAAGAGGATTTAGGTAACCTATGCATGTGACTTAATCTTTAATTCTAGTTGCTGATAAGCAACTCGATTAAGAGACTTAATTGATTATTTTTTTTAAAAAAAACTGTTTCACACTAAAAGCCCCACCTGAATCATTTACAATGCATTCATTTTGCGATGGCCAAGGATTCAACATTTCGACTTGGCTTCAGTAAAATTCTTTATATCAGGCTGCAATTAAATATGTGGCTCGTTTGTGCATCAGTCAGGAAGCGCAATGGCAAAACGAATTCTGTGTGCCTGGGAAACATAATTAATGTGGAGCTGAATATCATTGATAAATGGAGGTTACTTATCAGTGTTCAGCATATAGGGAAATATGAAAGCGAATGGTGTAATTTGTCTGAAGCAATTAGTTGTCTAAATTAAAGATAAGGGATTTAGGCGGAAGCCTTGAAAGCTCCAAACATGGGGAAGTTATAAATTACACATTGGGAAAGTACAAACATGACACTTTCAAGTTGGCCGTGGCTTGTGAAGTGATGGATGTCTTTGTACTTTTCATGGACATACACAGAAAAGCTATGTGCTATACTGATGCCAAGGTATGATACATAGAATTGCTTTGAAAGGTGGTTGACGCCACCCATGAAAATTGCCCAAGAGCATTTCTTCACTGAAATCAATGCTGCACGGAAGCCACAGCCTCAGAATCCTTGAAATTAAATGGGTTCCATTCAAGCAATGTGTTGTAAATATTTTTTGATAGCGATGGTGCAGGATTTGCCAGATTTCCCCCCCTTCGGGGTATCAAAATTTTGGCAAGCCACCACCCTATATGGCAGTTTGTGGCATTTGCTTTTCAAATGCAGCCATGAGGAATTTGTCTGCGGACACTAACGTAATAGGTTTGCTTCCTTGACTTCTGCCCTGTCATGCTGGATCAAACTGTTATGTACTGAAGTTCTCACCCTGGGCCAGCAGGGGGATACTGTAGATAGTTATGCAAATGAAGGATCGAAAGTGACGTTCAGTGATTGGATAGTTTGTATGCAAATGAAGGATCGAAAGTGACGTTCAGTGATTGGATAGTTTTAGAAAGTTGCTACAGTTACGTTGTTCTGGAGCTCTATATAAGCAGGCTGACTGAGCTCTTCAGTTCAGTTCTGTTCTGGCCTCTGAATAAGCAAGAGCTGTTTGAAGAATCGATGTGTCGTCTGATATGTTCGCCCACAACTTAACACAAAGGAATGGTCTACCAAGTCAAGCTGACTGTCTGTAAAAAGAGGCAACCAGAGGCTTCTGTGTGCAACCTCACAAACAAGGACCAAAGAAGCTGTTGTTGTTGAGCAGTTGGGGGAGTGGTGCGGGAAAAACAACTTACTCCTTAACTTAAAGAAAACAAAAGAGATTATTGTGGACTTTAGGAAATGTAAATGGAATATTCAGCCACTTATTATTGAGGGAAAGTGTGTGGAACAGGTCTCAGTGTTTCGATTTCTGGGGATGGAGTTGAGAGTTGACCTAACCTGGGGAGAAAACAGCAAAGACCTGATGGAGAGAGCACAGCAGAGGTTACATTTTCTGAGAATCCTCCAGAAAAATAATCTCTCAAAGGACCTGTTGATGGCATTCTACCATTGTACTGTTGAGAGTGTATTAACTTATGGTCTGTGTGTGTGGTTTGGGAGCTGCATGGTCAGGGAAAAAACAATGCTGTCCAGGGTTGTAAAGACTGCAGAGAGAATAATTGGGTGCACTCTTCCCACCTTAGATCAAATCTATGCTTCCAGGTGCCATAAGAAAGCTGCAGAGATAGCGCAGGACAGTGCGCACCCTGGAAATGATCTCTTTCAGCTTCTGCCTTCTGGAAGAAGGTACAGGGTTATAAAGACTAGGACTAGCCGCCCGAGAAACAGTTTCTATTCAAATGTGATTTTGGTTTTAAACACAGTGTAAGGTAGTCTCTATGGAAGTATACAGTATTGTATTTAATTATGGGGTATTAGAGTTTTTAGGGGGCTAACAAGCCTGGGATAGCTGGGATAGCAGGCTTGTTGGTTTTTGAATGCCTGATGTAGATTTTTTCAATTTCGATGTTCTGTATGGGACAATGACAATAAAGATTATCGTATTGTATCATTAAGGACCAAAGAAGCTGTTGTTGTTGCTAGCAGCTCTGAAGGTGTACTGCCTCTGTATAATGGAGGCTGCATTTAACTAGAGAAGAATGGCTAACAAAGATGGTGGACTATGCCAAAATGGTGAAAATGACTGGGAAGATCAGAAACCAAGAAGACAATAAATTCTGATCAGCAAGTCCTAGGCTCTGTGGTTTAACCCACAGCGCCACCCGCGTCCCGAGTATACTCAGGAGTATACTCAGGGGTTAAACTTTTTTCCTGGCCGTTAAGGAATTAAGCCTGATCTAATCCGCACAGCTCCCTGCTGGTTTCCCTCTCTAGGTTGTTCTGAAGTGTAATGAAATGTTGGGAGATATATCCTAACAAAATGGTTTCCATTGTGCGATATTTAGGAGAAGAGAGAAAGCAGATAATGAATTGTCGTGCTCTGTATGCCCACCAATCTTTGAAGATGCTGTAATATCCTGGTGCAATATTAGCTAAAGGTGCAGTAAAAATAGATTTGCATAACTTTCCCAAGGACACAGCCTGACAGAATCCAAAATGCATATTCGAGTTTGCAAAGGCCACATTCCAATGCTGCTTTCCAGTTCATTAACCTCTTCCCCCATCCACTCAATAATTATCTTCTGGCCGTGTCCCTTGAGTGGAGTCTAGGGAGCTGTAAAAGCACTGTCACTTGAGACAGATGCAGTACTCTTCTGCCATGCTCAGGGCAAAAGAAGTGACTTTGAACATGCGCACATGGGATGGAGAGACCATCGCTCCAAAAGGACCGCAGCTATCAACAGGTTTGTTCCTACGTGTGGTCCCCGCATCTACTAAAAGCACTTGCAGACTCACAGCTGTATGTGTGAACTGATACCGATTCCATTATTGGCTGGTTTACTTTCCTAGATCTTTCTGAAAAAGTGAAACTGGTCAAAGTAGTTTCCATAATATAACATGTAAGACCTGTGACTTGGCATTATAAAAACCCATATTAATAACAACAGTTTGGTTCCATCAATGGTTGCTGGATCTGTTGCCACAATGACATGGTTTAGCATAGGGTAACCAATATGGTGCACTCTAGATGTTGCGAAGGCTACAGTCCCCATTATCCCTGATCCTTGGACATGCTGGCTCGACCTGATGGGATTTGGAGTCCAACAGCACCTGAAGTATTACCCCTGTTTTGCTGTTGTTGTTGTTTAGTCGTTTAGTCGTGTCCGACTCTTCGTGACCCCATGGACCAGAGCATGCCAGGCACTCCTGTCTTCCACTGCCTCCCGCAGTTTGGTCAAACTCATGCTGGTAGCTTTGAGAACACTGTCCAACCATCTTGTCCTCTGCCGTCCCCTTCTCCTTGTGCCCTCCATCTTTCCCAATATCAGGGTCTTTTCCAGGGAGTCTTCTCTTCTCATGAGGTGGCCAAAGTATTGGAGCCTCAGCTTCACGATCTGTCCTTCCAGTGAGCACTCAGGGCTGATTTCCTTCAGAATGGAGAGGTTTGATCTTCTTGCAGTCCAGGGACTCTCAAGAGTCTCCTCCAACACCATAATTCAAAAGCATCAATTCTTCGGTGATCAGCCTTCTTTATGGTCCAGCTCTCACTTCCATACATCACTACTGGGAAAACCATAGCTTTAACTATACGGACCTTTGTTGGCAAGGTGATGTCTCTGCCCAAACATGTGGTCAGTGGGATCAAGGCAACTTTACTGAAAAACTGAATTTTGAACAGTCTTGCATGAATGTGGATATATCTATATACAGCATAGCACTGGGACTTGCTCTGCCTGTGGGGGCAGAGGAACAACTAAGGCTAAGAATAGCTGGGAATCCCAAGAAGGTGAAACGATGCAGACATTCAACAGAGTCTGTGGAGATTGTGTTTTTGCTAATAAAGAGTTCATCTTTGAACTGCATGAGTACAGACTACCACACTCCTGTGACAAATGTGCACATCAGGGGAAATTCATACTAAAAAAGTGATGAAATTTTAATGTGGACTTTACAAAAAGAATAATAATAGCAAATGCACCTGGAAATGTGGAGATGGGGGAGAGAAATGGGCAGAAACTGAAATGGACAAATAATTCTACACATCACTTGGGAAGACAGGCGAACTAATACTAGTGTACTGGAAGAAGCAAAGATCACCAGTGTTGAAGCAATGATTCTTCAACATTGACTTCGTTGGGCTGGTCATGTTGTGTGGGTGCCTGATTATCGTCTTCCAAAGCAACTACTCTATTCTGAACTTAAAAGTGGATAGTGTAATGCTGGTGGTCAACAAAAGAGTTTTAAAGACTGTCTCAAGGCAACTCTTAAAAAATATAGTATAAACACCAACAATTGGGAAACACTGGCCTGTGAGTGCTCCAGTTGGAGAACAGCCTTTACCAAAGGTGTCATGGGCTTTGAAGATACTCGGACTCAGGATGAAAGGGAGATTTGCACATTTGGCAAATCTACACCATGATCAGCTCCTGCCCGGAAACTAATGTCCGCACTGTGGAAGGACGTGTGGCTCCAGAATTGGCCTCCACAGTCACATACGGATTCATTGTTAAAATCCATGTTTATGGAAGACAATCTTACTTGGCTACGAGTGATCGCCAAAGAAACAAGAAAGAAGAATGCTGATCGTGCACAGCCCATCCCTAAAAGACGCAGCTTGTAAGGAGGTTTTTCCCAAAGGACTGAACTGTGCAGGAACACAGCAAGGGGCATATTCACTGAGCTGGGAATTTGTGGTACTATTTGGATTTTTTAGCTCTCCTTTTCATTGCACGGAGTACTCTTGCAATGTGCATACAAACACACAGTCCAAGGCCATGTTGGTCAAAAGTTTCTACCAACTGCCCTTTAATTTATGGGTGTCTTCACCCTGTGTACGCTCTGGAACACTCTTTCTGATGGGTTACGCTTCTGTATTATCCTCCCGGTGACGGTGGATGCTGATTCTCCTTCATCTAATTAAAGGTACCATCTATTTAAGTCAGGCCCTTCTGGCTGCACGAATAGCAAAGCCCTGATTAATCAGCTATAGAACAAGAGTAAACACTCAGCTTCACTTAATTAAAAATTAAATACCTCTGGAGGGATTATTACAGCCGGGAGCTGTGAGATGCCTCTGCTAAATAGGGGATTCTTCCAGGACACAGTCAGTGCGAGGCCATTGGGATGCCTGTATCAATACAAAGAGACATTTATTCAGACACCGAATTAAGTCTCTACACATGTTCGCTCTCCTTAGGGAAGAGGTGTGAATGGAAAGCTAAGGGGACTCTCGACATTTTGGAGGTCAATTATACCCCCGCTTGTAATTCCATAAGCAGAAACTGGGCCAAAATCTCAGATCTTTTCAAAGGATACTTATGGCATCTTCAAGACCAGAAATGTGAGGTTTCAGTACTGATTCCTACCTCAACCCCAATCAGGCGCTCACCTCTCTCAGACAAGGTGACACCTCTCAAAATGGTACTTCTTTATATGCCCATATAGACCTTGATCAAAGTGGCAAACCAACTATGCCAGATTATTTCAAAAGCATCAGCTGAAGGTTTTGAGCACCGTCTTTTCACACTCCGTTTCTTCTTCTTTGGTCAAAGTTCTGTTCTGGCAATTCTTTCCATCAGAGAGCTGAAGCACATGTGATATGACTGTGGCAGGTTCTCTACCTGTGGACCGTATAATTTAAAAGGATGAATCTCATTCTCCCTATTGTGTGGAGAGTCTTACAGCTCCTTCTGACATTACTTTAAGGCAAGGGTAGCCAACATGGTGCCCTTCAGATGTTGTTGGACTACAACTCCCATCAGTCCCAGTGAGCAAGACCAATGGTTGTGGCTGAAATAGGAGTTGTATAAAGCCTTAAATGGCTCAGGACCTCAAGGACCGCCTCTTTCCATATGAACCTACCCAGACCCTGAGATCATCTTCTGAGGCCCTTCTTTGTGTGCTCCCTCCTCGAGAGGCCCAGAGGGTGGCAACACGAGAACAGGGCCTTCTCTGCAGTGGCTCCCCATCTGTGGAATGCTCTCCCCAGGGAAATTCGCCTGGCGCCTTCATTATACACCTTTAGGCACCAAGCAAAAATGTTCCTTTTTAGCCAGGCCTTTGGTTGATTTGATTTATGCCCTTTTCAAATGTGGTGTTTTTTTGGGAGGTGTTATTGGGTTGTTGTTTTTATTTTGATTTGTGGTTTTATATTTTGATTTAATTCTGTGAACCGCCCTGAGACCTCTGCGTATAGGGCGGAATATAAATTCAATAAATAATAATAACAACATCATCTGGAAGGCACTACATTGGCAACACTTGCTGTATGGTTTGGGAGCTGCCTCAGTGTCCCTGGAGTAACAAGGACTTTGCTCTCATCTATCCCGAAATTGGTGAAGCATCATGAAGATGTCAGAAGGCACCCCCTAATCTGCGTATTACATAAGGATGGAGGCTTCACATAACACCAACCACACACTGAAGAAAACAGGATACCCCCTCATATGGATGAACCCTAAACATGTACCGTATTTTTCGCTCTATAATACGCGCCAGACCATAACACGCACGTAGTTTTTAGAGGAGGAAAACAAGAAAAAAAATATTCTAAATGAAATAGTGGATATATGATTTTTGTGGTTCGTGCTGTGGCCACAGACATGTGATCTGACAGTGAGTTTGGAGTAGCCCAATGCAAAAATCCTGAGGATCCATGTGGATTCATGCTTTGTAACCACAGAAGAGGGAAGGAAGGGGAACCATGGATCCTCTGCTCACGACTGCAGCAGACCCCCCCCCGCCACCCACAGGCATTCGCTCCATAACACGCACAGACATTTCCCTTTACTTTCTAGGAGGGAAAAAGTGAGTGTTATGGAGCAAAAAATACGGTATTTTGGTACACATAAAGGGCCCATTCACTGTGTCTCAAGTGTGCTTACCAAGTGTCGCCCCCCCGCCGAAGGAAGAGATGGTAGAATTCTGGATTGTATCACTTCAGATGGCGGAACCTTATTTTTCAATGATCTCCCATGTTTCATTTTGTTTTTAAAATTACTGGGAGAAAAGGCTAGCATAGATCTCTCTCCTATTTGCTATTTACTACACAAAAGGAGTGTTTTATGTGTGAGGGAGCATTCCAAACTGTGGGGCATCCCACCTGCATTCTGTATTGCTTATATTAGAGATCACAAAAAGATAATTTAGCAAGACCCAGCTGACAGCAGCTCTCTTGCTTACAACAGATACCTTGCTCCACAGATAAGAGATAATTCTTAATTCCCTCCCCACCGTATCAAATAACCACATTTGCTGTTCCAATCTTGCACACCGTGAGGGCTACTGCAGAACACTTTGGAGACTAGAGATGGTCTTAATAGGATGACTCACGTCCTTGTTCGCCTTTAGAAGGGACATTCAGGGAATCACAAGGTGATAGTACAAATAAAAATGTAATGCCAGAGGACCCAAAGCTAGAAAAACAGGAGGCCATCCTATTCAAACCTCCACCACTTCGTTTACTTACATAAACCAGACTACAGTATTTTAGAAACAGATAGCAAAAGTGAACATGGTGCTGCCAGGGGTGATATCCAGTGTTAATCATACTCTGAGTAGACCCCCTGAAACGATAGATGTTGATTGATTTAAACAGGTCAGCTCTGCATATGACTTAGTTGGATATCACTCCAGATAGCTTTGGAAAACTGAAATAAATGAACCAGGTTAAGAGGCAGATACATAACTGAGACGACCCAGCAAATCTATGGTTGGGCCTTGATCCAAGTCTGAAGTACCTGCTATCAGCCTATACTGGGATCCGTTGCACTTGTCTTTTAAAAAGGAAAAAATAATCCAATGGAATATAGTAGTTTCAGTATTAGATGCTAAACCTAAAGCTTATTTTAAAGAGCCCTGTCCAACAAACTGGTCCTCATGATTCAAACATGCAAAACTGTGACAACACTGATGCTTTTATTTATTTTCTCAAAGGCCAATACATGTAAGGTAAATAGACCATAGCAATACTATTACACACCTTCCTGCACTCCCCTTAGAGACAATCAATATCAATTATCACCTTTGCAATGTGAGAAGGCCTGTGAGATTGCCCATAAAACAATTTTATAAAGGGTATCAGGCCTCACTTAGCACTCTGCTGCTTTTTAAAAGTCATGCAGATCTCGGCGGATGGGGAGCATTCTAGCTGGATACTAGACATGTTCGCTTGGCAGTCCTTAGGATTTGCTTGCTTGTAAGCAGTTATCTGGGACGCGGGTGGTGCTGTGGTCTAAACCACAGAGCCTAGGGCTTGCTAATCAGAAGGTTCGCAGTTCGAATCCCCATGACGGGGTGAGCTCCCGTTGTTCGGTCCCAGCTTCTGCCCACCTAGCAGTTCGAAAGCACGTCAAAGTGCAAGTAGATAAATAGGTACCACTCCGGTGGGAAAGTAAATGGCGTTTCCATACACTGCTCTGGTTTCGCCAGAAGCGGCTTAGTCATGCTGGCCACACTATCTGGAAACTGTCTGCAGACAAACGCCGGCTCCCTCGGCCTACAGAGCGAGATGAGTGCGCAACCCCAGAGTCGTTCATGACTGGACCTAATGGTCAGGGGTACCTTTACCTTTAAGCACAGTTATAGTCAAAGCCTATACATATTTTTTAATCGTGGCATCCTATGTGTGTGTTTTGGAATTATATAGAACTGCTTTCACTCTTCTCTGACTCCCCCTCCCCACCCACATGTCATACAAACATGAAGCTATCTCTGTAGAAAAACTGTCATATGGAAAAATAATTCAGGAGCATGAACTGGTGAGAAAATGTGGTTCTAGAAAAACTGGTAAGTTTTGAAAAAGTAGCTTGCACCCAGCCAAACAGCTCTGTCGCCACATGGGCCCCACCAGCGACTCAATAAATGACCTGTTTTCGCTACGTGGCTTTGCAATTTCCAATGAAAGCTCTGGATCACAAATATTAGATTTAGTTCAAGAGAAAGGTAAAGAACAGGTGAAGATTGTTTGGATAGATAGATAGATAGATAGATAGATAGATAGATAGATAGATAATCTCTATAGGAACAAAGTGGTAAAAGTATTGCTTTTTCCTGTCAAGATGGTGGCAGAATTCATATATGGGACAGGTTCAAATTTCTGTCACAGAGAAAACACGGGGATTAACCAATCCTGCTCCTTGCCACTTGATAACTGCTCTTGTACTGAACGACAGTTGAAAGAAATTCTCCTCTAATCACACCTCTTGGCATATTTTCTTAGGAAAAGGATTGCTTTGAAATTATTTCTGAAATTCTTTTTCATAGTTTAATGGTATATTTCCTTTTGATACCTATTCCTTAACAAATATTCTCTGACATTTTTCTGTCATGACACACAGACTCTTTTAAAAAAAGAGTAAGGCATGAAACGTATACTAGAAACTGACTGGCAAGATATTTCCCCTTTTACTACAACCGAAATATCCAGCATCCAGTGTGCTATTCCTGGGAGTTGATGCTCTTGATGAGATCTGAAGATTCTTGGCTGTCATTATAAAGCTTTCGCTATGGGGGATATTTTTGAAAACGTAGCTGGATAAAAAGTGCCAAGGCAACCGTGAGGCACATTTTGGAAAATCTACCAACTGCCACCGCCTTTTCCAATCTCATAATAGGTTTGTTGATTACATGACCATTATGGACTCAGTAAACTGGCAGCTTCACGGCTACTAAAGTTGAAAGATCACTGCTGTGCTCAGATCCTATGTCAACTAACCAACCAACCATTTGATGTGTATGCCGACTTTCCAAAGTGGAAACCATTCTCAAGGTGGCTTACAACATATTAAAAATTATATAATGTCAGGGACTGACTGGATGACATTGAGTGGTGGGAGGAACCAGCCTACAACCCCCCCCCCGGAATGACAATGTCCCCACTTAGGACAGTGGAAGTACATCCCAATTGCTTCTGCTGAACCTCTCAACAGCTTTCTGTACCAATGGCCATTGTATTCTTCTGGATTGCCAGGCTAGGACGGGACTTGGGGGCATGGTTGTTGTTGGGGAGGCTCTTGCCCTACCTGGAGGGCAGATCACAGAAGGTGGCCCTGATGGACTGTGGCCCAGGACTTACTCCTTAACTTAAAGAAAACAAAAGAAATTATTGTGGACTTTAGGAAATGTAAATTGAATATTCAGCCACTTATTATTGAGGGGAAGTGCATGGAACAGGTCTCGGTGTTTTGATTTCTGGGAATGGAGTTGAGAGATGACCTAACCTGGGGAGAAAACAGCAAAGACCTGATGAAGAAAGCACAGCAGAGGCTATATTTTCTGAGAATCCTCTGGAAAAACAGTCTCTCAAATGACCTGTTGATGGCATTTTACCATTGTACTGTGGAGAGTGTATTAACTTATGGTCTGTGTGTGTGGTTTGGGAGCTGCACGGCCAGGGAAAAAACAATGCTGTCCAGGATTGTAAAGACTGCAGAGAGAATAATTGGGTGCACTCTTCCCACCTTAGATCAAATCTATGCTGCCAGGTGCCATAAGAAAGCTGCAGAGATAGCGCAGGACAGTGCACACCCTGGAAATGATCTCTTTTAGCTTCTGCCTTCTGGAAGAAGGTATAGGGTTATAAAGACCAGGACTAGCCGCCCGAGAAACAGTTTCTACGCAAATGCAATTCTGGTTCTAAACGCAGCATAAGGAGTCTCTTTAGTATATTGTTTTTAGGGTTTTCTGAATGTTTTTATGGAGATTTCCAATTTCATTGTTCTTTATGGGACAATGACAATAAAGATATCGTATATCATATATCGTATTGGCCTATGGGGCTCATCAGGGTTCGTTCCATCTCACCTTCCATATTGTCTAATATCTACATGAACCGCTGGGAGAAGTCATTTGAGAATTTGGTGTTGGGGTCATTGGTATGGAGATGACACCTCACTATTCTTTTCATCAAAGAGGCAGTGGAAGTCATGAACTGATGTCTGAGGGAAGTTATGGATAGGATGTGGATAGAAAAGCAGGGACAGACAAGACAGAGGTGGTTCAGGAGGACAGTTAATTCAGGAATAGTTGCAGAGCCAGTTCTGGATGGGGGTTGTATTTCCCATGATGGATCAGGTTCATAGCTTGAGGGTGCTCCTTGATTCAGCATTGCTTCTGGATGTTCATGTAGCTGTAGTGAGGGCTAGGAGTGTGCAGCTTCAGCAAGTACTACAGCTATGCCCTTTCCTGGAGAAAATCTGGCCACAGTTACACATGCATTGGTCGAACTGAGATCAGATGGGATTACTGTGTAATCAAAGGACCAGCTCATTTCCAGTTTTGCTCTACCAAATTTGATATGTGTATGATTCCCCACCACCACCACCCGAGATAATCACTGCTGCAAGCTGGCAATCCATGGGTTTGTAGCAGAAGAAATACTTGTGTTGTAATTTGCATTTCCCCCCCATACAAATATTATCTCCATATAAAGGAAAGGGGGGAGACCCACCATGTGATAGTGAGTGAAACCTTTAAAGCCTGACAATGACTTAGCTAGAGCACAGTAATTCTAACAGCGCATGAAAGGCCCTTGGCTTTCCGCAGCCATCCTATAAATTGAAGGTGCTGGTGAATTATTCATCTATGCATAGGATGGATCATTTTCGGAACAGTATTATCTGTGCTTTTGTGTTAACGGCAACTTTCTCCATCAGTACCACCACCCTTTTAGCGAGAAACAGAGAGAAAGATTAACAATATTTCTAAGAGCAGGGTGGGGCCGGGAGCATGAAAACTCTTTCAAAAATCATCTTATTTCTTCTTAATGTTAATATAATATTTGCAAGATGCACTACATTTTGCAGAGCATTAGAAGCAAAAGAGTCAGGTCTGTGCTCCCACAGAGCTTGCAGTCTAAATGCCAATCTTGTTGAGAGATAAGAAAGAGGAGGAGAAGGCAAGGCTGTTGCTTTGTGTTTTCATTTAGAGAAGCTCTGCACATTTAGATTTTCATCATTAAGAAGAAAACGTGTGGGCCAAATCCACAAGAGCATCTAGTGGCTTAGCAAATGGGTGAGTGCCATCTGTCATCAACCAAGCCTAATTACTTTGAGCGGAAGGAACCAGCTCCAGTGAAAAAGGATCATTGACCCATCTAAATGAGCCAATGATTCCAGGTGGTGTAAGTCTTTGAGGCCCTCTACTTCCACCCTCTTTGAGGACGTAATTGTTTGAACTCTGCTATTGTCCTCAGATCAATCCTGCTGCCCTTGGAATTGCTACAGGGCACCAATGTGTTAGTCACACATTTCTGTGGCTTTGAGGTACAGCTCCCAGCATGCCTCCTCGCAGAGAATGACTGCCGTTCTTTAGCACCTGACAGAAATGCCGTCAATGTAATGTAGGAGACTTTGAAAAGAGAGATGTCTCATTAGCCGGATGCCTTTCACATCTCCCACGGGAGGATCATAAGGCTGGATTGTGAGCGAATGAACCCAGAAACTGTCAGTGCTGGGCCTTGCAGGGCTGACAACCGGGAACTAAGAGAGAGCAGCTAAGAGTCAGAAGCAAGGAGATGCTGGTGTTGCCAACCAGAGTCTAAATTGGACATGGAACCCGTTTTAGTCCTTCCAGGTCAAAGCGAGCAGATAGTCAGGATGGGAGGAGAACACCACTTTGGGCCTAGAAATGCTTCACAGTGGAATTTGTTGGTCTACATACGCAACTCAGACCCATGAAGTTGCATGTTTCAGTCATGTCAGGTGCTTGACAACCCCGCTGAACAGGCAGCAATTAGATCAGGCATCCCGAAACTTGGCCCTCCAGATGTCTTGGGACTACAATTTCCATCATTCCTGACCACTGGTTCTGTTAGCTAGGGATGATGGGAATTGTAGTCCCAAAACATCTGGAGGGCCGAGTTTACGGGTGCCTGAACTAGCATGTCAGGTGCTCGACAACCCCGCTGAACAGGCAGCAACTAGAGGAAGTTTATTGAGCTTCTTGGAGATGTTCATACATAGCTCAGGGCCAAGACAAGTTGTTGGTGTTCCTACATTTGTGATGTGACCTGATGGAAATTCAAAGGTAAAGCACATCCGGAAGTTAGACTCCATCTGCACGACACATTTAAAGCAGTACCATACCAGTTTAAATAACCATTACTCTCTTCCCCCAAAGAATCCTGGGAACTGTAGTTTGTTAAGTGGTCTGAGAATTGCTATGAGGCCCCTTTCCCCCTCTCAGAGCTACAATTCTCAGAGTGGTTTAACAATCAGTCCCTCATCCCAAGGAATTCTGGGAATTGTAGCTCTGTGGTGGGAATAGGGCAGGGTTTCCCAACAGATTTCAATTCTCTTAACAAACGGCCATTCCCAGGATTCTTTTGGGGGAGGTCATAACTGGTACAATACTACCTTAAGTGTAGAGTTCTGATGGGGGTCTTACATTTTCCCTGATTTTTTTTTTTAAATATATATGCTGATTTTCTCGTATATATTTCCAAAAAATGAGATGTTTTCTGCACATAGTACTGCCATTTCCCTAAGCGTGTTTTCCCCTTCAGACCAAATGTTTGTATTTCTGCTTACTCTGTTTTGTTTATTAAATATATATATCAAGGGAAATAGATTCCAGCTATTTGTAGGCTAGGCGAAAGTGCTGCAGACGAGTGGTTTGTATTTAAAATACAATATATGGAAATTAGTTTATTTTATGAGCAAATCTCATAACTTCTAGATGCCATAACTGTAACTTATTTGAATTTCTGAAACGTCTATTTCTCAAAGCACAATAAAGTCAGCATCCCTCAGAAACCCATTAGGAAGTGTGTGTATGTGTGTGTGCATATATGCATATATTTTAAAGTTTTAAGTAAGGTATTGTGACTTTGTATCACTAATAACGCCATCTCAACCTTCAACTCTGAAATAAGATGTGCTTTCAAAATGAGGGGAAATTCACTTTGAAATGAGAAAGGTGGGAAAGGTCAAACATCGTAATAGCCTGAAATATAAAAATGAAATCATTAATTTGTTCATTGGGGAGAGCTCTTGGTTAGAGATTTGCTTTAAGCACATTCCAAGCTTACATTGGTGTTTTAATAGAGTTTAACTGCCATAGGTTTCCCCAAAGAATCGTGACAACTGTAGTTTGTTGAGGAAGTTGGAAATGATGTTATTGAACCCAAATACCAGCCACCACCCCTCTGAGATCTACAATTCCCAGGGTTCCCTAGGGAGAAAGAATGGCTATTAAATCTATTTGCTTATTTTCTGCCCTACGGTAGAGTGATCATGTCACAAGACACTTCACTACAAGAAAACGTTAGGGAAAACTCCCTTCATGGAAGGGCCACTATTTACAGGACATGATATTAGACAGGTATTGAGGCCAAAACTGCTTAGGTGTTCGAAGAAATAAGTCAAATAAGATGTGACAAGAGATGGCATTCTAGGAGAAGCTTTCGAATTAAAAACGAGGAGATCATCAGGTTTGGGCGCTATATACCCAAGAGTTCTGAAAGAACTCAAATGTAAAATAGTCCCATTGCTAATTGGCACATTGGACAGCAGCCATCAGCAGCCTTACTCTTGTGTAAGCGCCATAGATCTGGGCCCATGACCCTGTTGATGGGATGTGTCTAAGGAAACGGGGGCAATTGGCAGGTCCCCAGCTGGCTCCAGCTCACCGGCCGGCAGCCGGGTGGTCTCTGGTCCTTGGATCAGCCTGTAACTGTGACTTGAGCTTCAGAAACCTTCAGAAGCTGAGCACGCAAGCCAGCAGAGAATAAAACTCTTTGCAACAGAAGGGCAGATAGAGGCTGTGTAAAGCGTATTTACAGGCATTTTATTCAGCATCAGGACAAAGGGGAAAACATGTCTTCTCCCCTTCGTGTCTAAGGCAAGAAGCATAAGCAAAAGCTATAAAACAAAACGGAAGTTCCCAGCAAGCTGTGCTGGAATGTAAACTGACATGTGTCATACAACAACTCCACACATCTGTTAAGGTGGAACGGAATATCGTAATACAAATATCAGCAACTTGTACGTAACAGACAATTGGATGGTGGACAATGTCATTTTAAAAAGGGAGAGAGAGAAAATTGCAAATCCGTTAGCCAATTGCTAGGGTCACCAATGTGGTGACCATGGGCACCACTGTGCCTTCAGAGGGCTCCCATGGTGCTGTTTGCTAACCTTCTGCACCAGATTCTCTCTCCCCACAAACAATTAGATTAAAACGATATCCCAGTGTCATCACTAGGCCTTCACTGCATTTCCGCTGGACAGCAGTAGGCAGTTTGACTGGTTGGAGGAGAGAGGTATTAGGTGCTGGCGATGCAACTGTGCCTAGGTATGTGTTGACTGAAGAAGAAAAGGCGGGAAATATCGACTGGGAAGGGGGCTGGAGCCTTACAGAGGTGGAAAAAGAGCACATGGGAGGGAAGGCCGGAAAGGGGGAGCTCAGAGTTATAAGGGACAAATAATAATAATAATAATAATAATAATAATAATAATAATAATAATAATTTTTTATTTATACCCCACCCTTCCTGGCGGCTAACAGCAAATATAAAACACTGATTCAAATGTGATTTAAAAACAGCATAGAATACAACATAAAATGCAGCATCAACATCAATAAAATTCAAAAATTCAAGGGTCATTTTTTTGGGAAAAACCCCAGTCAGTAGACATTGAATGATCACCAGGGCTCACTGGCCAAGTTGGTCCTACTAGGGCCAGCAAGGAGGTGTGTGAATAAGAATTTAAATGTGGGCTCCCAGAAAGGGTTTCTTCATAGAAGAGGAAAGGGAAAAGGGAATAGGGAATAGAGGATCAGGTTAATTCAAATTGAAGGCCAGGTGGAATAGCTCTGTCTTACAGGCTCTGTGGAAGGAGATCAAGTCCTGCAGGGCCCTAGTCTTGTGGGACAGAGCATTCCACCAGGTCGTGAATGGAGTGAATGGTGCATTGGTGCATTGGGAGTATGAAAATAGAGCTTATCACTAGGATACTAAAGGACCGTCTCTGCCAACATGAATCTGTTCAGATTGGTTGAGGAAGCCATTTTCATATCCAGTCACCATTCAAAGAGCAGTTGGTAGGGTTGTGTGAGAAGGTCTTAATGAGCCTAGGTTGTGGGCTTCTCCACCCTGAAAGATCCTTCTGAGACTGTCCATGATGTCATTCCATTGATGGAACACTTTGCTTCATCCAAGCTTTAGCCTGATCAATGCCGATCATGCCTTGCTGTTCAGTGTTTGTGGTTGCTTTCTTGTAACCGATGCCCTTCATTTTGTTTCTTTTTAAAGTTGCATTTAAATTATCTTGATGTGAGCCACTTTGGGACATTCAAATTGTAATAGAAAACAACCGGGGTGCGAATGTTTTAATAAGTAAATGGATGGATGGCTAAATAAGAGTATTAGTTTAAAATAACTCCATTATAAATTATCCTTCTTTCTCTTTCCTCCCACCCAAATGAACCAAGAAACTATACATTCCATTAGGCATGTGAATTAAACTGACATATATCCAGCAAAAGAGCTTGAATGAAATAACAGGAAATCTGCTGAGATTTTCACTTCTGAGAATTTGGTCTAACCGGAAAGCATTTTCTTACACTTCAATATAACTCAACACTAAGGTGGTAAAAATAATCCCACAAGGAGGTAACAAAAATCATTTGCTGCCAGCCACGAACCAGGATCCTATTTTGAACGAAAACAGTAATGCCTTCTGGGGTTTATGAAATTCTTTTAATACTTTTAGAGCAAACTGAAGTGCATCAAATGAAATGTTGTGAAGTTTTTTTTTTTTAAAAAAGCTCATTTCCAATTTTTTTCTTCTTCAAATTATCCATTTTAACCATGTAACAGTTTAACAATGTAGAACATTTATAGACTCTCAACCTATGGATTACAAAAGCAAATAAGGAACATTTCTAATCTAATAATAATATCTATAACTATTAAGAATCAAGTGTCAGCAAAAGGAAGTAAAAAAAGAAGACATTTGTAAATAGAACATATCTTAAGTACATTCATGAGTGGCAGTCATCTAGTAATAAAAATTTAGAGATTTTAGTGAGTCTGGAGTAGGGATGATTATATTAATTAACTCAATGGTTCTTTTATTGGATAATGAGCAGGATGTATTTATGTAATGTGAGTGGAGGGAAGGAAAGGAAACTCAAAGCCTCTTTTCTTTTCTGTTGGGGGCGGATTCACTCTAGCCATATAGAGCTATATGCTGTCGGGGTAGATTATTACCTAGAAGACTTGCATACATAATAAAGTTAAGCCAAACCAATATTCCATGTACTTTTGTAACAATTATCTACAATCACATCTGAGAGATCTTTCCAACGTCTAGCTATAATATTCCTAGCTGCTGATAGCAGATGACTAATGAGTTCTTTATCATGCAGATTTGTGTTATTACCTTGAAATATATTCAGCAAAGCTAGTTCTAGTGTCATTTCTAGAAAAGCAATGACAAACCTAGACAGCATCTTAAAAAGCAGAGACATCACCTTGCCAACAAAGGTCCGTATAGTTAAAGCTATGGTTTTCCCAGTAGTGATGTATGGAAGTGAGAGCTGGACCATAAAGAAGGCTGATCGCCGAAGAACTGATGCTTTTGAATTATGGTGCTGGAGGAGACTCTTGAGAGTCCCATGGACTGCAAGAAGATCAAACATATCCATTCTTAAGGAAATCAGCCCTGAGTGCTCACTGGAAGGACAGAGCCTGAAGCTGAGACTCCAGTACTTTGGCCACCTCATGAGAAGAGAAGACTCCCTGGAAAAGACCCTGATGTTGGGAAAGATGGAGGGCACAAGGAGAAGGGGACGACAGAGGACGAGATGGTTGGACAGTTTTCTCGAAGCTACCAGCATGAGTTTGACCAAACTGCGGGAGGCAGTGGAAGACAGGAGTGCCTGGCATGCTCTGGTCCATGGGGTCACGAAGAGTTGGACACGACTAAACGACTAAACGACAAAGTGTCATTTCTATTCGATGCTTAGTAATTTTGCTAATCTCATGTAAAACTGACAACTAGAATGGTTGGGTTTGGCCACATTCTCACCACATATGAATATACGGTACCTAAAAATAAACAGTCTCACCAACATATTGGCAAAGTTTCTGGGTGTATCTGTGCTAATTTTCTTGCAGTTAAAGCCCATCTATAAATTAAGTTTTAGCATAAGATTTATTCTACTGGCAGAAATTGATTTAAAGGGCAATTTGGGCCATTCAATGTGGACCATTGAATCTATTTCTTGACCTAAATCTAGTTCCCATTGTTCTTTAATTGTGTTGGTCAACGAGGTCTCGGAGTAATATTTTGCCTCATGGTTAATCTAGCCCTGATTGCCCACAATGCCCTGGGCTGCTTAAAGCTCAGACCAGCTATAGATCACAAAGATCAAGACAATCAATCTTGTTCAGTTGTGGGTGAACATATCAGACGGCACAGCGATTCTTCAAACAGCTCTTGTTTATTCACAGGCCAGGACAGAACTGAACTGAAGGGTTCAGCCGCCTGCTTATATAGAGCTCCAGTACAATGTAACTGTAACAATTTTCTAAAACTATCCAATCACTGAACGTCACTTTCGATCCCTTATTTGCATAACTATGTACAGTATCCCCCTGCTGGCCCAGGGTGAGAACTTCAGTACATAACACATCTTGCAAATATTTTATGTTAAATATTAAAAAGGAAGGAAACCTCACTGGAATTCCATAGCCTTGTAAAATGAGCCATTCCCAGCTATATTCCCATTGATTGCTTAGTCAAGGGAAGTAGCAAAACCCGCCCAGAGAAAGGAGATCAAGTATTTAAAAAATGCTACAACTTTCAAAATCCATTTATGATGTCTTATCCCTAAAACTCTAGCCCTAGAACAATTGTATTTAAAGATTGAGTGGATTCATAAGACTAAATATTGATTTATTGATTTTGAAACTCATCCAGTGGAAGACTTAAGTATAATTTTAGGGAGATTTTATGGAAATGTCTATTCTGGAACAATTGTGCTGTACAGAGCATCTTCGAGTTTCATTAGCTGTTGGGCTGATAAAGAGAGTCGTTTCCAAAGTTGTTTTTTATGCACAGGGCAATAAATTTGACAAATGGTCTTGTCCTCATCTGCCGCTTGGTGTACTTATTATAGAAGCAATAAATATACCTTCAGTTATTTTCAACAAAATATTTGGTATCGGAGCGAACGCCACACGCCACACAAAAGTACGTAATAATAGCCCTGGCACCACGAAAAAGAAAGAAAGAAAAGGAAATCTGCAGTGGGAAAGGGGAGAATAGAAGTGCTTATGGGGGTGTGTTTACCCCATTTGTTTCTGGCTCTGAATTCTCTCCTAGGAAGCTTTTCCTGTTCTGCTGTTCTGGACACATGTTTGAAACCGTTGTGGAGGGCCATGGCCTAGTGGTGGGGTCTCAACACTCTGATCACAGAAATTACACAGGCGTTATATCTCTGCACTGCAGTTGACACAGAACACTTATCAAATGCAATGTCTGTTTGGTTGGAAAATAGCATACGGTGAAGGTTTGCTTGCAGGTACTGCCTTCAACGAGGGACGTGGGTGGTGCTGTGGGTTAAACCACAGAGCCTAGGACTTGCTGATCAGAAGGTCGGCGGTTCGAATCCCCGTGACAGGGTGAGGTCCCGTTGCTCGGTCCCTGCTCCTGCCAACCTAGCAGATAGAAAGCATGTCAAAGTGCGAGTAGATAAATAGGTACCACTCTGGCGGGAAGGTAAACGGCATTTCCGTGCGCTGCTCTGGTTCACCAGAAGCGGCTTAGTCATGCTGGCCACATGACCCGGAAGCTGTACGCTGGCTCCCTCGGCCAGTAAAGCAAGATGAGCACCGAAGCCCCAGAGTCGGCCACAACTGGACCTAATGGTCAGGGGTCCCTTTACCTTTACCGCCTTCAACATCGGTCCTAAGCCCATCTTTAAAATGTGCAGTGAGTTGCTCTGGAACCTGGTTTGTCATATATAATTTTACATGATTCATCTGTCAATTAAATTGGGAGAGGAAGGAGAATGCCTCTTTTATGATGGGGCTTTTGGAGCTGAAGGCAAGCACACCCTGGTCTTTTGCTATTGATCAGAGGACACAGAACTGCAGACACAAACAGCCTTTTTCCCCTGAGGAAAAGCTTTATGGCAAGGGAAAGAAAAGGCTGAGATAGAAATATGATCCAGTTCAGATTTTAATATGAACGTATCTATTTCACATTTTCTGAAAGAACATGCAGACCAAAATACAGCTACCCTTTCTTTTCTGAAATTTGTCGGCAGTTCTCCAACCATATAATGTGCATATTGGAAGGAAATCTGCATAAAATGTGTGAAAATAACATATAAGTAAGCATTATATCAGGGGAGATTGCTTGCAAAAAGTATGTAAATCAGGTAAAATTTCCTACAGAAATATGTCTATTAGGAGAAATCTGCACTAAAATGCTGACAACTTTTCAGGAGTTTTTTTAAAGTCAGTAATTGCTACTGAGATGTGGATAACTGAATTTAAGAGTGGGGAAGAATGATAATCTGGGAGAATTGAATATGATAGATCTGTCCTTTCTTAGACCACAAGAAAGGACAAGAAACACATTTGGATTAAAAAAAAAGATGTCCGTAATATTTATTGATCATTATATGTGCATGGGGTGGGAGGCATTTAATCTACACACTCGCCACTTCAACTTTTCAGTTAATTGTTGTTGATTAATGGAAATGCCAATCTAGCAGGCCGAAAAGTGCAAGTAGATAAATAGGTACCGCTCCGGCGGGAAGTTAAATGGCCTTTCCGTGCGCTGCTCTGGTTTCACCAGAAGCGGCTTAGTCATGCTGGCCACATGACCTGGAAAAACTGTCTGCGGACAAATGTCGGCTCCCTTGGCCAGTAAAGCAAGATGAGCTCCACAACCCCAGAGTCGTTTGTGACTGGACTTAACTGTCAGGGGTCCTTTACCTTTACCTTTTTAATGGAAATGTTTTTTTTTTATTATTGATTTGACCCCACACTCCCAAAAAGAGTTACAGCAAAAAATTGCTCAAGATATGCTTTGTTTTCTTGGAAATGTGGAAGCAAAACATGCAGTGGGGTCCAAGAGAGGTCTAAGATAACATCTTGTTTGTTCTTCTGCCATGGGAGCTTCCATTTTCAAATGGAACTGCCAGACCCTGAGGCAAACAACAGAGGAAGACCTCATGACCTCTGCTGTGGAAACAGAATGCTTACCGACCTAAATGCCGCTTGATCTGATCCAGCTAGCAAGACGTTCATCCTGTAGGGCCAAGGTTAACACCGAACAGCCACAGGCATGGAGATCAAGGGCATTTCTGTGTGTGGCTAATGGGAGCCCATAGGAAGCAAAGCAAAAGAAGGAACAGCTGTGTTACTCATTTCTATGAGTACTGTGGATTTTAACAAACAGGATGATCCGTGGAACTTCCAAAGTGCTCAGTATGCCATCATGTTTCTTTCATAGCCTTCACCGGTGCTCTGGACTTCTCGGTTCTTCTATTCTGTCCTCAATCCCTGCATGAGGCCTCATCCTTCCGCATGGTTCGTTCAGTGTTCCCTCTTCTTTGATTGATGCTCTTTTTCATGTGCTGCCTTGTGCCAGAACCACAGGAGAATTCACAAAGTCAGAAACCACACCGGGGCCACTCTCCGTAGATTTAATCTCCCCCTCTCTTTCTTCCACTCTGTTCGACAACAGACTTGCAAGAGAATGCATCCATTTGAAATGTGGTCCTGGGAGGGGAGAAGATTTTGTAGTATGGGAGCAAAGAGGGAAGAGAAGAACGCCCATGAAGTTAGGAGGCAACGTGCGTGAGGTTTTGATGCATGGAAGCGATTGGCAGGGTAAGTGGCATGAAAGGACAGAGATGGACTTGAGCGATTGCTATGCTATATTGACACACGTACAGTCAAGAGAAGAATTCTGGTCTGGCTTGTTGTTTTTTTTCCAGCTAAGTGTGAGCACTAGACAGGTAGCAGATATGACTAGGGCAGCTTCCATGCAGTAATAGTGGTTCAAATCGTACGTTTTTGTTCTACGAACGGCAGGAACTTGCTGTCACAGATGGAGAACAGCCCTTATAAAAGGAATCCTTCATTGAGTGCAACGCTTCCATGAAAACAAGCTCCTCCTATTCTAGTAGTAAAACTTGACAGTCCAAACATCTGTGTGCATAGTACAGTGTTGGCCAGATTTGGCCCTCCAGCTGTTTTGGGACTACAATTCCCATCATCCCTGATCACTGGCCCTGTTAACTAGGAGTGATGGGAGTTGTAGTCCCAAAACAGCTGGAGGGCCAAGTTTGGCCACCACTGGCATAATAGGAAACTGACAAGATTGGCCCCTCCTCTCTAATACTTAATACAGAAGAAACTGTACTTAAGCAGCCAACACAAAATAGCTGAATGACTGGACTTATATTCAAGTCCTAAAGACATAGAACAGGTAGGCAATGGTGGTGGGGGCACAGGGGTGGTTGCCCCTGACACAAAGTTGTTAGGGGCGCAAAAATTCAACACCCGGTGCTGCTTCAATACAGCTGTGCTGTTTCACTGCCGGACTCCATTGAAAATGGCTTCTCCATGCGAACCAGGAAATGACCTCTCCAGACAATGGAATGACTCTTATCTCTGAGGTTGCGATCTCCTAGGTGATGCAGACACTGTTGGGAAGTTGAATGTGTACTCCATCAGTTTCCCTCTCTCCCACCCCTCTGTGTGGCCCCGGGTGCTGGCAATCCATGCTATGCCACTGCAGGTAGGGTAGACCTTTTCTTTTCAGTATAGCACTGGCATTATCGTGCCCTGCCGTATGAGCATAAAGACCTAAGAAGAGCCATGCTAGATGAGACCAGAGGTTGTGCACACACTCCTTTCCTTTACCTGTACAGAAGGTGGCAGTAACATCATCACAGCCAAGTTGAACAACCCCTGCTCTGAAGAAGAGGATTCTCTAGATCAGCTTTTCTCAACCTTGGGTCCCCAGATGTAGTTAGACTACAACTTCCCTCCCAACATTATCTTAAATTATATATGTAATATATGGGGTTTGACACTCAGTCAATATAAATATATCTGTGCCCTTACATCTGCAAGAAGATTAATATCAATATACTGGAAGGCCAAAAATATGGCCTCTTTCAATCAATGGATAGATGACATGACAACTCTTGCAACCCATGAACGGATCACTTTCAGACAAAGATTATGTTTGGACAAATTTGATGATATTTGGAACACATTTACTGAAACCATAGTGACCTATGAATCAATGTATACTGGAGGGAAGCAATAAGCTGATCCATTTGCATAAATGATATATAGTTCTGCAGCTTTAATTATATTTTACTGTCATATTGTTATTGTTTTTAAGGAAGACCCCAAAATTGTTGAGTTGGTTTTTTTAAAGGAAAACCCGAAAGTTGCTGAGCTTGCCGAAGATCCAGGACAAACCGCCGCCTTCTGGAAATTCCTCCAGGACGTCACTTCTACCTTTGAAATCCCGGTAATGTCTGGGAAATCCTGGACGTATGGCAACCCTATCTCTGTATGACAGCTGAAATCTGAGCATCATCTGAGGGGAAGAGCCACAGTTCAGTAATGGAGTACATGCTCTGTGTACAGGAGTTCCCAGGTGAAGTGGCATTTTCATTTAAAAGGTTGAGATACCAGGGGATGCAAACACCAATGTCTGCCAGAAGCCCTGGAGACATGCTAACAACCGCAGTAGGCAATACTGAGCTAAGATGGACCAATGGCCCATCTCGGTACAAGACAGTTTCTTTCCTGTGTTCCCAAAGGCTGCACAATCAATGAAGCTTTTATGAAGCAGAAGCGATTGTTCTGAATGAGCGCAGACTACACCATTTTACCTCTGAGATATTAACTCCCTATATTAATATTATTTATCCCAGCTGGCAAGGAGATCATGAAAAATGCTCGATCACTTTAAGCCCACTTTTGATGAGAAAATATATTTTTTCTATGTGGGGGAGTAATGAATCCATTTCCACCCTTCACCCGCTATAGATGAAATGAAATTGAAATTAAAATTCCACCTTCATGACTAATGAAGCCATCAAGTAATGTAACCTTGCACACAGGGGAAAAAAAGAACAGGGCAGGGGGAGGGGTGGCTTGCATTATGCAAATGCATCGAAGAGGATTTTAATAGATGGGAGACACTCATAATCAGACTATGTAATTAAAATGTACTGTGCATAATTAAAATTAATATAATTAAAACAGTCCACCACAGTTTCATTATGTCACTCAAACGTTGCCTCTAGACACACCAGAATTTTTACTCATTTTTATATTCCCCTGTTTTAATAAACAGTTGGGATCTCAAAGCAGGAGGAGCTGGAACAAAATGATATGCATTAAAAAGGGAGGAATTGAGCCGTTTCCCTGTAATCTGAAACTTCTGACAACTTTTAATCATGCCAGAGTCTAGTGTTTGCCAAAATAATAATAACAAACAACACTTCTATTTTGCTTCACCTACTTATTCACCATTATCAAAGCACACAGGATCAGAAATGGAGGAAGGATGACTAATGGAAGGATATGCTAATGGGAACGGATTTTGTGTAAAATTCAAAGAGGCAATATATTAGAGGTGCAGAGAAACGGGAGCTTCGCTTAGGACCACAGGTCGTTAGCAAATATGTGGGATTCACATTGACATTAATGAGAGCACTGCCAAGGCGATCAATAACAATATATGGTTCCCAAGTGCCGGTTCTTAACACTTAACTGATTTATAGGAGAAAGATGCTTTTGAAGAAAAATTGCCTTTGGCACTAATAGGACCAGGTTGCTCACATTTCCAGGGGTAGATGAGGCGCATAAGTCAGCTCGAACCACCTCATCTTGGTGTTTTGCTCAGAGGCGGAAGAAAAAGGGGGTTTGTTGAAGGGCAGAGAAATTGGTATGGTGGGGGGGGGCATGTGTCTCCTGTGGGAATGTTAAGGACAGTAGGAAAGGATATATTGAATAAGTATTATCCTTCCTTTCACTCAGGCTAGTAAGTGATGTAGCAGAGCAGATTGCCCTCAATATAGCTGGAAGCTAGCTTGCATATTCGTTTGAATCTCTTAGTTAAGTTTATTCCTGGTGTCCCCTTTGATCCCCCTTAAAAGAATAAATACATGAGTCTTTCTGAGTAAAGTAGCAAAAGGTTTACTCACATTTCAGTTCACGATATGATCCCTGAAAGGCAGGCTTTACTTAGTAAAGAGAGCCAGTGTGGTGTAGTGGTTAAGAGCGGTGGACTCGTAATCTGGTGAACCGGGTTCGATTCCCCGCTCCTCCACATGCAGCTGCTGGGTGACCTTGGGCTAGTCACACTTCTCTGAAGTCTCTCAGCCCCACTCACCTCACCAGAGTGTTTGTTGTGGGGGAGGAAGGGAAAAGGAGATTGTTAGCCGCTTTGAGACTCCTTAAAGGGTAGTGATAAAGCGGGATATCAAATCCAAACTCTTCTTCTTCTTCTTTAGTAGTTACACAAAGAAACAGTGAGTTCATCTCATATGGATATCGAGCTCATGAGCTGCTGGCTGAGAGCCAGCAGACAGTAAAATTACATTAAGAGAACAAAATGGCTGCAGGAGAGCAGCATGGCAGCAAAAGATCAGGAAGCAAGACAAGAGATAAGAAGACTGAGAAAATGGCTGCGTGACTCGGCTGTTTTGTAGAGTCAGCCTATCTCCCTGGTCACATGCAGGGGGAGGATGCTCCAGATCAGTGGAACAGGATGTGCCCTGCCTGTGCCCACTCTAGGGAAATAAGGACTGTTGCATATTTGACTGCTCCAATGGATTACATCCAACATCTCCTTGCGGCTCAGAATACGTCACCCACTGTAACGAATGGCATGGTTTGCATGGACCTAAAAGGTCCGTATAGTAAAAGCTATGGTTTTCCCAGTAGTGATGTATGGAAGTAAAGAAGGCTGATCGCCAAAGAATTGATGCTTTTGAATTATGGTGCTGGAGGAAACTCTTGAGAGTCCCATGGACTGCAAGAAGATCAAACCTATCCATTCTGAAGGAAATCAGCCCTGAGTGCTCACTGGAAGGACAGATCCTGAAGCTGAGACTCCAATACTTTGGCCACCTCATGAGAAGAGAAGACTCCCTGGAAAAGACCCTGATGTTGGGAAAGATAGAGGGCACAAGGAGAAGGGGACGACAGAGGACGAGATGGTTGGACAGTTTTCTCGAAGCTACCAGCATGAGTTTGACCAAACTTCGGGAGGCAGTGGAAGACAGGGGTGCCTGGCGTGCTCTGGTCCATGGGGTCACGAAGAGTCGGACACGACTAAACGACTAAACATCAACAACTACAACAAAAGATGGCTGAAGAACACCACAAAAATGACGATGTCTTTGAACAGATTGTGAACTGTGCTGAATAAGCGCTGATGAAATGTGGTAAACATCAGGATGTTCTGGCAGAAATGGTGTGTGCTAGGTCAAGGACAGAACAGCATACACAGAGAGGCAAGAGATGACGTGTGCAACATTACATGCGAGATAAGCGCTGTGAGGATGATGCCACAACAAGGAGTAATAAGTTGTGGAATGCCAAAGCCCTCCTTCCTGAGTTGTGTGCCAGATGCAGCCGGGATCCCGCTGTCTGGTCACCCATAAGCTTTTACTGAATCTGGCCCATTCAGTAGAGAGTGGTGGTGAGTATGGATGTGTTTGTGCACACATGATTGAGTGCATGTTCCCTATCTTGTTGTATGTTATGTTTGTTAACCAATAAAGCAGTATTATATAGAAATTCCAATATATAGTGGTACCTCGGGTTAAGAACTTTATTCATTCTGGAGGTCTGTTCTTAACCTGAAACTGTTCTTAACCTGAAGCACCACTTTAGCTAATGGGGCCTCCTGCTGCCGCCACACGATTTCTGTTCCCATCCTCAAGCAAAGTTCTTAACCCAAGGTACTATTTCTGGGTTAGGGGAGTCTGTAACCGAAAGCGTCTGTAACCTGAAGCGTCTGTAACCCGAGGTACCACTGTATATTGGTTGTCTGAGGTCTACTTACACTTTCCTGGAGTGCACTGGGTCTCATATATGTTAAACGCCTAAACAAATTAAAAGAACCTAATTGTTCATAACACCACTGTTAGAATTGGTGAATTGCTGAGCCTGAATCTAGACCTGGAGAGCATATTCTCAGTTGCCAGAGCTGGGGGCTGAAATTTAGCGGGCAATTTTGACTGCTGTGTCTGAGGGTCAAATATTTACACCAGGCCTAAGTGAACTAGAGGCTTCAGGCTGCCGTTCAGTTGCCAGAACTGAGAGGGCTTGAGCCCACACAGACCCAGGTGGCTCATTAGGTTAGCTTAAAACTATTGCAAAGTTTTTTCTCGAAACTTTTTTGCCAGTTTCTGACAGCAGGGGCAGCAACCTTTTCAGACCCTCCAAGTGTCCCAATTTCCAGGACAGTCCCGGATTTACAGAGGCCATCCCGGTTTCCGAGTTGATGTCCCAATCACTGCCACAGTGTCCTTTCTCCTGGCAGATCAAGATGAGCAGGTGACAGCAAAGGTTGCAAGGTTTTTAGCTGGGGCAATCAGAATAAGATCCACTATTTGACTGTTGATTCAAAACCCTAAAATGTATTTTATATAGCTGACTTTTTATTTCTATTCTTTGTATATTGTATTGTTTTTTATTGCTACGGCCGATGGCTGACGCAAATGAAGATTCATTCATTCATTCTGAGTTGATGTCCCACTTTTCCTTAGGATGTCCCTATTTTCATCGGAGAAATGTTGGAGGGTATGGAATTATGTGACCACCAAGTCAAGGAGATAAGGAACCTTTGTTGGCTGCCCACTCTCCACCTTAGAGCAGATTTATGCCACAAGGTGCCATAGGAAGGCACTGGACATAGTAAAAGATCCATCGCATCCTGGTCACTGTCTCTTTGAGCTCTTGCCGTCGGGATGGAGATACAGGACGATGAAGACAAGAACGAGCCGTCTTAAGAACAGCTTCTTCTCCAGAGCGATCTCGGCCCTGAATGGGAAGCCCGGACTTCGAAAGTCATCTAATCTCCCTTGCTGTATTATACTGTATTGATTAATTAGTGTTTTTATGGAGCAGTCAAGTAATTTCGTTGTCCCCAAAGGGGGCAATGACAATAAAGATATTCTTCTTCTTCTTCTTCTTCTTCTTCTTCTTCTGAAGGCAGCCCTATATAGGGATGTTTTTAAATACTTAATGTATTATTATTATTATTATTATTATTATTATTATTATTAATATATGTTGGAAGCCACCCAGAGTGGCTGGGGCAACCCAGTCAGATGGGCAGGGTATAAATAATAACATTATTTTTATTATTCTATAGGACACCCCTATTTTCACAGGAGAAATGTTGGAGGGTATGCCTTTCCTCCTAAAACAATGCATCTGGAAGAGAACAACACCATGCTATTATGCCATGCCATTTTAGCTGAGACATTGTAAGGAGGGAACACGACAGCAGGCGCGATTGTAAGAGAAGGTGTGCAAAATTGCCCTCCTAACAATGGGGCTACTACTTACCTGAAAGGTGTGTCTCAAGGTGAGGCGTTTGACAGCAGTAGATTCTTCATTGGTGCTTGTGAGGTGGTGGGAAGCGTTTTGAGGGGTCCCAAAGGCATCAGGCAGCTTTTTAATTGTATTATAATGTTGCTTGGAGTTCACAATCGGAGAAAGGGGCAGTGCAGACTTCTGCCACCTGTGGCAAAATTTGTAAATTTGGCATGGCATTGGTTGTGAAAGGTTGCCTGGCACACAGATCAGGGGTTCAGCTCCATCATTTGTTTTCAACATCAGTTCTCAACTATCAAACATATAGCGTAAAGTTTTCTTTTTTCTTTTTGTTAAATCAATTTTATTAATTTTCCAATAAAAAACATCCAATTAACATTTCAAATCATAATCCAATTAAAATAAAAAACTAAAATAAAAAAGACCAAATTATCATCCAAATTATAATTATTAATTTTTCAGGACTTCCCATAGTCTGGACCGTGAAGCATATCTCCAAATCTCAGTCCTGCCTCTCCTTGTTCTTTCCATATTTTCCACATCTCGATTTTAACGCTTTAAAGTTCTCCGTCTCTGGCTCTCTGATTCTCGATCATGTCAGACATCATACATCCTTTCATCCATCGAATACAGCTTTATTTGTATATATATATCTTCGTAAAGTACCTCTTTTCAAAGTCATTGATGCTACATCCTTTAGCCAAAAAAAGGCCCTAAGAGTGGCTTACAAGAATCAATAGTAAGACTGCCTCTGCCTTCAAGCTTACCATCTAAAAAGACATAGCACATGAGGAAAAGGGAATGGGAGGGAGGAGGGGAAAGCAAACTCAAACACAGGTTCTTGCAGTTACTCAGCTATTACTACCATGTAATTTTGTTGAGGGATGCAGGTGGCGCTGTGGTGTAAACCACTGAGCCTTGGGCTTGCCGATCGGAAGTCGGCGGTTCGAATCCCCGCGACGGGGTGAGCTCCCGTTGTTCGGTACCCAGCTCCTGCCAACCTAGCAGTTCGAAAGCATGTCCAAGTGCAAGTAGATAAATAGGTACTACTCCAGTGGGAAGGTAAACGGCGTTTCCGTGCGCTGCTCTGGTTTTGCTGGCCACATGACCTGGAAAAACTGTCTGTGGACAAATGTCAGCTCCCTCGGCCTGTAAAGCAGATGAGTGGCACAACCCCAGAGTCGTTCGTGTTAAGTTGTGGGTGAACATATCAGACGACACAGCGATTCTTCAAACAGCTCTTGTTTATTCAGAGGCCAGAACAGAACTGAGCTGAAGGGCTCAGTCAGCCTGCTTATATAGAGCTCCAGTACAATGTTACTGTAGCAACTTTCTAAAACTATCCAATCACTGAACGTCACTTTCGATCCTTCATTTGCATAACTATCTACAGTATCCCCCTGCTGGCCCAGGGTGAGAACTTCAGTACATAACAGTTCGTGACTGGACTTAACTGTCAGGGGTCCTTTTAACCTTTACCTTTAATTTCATTGAGACCCTACAGTTCAGGGATTGGGGGGAAAGGTTTCATATCAAAGGGCAGTTTTCTAAATGGAGTTGATCCCTAGCATCTTTTTCCCAAATTAAGTGCTGCAAATAATCTTTTTTCCCTTAAAAAACAAAACTATTTAAGCATCCTGCCACCTCAACTTCTCCTTTGCTTTATATCTTCAAAGTGCTGTGCAGCTTCTCGTTAATTAGGCAGACTTTAATCCCCATCTTTGAGGTTGGTAGATGATATCTTGTGTCTACAGGATGCACCAGAAGAGATTAGCAAATGGGCAAAGGTTGTCTCTAATGACAGAAAAAACGTAATTCTTACATGGCACAAGCAACCTCTTGCTGGTAAAAGATTAACAAATGATGATGTGAAATTAAACGATTTCCTAAAATGCTTGTCTTTTAAAGAGTAAGAGTCCCTTGTATATAAAACCTTTGGGAATTACTTGCTAAAGTAATGATGCAAATCAGAATAAAGGAGTTGAAGCATGCCTTTCCTTTAAAATAAGCTAAGCTTAAGAGAGAGGACAAGAATCACCCTGGGAGCAATTATGTTATTTATAGGACGATTGATCCTGAAATAAATGCCCATTCAAAATCTAGCAAGTTATTTTGAAAATATGCTTATCAAGAAGAGAACTTTTTATTTAAAATGGTTGCCAATCATTATATTTTGTGTAGCAGCAAAAATGGGAGATAGGCCCAGCAGAATTCGGCTTGAATGCCTCACCTTAGATGAGGCTGAGAGGTGGATGCTTTTGTTATTTTGATTATAAATTCTATTTGAAATTCCTTTCTAAATCTGGATAGTTCCCACTGCATGTTTGGAGTAACTTTTCAAAGAATATAAAGACTCCTTAATTACAAACACGGGGGGGGGGGGAGAGAGATAACTTATAAATGCAAGAAATCCACGGGGGCTAATTAGAATTCTTTTTGTGAGTTTTAGATAGAGAAGGGAAAACAATATCTGAAAAAACAGCATTAAAAGAACATATTGTCTGATTCATGTCACTCCTTACTTCTCTTTCTCTTGTTTCTGGGACGAAAAAGGAAGCCTTCTGTTATACGGACGACAAATAACATCTTTAATGCAAAGGTTCCCATTCAACCTCAGAATAATTCCATTTCAGTTTTTTTTTAAAAAAAATACTTCGGCATTCTAGCTATTAAAAATGCTGAACTGAACCGCTTGCAAGCACAGGTGGTCAGTGGCATAGCGTGGGTTGTCAGCACCCGGGGCAAGGCAAGTAATTTGCGCCCCCTAACCTGTGGATTTTAGCAGGGGGCAGAGAGCTGCGAGTGCGAGTGCCCCCCCCCAGATGTTGCACCCGGTGCGGCCGGCCCCCTCTGCACCCCCCACGCTACGCCACTGCAGGTGGTTTATGGTCCTTCATGTATTTCAGCAGAACACCACAGCCAACAAAAGCTGAAAAATGATGACGGCATCTGAATCGCGGTAGCCTACGTGCCATAATACTCACTGTATATCATACTAGTCCAAGAGATGAGAATTGTGTGTGATCCATATAGAACAGAAGGCTAAAGATGAAGCCCAGAGGAACCCCAAACAATTGTTGTTATGCCTAATGTATATTTATTCAGTTTACAGATGGGGCCATAAATCACATTCTGTGTATGGGAATTCACAACCAGAAACAACCAGAGAGTGAAAAAGTGCACGGCACCCAAATATTGTGTTTTTCAAAGGATGCAACATGCCCACTCAGCTTGGGCTTGGTTGGCATACAAGAATGAATAGAAAGAAGCGACAAGAGGATATTATTAGGGTTAAAGTCCTTGACTGTACAGGCCACGGCTCACAAACAGCCAAAACCCATTAAACCTGTAGGTGGGAGGTTCAGCAGACACATCAACTGGACCAGAGTCAATACACAACCCAAAGGCAGGCAGACAAATGTAGTGATAATATTTATTTCCACAGTGACCCAGAGCAACACTATATCAAGTCCTCTGGGGCAATGTGGGAAATTAGAATAGAGCGCTCTTGCCAAGGTAGAACTTCGTCTTAGTATTGGACATCAGCATTGCATTCTCCTATACCCTTTTGGAGAGGCAAGTATAATTCAGCTATCCAATGTCTCAGTGAGCAATAATGCTTCAATTTTCTGCTGAATGTTAATACTAAGGCTGATGCATATACTGTAGAGACCTTCAAGCCAGGCCATCCTAATCTCATACCATGAGCTGTTACCTTTGTCTCGCAAAAACACATTCCAGAGTGTCTGCATAAGTAAGGGAGACGTGCCTTGCTCCATGTCCTAAACTCCCTTAAAGGTAAAAGGACCCCTGACCATTACGTCCAGTCGTGGCCGACTCTGGGGTTGCAGCGCTCATCTCGCTTTATTGGCCGAGGGACCTGGCATACAGCTTCCAGGTCATGTGGCCAGCATGACTAAGCCGCTTCTGGCGAACCAGAGCAGCGCACGGAAACAGCGTTTACCTTCCCGCCAGAGTGGTCCCTATTTATCTACTTGCACTTTGACTTGCTTTCGAACTGCTAGGTTGGCAGGAGCAGGGACCGAGCAATGGGAGCTCACCCCGTTGTGGGGATTCGAACTGCCGACCTTCTGATCGGCAAGTCCTAGGCTCTGTGGTTTAACCCACAGCACCACCCGCATCCCTAGGTAAACCCATATAAGGAAAGGAATGCAAAGGGACCACGTGCAGCAAGGTGCTGCTTAGAGAGTTCTTTGTGTTCTTCTTTAATGTATATGCAATTAAGGAAAGACCATAAATGGTATGCTAACAGGGCGATGTAGCCTAGGATAGGAAGGATTTTGCCGAAGTTTATGCATATGTAGTGCCTTAAGAGATAACAGAAATGTATATACAGTGGTACCTCGGGTTAAGTACTTAATTCGTTCCAGAGGTCCGTTCTTAACCTGAAACACCACTTTAGCTAATGGGGCCTCCTGCTGCTGCCGCGCCACCGGAGCACGATTTCTGTTCTCATCCTGAAGCAAAGTTCTTAACCCGAGGTACTATTTCTGGGTTAGCGGAGTCTGTAACCTGAAGCGTATGTAACTCTGTAGCACCCTGCTTGTGGTTAACGCTTAGCTGGAATGAAATATTCAACGCAGCAATAGAGAAATTAAAATAATAATTTATTTGTCAGACAAATAAATGAGAGACACAGTGGTATATGGATACCAAAGCTCTGCCCCCTCCAGCCCTGATGGCCAGCACTTATATTTCCTCAGCCCAGCCCCCTTGCTCCTCCTTTGGCTGCCTCTGTCCAATCAGCCTGGTTGAAATTCCTATTGGTTGTTTGCTAGAACCAATCATAAAAGATACACCCATTTCCTATTACCTTTTATGGGATACAAAGAGCGATATTTCCTTCTATCCAGAAATGGCAGACAAGTAGCCATATATCTTACATTTACCTCGACCAGGCACCTTAATTACCAGATAACCTTTGGCCCCTGTTGCCCTATTCACTGCAAACCAGATGGCTAAAGCAGATGGTGCATGGTTTTTAATTTTTATCTTAAGGAGATCTTGAGTTCACCTTCTCACACACCATCTATGAAATAAGAATCTAACATAAGAATCTAACATTTCTTACTTTCTAAATCCTTTGCATAATTACATTTAAGCCAATATATTTCATACATAACATAGATAGATTTTTAGAAGGAAAGGCCTTTTCAAAGTAAAAGGAACTTAGAAAAAGCTAAGTTCTCTAAGTTCTCTGAAGCTTCAAAGCAGCTTCGGAGAGAAGCCTCTTTCCCTAGCCAGCTGCTGTTTCTAAAAGCAACTTCTTCAATTTACCCTTTAACCTTATGAAAATATGGCTCGAGTCTTCTGTTAAACAATAAATTTCACTATTTACCAACTCTTAATTGTGTTTTTGCAGTTTGATTGTATTCTGTAATTTGTATGGTCAGTGTGACCTTTTGCTCCCAGCCTGTAATTTCCTTTTACAACCCTGAAATACTGCTATAGATCAGTGGGGCCCTTGAACAGGAAGATAAACAGCTGCCAGAGTATTCAGCTGGTTTCTCCCTGGCATGAGAGATACAAACATTTACAAATATATTTTTTAAGCTCATTTTAAAATGCAGATCTTGATCAGATACCTCATAATACAGATCTTGATCAGATGCCTCAACTCAAGGTACCACTATATGAAGGAGCCCCTCCCTTTTCAAAGGGCTCAGACTTTGGAACTGATTCCTCTGAGTCAGCTTGCTGGCTAAGCCAAGCAATAAACCCTTTGCTATTCCTCATTCTCTGCCTGGAGTTTTCTTTCAGCCCAGACGCTGCTGTTTTGCAACAAGGCATTCCACAAGTGGGGAACCATCACATGCAGGCCCTGTCATGAATCAGCACCAACTAGGCCACACGCAGTAATCCCAACTGACCTTCATTTCCCCTGTCACACTCTTAAAATGCAGTTGCTAATAAAAGGGCCAATATTTCCCCCCTCTGTGGTTTCAGTTTTTCACACCTCCATAAGGGATGCTGGAAGCCTAAGCCACACACCTCTCACATTTGTGGCAGTTTTGAACAAATGCTGCAGGTACCATTTGCCCATTGCAGACGAAAATAAAGACCTAAAGGCTGCTTATTGCCTGTGGCACTCAAGAAAGCAGTGAATGTTTTATTTATTGGCATTGGGGGAAGAACCTTGAACCACCCACGATGAGATCAGCCAGCCATTTGTTTCGTGAAGCTATTTCTACAGAGACTGGTGTTCAATCCTGGATATATTCAGTCATTCGCACAAAAGGAATCCCATTTCCAGGTGGAAACAGAGGTGGAAATTTGAA
This sequence comes from Podarcis pityusensis, assembly GCF_964106645.2. NCBI lineage: Eukaryota > Metazoa > Chordata > Lepidosauria > Squamata > Lacertidae > Podarcis > Podarcis pityusensis. The sequence goes on along the minus strand of NC_138034.1, from coordinate 19,064,037 downwards.
GTAACTCGAGTCTGATCAAAGGTAACCTAGCCTCAGGCATTAAAGTCAGACTTAAGAATGAAGGTAGCTGAGCATATTACAGTTGCTACAGGAAAACACCCCTGGCATCTGGTAAGTGACTGAGATAACAAGCTTCTGGAATAGATGGGCTAGCTAGTCTCTTATTACGAGAAAACCTAATCCAACCAAGTTTCTCATACATTCGCTCACTGGGGTTTAAAGATGTGTATGCACTCATACGTAATATCCATATACATTGTGTGTTTCTTCCAAAAACAACCACTGTTTCCCACAAAAGTCACAATATGCTGAGCTGCCCTGACACTTCCTGCTAAACAGCTGGTTTTCAGTAGTTAGTAAATAATTACCAGTGCTGGGGGGGGGGGGGTTAATAATGATGTCCCAGTGATTATATCTTGATTAAGCCATCACAAAATGGCTGCCATGGGCATAAAAAAAATGAAAATGAAAAGATGACTGTTATGTACTGAGTTGAATAGGATCCAAAATTCAGCAGTCTGATTGGTCCTAGAACAATAGGACCCAGAATGCAGCAGTCTGATTGGTCTACAGGAGCCACCCAATCCAGCTCCAGGTGGAAGTGAATCCGCAACCTGATTGGCCTACAGGAGAATCCCAGAATTAGCCAATCACGTGCAGCCCATTGTGTAAATAATGTATATAAAGCAGACATTCTAGGGGAACTTCCATTCCTCCTCAGCACTATGAGCTGAATAAAGAGCATGAAATTCACTCTTGACTTCGAGTATATTTCAATGACAGTACTGCATACTGGTGAGTAGCAACATAAGGAAAGCACTGCTAATATCTCAATCCAGTTGTGCTGAAGCAGGTGAAAGTCTAGTGCTGTATTTTTCCATCTTAGGCCCCCCCAGTTGTTGGACTACAACTCCCATCTTCCCCTGCCAACTTAGCCAATGGTCCGGGATGATGAAAGTTGTAGTCTCCCAACAGTGGGGGACCCAACATTGAAAAATGGTGGCCTTGTGGATGTAAGCACTGCTGGATCTCTTGTTCATGAAGTCTGACCGATAAAATAAAATAAAATAAAATCCTATGCATCTGAGGAAAAGAATATAAGGAAGCACGACATTTAAAAATGGCAAGGCGGCGCCTACCTAAAAAGCTACTCTCAGCTATTGTTTCATTGTGCTTTCTCTAGCCAATTTGTCTTCTCATCATTTATTAAACGGTTCTAATGCCATGGATCCTTTATTCAGCTTGCTCTCAAGGAGGACGCCAATCTAGGATTTTGGCTCCCCCTCTAGCTTTGAAACACTGTGTCACGCTTATTTGAAGTGGCGTAGTCATAATTCATCTGTTCTCATCTTAACTCTGCCGTCCGCCATGGAACTGCTCATTTCAACTATAGACATCGATCATAATTATCCAAAATAATTATATGCTTAGAAAAGCTGGCGTTGCGCTTTGCATTAATCACACCTACTCACCTGAATTTTGAAATTGGGGTGCAGAAGGGGGAAGCAAACTTCGTCTAATGATGATGACGCCAAGGCAAAAGGAAAACGGAGCGGCCCATATTTCACACTGTTCGCTGAAAGGAATCTCATCCTCGGAAAGCAACTCAAATCCAGAAATGACTGATGTGAGGAAGAATAAGCGGCAAAGAGCCTTCATTTCTTCTCGTCTAATAGCTCATCATGACACATCTTACATCAAAGGCAAACACTATTATCTCCTGAATGGTTTTAATTTCAATGAATAGACTATTTCTTTTTATTGAAAAAGGGTTCTCTGATAATTGTAAATGAAGGTGATGCTGGCTTTAATGAAAGATGGAGACGAAGAAATTGCCGGGCCAATGTTTGACCCCAGCTGCTTGGTTGCTTACCAAAATAGGCTTGTCATTTGGTGACAAAGGAGGCTAAGGAAGCTTTCCATAAGAAAGGCTGGGGACATTGTCAGTGTATTGCATCCTGCCTCTAGGCCAGGGGTCAGCAAACTTTTTCAGCAGGGGGCCAGTCCACTGTCCCTCAGAACTTGAGGGGGGCCGGATTATATTTTGGAAAAAAATAATGAACGAATTCCTATGCCCCACAAATAACCCAGAGATGCATTTAAAATAAAAGGACACGTTCTACTCATGTAAAACTTCCCTAAAAACTTCAGGGAAGTTTTTAATATGTGACACTTTAATGTATTTTTAATCTTTGTTGGAAGCCACCCAGGGTGGCTGGGGAAACCCAGCCAGATGGGCGGGGTACAAATTATTATTATTATTATTATTAAAACACGCTGATTCCTGGACCGTCCACGGGCCGGATTTAGAAGGTGATTGGGTGGGATCTGGCCCCCGGGCCTTAGTTTGCCTACCCATGATCTAGGCCAGTTGTGACCAATATGGTGCCCTCTAGATATTATCAGACTACAATTCCCAACAGCAGATGGTCAGGGATGATGGGAGTTGTAGTCCAACAGAGTCTGGAACCCCCTCCCATTGGATACTCCATAGCCCTGAATAAAACATATTCATGTTGCAATAGCATGTTACAAAGAACACAGCAATGTCACTGAAATTGGCAACAGTGTTTCATTTATTACATTGGTATCCTGTCCTTCCTCCAAGGAGCTAAAGGTGGCATACCTAGTTCCCCACTTTCTGTTCTCTCTTTTTTAAATACATATTTTTAATTGATTTTCACAGGTTTTAAAAATTAACACACACACACACACACACACACACACACACACATATATATTTCCCACCCTTGCTTCCACCATGTTTTTATTCCCACCTTATACCTACTGCTTTATATGATATGATTCAATCTAATATAATTGTCCTCTGTTGCACTTATCATTGTTTTCATTCTGCTGCTCATAATTCAAACCCTGCCTGCATTTTCATTTGACTATAACAGTGCTTCAAATAGTCCAAAAAGGGTATCCACTGCTCCAAGAACAGTGTGTCTCTTTTACCTCTTACTTTTGCTGTCAATTTCGCCATTTACGAATAGTCCATTAGCCATTCCTTCTTGCTTGGTACTTCTCCTTTGTTCCATTTCTGCATATACAGGATTCTGTCCCACTTTTCTCTTCTCAATAACACTATGAAGTACGGTTAGGCTAAGAGAGAATTACTGGCCCAGCAAGCTTCATGACCAAGTTGGGATTTGAACTCTTCCTTGGCCAAATCCAACACACTAACCACACTGCCTCTCATTAGAACTGTCTTCTTGTCCTCATGTCTTTATGGCATGTGTTTCCCCAGCTGCACACCACGTCATTGGCTACTGCTGCTGGGGTGGGAAAACATACTTTGTGGCATCAACAAAAGACAAAGTTGGTCCTACTAGATACTACAGAGGAGAGAAGAACAGGTCCCGGAGTTCCCAGTTTTTACAGAAGCTCAATTTTCTGGTGACATGCATAGTTCTGTCTGTTGTTGTTGTTGTTTAGTCCTTTAGTTGTGTCCGACTGTTCATGACCCCATGGACCAGAGCACGCTAGGCACTCCTGTCTTCCACTGCCTCCCGCAGTTTGGTCAAACTCATGCTGGTAGCTTCGAGAACACTGTCCAACCATCTCATCTTCTGTCATCCCCTTCTCCTTGTGCCCTCCATCTTTCCCAACATCAGGGTCTTTTCCAGGGAGTCTTCTCTTCTCATGAGGTGGCCAAAGTATTGGAGCCTCATCTTCAGGATCTGTCCTTCCAGTGAGCACTCAATAGTTGTTTCTAGGGATCCCTAATCATTCAAAGAAGACAATGGACAATTGTAGTGGTCTAAATCAAAGCACTCCCCATCAAAGAAAGAGAAAAGCTGCCCTGGAAACCGAGAGCAGAAAAATTGCAGGTGGGGCGCAGAGGGAATTTCCCCACCATTTTTCTTACCACTTTTTCCCCATTCCAAATTGTCTCCCAAGGGGTTTTCTGTCCTTGTGGGATTCCAGATGGGTGCTACTGCTGCAGGTAAACATCTGATTGCAACAGGTAGTCTAGCAAACAGGTGGACGGTACAAGATGTTACTGTTTTATGTACAAGGTCTCACTGAGAGAATCTCGCTAGCAATGGAATCTCATACCCAGTGTGCAGATACACACTGGTTCCCTTTCCTCAATTCTGGCTTCCTTTGAGACATTCTAACTTTGAAGCAATTTTTAAGCTCGTCTTTGAACCATCAGTAATTTATTCTTGTGTGGCTTATCAGTGCACTCAGTGCATCTTCCTCCCGAAAGCTTCTCAAACAGAATGCAAATATAAGACAGATTTCATTACCCAGTCGTAGCTTCTGTCCTGTTCCAAGGAAGCTGTGAGCCCACGAAGTCCTGCCCAAGGTCTAGAGAAGACAGCGTTGTGATGAGGCTCCAGTAGCAGCTATCCAGTTTCCAGGTAGCCAAGAGTCTTATCTCACATGAGCACGTGTACAGGAAGCCAAAGCTCAGCACCCTCAGGATGCTGTTCCTCAGTGTAAAACTCAAGTCAGTGAGCTTTGTTAGGATCCCACTTGTCTCTGGTGTGTGGGGGTGTCACTTCAGCAGTGAGAGTTGGGCTGGTGAAGCAGGCTCTGTTCACCCTCCATGCTCCACCCCCTGGCGTATGTGTTTGTGCTCGCCCTGGGCACTGGCAAACCATGCTACAACACTGGGACCGTGGCAACAAATTGTGGTTCTAGTGGAGCATTAAGACAAGAAGCTAAATTTACAGCATGAGGTTAATACGCAAATAGAATGAAAAAATACAGAGCCAGCCTTGGGAGTTAACCAGCAATGGCTTGGTTAAGTCTACAGAAGAAACAGAAATGGAGAAGCACAGAAGAGGCTGAGGGAGGCTGGAGAGGTAGTGGGTCTTTCTGAAAATGCAGAGCAGAGCACTTGGAAACCTATAGAGGGGAAGGCGGCAAGGCCAAGGAAAGGGGCAGGACTGAGAAGGAGGTATACAAGCCAGATGTTAAGGTACCATAGATGTGACCCGACCTCTGAGATTGCTGCATTGCGGGGGCTTGGACTAGACGACCCGTTGGGTCCCTTCCAACTCTACAATTCTGTGATTCTATGGTTTGGTGGTTTCTTATCCTTTTTCTACCTGGGCAGGGAGGGCAGAGTGCACTGAAAGAACAGGTCTGGATGAATAAGCCCCTCTCTGATGTCCCGGGTCAGAGCTATGCACAATTCATCTCAGGATCAGATCTGCTGCATCTTACAAGCAACCACAGGTGAAGCATATAATGTGAGCCACAGCAGGCTCCTGGATTTGGTTCTTTTTGTTGTGGTCCCTTTGTGCAGATTCTTAACCCCCATGCTCCAATGAAGTGTGCACTGGTGCACTGCACTACATCACGATGAAGCAGTGCATCTTGGTTCTGAGTGACTGGTACTGCGTTTAGAGAACTGGTGCAGCTCTTGCTGATGCAGGATGGACTCAGACTGACTTCAGCTCAATAGTAATTGGCACAAAATGGAACATTTGTATCTGTCTAGGACCCAGAGGACAGTCAAATGGCCCTTTGTCACCTCTGGTGGCAGGAAACTCACCACTGTTGGTGATGTGGAATTGTTGATTTTCTTTAGCAACTTCAACGTCTCCCTAAATGGTTTGCCTTTTGCAAGTGCAGTGGGTTTTTCTTGCAGTGCTGGGCACCCTATGAGCACCCTTACATAAAATTAAGTACCGTATTTTTTGCTCTATAAGACTCACTTTTCCCTCCTAAAAAGTAAGGGGAAATGTGTGTGCGTTTTATGGAGCGAATGCAGGCTGCGCAGCTACCACAGAAGCCAGAACAGCAAAAGGGATCGCTGCTTTCACTGCGCAGCGATCCCTCTTGCTGTTCTGGCTTCTGAGAGTCAGAATATTTTTTTTCTTGTTTTCCTTCTCCAAAAACTAGGTGTGTCTTGTGGTCTGGTGCGTCTTATAGAGCGAAAAATACGGTACCTGAGGGTGGTACCCACTGTAGATCTGGCAACAAAATCTTTTAAAAAATTACAATCCAAATGTAATTTGGAAACCATGATTTTTCTTTCTCTTTTAGAGCATTTCTATCTGGCTTTTTTATCCCCTCCAAGTGCCTCCCACAAAAGTGATAGATTAAAAACAAACGTAGCATATCAATTAAGTAATTGAAATAGCAGCACAGGTGGGGCATCAAACAACTGGGTCAGTATTAAAAAATATGTCACAGCAGGGGGCTAACATGGATTAAAGGCACAGCAGGGGGGTGTCTTTGAAATTGTTCACTGAGTTCAGTTGGTTTAAAAATCAATCCCCTTCCCAAGGAACTATGGGAATTGTAGTTTTCTAAGGGAAAAAGGGGTCTCCTAATAACTCTCAGCACCCTTAACAAACTACAGTTCCCAGGTTTATGGGGAGGGAGAGCCATGACTGTTTAGTTTTATACCGCTTCAAATATATAGTACAGATGCGGCCTGAGGAGGATATTACTCAATTGACCCCATTTTCTTGCCATATGACTATATGGCCTTGTATGAGCCTGCTCAAAAGTCCCATTTATAATACTACTTACTTCCAAGTAATCATACATAGCATCACAGCCTTTGTAAAAATAACAAATGTTCCATATGTGTTTTAACAGGCTAGATAGCAACTCAAGGTTTTCAATTATTTCATAACTGTTTTACAAGAAATAAACCATTATATGAATTTTCTCAGACATCTGAAGGCAGCACTGTTTCAGGAAGCTTTTAATGTTTGATGTTTTTTGTGTTATTTATATTCTGTTGGCAGCTTGGGTGGAGAACTGCGCTGCAAAATTAGAAGAATTGTGAATGTAATTGTGTTTGGGTTCACATATTATTTCAGAAACTGCAATGTAGATGGCTTTACCTTTAAGTGCAAACTGAACTGAATTTCACTCCAGTCTCTAATTGTCAGGAATGATGGGAGTTGTAATCGAATAACATCTGGGGGCCCACGCTTAAAGAATACTGAACTAAACTATCATTAGGGTCCAAAACCTAGAGATAATATCAGCTTAAACTGAAAGTACATTTGGAACATGTGTAGCACCTTGTTTTACATTCCACGCTGTAAGAACCTCCAAGGGAAATGTTTGATTCATAAAACGTCTCAACATTACGAGCTCAGCAAATTGGTATTCTGAACCAGGCAATCGCAAAGTTCAGCAATATCACTAATAAAAAGAAAGGCCATCTATTGTCGTATTTAAATTGTCTACTTTCTGTTAACCCCTTCGAGTACAATGTATCGGTGGAAAACTGGAAAATGCTATATATAAATAATAAACTGACTAGAAGTACAGTTCTGCAAAGGATGCCCAAGAAGGGTGGTGAAAACACTGGCAAGCTCTTGGTTTTGAAATCTAATTTTGGTTATTCAAAAGCAACCTCGGAATTCACCGGAGACACACAAATTCACCGTCGCAGAGTGTTGCCAACTTTTACAGCGATGGAGGCAGAGGCATAGCATGTGTTGCTGGTGCCCGGGGCAGGGCAAGTGTTACATCACCTTGGTAAACTGGGCAGCTGGGGTGGAGGTGTGTCCCAGAGAGGCGCATGTGCAGAGCCTGTGAGGCATACAGTTGCCAGCCCTGCCACTGCTGCTGATGGTGGCTGCGTGCCTTTTCGGCTTGGCAGCTCCACCGTCTCCTAGCTCAGCCCAGGGGCAGGGGGCACAGACATTGCGCCTGGTTGTACCACCTCAGAATTTTGCGCCCATGGCCACTGCTCCTCTGCCCCCCTCGCGCTACACCACTGAGTGAGGGGCACTTTCTCATCAGCCTCAGTCTGCTCTCAGCCAGCCCACACCTGCCGGCTTTCTGTTGGGATTTTTATCTATCCGAGCTGCTCCAGCGAGTGGTACTAGGATTTGTATACATCATATGAGTGTCTGAGAGAGCGTGAGAAAGGAAGTCTGTATTATCTCTTCCTTCTGAGTACTATTGGAAGTTGGTTTCACTTCTGGGCGTGTTGCAGTTTCTGTACTGGTGTTCAGAGAGCACAGACGCACTGATGGAGTCGCTATATATAAGACTGTAAATAAAGTAGTTTTAGAACTACGATTGAGTCTTTCTTCTACTATGATACAGTGGTACCTTGGGTTAAGTACTTAATTCATTCCGGAGGTCCGTTCTTAACCTGAAACTGTTCTTAACCTGAGGTACCACTTTAGCTAATGGGGCCTCCTGCTGCTGCCACGCTGCCGGAGCACAATTTCTGTTCTCATCCTGAAGCAAAGTTCTTAACCCAAAGTACTATTTCTGGGTTAGCAGAGTCTGTAACCTGAAGCGTATGTAATCCAAGGTACCACTGTATGCCAGGAGAGGAGGGTCGCCTATTACCGGTCTTTCTGGACTGAGGTAGATTTATAGCCGGAGAGACACCCTGAAGACTTGGGAAGTTTCAGCCATTCCCGGGCGTTTTCCCAACACTTTCTTCCTTGCAAACAGTGCCAGAAATTGCCCTGTCAGTCAGCTTCCTCCCACTCCTCGGTCTCAGTTTTGCCCTTGCAGAACACAGCAAGGAGGAGGATGGGGACAAAACCAGAACTGGCTGGCTTTGTCTGTCATTGGCTCTGGCTCCAGCTGCTGACAGTGTGATCGCTTCCTTCGCTTGCAATCACACCATCTAAGATTTAGGCAGACAGGAAATATGAAAGAAGCTTGAAAGAATGAATGAAAGAAAGAAAGAAAGAAAGAAAGAAAGAAAGAAAGACAGACAGACAGACCCTGCTGGCTTAAGGATGCCGTGAGGGTTGCAGAAGACTCTGCTATGTAGGCAGTTAGATGTAGCCTTGGGTATTGCACCAGAGACCCGGCCAGCGGTCTGCCACTTTAATGCTTGGAGAAAATGGTTATCTCGATATTAATTATTCATAAATGACCGAACTCTGATTTTCCAGCTTAAAATTAATTCAATAATTACTTTGTGTAAAGCTCCAATAAGCTGCAATGATACATGACACTTCGGTTGGAGCAACATCCGTTTTCAGATGCATGAGGCCGTGCAATCCGTGTTTGCCCCAAAACATTTATGATCACATTTATATGGTGATTCAGAGTACTCAAAGGGCTTTCGCTTCGTAATTTTGATGCAATCCTGTAAGATACTTTTTCCACATAAATTGTGATGTATTCCTTAAAGATAGCCCACTCCTTATTCTCTTTTTGTACCATATCTCCTCTTATCCTCCCAGTTAGTTTGGCAATATGGAAGTATTCCATCATTTTACCGCAGATAACCAGTCTGTTTTAGTTGGGACACTGCTACTTTTCCAAATTTTGGCAATCAATAATCTTGCCGTCGTAGTTGCATACATAAATATTGGTCTGACCGTTCTTTTTATTTCCTCTGAGGACAGTGAAATGGAAATGTTTAAGTGTATATTGCTGTGTGTTTAAAGCAAGCATTTTGAGTTTTAAATGGCTAATTCTGGTATGTTCCCTCATATATCACATGAGGAATAATAGTAGTAATAATAATAATAATAATAATAATAATAATAGTTTGTTCTTTTGTAGTTGTTGTTGCTGTTTTATTTATACCCTGTCCATCTGGCTGGGTTGCCCAACACTTATAAAAACATAACAAAACATCAAACATTAAAAACTTCGCGATACGGGGCTGCCTTCAGATGTCTTCTAAAAGTTGTGTAGTTCTTTATGTCCTTGACATCTCTTGGGAGGGTGTTCCACAGGGAGGACACCACTGCTAAGAAGGCCCTCTGCCAGGTTCATTGTACCAAGTCACAGACTCCATTTTGTGTGAATTCACTGTGATGACACAGTGTAGGAAGATGTCTGTTATGAACACGGCTGGGAGAGAAGTGTTTGGAATCTTCTTTGAACACTGTGGAGAAAAACATGTTAATACTCTTTCTCTGAGAACAGGAGAATGAGAGCACTGCGGCACTTAATGAGGTCTCACTGAAATTAAACAGAAAAAGATGGAAGCAAAAAGTGAATTTCTTCAAGCAGCTGCGTGGCCTGTATGGTAATGTACAGACTGAATGCAAAGCTGGAAGTGGGAGAAACAGTATTTGATTTAAAGCATGAAGCTGTATTTTTCCAAGTGAAACTGAGCCTATGCTTGGATAAGCAAATGCCATGTGAGTGTGTGTGTTTTACTATTTCACCATCTGTTCTGCATGTAAAGCTTTTGAATATTTAAGGAATATCTGGACAACGCTTTAATTTCTAAAAGGAAGTCAGTCTTACAGATGTTTTCGCTTCCTAGCTGCTAAATATCGCCACTCTGCAACCGCAGTTATTATCCATTTGCAGCTACCAAATATATTAAGAAGCTTGTAGCTTTTCAAAACAGGGATCTTTGGCCTCACCTACCTCCCAGGATTGAGTTCAGTAAGATGCCAAGTAACATTTACGTAGCTCAGATGCCCATGAGGGAGGAAGGTGGGGAGGAAACCAGAACACATTAACCCCTGTTCTAGTGATCTCTTTGGTTGCCTACCAGGATTTGCCACTAGACACCCCTCAGAGCTTGCCCCAGTGCTCACCCCTGCCTTGGTGCAACATACTGCTTCTTCTCCTTTGGAATCACTCTTCTCTCTGCCAACCCCTATTTCCTCAGTCCCACGTCCTCCCCACACTGCTCCCTATAATCCCGATTTTCGCATTTCTTGCTCTCCAGCCTTCTTTGCCTTCTCCAGATGAGGCAAAGCTCCTTCCCTGCAATTATGTTAATTTGATGAGACTCTGATGGAAATAATCAGGGCCATCATCCAGGGTTGGCATCATCAGGCACCTGCTAAGGCCCACTCTGAGCATGCAAACAGTTCTGGTTTCCTCCGCATTTCACAGCAAACTTTCCCATGATGTCCCCCTGCCTGGAATTTCGATGCGTGAATTAAATTACAAAATCAATGGACTGAACTGTGTATGGGCCCATACTGTCCTTATGAGGTGGCCTGCAGGCTGACTCTTGTCTTCCTGTGGCTGCACAGTAAAAAACAAAACAAAAACCCTTGGAAATGCTTCCAGGAAGTGGCTGTATGTCATTACGTGCAGTCTGTTACTAGCAAAATGGCACAAGAGAGAGAAAAAGAACAAAGATGGCTGCCATCTGAACTAATGGAGGTAGTCATCTTTCCCCTCATCCAACGTCCTAAGCAACTACTCTATTCTGAACTTACAAATGGAAAGCGTAATGCTGGTGGTCAACAAAAGAGGTTTAAAGACTGTCTCAAGGCAAATCTGAAAAAATGTAGTTTGAACATCAACAATTGGGAAACACTGGCCTGAGAGCGCTCCAGTTGGAGAACAGCCTTTACCAAAGATGTCATGGCTTTGAAGACACTTGAACTCAGGAGGCAAGGGAGAAACGTGCTAAGAGGAAGGCACACTTGGCAAACCCTCACCGTGATTAACTCCCGCCCGGAAACCAATGTCCCCACCATAGCTGTCAACTTTCAGATTTGAAAATAAGGGATCAACAGCCTCGAAAATAAGGGATCAGCAGCCTCACCTGTCCCGGGGACAGTCTACGGGATATCTAACAATCTGGGATAGCAGCGGGAAGCAGCGGGAAATGCCGCTGGAATAAGGGAATTTCCCACAAAAGAAGGGAAGGTTGACAGCTATGGTCCCCACTGTGGAAGGACATGTGGATCCAGAATTGGCCTCCACAGTCACTTACGGACTCATTGTTAAAACCATGTTTATGGAAGACAGTCTTACTCGGCTACGAGGGATCACCAGAGTGAAGTGAATGGAAACAAAGGCAGTCGTCAGGAGCTGGGAGGATTCTTTTAGAAAAATTTCTTTAAAAATCAGCTCATGTAGGGAGCAAACTGGAGTCAGGTTTATTGGGAAACAAAACCACCTCAGGATGGGTATGTGTCCATCCCTGGATAGGAGAGGATAGATGGAGTAGCATTTGCCACTCACTTTGCTCTCTCCCTCTGGGTGGTTAAGTTGCTCTGGCCTAGAAAGGTGAACAGGTAATGGTGGCAGCGGCAAGGCGGCGAGCCCATTTGGTGAGGGGGGAAACACACCCATTAATGGCATCTTGCCCAAGGTCACCTCCTCCCCCAAATATGGAATCATAACTGAAAATAAGATTTTTTAATCCTCACAGATTCAGGCATTTTGGAAGCCCAAGAGTGTGGCCTCTCTGTAATTCTAGCCAGTAATTACGTCTGACTAACTCAGATAAATACAGTTTGGACAGACTTTCCCTTTTCATGCAGAACAAAAATCTTTATCCATAGTAGGGATCTTTTATTACTTCTTCAGCTTTGATTCCTATTTGCTCTGTTTTATCACTGCCTTTTATATGGCACTGAAAATAAATCCTACAGCTGTCAGAGCTCTCTTCATCTTTACGTTAATGCCAGTGTTATCAATCATCCTCTCACAGTGAGGGGTATTAGACAATGCGGTGCACACGCAAATCCAAATCTGCTGAAATAAGATGCAACACTTTCATGTCTTCTTCCGTAAAATGTTATCGGGCGGAATGCGGGGGGGGGGGGGGAGTTAAGAAAACTCGCTAAATTCTAAATACATTTTTCGGTGGCAAAAATGAGGCGGATTAACATTTCGGCTCTGTGTCAGCCTCATACTCCTGAAAATGTGGAAATGCATTTCTCATTTAGTTTGTACCTTTTGATATCTCCTGCCCATGGTGGTGGTTGTTTGGTAAAATGTTTTGTGGAACAGTGAAGTTTGCCTTCGGGTTTTTTCTCACAACCAGTGTGGGTGAACCTGTGTATGGTTAATCAGTATTTGTGTGTGTGTGTGTGTTTAACATAGCTGTCAAGCGTCTCTTATTTGGCGGGACAGTCCCTTATCTCAGCGCCATGTCCCGCTGCTGTCCCTTATTGATGATGTCCCTTAAATAAGCTACTGAAGGTAATGGGGCCCTTTCTATGTCCAGCTGTCCTTTGTCAACAACAAATTGTTGCTTTTTTGTGTTGAATATATGCTATATGGTAATTTATGGACCTAATAGGTATCTAAAGCCATTTGCACGCAACAAAATATGTATTTTATCAAAGTAATTGTTGATCCCTTATTTTGACTGCTGATCCCTTATTTTTGAGGCTGCTGTTGACAGCTATGGTGTTTAAAGCTCATACAAGGGCTGTGCAAAGCAAGGTGGACTTGAACAATATTACATTCCAGTCCAGGGCACAATTCTACGAAGCTAGTGGAATCCACATCTTTGCCCAGCTTTTATTTAAGCTGAATTTTAATGTGGCTTTCATTGCTATATGTACTGCTATGCCACTTAGCAAAAGTTGTGGGGTTTTTTTTTAATTCCTGTCTTTAATAATATATTCCTAGTCGAGGAAATGGAATTGATTCATACCTTGGTACTTTCAGGTTAATTATAGTATGCTTTCTGTTATTTCATTAAAATAACTGTCATTGCTTCTGTATGATAACACTGGAGAAAACTCTGTACAGTTCTGACATAATTGTTGGCTAATGTTAATGGTAGATTGGATGACATGCTCTTTATCTGAAGTCTTGGATAGACAAGAATAATTATAATTAATTTTCTAATGCAGATGAAGAAATGTACAGTAGCAGAGAGCAAAATTCTATACTACTTTACGTAGTAGCATAAAAGGATGTAGCACCAGGAAGCAAAATGAAGAGGAGCCTGCCGAAATGAATGTTTTTAAAAACACAAAATATTTATAATGCAGGATGCACGAAATCAAAACAGGGTTGTATTCATGTACAGCAAAGTGCTTAATGCAGGGTTAAACTCGTGTATAGTAAAGTGTAGTTGCTAGCCAGCATGAAGAGCTATGTAGAATATGCAGAGCTAGATTCTTTTTACAGGCTGAGAATAATATTGTGCTTCAGAATACAGAATAGGGTCATATACAATGCAATATTATGCATTGCACAAGTCCTTTTGGAGGATGAGCAAGTGTGCCGGAATTTCCAGTATCCTTTAAAAGTGGAAAGGAGTTGGTTACCTTCCCTGTTTCACAGAGCCCCAGTTGATCACCCACATGGGAGTGAGGGCACAGGGCATTTAGCCAGCTTCATCAGTAGGCATGTGTTTCCCATGCCCCTGTTTTAGGAGTCTTGTGAAGTAGGCTTGTCTTGACAGATTTACCCAGTAGCTTACACTTACACAGGCCTTAAAAATTGCGATGTTTATTGAGTCCCCTCCCAAATCAGAATACGGTGGTACCTCGGGTTACATACGCTTCAGGTTACAGACGCTTCAGGTTACAGACTCCACTAACCCAGAAATATTACCTCAAGTTAAGAACTTTGCTTTAGGATGAGAACAGAAACCGTGCTCTGGTGGCGTGGCGGCAGCAGGAGGCCCCATTAGCTAAAGTGGTGCTTCAGGTTAAGAACAGTTTCAGGTTAAGAACGGACCTTCAGAACAAATTAAGTACTTAACCCGAGGTACCACTGTATCATAGTAGAAGAAAGACAGTGGTACCTCCGGTTGTGGATGGGATCTGTTCTGGAGCTCCGGCCAGATCCTGAGGTTTCCGCAACCAGAGGGGTTGCTTCTGCGCATGCGCATGCGCATGTGCGGGCAGGGAAACCCGGAAGTATACTTCCGGGTTTGCCGCTTTCACAACCTGAAGTTTACGTTACCCGAGGGTAACATAAGCCAAGGTAGGACTGTATACACATTAAAAATCCCAATACTCAACAACACTACATATCTATTAAGACCAGCAGGGCTATCTCAGTAACAATATGCATTAATTTCATGCGAGGGGTTTTAAAGATACATTCCAGCCAGGCAAAATCACTCAAGGAGAGTCAACAGAGAATGTGGTTGGTGTGTGGGGAAACCCAGCCAGATGGGCACGGTATAAATAATAAATTATTAATAATTATTATTATTATTTGTGTGTGTGTGTGGTCTGGGAAGAGTCTCAAGGACCAGACAGAGTGACTTCGACGACCACATTCAGCCCTTGGTCCAGAGGTTCCTCATCCCTGTTATAGTCCACCTTGTTTCTGACCTTAAAGCAATGCTTCAGCAGAAAAGTTGGCATGGCTGGGCATCTGCCAAGGGCCCACACCCTAGCAGGATGGGCCAGAACCTCTTGGACCTGCTTCTCTTCCACCTCCTCTTCACAGTTGAGACCTGCTAGTTCTCCTACCATCTGCCGAGGCCCAGACAATGGTGATGATGGAAAGGAGGAGGACCAGTAGAGGCGACTCAGCTACCTGCTTTCTCGCTGGCTCCTCACCTGTCAAGCAAGCAGATGAAGCCAATGAAGATGAGGAAGAGGCAGAGTAGCAGGAGCAGTTGGTGATAAGTCTCAGCGTCTTCCATGGGGCTCACTCTCAGTAGGGACGGGGGAGAAATTTGATTCAATTCACTTTTAAAGGTGAAGCCGCCCAATAATGTTCAGTTTCTGAAACAATGCATGAAAAAGCCACCCGTCAAAATTCTCCAAATTTTCTAATTCAGTACTCTACCAAGCAGTGTGTGTGCACAAATTCATACACTTGGGAAAAGTGTGCATAAAAATCCATCTATTAGCGAAGATCATATAGTAAATGCATTATATTAAGGGAAACTGCTTGGTAAAAATGTGTAAATTAGCAGAGATCACATATAAAAATGTGCTTATTGGGGAAAGCCACTTCCGAGCTAGAGAGGAGGTGGAGTTGCGGGTTTCACGCCCCCTCCACATGCGCAGGGGCTGTCCTCGGTTGGTCGCCATTAAGGGGCCTGGTAGGAATTTTTTCCACTTGACAAATTGGCACCAGCCACTTGGTTTTTCGCCTACCTCGTAGCAAATCGTCACAACTTTCTCGGTATTGGTGGTTAGGCATTGGTAGGGGTATTGTTATTCAAATGAGGGGGGGAGGAAGCGCCATCACCTCCCCCACATACTGGAGGGTAGTCCGGTAAAGGATTCCGGGGGGCGTGGCCCTGTCCAAAGCCTATGGAGGTGAGGGCCTAAGGCACGCCCCCGAGCGGTGACCCCAGGGGAGTTCCTAGTTGATGTGCATCAGCAGGACTCCCTCTACTGGTGGTTAACCCTTCTCCGGACTTCAAGCAATCAGGCTGAAGCCGGATAGTCGGTTAGAACCAATGCCTAAGCCAATACCGCTCATCACCTGTAACCAATAAAGTTGTGGCCAATTTTTGCCCATTAACCTAAAACAATTGTGTCATGTGTCATTATTTCCACCGGGGGAGGCGGGAACTCGCCACACAAATTCGCATTTTAGTGATGAATTTTCATGTGTGTGTCGTTTTTATTTATTTATTTGCGAGCTGATGTGGAAATGTAGGTAACTGAATTTAAGTTAGGAAAAATGAGAAACCGAGAGGAGCTGAAACAGACACATTCCCTACCCTCCCTACTCTCATGTAAATATGCATTGGATTGCAGATTTATTCTCTTTATACCAGCTGTCCTCCGAACCGTCCAATGGAGAATCATGGGGATGATCTCAAAGTCTGCCACACAGTATGTTCTCCATAGTTTGGAAAGTTTCTCATCAAAACTATGGAAGTTGAAATGATTCACTTTTCATTCTGAAAAGAGTCATTCCTTCCCATTTGCTGTTATAAATAAATAAGCCTCTGAACATTGCGAGTGGGTGTTTGGACAGCTTGTCTTTCAATCTTTTACGTCTCCCTTTCAGAGTCCTGCAATTTGCTTGTCGTGCTTGATTTGAATATTCACTTTTTCTTTCTCTCTTCCTCATTTTATTATCAGCTCTGGCCTCCCCTCCCTTCCCCTTTCTCTTCTCACAAGGCAGGGACTCTTATCAGGCAGATTCCACCCCACAAAAGGGAGACATTTTCTGTAGCTATTGAGCACCTCTCAATATTTCTTACCTATTACCAATGCAGCATCCTCCAGATATGGTTGGACTACAATTCCCATCATCCTTGACCATTGGCCATACCAGCTGGCTACCCCATGCGTCCGGGTCACAGGCAGGCCCAAATCCCTCATTGCTGGTTTTCTTAGGACAACCATTGCCTGTGCCAAAGACCAGCCCAGAATTTTCACTTTCAGTTCACATTGAGGACAGAAGCTGTCAAATGGCTTATATTGTCCCATAGTTACTGTCTATTATTCCTTCCCAACTGCGCTCAGCCCTGTGTTAATATTACACTTAGGCACATTTCTTTCAAGCCCCTTTCCTCTTTTTTTTTAAAAAAGTATTATGTATCTAATATAAAATCAAATGACATGATAGGTGACAACAGAAAGAAGGATTTGCTGTTGCAAAGTATGGCCCTTTCGATGCAGGATTTTCGGCCCACTGCCTTTTGGCTTTCACCATTGTTGTTGACACCACAAACCTTGACAGCGTTCATAAAATGGATCGCAGCAGAGTCTTCATGCTAGATGTGTCAGCTGAGCCCAGTGGAACTAACCAAGCAAAGAAGATTGTTTTGACCTTGGGCTGAAAAGTTCCACGGCATCACTTCAAGGACAAATACAATTGCTTCAAACAACTCCCACCTTGGTTGAAAAGGTAAGGACTGCAAATGCATTTTCATTGAAACACTTTCCCTTTACAGTGTGTGTGTGTGTGTGTGTGTGTGTGTGTGTGTGTGTGTGTATGTGTGTGTATATATATATATATATGTATATATATATATATATATATATATATATATATATATATAATTCCTGCATTCATTCACGCGACAGGCCCTTCAGCAATGAACTCCTCCAACTAAATATTGCCATCTGCATGCTGAAAATTGACGTTTCAGCCGCTCCTGTGAGAAATAATTTACCATGTTCTATGGCCTTTCAAAAACCTCTGGATTCCCTCTGCAAAATTGCCATGGTAACTGAGATAAAGCTTTAAAAACTTCATTCAAAGTCATTTTGCCTCTTATCCTTTGGTTTCCCATCATCTTCCCGTCTGTGTTTTCCTGGTTGTTTCATAACCTCGGCAAATCCTTGGTAGCTAACCGGGTACAGCACTGTATGGCCTGTGGAGTGAAATGCACCCTTTAATTATAACGCTGTTTTATTGTTAATGAGAAGCAAATATTGCCAAGGCTTGGGAAGTGCCAGAATGTTTTGAATGTACAAGCTTGCCGCCCCGCAGAGCTTCATCTCTGGAACAGGAAGAATAATGTTTTCTTGCTAGACTTCGGCTGCTCGTGAAGGTGAACGACATAAATAAGAAAATAAATGGGGAGAGTTGCATATTACAGTGTTGCTACACTTTGTGGGAAAGCCACGTTATGAGGGATTTGGAGTGAGCCAGTTTAGTCCTTGGAGGGATATTAGTGAGACAGAAGCTCAGAGTTTCCTTCTGGACTCTTTTATGGAGTTGTATTATTCATAGAGCAGGAGAGAAGAAAACAGCAACAACGATGCAAAACGTAATAGGTTTTGAAGAATTTCTGTAAAGTTATGTCCACCGTGTTTAACTATATAGTTGGGGGAAGTTCTCTCTCTCTCGCACTCTCTCTCTCTCTCCATGTAGCCTTTAATGCTCTGCTGTATATAAGAAAGGGACTTGGGTGGCGCTGCGGTCTAAACCACTGAACCTCTTGGGCTTGCTGATCAGAAGGTCGGCGGTTCGAATCCCTGTGACAGAGTGAGCTCCTATTGCTCTGCCCCAGCTCCTGCCAACCTATCATTTCGAAAGCACACCAGTGCAAGTAGATAATTAGGTACCTCTGCGGTGGGAAGGTAAACAGCCTTTCCGTGCGCTCTGGTTTCCGCCACGGTGTTCTGTTGCGCCAGAAGCGGTTTAGTCATGCTGGCCACATGACTCGGAAAGCTGTCCGTGGACAAACGCTGGCTCCCTCAGCTGGAAAGTGAGATGAGCACCGCAACCCCATAGTCACCTTTGACTGGGCTTAACCGTTCAGGGGTCCTTTACCTTTACATCTGTATATAAGAGCATAGGAAAAGCCCAACTGAATGAGGCCAAAGGTCCATCTAGACAAGTGTCCTGTTCTTACATTTACATTACTTTGTTGGAAGCCTGCAAGCCATTTCTGAGTGCAACTGCCCTCTCCTCACTTGTCATTCCCAGCAAGAGGCAGACTGGCTCCAACAATGGAGATATCAACACTCCAGAGGCTTAAGATGGTTAACCGTAGGGCTGGGCAATATATCAATATATCATCCAAAACAAGTCTGAAATTCACATTGTGATATCGGTTTCATAGTTTTCGACCTGGCAAGATATCGCGAATCATGATGTGTGTTAGAGCTGGGAGAGATATCGTCCAAAACTGGTTTTAAGTCCATATCATGATATGGGTTTCATAATTTTTGACCTGGCAATATACTGTGAATCATGATGTGTATGTGTGCAATGCAAAAGTCACAATGTGGGGGAAACCGTGCCTTTACATAGCTCCATTCTTATTCCAGAAATTGAGTAATAATAATAATAATAATAATAATAATAATTTATTCATACCTTTATACCCCGCCCATCTGGCTTGGCTTCCCCAGCCACTCTGGGCGGCTTCCAACAAAATATTAAAATACAGTAATGCATCAAACATTAAAAGCTTCCCTAAACAGGACTGCCTTCAGATGTCTTCTAAAAGTCTGGTAGTTGTTGTTTTCTTTGACATCTGGTGGGATCGTGTTCCACAGGGCGGGTGCCACTACCGAGAAGGCTCTCTGCCTGGTTCCCTGTAACTTGGCTTCTCGCAGTGAGGGAACCACCAGAAGGCCCTCAGCACTGGGCCTCAGTGTCCGGGTAGAACAATGGAATATAGAATTATATTGCAATGTTTAGCTGGTGATATATCACAACATTGAAAAACAGATATAGTCCAGCCCTAGTTAACAGTTATGACATGTCCTCACAGAATCCTGTACTACTTTGCCGTTGGTCTCCATTAGCTTCTTCCCCAGTAGGGTACAGGTGCCAACTCCAGCATTTTGTGAGAAGCAGCTCAGACATGGCTCAGACCTGCATGAATTTATTTCACGTATTGTCTAGTTTGGCTGCTACTAAAGCAAAATCTCTCCTCCTCTTCCAGGAACAGGAGAACCACAGCTTGCAATTTAGCCGCTCAATGGGAACTATGAGTTTGCAGTTCAGATGCTGAACTACTCACATGAGTAGGAGATTGCTTGCATGAACAGGGTGTTTATGCAGACATCAATCACCGACATCATCTAAACAAACAGCAGGACAACACCTTGTGTCCAGGCACATCAGAGATATAAGGAAAATGGCATCCAGGCCAGGGCTCACTCCTGTGCTGGAATTCCCTTGTTTGCTGCCAAAACCCATAAAGGGAATTTTGTCAGGTTTGTTGCATCTGAGTTTGCTTCTGTCCTGATTTTCTCTAACTACCATATATTTTAACTCAGTGTTTTAGAACCTGTAGGATTTGGGTGTATTGTTGTTCTTTTTACTTGGTCTGTGATGCTTTTGGAGTTCCATTGTGGCTCAGCTATTCTCCATCCAGGTAGCTTCCCCTCCCAATGTCTCTTGCCAGTGACAGACAGCCTGCCCTTTCCATATAAGGGAGGACTTGATTGCAAATGAGATGCAGCTGTCAAGAGCGCTGAGTCAAGCGGCAGCAAGATCCAGCTGTCCTTTTCAGCGCCTTCCTGAGATGAAGGATCAACTCCCTCGGGTCCCAGCGACTCCCTCAGCTTTCCAGTCTTTCATTTGCTGGCTCAGTGATGCTTCTTGTTAAGTGAGAGCCGTAATCATGAGGGCCCTGTATCTTCGTCTCCCAAGGGGCAGAAAGCAACATTTGTTTACCGGCACGCAACACTATTGGCCTGTGAATGAGATGAGGCAGTCGGCAAGCCGTTCTGTCATGCGGAAGGAAAGATAGATAAAGCCAGAGAGGTTGGCCAATCTTTAAGAGCAGTGGAGGATGGTTCATGAAGACAAATGGGGCACTGCCCCACCAACCTAAGCTAGATATTATCCAACCCCACCTTGCCTTCCTTCTTACTTACAGTCAGTCTAGGGGGTGGTACTGCATGACAGCTTCCTCCCCTTTGTCTCAGTATGTCAAGGAGCTGAGAAGTGAGGCAGGTCAACCACAGGGCAGGCACACACACGGGAGGCAATTAGCTTTTTATTAACGGAAAATAACAATACAACAGAGTCCTCTGCTTCGTCTTAATCCAGCTGAGACGCTGCTGAAACTGACCACAAGCCATGTTAAAATATACCTTCCCCCCAAATACTGGAAGCATTTCTGCTTGCGTTAATGGGAGAAGAGATTGCTAAAGTAGACCAAAGACTATTTATGTATGCTACCACCGCGGCAAGAATTTTGTTAGCCCAAAGATGGAAATTACAGGAATTACCAATGATTGAGGAGTGGCAGATGAAGATGATGGAATTTGCAGAATTGGCCAAAATGACTGTGAGGATTCGCAACCAAGGCGATCAGAAATTCCAGAGAGATTGGAGTAAATTTATTGAGTATTTAAGAGATTATTGTAAAAACTTGAAGGCACTAGCAGGACTGACATAAATCCTGCAACGTGGGGTAATAATTAGTATCTGACCATAAACAATAGAAGGATTCGATATGTATTAAAGGACAGAAACTGACATTAGAAAGGCGTGTATAACTTATGAGGAAACAGAAAACCAATTGAAGAGAGGGAGGGAAGCCACGAGCTCGGCGGAGCAAATGCATTTGATTGATTATTGTAGTGTTGTTATATGTTTTATTAATGAAAATAATAGAAAGAAATTAAAAAAGAAAGAAAGAAATTGACCACAAGCTCCACCGTTCCCCCTCTAGCCTTTCACTCTGGATCCGTCCCAAGCAGACGAAGGCTGCATCTAGGGGGTGGCTCCTCCTCTGCGCCTGCCTGTCCTGTTGCTTAGCAACGTGCAGGACTCTCCTCCAGTGGGGTGTCAAGGGGGGGGCAGTAGGAGGACTGGGACTCTTCTCTGACTGAGTCTGCGCTCACACTGTGACGCTCAGCCTCTAACCCTCCTTCTCCTGACCCCTCTTGATCACCCAAACCCCCTGCTTCTAGCACCTCCCAGCTCGTCCCTTCTGTAGACTGCTCTTCTGTGTCCCACCACCACAATCCAGGATCCAAGTCATCAGCCTCCCAGCCACCATTCCCAACCAGCACTGGGCTCAACTGCTTCATAGGGCTCTACTCCCATGGTTTTAGCAACAGTCTGGCATGCCTACATTGAAACTGAAATACTTTATTGTCACTTGTATAACTTGTATACAGTGAGATTACAGGAGCACCCCCCACTCAGCTCCCTTAGTCTTAATTCCCCTCGTTTACTGGCGCACACCCACCAAACCCGAAAGTCAGTTGCCCTGTTGTTATCTTTTCATTCAGCAGCCTAACAGCTCACAGATAGAAGCTGTTCTTTACCCTGTTGGTGCGACTAATCATGCTTCTATATCTTCTGCCTGAGGGCAGGAGATCAAGAAAGTGCCGGCCAAGGTGTGAATCATCCCTGAGAATTTTCCTCACTCTCCTAAGGCAACGTTCTTCCGCTATTTCATCCAGCGGATTCACGGGACAGCCCATAATATCTTGTGCTGTATTCACCACCCTCTGTAGGCACTTCCTATCAGTTGGTGTCAAACCAGCGTACCACACCGTGATGCAGTATGAAAGGACACTTTCTATTGTTGACCGGTAGAAGGAGATCATCAAATGTTGATTGACATTGTTCTTAAACAGATGAAGGCTTGTCCTGGCTAACCCTAGGGCCAGCCCTCCTGTTTGAGCCATTTCCTCACTGTGCTGGCTGGGACTAAAGGGAGCAGGGGTCCCAACATTTGGATAGCCATCTCTGTGCTAGTTGCAGATGACATGACTGTTAAGGAGCAGCAACTGAGACAAGTTCAAAAGTTACTTGATAACTTGCCACACATCTCTATATTAGATAGCACTGTAGCCACTGTTCCCAAATCAGCATAGCATCACTCCTAGGGGTGATCCAGCTACACTGATGTATTAAGCTGATATACGGAAGCATCATGTGTTGTACTTGTTTTATGAATGTGATTTTATTGTTGATTTTGTGCTGCTCAACACCAATGTATCCCCCCCCTTAGTGTTGGTGGTATAGGAAATATTGCAAGCAAGCGAGCAAAACAAAACACAATCTATGCCAAGGGATGGGCGCCACTCAGAATTAAAGGTCACCTCCACTCTCAGCATGTGTATAATTTAGCTGTTCGAAGGCAGATTCATTTCTCATAGCTCAAGTTTCTCTATTTTTGTTATTTATTTGAAATAGTTTTAGGCTGCCTTTTAAGGCTGTGTCCTCGGAAAGTGACTTCCAGCATAGAAAACAGAACAAGTGCATATCAGAATGCCAAAAACATAACAAAACAGTAAAATTATGACAACTATGAATCTTCAGCAGCAATAATGGCCCAGCACAGGACATCAAAAGCAGTTTAAAAATTACATAAAACTGATACAAAACATTGCACCCCTAAGGGAAGGCAGCTCAAAACAAATGGGTCTTTAAATCCCTCTTGAAGTTCTGAATTGATGGGGTATTCCATAAGTGTGGGGCCACAGCCAAGAAGGCCCTGACACTCATGGCTGCCAAGGACACACAAGCAGGGCCTTGGAGGCTGATCTCAATGCGTGGGCATATTTGTATGGGTAGGCACTCCCAACCTGGTCCTTTCACATTACACGACTGCACATTTCTTTTGACACACAGGATGTTTGCAGTTCTCCTTAATCTGCTGCTCCTTCTGACAGCTTTGTGCCATCAGGTGTGGTCCCAGTTGAGCTCCAAGTTGAAGAAAGTTGTAATTTTAGGGGTATAGAAGTGGGTGGTAGGTAGATTTGGGCGAATCACTTGGGCAAAAAAAATGAGAGGCACAAATACAAGATGGGGGACACCTGGCTTGAGAGCAGTACATGTGAAAAGGATCTAGGAGTCTTGGTTGACCACAAACTTGACATGAGCCAACAGTGTGATGCGGCAGCTAAAAAAGCCAATGCAATTCTGGGCTGCATCAATAGGAGTATAGCATCTAGATCAAGGGAAGTAATAGTGCCACTGTATTCTGCTCTGGTCAGACCTCACCTGGAGTACTGTGTCCAGTTCTGGGCACCGCAGTTGAAGAAGGACACTGACAAACTGGAACGTGTCCAGAGGAGGGCAACCAAAATGGTCAAAGGCCTGGAAACGATGCCTTATGAGGAACGGCTAAGAGAGCTGGGCATGTTTAGCCTGGAGAAGAGGAGGTTAAGGGGTGATATGATAGCCATGTTCAAATATATAAAAGGATGTCACATAGAGGAGGGAGAAAGGTTGTTTTCTGCTGCTCCAGAGAAGCGGACACGGAGCAATGGATCCAAACTACAAGAAAGAAGATTCCACCTAAACATTAGGAAGAACTTCCTGACAGTAAGAGCTGTTTGACAGTGGAATTTGCTGCCAAGGAGTGTGGTGGAGTCTCTTTCTTTGGAGGTCTTTAAGCAGAGGCTTGACAACCATATGTCAGGAGTGCTCTGATGGTGTTTCCTGCTTGGCAGGGGGTTGGACTCGATGGCCCTTGTGGTCTCTTCCAACTCTATGATTCTATGATTCTATGATCAGTCCACTTCATCTCAGTTTCTCATCTTGCCATTCTTCAGTTCTCCATATTTTCATACCAGTCAAATTTTTTTTTAATCCTCATGAAAAGTCATCAACATTTCAGTGCAAATTTCTAACATACACATTTTTGCACAGCAATTTCCTCTAATACAAGGCACTTTTGTCTGCTGATATATACATTTCTATGCAACTTTGCTTTAGTAAATGCAATTTGTACACATTACTTGCACTGCAAAAGTCGGGGAAGTGTGAATTTTGAAGGCTAGGTGTCTTTTGGTCACCTATTGTTTTGAAAAGTGTGGTTTAGACAAGTTCACATTTAAATTCCTAGTAGGAGAAGAGGTAAGTAGCACCTGTCCTTTGAGATGAGTCCCCAAAGCACATGTCTGGAGCCCAGAAAGCTTCCCTGATATCTCTTATTACAAGATTTCTCCTTTGGTTGTCTCTCTGCTTTCCGCCTCCATCTCAATATAACTCCCATAATTTTGGTCAGGCAGACAGTAAAATGTCCCCTGCTGTAAATTATTTCTCAGGCTTCCAGTTCCCACCCACGGTGATTATGTGGAGGGGTTTATCTTACACTTTTTGGTTTATTGGGCTCTTGCGGTCTTTTTGACATCTACAGCAACATAACTCCCCAGATCTGCCCTTCCCTTCCCCTCCCTTCCTTAGGTTTTATGCCCAGAGATGACTGTGCCCCACTAGGTTTGCCTGTTTGTCCTCATAGGGTTTTCATAACTCTACAAGAAGAATGCAACTCTGAATGGGGAAAAACCCCAGTTGGCATCACATCCGAACTTTTTTTAATATCAAGGAATGTACCCCATGATTAAAAGGTGACATTTTTCAATATAAAAAGCAAAGGCATCCATACTGGTTCATAAGGAAAGAAAAGATTCCCTTCAGTGTCAGTGGAATGTGACTTTGGCTAGGTCTTGCGCTCAATGCCATTTTAAAGGCAATTCTCCCCCCCTCTGCTTTTTCTGGCTCAGTTTTTCTCTGGGCATAATGTCCAATGCACAGTCCTTCATTTGCTATCAAGTGCACTGCACAGGATATCCATGTAAACCTGCCAATAGCCGCCATAGAAAGAGGTAAAGCTGTACCTAAGGACACCACTGAAGCAATAACCAACATTAATTGAAGAAATGAAACTCATTAATTTATTATTTCATGTGCAGCCGACACATTCTAGGTTCCATCAAGGTTAAACAATTTATCACTTGAACGCAATCATGGGGGAACAAAAACTACCAGCTGCTGTGCCTGATGACTGCTTATTAATAGCGAGTGAATGGAAGTCAAGGGACTTGTAAAAAATGTAGATTTCATTGTCAAGATAAAATGACAGGCACTGACATTCACCGTGGCACCCTCTAGGTGCTGTTTTTTGTGGCATCGAAACCTGAGCAGAGGCTGTTGGGAGGAATAAGAAATAAATCACTCTCTTTACAGCCTACAGATCCAATAATAAAGAAATGTACCCTGCTAGAGAACGCTGATTCTCATTTATACTGCACACCGGTCGATAAGTGGAACCTGTAGTTTGTGTGAATCAGAATCAATTGCGGCTCCCTTGTGTAGAAAGAACCGTTGTTGACTGATCTGAGGAAAACTTATATCAGCAAAATGTTTGGACCTTGCTAGAGTGTGGTTTGCTGAAAACGAAGGAGGTGAAAATGTAAACAATGGACGACCAAGGGGGGGAGATGAACGCTCAAGCACCATTCAGGTTGAGCTGAGACTTTGGGAGACTTTGGGTGCTTGCTCACCCTGCATCCAGTCACATTTTGGGTGGGAACACCTTCTGGCCATTCAGAAACCTTAACACTGAAAGTGGAGATAACACTGGGTTAAAGCTGACCAAAAGTCCAGAGGTAGCATTATTCTCAATTTACGATGGGGTGGAAGGTTCACAGGCTATGAAGGACTTGCTCACGAATTTATTGGCAGCTGCATGGATTTTGATAGCTAGGAAGTGGAAGGGGCAAGCAGAATATAAAATGGAAGAATGGTATGAAGAGGTGTGGGATATAGCTATTAATGATAAATCAACACGTGCCATTAAGGTAAGACAGGGAATATGCAGGAGAAATGATTTTGAGGAGATATGGAGGGATTTGTGGAATTTGTACTGTTAAAACGGAAAGGGGTCAAAGCATCGCAAGAGGTGTTGAAATTTTGGGAGGTTGGATAGTTACAATTGAATGGTCTCGGTGGCGGGGTGCACATTTTTATTCTTATTTATGTATTACTACTTTGTCAAAAACAACAACAACACACAACCTTGACAGTAACATGCTCGTGTTCAGTTGGGTACTCCTCTAGTTACTTTACAGGCCCTATTAATTCCTACATTTCTTGGTCATATGAGAGCTGCTTTCCCATAGTCCAGGTGTGGGAAAACTTTGCCCCTTCCATTGTTGCTGAACTACAACTCCCATCATCCCTGTGCATGGCCATGTTTGCTGAGACAGATGGAAGTTGTGGTTCCGCAACATTGGGAGGGCAGAAAGTTTCCCATGCCTATCATAGCCCAATGCCACACACTACTTTCAAATAGAGGAAATGCTGTGCAAAGTTGTTACCACCTACATTTCACAAAAGCAAAGACCCTCCTGTGTGCAGGTATATACCATGTGGTGGGCCAAGGGACCCCTGGGAGTCCAGGATGGGCCAAGTTTCGTGGCATGGCAAACAATGTGCTCCTGTGTCCCTAAAACTGGCTCAAGGGGGAGAAACCTCAGAACAATGCAGATAGACTCTGAGTTTATATCAATCCTACAAACTTAAATCTTTTTTTGTACCAGTTTAACTCAGAGGTCCTTAGCTCTCTCTTATTTTCCCCACAATAACTACATCACAGTAAGAGCTAAATCATCTCTGCTGTAGTTCCGATCACATGTGTCAACCTTAGTTGTCTTCCAAAGCAACTACTCTATTCTGAACTTAAAAATGGAAAGCGTAATGATAGTGGTCAACAAAAGAGGTTCAAACAACTTTTATGCTGGAAAAGGTTTAAGAAACGCCCACTGACGGATTCTGCCAGCGACTGAGACAGTCACGATGCTGGAGGCTGTTCAGTCAAAAAGGGTTTAACCAGATAACCTCGCCAGCAGTGGCGGCAACTTACGCACGAGCAACCCCTAAATCCATTACACTCTACAAACTCTTGGAAACTTTTTGCCTGTTTTTGCTTTTGTTTCGCCAGTGCAGGAAGTTTTAATTTCAGGCTATTAAAAGTCTGATCTTGAAGCAAACTTCAGATCCCCATGAAAAGGCATTCTTAACCCCCCCCATGCCCGAATCTGAACTCCCCCATCTGAAACGCAACCAGTCAGAGTAGACATACTGCGCTAGACCAACCAATTCACTATAAGGCAGCTGCCTGTGTTCACGTTGGGTTAAAAAATTAAATATATTTATTTTCTGCATGGGAACAGAGAAAGGGGTAACATGACAGAGCTTGAATATGGATTGCAGCGTTTGTCTGCAGCATCTCAGGTCTGAAACAGCTGAGATTTATCATGTTGATTTCCCACTTAAGAAAGTGAAAGCGTTTCCCCTGCTTAACACTGATGTAAGAGGCACGACATCTACAAAGGAGCATATCTAGGGGGAAAATTGGTTTGTTTCGTGTAAACCTGAGAAAATAAATGAGTTTGCTTCTGGGTATTTGGGATGCTTCATAGCTTATTTGGTTTATATGTTTTCTTACTCAGCTTGAAACAGGAGAACTGCATGGATAATTCCATATCCTGTGCTTGAAGGATTACCATATATATATTTATTTCAGGTACTTAACCAGAAGTCTGCGCTACAGTACTTTCTGATTGTAATATGCTTCATACAAAAACGAAAAGTTCTGATTCTCGTTGCCCCATCTATTTGTGGTCTCCCCCTCCAATCACTACCAAACAGCCTTCATAATTTGCTGTGAGATAATTAGGAAACTCTAAGTAGAACAGTTTCAGGTCATCAGCAAAATGTTACTTGCAATGAGCACCTGGTAGCAACCCAATGCTCCTAGCAATGGTGATCCAGCACTTTTCTCAGTGTTATTCTCTCTACACTACAAGCATATGTATAATGTTCCCTTAGAAGCCTTGGGATTGCTTTTGATGCACTAAAATAACCGTGAAGCAGTTTGCTCTCAGTTACTTGGCAGTCTCCACAGAATGGGAATTCATTGTCCTTAAATACCTCTCTTGAGTAAGAGAATGTAACACTCCTGAGTTGAAGGTATTGCATTGGAGGCCTCGCAGAACAGTAAGGCATATAGAGTCTTGCAGCTTAGCCTTTTGATGAGTGCAACTCATGTAAAATGTCATTGGTTTGGAAGCTTGGCTGCAGTAGCATTAAATGCAGAACTGTTTTAAGCACCATACTAGTTGAAGTAGAGTTGCCACAGTTCCTCCTCAAGCAAAACGTTCAAGCAGATTTGGAGAGTCTCTTTTGGTCAAGACATTTCCATGGAAGGTGAAACTTCATCAACTTCATCCATGGAAACTTCATCAACATTTTCATGCCAAATCCTCATAATGAATACATTTTTGTATTCCGTTTTCCCTGACATACGTAATTTTCCGAGCAATTTCCCTCAGTATTTTTGAACTCTATTTTAACTAAATGTACTAATTGATATGCCGGTTACCCTATTATATGCAATTTTTTTGCACATAATTTGGAGATGTGCTGATTTTGAAGGGCGGCTGTATTTTGGTTTGCACATTGTTCAGAAAGTGTGAATTACGTACATTCAGCTTTAAATGTGAACTAAATTGAATTTCTTCCCCATCTAGTTGTTATGTGCATTATCTGCTCATCTCAACTTACATCTGCCCTGCCCTGTCACTCTTTGTTCCGTCCCAATCCCTTTCCACCCCCTTTTTGCCTTCTTTAGAATTTTCAGTAACACAATGTAATTGGCTAGGGCTGGACTACCAGAAGGGGTTTTTAGTTGGTTGGTTGGTTGGTGGTTCATGAATTGTGGTTAATTGGTTGGAGAGAGTTGGAGTTGTTGGTGCTTGCTGTTCATGGAGTCAACCAGAAGACACAGCAGAGGAAGAGGCCTGGGGAAGAAGTGAGACCAGAGAGGAAGGTGGAATGGATTGGCAGATGAAGACTTGGCATCATGCAAAGGCTACTTGCCTCACATCTTTCTGCCTGAAGCACATGTCAGGATCTGTACATTGTTTCTTGGATGCCATTGGAAGGTAGCCTTTCTTGATCTAGCACAACAATAGACAAGCCAGTAAAAGAAAAACAAAACCATTGTGGTAGTAGTGTTTTTCTTTTCTAGAAGAAAGTGAAGTAGCTGCTTCCTGGATCAAGAAGCCCTAGCCAACTTTCTTCCAGACTTGGCACTTCTCAGAGCTTTCATTCCTTCAATCATCTGGGTCATTGTCTTTTAGCTTTCATTCCAGCAGGCTGCAGATGGTATTCCATTATCTAGGCTTTTTTTCAACTTTAGTCTCTCGGAGTCTCTCAAGTTTAAGAAGAGGCATCATGGGGAAGAACAAATCCACTGTGACTAATTGGGTGCCTTATGCCAAAAAGATTCAGCCTTAGAAACTTGGAGAGTCAGTGGTTTATTAAAGCATTGCAGCTAGGGAAATGATTCGCTTGGATGAGGGGCCATGTGGCCTTCCTAAACCTGGTGCCCTCCCTCCAGATGTTTTGGGCTACAACTTTCATCAGTCCCAGCCAGAATGCAGCCATTTTTAGGCTTGTAATACGTCAGGGAAATTCCTGATCTGTCCTAGCTATCGAGTGTAAAACTGGTGTGTGTGTTTGGGGGATTTTGCTGAACTGGCAGAATGTCAGGTAGAACCTGGATGTATGGCAACATGATGGAAAAAGCAGCGGAAACTGCTCCCAAAATTTAAAATCACTATTTTTGGGGAGTTTTGACAATTTTGGTGGTTTTACTTTTTGAAATATGGCAACCCTATCCATTTGGATGGCAAACGTTCACCGTAGCCTAAAACATCTGGAAGGAACTTGGTTGGGTGAATAAAATTGAAAGTCAGAGTTTAATATCAGGGATCAACTAAATTTCTGTGAATTTCCATTTCTTGCATTTTTGACATGGGAGGAATACACACACACACAATGACACAATGTGATTGGCTGGGGCTGAACTAGAGGGACCATAATACATTTATATATGATCAAGTGCTGGTCAGGAGAAGGGATTTTGTGTTGGCTGCTTGGTTTGTGGTTCAAGAGTTGTGGTTAGCTGGTTGGAGAGAGTTGGAGTTGTCGGCACTCACTGTTAATTAACAGGCTTCACCAGTTACACACACCATGCCGATTAGTATTAGTTTCATTCACTGTTCCTGGAAGGAGAACATTGGACTGTATCAAGGGTTTGTTGACTTGTGAAAATCAATCTGTGCACATCTTCTACAGCAGGGATGGGCTGCAGTGGGGAAGCACTGGCCCTCAAGATGTTGTTGGACCACAGCTCCCATCATCTCTGACCATCGGCCATTCTGGCTGGAATTGATGGGAGTCCAACAGGCCACAGGTTCCTCATCCCTGTCCTAGAATTCATTTTGTTTCACTGACCGAGGATGCCAGCCCCACTAGGCTTGCCACTATTTCAGGCATAGGCAAACTCGCCCCTCCAGATGTTTTGGGACTACAACTCCCATCATTTCTGACCACTGGTCCTGTTAGCTAGGGATGATGGGAGTTGTAGTTCCAAAACATCTGGAGAGCTGAGTTTGCCTATGCCTGCACTATTTCCTTATTTCAGGGAGCAATTCCTTGTTTAACCATACCAAGTAAGGATCTGTTATTTAAAATAAAGAACATGTATCAAACCTAACCCTCTGTCATTTACCCTCTCTTAAGAAGTGAAATGTGTACTTCTCCATACACTGAGTCCTGTGCCCAATGCCTTTTGTGTGGAACCTCTGGGAATGAACTATGTTGTGAATTAGTCAGGGTGGGGACTAAATAAACTATTTTCCTTCTACCTTGCTGGGTAGCTTGTACAAGAGTGCAAGATACTTTCCTGCAGACCATTTGCAGCCTATGAACGTTTTCAAAATAAACTGGTTTCTGAGGAAGATTGGAAAGGTATGCGAAAGTCCCCTTCAGAGCCACTGTTTATGTGGTATGCTCAAAGGCAATTTAGGACAGTGTGTGTGTCAGCAGCTCGTCCTACACTTGAGTAGGACCCTGGCAGAGACACATACCCAACTGGCACGTTCTCTCCCTCCTGGTCAATCATTCGGGAGCTTTATAAGCTTTCTTCAGCCCGAACATCACAGTGACTGATGCCAACAGACACCGGCACACTTAGGGATCCGCAGAGTCTTCGCAGCTTGTGTAACAGACCTCAGCAACTCAGCATTTCAGCTAATCTACATTATTTACATATAATCACACACGGAGCACTGCAACATGGCTCCCTCTCTCTCTAGCATCAGACAGCAAAGAGAAAAAACAAAGGACAATAGTCCCACTTCACGGAACACAGTAACACAAACATCCTGTCTCCGTCACTTCCCTCTCTGTGGAGTCAAAACATACACCGTCATGTGATAGACAAAAATCCCATGACTGCAGTGAATTCTAACAATGTGTTCCATGGAGGAAATGGACTTCCCACTTCTGCTGGGAAGAAGCCTCACCCCCCACCCCATCCTAAGCCTCTAAATGAAACATGGTGGCTACCCACACATCTCCTCTCCAGTTGCAGAAATGGTGAATAGGATTGCTGACTTTCAAACGTTAATTAAAACGCTTCTCTTCCTGCACCTCCCTCCCCAGAACACTGTAGAAAAAGGCAGCTTTGAATAAATGAGAAAAGATAACTGTTCATGCATAAGCTTGGGGAGGGGGAGAGGTCAAACCAATTCTGAATGTTGAGTATTTTGAGTTTTAATTTATACATGTCTTACAAGGCAAAACAGCTGTGCATCTGCAGTGCTACACATACCTCTTGGAAGCAGGTGGGGAGAAGATTAAAACCTTCCTTCTCCCCCACCCTCCCCCGGTATAAGTTGTCAGTGATTTTAAAAGCTTCCCAGTCTTTTGAACTACATATTTTCGAGTTGAAAATGCAGTCTATGAAAATGGATGAAGAACTTGGAGACTCTGGAGAGGGAGAGAGGGAGGGGGAAAAAAATCCTTTTCATATCAATCTTGGCTTATTGTGTCAGCAGTTTTGCTTTTTTGACAAGTTTTAATCATTCATTCATATTCCATCTGAAATAAGGTTGGCAATTTTGAGGAGACTCTTCTGCCACCGAAGGGTGGGAAAGGAAGCCTGAATTTCTTTGAAATTTCCTAACAGCGTGACTCACTTCATTCCCATCTTCATGAGTGCCAAATTAATGAAATCCTCCCCCCCCCCCATGTTACTGGGTCATTTCCATTCTTATAAGTGGGGGAGGCAGGGAAGCAAACTATTTCAGATGCCTTTCAGTACAAAATGTGAATTTATGATAGGTAGAAAGCAGGAGTAAGCAAAGCCCCGCTAGATCAAACCAAAGGCCTATTGTGGGTGTGGGGATGCTTTGGCCTATGTTGCTGAACTACAACTCTCATCACCCCTGGCCATGGACCATGCTTGCTGGGGCTGATGGGAGTTGTAGTTCATCAACATCAGAAGGGCCATAATTCACCATACCTGGGCTCTTGAGTCCAGCGTTTTATTTCACATGACGGCCAACCAGATGGTTTGGCGAGCCCAAGAGCAGCACATGAGGGCAACAATCATCTCTTGATGTTGCTCCCCTGTGACAGCTGCCTCTGATCCCAGAGGTAGTATATAGCCATCTCATGACTAGTAGGCACCCACAGTTGTATCCTCTATGAATATGGCTAATGCATTTCGAAGTCATCTACATTGGCCATTATTACATGTTATGGCAACAGATCCCCAAACATTGATGTTTGCTGCCCAGCAATCATGCCCCCCAGATCCCCCGATGCCTTGGCAAGCACAGACAAGCGGGCAGATCAACCACAATTTGGCTGGGGGGGGGGGGCAGATGAGCTCAGGAAGCGGCGAGGGATGAGAAGCAATGTTGCCAGGAAGAGAACCAGGAAGTGACGATCCAGTGACCCTGATAGGAAAATCCAACAAAGCCCAGTGATCAGACGAAGTCCAGTACCAGAATGGGCATGGCAAGAGAAAGGCCGAAGGACCCCACCAGCTAGGCATTTAAATTCCCCTTGGGCACAGTACCAATGGTTGCAATTGGTTGGTTGGTCCCACGCCCAGGGGAACGCCCCCTTACTCCTGCTGCCATTGGCCCATTGGTGACAGGAATACGATCCGGCCTGCAATAGGCCAGTTTGCCAGGGAGGCCCAGGGCCTGCCCACAAAGCCACTTGCCTGAAAAGGGGGAGAATTGACTTATAGAGGCTGCCTATGATTTTGTGTATGCTGCTCCAGTGGTTGAGGCCTGCTATGCCTTAAGATCATTAGAAGATCCCTGGTGGATCAAGCCAAAGGGCCATCTAGTTTATCATCCTTTTCTCACAGTGGCCAACCAGATGCCTATGGAAAGTCTAGGACACAAGACATTAGCACAATGGAAGTAGTTCTGCCCTCATGCCTTCACTGCGCGAACCTCCCATCTTACCATCTCACAAGCTTAGAAGAAACAACATAACCCCTGGAAAGGTAGCATTGTGGCTCTGTCACTTCTGTAGGAAAAGCCCTTAACACATATTGATAAACCATGAAGATAGAATTTAGTACATACCATGGAAATTTGGCAAGAGTTGAGAGTTTGAACAAACCTTCTTGGAGCTACAAAGTAGAACATTTCACCTTCTGAACTTGGACTTAGCAGGTGTAACTCTTCCTGATCAGTTTGAAGACAGTTGTGTGAAATGTCACCTTGCTAAATTCAGTACTTTGATACCATGTAATTACAAGGTATCTTCCCCCCCCCCCCCGATCTTTTATTGGCTATTATATTATGTAATAGTCAACATATTTTTATTACCTTTGTATTAAGTAGTAGCACAACTGTTTTCCTTTCCCCATGATAGTCATTGAGTGAATGTTTAAAACAATTAAGAATAAATATTGTAGTCATGAATCTGCTTTTGCTGCAACCACTGTGTCCAGTCCTTTGCACACCTACTGTGGAGCAGGGTAGGGGACTAGGTCCCGCTAGGAGGCTACATCTTTCCGTCTCCCATATCTCATGAGCCACCCTTGACAGGTCGGTGGGGCTGCTTGCAGATGGACTTCAAAGTGGTCAGCTGATCAGTGCTGAGAGCCCTATAAGCTGCAATAGCGAATTCCCCATCAGCTGATCTGCCAGGACTCCCTGGTCAGCCAGCTGGTGCTGAGCAGAGCTCTACTTGCCAAGGAACAAACCATCAGGCGCACACTTTAAACTCCCAATTGTTCATTTGCAACCACATCTTTCCCTGACACAGACCCTCCGAGTGTCCCTATTTTCCAAGGACAGTCCTGGATTTGCAGAAGCCATCCCAGTTTCTGATCTGATCCCGGAATGTCCCACTTTTCCTTAAGGCATCCCTATTTTCACTGGAGAAATGTTGGAGGGTATGGAATAGGACCACATCCCTATTTTCACTGGGAAAATGTTGGAGGCTATGAGACTGGGCGTTGCATATAATGTCAGGTTTGGAGCAAATGGATATGTTTTTCAGAAAGCAGCATCATGGGTCAAATTTGACTCCTGCAAGTTCTCCACTCTGCTTTGGAGTATAGTCTGTTGGATTTGCTGGACAAGCAGGCACATAATGGCCCTGCAGACTTATTCTGTGAGCCAACTGGTGTTAAAGTGATGTCTCCAGATGCAGTGTTTCTCAAACTTGGGTCCCCAGCTGTTGCTGGACTACAGATCCCATCATCCCTGGCCACTGGTCCTGCTAGCTATGGATGATGGGAGTTGCAGTCCAACAACAGCTGGGGACCCTAGTCTGAGAAACTCTGCTCCAGAATGCGTAGCTTGCAGAAAGCTGCTTTATTTAAAGAGTGATGGCTACTTGCCACATTTTTTAAAAGGGGTCAAAATTCACATAAACTTTGCAACTTAAGGGGAAAAGAAGTCAGATATCTGAATGCTTACAGTGCTGGGAGAACTGCAGAGCTAATTTCAGGAGTCACGATAAGGGAGCTAGGTATCATAAAGGACTCCACTTCTTTTCTTTCCTCATTTAAAGACGATCACTTCTAAAGCGGCTAATCGCTCTGATTGACTGAAGTAGCAAAGGAGCCTTCTCCTTTTGAAGAATTAAACTTCCAGCCATTAAAGCAGACCTTAATATCCTTATCTTCAGAGGAGGAGCCAGATCAGGAATTTTCCATCAATATTTCACAATGAGAAACCAAGCACTTTCTAACAAAGTTCACACCCATCAAAGACAAACGTAAGTCAAAAATTCAGGTGGCAGAGCCCTCAGGCTTTCGAGAAGGCCTGCTCCAGGCCTAACTCTGGAGTCTCTTACCTGTGCTTCTTTTGCATAGCATAGCATCGCAGTGAAGATGAGATAGGGTTGTATCCAGCATTAGCTATACTCTGAGTAAGGTAAAAGGTAAAGGACCCCTGGGCGGTTAAGCCCAGTCAAAGGCAACTATGGGGTTGCGGCGCTCATCTCGCTTTCAGGCCGAGGGAGCCGGTGTTTGTCCGCAGACAGCTTTCCGGGTCATGTGGCCAGCATGACTAAACCACTTCTGGCACAACAGAACACTGTGGTGGAAACCAGAGCGCACGGAAATGCCGTTTACTTTCCCGCCGCAGTGGTACCTATTTATCTACTTGCACTGGCATGCTTTCGTACTGCTAGGTTGGCAGGAGCTGGGACTGAGCAACAGGAGCTCACCCCGTGGTGGGATTCAAACCGCTGACCTTCTGATCAGCAAGCCCAAGAGGCTCAGTGGTTAGGCCACAGCGCTACTCACATTCCTTCTTAACAAGTCTACTCAGAGTTAAATACCATCTGTAAATCATTTTCAGGTAGTTCTCTTGAGGTGCTGTGACTTTAAATGAGTGGATTCAAATTGCACCCCCTATTTTGCAAAACTCCTCAGCCCCATGTGAAAATGGGGTGTATATTTTCTGCAGCATTTGCAGGAGGAGTAAATAATTTCAGTGGCAATTTCCTGTGGGAGGGTATGAGGGTATGTTTGGGTGAGGGGAGAATTGTGGATCAGTGGCTAGGGCATCTGTGTTGCATGCAGGTTGCCAGATTCAATCTTTGGCATCTCCCAGTAGGACTGGGAGAGGCCCTTGTTTTGGAAGAAAAGAAGGAGCTAAGATCACACAAGGATGAAAATGAATTCCCAAAGTGTGAAGAGTGCAAAGCAGCCCTTTCAACGGCTTTGCAGACACGTGCTATTATGTATTTATTTGTCTACGCTTAATTGGTTCAGCTCTTCAGTTTCACGTGGTTTGGTCAAAATGCAGTTGTGAAATGAGATTTCTTGTTAGGAATCATTGCAAAATATATTCTTTTCGCTGCTCTGTAGTACCTCCTTATTATTACATGATGTAAAACAATTCCCACCTTTTCTTGATCCGTTTTACATGCTGCAAAATACCATTTTGCCCTCACGTTGACAGTTTTATCCAAGAGCTCAGTTGGCTTTTAACAATCTAAGTCTATGCACATCATTTGGGGGGTAAATCCAATTTGCTTGGTAAGGCATACTTGTCAGCAAACGATGCCTAGAAACAAGCTGTAAGGCAACTTACCTGAAAACCAGTCCCTACTGAGCAGAGCAAGACTTTTTGCCAAGTTTTTATTAAAAAAGAAGAATAAAAAGATCAGGCCATGAAGCTGCTGCAGGAAGCAACTCCTGCAGAATTCAGCTGAGTTAACATGTTCAGGATGGGGCTATCAATCAATCTTTGCCCTTCCCAGGAGCCACAAAGAAATCTGTATGACTGGACTGATGGTGCATTGATATATGATACACTAGATATAATTCCAGAACAACCAGATCATCACCTCGGAACAGCTTCCAGTGACTCTGGCATAGTGGCAACAGCTTTCTTATCGGGTATATCAAGTGATCCAACTTTTTAAACTAATGTCATCCAATTTTCTTAGTATTTTGTATACTTGTTGAATGATCAAAACTAAGTTCAAATCTAAAATGTTAATGTTTTTATCTCATCCCATTTTTTAATTATGAGGGTTTGAATGTTTTTTTAAAAATTGACAATTTTGGCCTTGCCGGACTCCACAAAAACCTTTAAAGCCCAGGATTGAGATACATCAAAACTAAAAACACCAATCTCTTCGGAACTTCACAGGCTTTAATATGATATGTCACAGGGTGAGCTTACTTAAATTGTAAATTAAAGTTACAAAATTTAAAATTTAAAAACGCGATTGAAAATTAATATGATTTAAAATTTCCAGAAAAAGCATTGATTATTTAATATTTCTAAGGGCTACCTGCAAAATTTCATATTGGGATCAATATATATATATATATATATATATATATATATATATATATATAACATACATGTCTGCCTTCTTGGGTTCTATTTAGGATAAATGGGTCTTCTTGCAGTAAAATATAACAGAATAAACAAGACTATAATATCAGTTGCTACAGGCATTTCTTTGGAAAGTTATTCACTTAAAAGGTGTCTGAAAAGCTAGTCAGACTTTTCTTTTAAAATGTGTTCCAAAGCAGATTGATAGCTTGCTGTTGCATGATAGAATTAACGCTTTGACAGAATTAATGTTAGTACTTCATCTCAGTTATTTATTTTTTGGAAATTTCAAACCCTCATAGATAAAAAAATGGGATGAGATAAAAAATTAAAATTTTAGATTTAAATTTAGTTTTGATCGTTCAAACAAGTGTACAAAATATTAAGAAAATTGGATGACATGAGGTAAAAAAGTTAGATCACTTGATATGGGGTGACCCATTAGACAACGTAAGGAAATGTTGTCACAGCAAGGAACTGGCTGCTGAATCCTGACTTGATCCTGAGTGATTTAATTTCTCCAGTGGCAGAACATGCCTGTTCTGCTCTATTACCCACCTTCAGGAAAATGCTGGCTGTATTCAAGGGACCTTTCCTGATTTCATATTCTTATGCTTCTGAGAAGCTGGGCAGGGGACCACATCTTCTGAGGCTACATCTTCCAGCTGTGAAAACACACAGGATGATCCTAGATATTTTTCTTTGGGGATTAACACCAACCCATTCTGAGTCTTCCTCCAAGTGCTCTGAAACCTCAGGTTTGGGCGTCATGACAGCCACCGCTTTCACTGCACCAAAACGTTTCCCAAAAGTACAGCATCTATACAACCTGGTCATCTGAAGAAAGCTTTCTTTTCCTTTGCGCCTTGTGGTCTTCCTGTCACGTGGGTTCAAGTGGGCAGAGGCCTTGTCTTCTCCTTTTATTTATTTAGAAGAATATTGCTAAATCACTAACGCCTCAAAAATGGTGCACAGTAACATCATTAAACACCGTAATACTATAAAATCGTAAAAGTAAACTAAAACTTAACAAACGACCAATACATTTC
The DNA here is from genome assembly GCF_964106645.2 of Podarcis pityusensis. Taxonomy (NCBI): domain Eukaryota; kingdom Metazoa; phylum Chordata; class Lepidosauria; order Squamata; family Lacertidae; genus Podarcis; species Podarcis pityusensis. The sequence goes on along the minus strand of NC_138034.1, from coordinate 19,025,066 downwards.
TCATGAAAGCCTCTCTGGGATGTGACTCACATGGACAGCATATCAGTTCATGACACATGACTGACGGTGTGAACAGACACTGAAACATTTGCATTTGAAGTGCTGCAAAGGGATGGGCAAACTCTGGCTGCGGTGCTTGAACTATGGCTCCTCATTAACAAATGCAAGTCATCTTTCAATCCTCAATAGTCAAATACTGAACATGACATGAGTATGGGATTCTCTTAACTAGTTACCCACCAGACCCTTTTGCAAAAGCCTTTTATTTGTATGGACCCATCTTGGCTTCTCCATCCTTCTACTGATCCAGACCCTTGCTCTTCAGAATTATTCTCAGTCTTTTCCTTTGTATATGCATGACTTCCTCCCTAGAACTCCCTGGATATTTTCAATTCATAATTTCATAAATGTGTTGTTGTGGAAAAAACCAAAAAGATGAGGGTGGTGGGGAGAAAGTCACCCACAGCTATTTGTAGTCTGGTCTATGTGGGATGTGATACATAAGTAGCAGTCAAATACAACATTCCTTGTTTTCCTAGAGTGGACATGCAGGGGGATGTTTGGTCCAGCCAGTCGGAACTTCCTGTTTTCTCCTGGGCTAGGACATACTTCCTCTTGCATGTGACTAGAGGTGGGTGTGACCTTACCTGTGCAGGTAACAAAAGCACAAGGCACGCAGCCCTCTTCCTGCCTTTTCCATCTTCCTTTTGTCATGTGAACTGCAATGACTGCCAGTCTGCTGTCACTGGGATTAACCCCCCATATGGGGTAGATCCACATGTATAGTGGAACCTCGGGTTGTGGACGTAATCCGTGATGGAGACACATCTGCAATCCACAGCGTTCGCATCCTGAAGTGCCGCGTCTGCGCAGGTGCGGGCGCGATTCGGCGCTTCTGAGACAGGAGTGCGAACATGCTGGGAATGCGATGTACAGATAAAATTGTGGATTAAAGAGAGCTAAAATCCACAAAGCACTAACAGGTATGCATAAAACAATCTCAATTAAAACGCAGAGGAAGTCAGTAAAAAAGAAAAGAAAAAAGAAACAAATATAGGCAGCTAAATTATAGGTTTTGGGTAGATTTGTTGAAATAACAAGTTTTGAGCAAGCACCTAAAACAATCTTTCCAAGTAGTCTTGGCTCCTGTGTTCTACAGGCAAAAGGTACACAAGTAAGTGTTTGGGTGAGAAGGGATTTGGGTACCATGGGTGGGTTGTAGAGGCAAGTGAATGGGAAGAGTTAAATTCTCCTCTGAATGAGATTAAAATCTAATCCATCATAGAAATTGGGGGTTATAATGGCTCATCTCACATCTAGGAGAGATAATATGAATGAGCAACATTTGTATTCTGGGCCAAAGCCTTACAAAGTTGAGAAACATGTTTACCTCCTATTTGGGCTACCCATCACCACCACTACAGCTCTCTACCACACTTCCGCTTCTCCCAAATTTACCTGACAGTAAGACAATGGTAGCTACGGGTTTTCTTCTCTCTCTTTCTGCCTCCTCTCTCTCCATCACCTAGATACTGCAAAGGTCTGCCTTGGGGCGTATGGGACCCTGGGGATTCACATTCCCCATGCTTCTTATGCTCTAAACATTTTTGGTATTGCAGCATTCCAGATTCTAGAGAGAGGGAGGGAACGAGAGGAAGAGAGGAAAGCTGCAGAGAGGAAGAGGTGTGAAATGAAAGAGAGCTTTGCTGTCAGATAGGTTGGAGAGGGAGGGGTGAAGCAGCAGGGAGACCCCAGAGTCCACAGGGCTATTGTAGGGGGACTGAGGGAGAGGAATTGCTTAATATGACCTCCCCCCACCCAAATCCCTTGAAATAGTTTATTCACCCAAGTGCTTGCAAGGAAAGGCTGAAAATAGCGAGTGGAAAATCAAGGAAGCCAGGAAGAGTTTACCCATCACAAATATTTATGCTTAAACAAGATTTCAGACATTCTCAGACACGGCGAGAGACAGCAGGAGGATGCAGTTGTGCTGAATTTACAACTCAGCCCATGTTCTTATTGCTCTTGCGTTATTTTCTTTCCAATGATGCCTAATTAAGGACAACAAAATATGGTTTATGATTGTGATGAGGCATAGCCTAGGTATTCAAATCTGCTCAACAAACATAATGTTTGCTTGCTGAAAGGGAGACGAGGGATTGAATCGCAAACAATCTGATTTAATACCTGCATCGGAATGAGTTGGAAGTAAATACCGGCATATTCCTGATCTCCTTCCCGCCACCCAGACAAAACCTGCCTCCGACAAAGCTTTATGCTTGGGGTGATCACCTGCTGCTTCCACATGTTAACTGACAAGAGAAAGGTTACTTTATTGCCTTCTGCAAAATGCTGCATTTGTTTCAAAACTGTTTAAAAGTGGGGCATGCTTATAGGAATAGCTTTACAGCTCGATTCTGGGGGGAAATGGTGAAAATGGGTCTCGGTCAAACTGGCGAGAATTGTTGTGATGGTCAGCAACTTGGATGGCTTATAAAAGAGCAATAAACAAATTCATGGAAGATAAGGCTGGCCATAATTCAAGATATGCCTTCTCAGATCGTGTTGCTTCCTTTTAAAAGTGAGTCCGTAAGTGACTGTGGAGGCCAATGGCTATGACTATGGCCCCCCACAGTGGGGCCATAGGTTTCTGGGTGGGAGTTGATCATGGTGAGGGTTTGCCAAATATGCCTTCCTCTTAGTGTGTTTCTCCCTTTCGTCCTGAGTTCGAGTGTCTTCAAAGTCCACTACACCTTTAGTGAAGGCTGTTCTCCAATTGGAGTGCTTGCAGGCCAGTGTTTCCCAGTTGTCGGTGTTCATACTACATTTTTTAAAGATTTGCCTTGAGAGAGTCTTTAAACCTCTTTTGTTGACCACCAGCATTACACTTGCCATTTTTAAGTTTGGAATAGAGTAGTTGCTTTGGAAGACGATAATCAGGCATCCGAACAACATGACCAGTCCAATGAGGCTGATGTTGAAGAATCATTGCTACGAGGCCACCGCCAAATAATTTAAAGGGTTCTCAGCTGCACTTTATTTGCACACAGAGAGAAGTCACTTCCAGACGACCTGTTTATTGAGCATTCATCCTGGTTTTTTTGCATAAAATTTGCAAGGAGGTTGAGTACCGTGTTTTTCGCTCTATAAGGCGCACCTGGCCATAAGACGCACCTAGTTTTTGCAGGAGGAAAACAAGAAAAAAAATATTCTGAATCCCAGAAGCCAGAACAGCAAGAGGGATTGCTGAGCAACGATCCCTCTTACTGTTCTGGCTTCAGTGAAAGCAACGCAAAGCCTCTTCAGCGCATTGGGAGGAATGCTCCCGCTGCCCTGAAGAGGCTTCGTGCGGCTATCCCAGAAGCCAGAACAGCAAGAGGGATCGCTGCGCAGCAATCCCTCTTGCTGTTCTGGCTTCAGTGATAGCTGTGGAGCCTGCATTCACTCCATAAGACACACACACATTTCACCTTACTTTTTAGGAGGGAAAAAGTGTGTCTTATAGAGTGAAAAATATGGTATGTACTGAGCAGTCAAAGAATCATAGAGTTGTAGAGTTGGAAGGGATCGTGCGGATCATCTGTTCCATGCCCTTGCAATGCAGGGATATGCAACTGTTCCATACAGGAATCGAACCTGCAACCTTGGTGTTATCTGTACCATGTTCCAACCAACTGAGCTATCCAGGTTGCATTCATTCTAATTTGTTTGCGGGGAGGTTACATGCCATTGTGTCATGCAGTTGTTAATCTGCCCTTTCCAGTGCATTTCCTCACTGCTTTAAAGGTAAAGGTAAAGGTACCCCTGCCCGTACGGGCCAGTTGTGTCCGACTCTGGGGTTGCACACCCATCTCGCTTAAGAGGCCGGGGGCCAGCGCTGTCCGAAGACACTTCCGGGCCACGTGGCCAGCATGACAAGCTGCATCTGGCGAGCCAGCGCAGCACACGGAAACGCCGTTTACCTTCCCGCTAGTAAGTGGTCCCTATTTATCTACTTGCACCTGGGGGTGCTTTGGAACTGCTAGTTGGCAGACGCTGGGACCAAGCAACGGGAGTGCACCCCGCCGCGGGGATTCGAACCGCCGACCTGACGAATGGCAAGTCCTAGGTGCTGAGGTTTTACCCACAGCACCACCCGCGTCCCATTCCTCACTGCTTTACTTTTCACAAAATAGAAGATTTTGGTGTGTCTGCGAGAGAGTAACATGAGTACCAAATCATCTTTAATTGCCCAACCTGCCAGTATTTTTTGTTTTCTAGAATTTGCATATTTCTTAATTGTAAGTCAAACCTCTATGCCCAGAGAACATGAAACAGACATTAAAATTGTCAACGAATGTCAAATGTAAAAATGCAAATAATAATAATCAAAATACATATCAACTTTGCATGTCTGAGAAGGCTTGCCTAAACAAACAAAAACAAAAGTTTTTAGCAGATACCAAAAATAGTAATTTCAATGAGCAGGGAGCTCTAGACTGTAGGCTGATTCCTTACAACTGCAGAACAAACATTGTGTGGTACTTGTAAAAGTACCATTATGTGAATGAATCCACAACACTGCGAGAGGCTGGAAGTGCCCACAGCCTTTAAAAGTTAGACCTTGAGTGGTTAATTGTACAAATTTGGTCATATATCTGAAAATAAATAAACAAACCAGACAGTTGACAAGCCACGTAGAGTCCTCACCAGCTCCTCGATTTCCACACAAATTACTTCAGGTTGGTTTCTCAAAGGCATAAGGGTGACTTCACATTCAATCACCGCCTGCCTTGGTTCCCACAAACAAATCCCAGCGCAGCATCAGAAACCTTTTCTCATGCACCGCTTAAACTCCCAAGAGACACCTCTGTCATTAAATATTGAAGCCACTGAGTTCAAGTTCTGTCACAGTTAGAAGCATTAGCAAGCTGTATTCCTATAGACAGATGGATAGGAATATATTGGCAAAGTATATCCTGCTAATAATATAGCAATTCGCAAACTATACTGCAGTTGTGGGAAATTAACCAAAGAAGCTTTGTTAAACTCAGTGGCTTAAAAGGAAAGTTGAAATCACTTTCTCATCTGACATCTGTCATAATTTCAATAGCACACACACACACACACACACACACACACACACACACACCCCTGCACCAAATGCTACTCTCCCCCAGCACAAATCTGTGCATGTCTACTCAGAAGTAAGTCCTATTGAGTTCAATGGGCTTGGCTCCCAGATAAGTGTGTGCATTATACAACTGCAGCAATAGTGCATTTGACTTTGGGGCAAATTGTGATGTGTGATTTTGTGACTTTTCTTTGGGTGGCAAAGCTGAGGGAGGCCGTTTTTATTTATAAATCTACACACAGTTACCCTGTCTATCATATTGTGCCCACAAAAAACCTCACATAAGGTTCTTTCCAGCACTCTTTTTTTTTTTTTTAAAGCAATTTATTGGGTTTTACAATAAAAGTAAACATAATAAACAATATAACATTTGTCTTAACATAATTTCACATTTTCTTTGGACTTCCTCACATCTCCCGCTCCCACTTTCATCGTTGTACCATTTTGTCAGCAATTTATCATCTTATTTAAATTCTTATATCCCTTCTATATTTCATAATCTTATAATTCTCGAAAGGAGTTAAATTTTCACAGTCTTACTTATTTTCTTAAAAACTTCTAAATTTAGTGGTGCTCAGTTATTTTAGTCTAGCATCTTATTTAGCATTCACTCAAATTACAATGCTTTTGTAAATAATTCTTAAATTTCTTCCAATCCTCCTCAATCCTCTCTTCTCCCAGGTCACGAATTCTGCCGGTCATTTCAGCCAGTTCCATGTAGTCTATCAGTTGCATCTGCCATTCTTCCAGTGTGGGTAGATCTTGAGTTTTCCAGTGTTTTGCGAGAAGTATCCTTGCTGCTGTTGTTGCATACATAAAAAATGTCTGGTCCTTCTTTGCCACCCCTTGGCCGACAATACCCAAAAGGAAAGCCTCTGGTTTCTTAGTGAAGGTATATTTAAATACCTTTTTCAATTCATTATAAATCATTTCCCAGAACGCCTTCACTTTAGGGCAAGTCCACCAGAGGTGGAAGAACGTTCCCTCACACTCTTTACATTTCCAACACTTATTATCAGACAGGTGGTAAATTTTTGCGAGTTTGACTGGGGTCATATACCATCTATAAATCATTTTCATTACATTTTCTTTCAGAGCGTTACATGCAGTAAATTTCAATCCATTACTCCACAACCTCTCCCAGTCCTCAAACATGATATTATACCCAATGTCCTGTGCCCACCTTATCATAGCCGATTTAACCGTTTCATCTTGTGTATTCCATTTCAACAGCAAGTTATACATCCTTGAAAGTACCTTAATCTTTGGTTCTAACAATTCTGTTTCTAGTTTCGATTTCTCCACCTGGAACCCTAGTTTCTTATCATTTTTAAAAACTTCTTTAATCTGAGCGTAATGTAACCAATCTCGCACTTTGTCTTTCATTTTCTCCAAACTCTGCAATTTCCAATTGTCTCCATCCTTTTCTAGTATTTCCCAATATTTTGGCCATTTAGCCTCCATACTGGGTCTTTTTCGGGCCTTAGCTTCCAGAGGTGAAAGCCACCTTGGTGTTTTATTTTCCAGCAAGTCTTTATATTTTGTCCAGACATTAAACAGTGATTTTCTGACAATATGGTTCTTAAAGGCCTTATTTGCTTTAACCTTGTCATACCATAAATATGCATGCCATCCAAAAGCATTGTTAAACCCTTCCAAATCTAACACATCAGTGTCTTCAAGAAGTAGCCAGTCTTTTAGCCAGCAGAACGCTGCGGCTTCATAATACAACTTTAAGTCTGGCAGGGCAAAGCCCCCTCTTTGTTTTGCATCGGTTAATATCTTAAACTTAATTCTGGGCTTTTTGCCCTGCCAGACAAACTTAGAAATGTCTCTCTGCCACTTCTGAAAGCACTCCGTTTTGTCCAAAACCTGAAGTGTTTGAAATAAAAACAACATCCTTGGCAATACATTCATCTTGATAGCAGCAATTCGGCCTAACAAAGAAAGTTTCAATTTTGACCAACTATCTAAGTCTCTCTTAATTTCTGTCCAGCATTTTTCATAATTGTCCTTAAATAGACTTAGATTTTTTGCTGTTATGTTTACCCCTAGGTATTTTACTTTTTTAACCACATTAAGTTCCGTCTCATTCTGAAACCGTTCTGACTCTGTATCAGTCAAATTTTCCCCCAAAACCTTAGTTTTCTGTTTATTTAGTTTAAATCCAGCCACCCGACCAAAGTCATTAATCAGTTGTAATACTCTTTTCGTACTGGGCTCTGGCTTCTGCAGGGTCAAAACCAGGTCATCTGCGAAAGCTTTTAATTTATATTGTTTCTGACCGACCTGAATTCCTTCCACCAACCGATCCCCTCTAATCATGTTCAATAGCACTTCCAGAACCGAAATGAATAACAAAGGGGAAATAGGGCAACCTTGTCGTGTCCCTTTTTCAATTTTGAACTCTTCTGTAACCACATTATTAACTATCAATTTAGCTTTCTGTTCTGAATATATCGCCTCAATCCCATTCTCAAAACCCCGTCCCACTCCCATCTCTTTTAAATTTCCCATCATAAATTTCCAGGAGATATTGTCAAAGGCCTTCTCCGCGTCTATAAAAATTAAAACTGCTTTTGTATTTATATCTGTTTGCAAAAGTTCCAAAATGTCAATAATGTTCCTTGTATTAGCAAACAGGTGTCTACCTGGGAGAAAGCCGGCCTGGTCCTTATGAATTACTTCATTTAAAACTTTTTTAAATCTATTTGCCAAAATGTCTGCAAATATTTTGTAATCCACATTTAAAAGAGAGATGGGACGGTAGTTCTTAAGTTGTGTCTTTTCAGCTTCCGACTTTGGTATTAATGTGATGAACGCTTCCTTCCACGACTCCGGTGCCCTCTTCCCCTCCATAATTTCATTGCTGACCTCCATCAAGGGTTGTATCAAATAATCTTTTAATGTCTTATAGTACTTGGAGGTCAGCCCATCTGGTCCTGGAGATTTGCCGAGTTGCATGTTCTGGATGGCTTGTTCAATCTCCTGTCGTGTTATTTTAGAATTCAGGATTGTCCTATTTTCTTGTGACAATTTAGATAGTCCATTTTTTGCCAAAAATTGTTTAATCTCAACATCGTCTTGCGGCCCTTGGGTGTATAATTTTTTGAAATATCTCTGGAAACACTTTCTAATGTCCACTGGATTCTGAATGTTTTTTCCATCAGCCTCTAAGTTTGTAACAGTATTTAATCTTTGTCTTCTCTTCAACTGCCAAGCTAGCAGTTTTCCACATTTATTCGCCGACTCAAACGTTTTTTGTTTCATTAATTTAACCTTCCATTCAATTTCCTGATTTATCAATTTAGAATATTGTGTTTGATAAAGTTTAATTTCTCTCAGAGTTGGCTGTGACTTCGGATTCACTCTTAATTTCTTCTCTAATTCTTTTATTTTATCCAAGATCTTATCTTTTTTCTCATTTTGTGTTCTTTTCTTTACTGCATTCTGTTGTATCAAGAATCCCCTCATTACAGCTTTACTTGCGTCCCAGACTATTCTTTTTTCCACCATATTATTCATATTTATCTCAAAGTAATCCTTCAAAACTTTTTGGGCCTTCTTGGTAATTTCCTGATCTCTGAACAAATTGTCATTCATCTTCCATCTAAAGGATCCAGTTGGTAGTAGTGTCATATCCATCTTTACTGCATTATGGTCGGAACAGGTCTTTGGGCAGATTTCCACTTTTCTGACCTTAGGTGCCAGGCCTCTAGAAATCCATATTTGGTCGATTCTTGTCCAGGTCAGTTGGGCTTCAGAAAAGAATGTTCCCTCTCTTCCTAGTGGGTTCTTTGTCCTCCAAATGTCAATCAAATCCATATTGTCAGTCATTTCAAAAAAGGTTTTAGGTAGTCTGCCGTCTTTTGTAACATTTTGACTTTGTGACTTGTCCATGTTAGTTGATACGACCCCATTCATATCTCCCATCATTATGATGTTGTTGTAATCCAGATAGTCCAGCATTGTCTCCTGCAGCTTCTTGTAAAATTCCGATTTCCCTTCATTAGGTGCATAGATTCCTAATATCAACAGTTTCTCTCCTTGATATTGTATCTCAATAGCCAAAATTCTTCCATGTTCATCTTTAAATAAGAATTTAGGTGACAGGCTCTCTTTTGCATATATCACCACGCCTCTCTTCTTAACTTTGTCCGACGATACAAATTCCTGGCCCAATCTTTTATTTATTAACACTTTTCTGTGGAGCCTCGTCACATGTGTTTCTTGTAAACAGATAATGTCCAATTGTTCTTTTTTTAATATGTGAAATATTTTCTTCCTTTTTTCCGGAATGTTACAACCATTAATATTCCAACTCAGCAGTTGCAGAGACATCCTGGATCAATCTGGTTATTTCTCCAGGGGTGGTATCTTCTCTGAATCTTCAGGTTCCCCAGGTGCTGGTGTTGATGCTGGCGTTGCCCCAGGCCCAGAGGGTAGTTCAATTCCTTTTTGAAGATCCTCTCCGTATGTAGCCAAAAATTTGTCTCTCTCTTCCAATGTTTTAACTTTGACCTTTCTCCCTCTAAAGGTAAAAGATATTCCTTGGGGAAATTCCCACCTGAATGGAATTGCGTTGCTCCTTAGTAGTTTAGCAAGTTCAGAATAGGCGGCTCTAAGATCCAGCAGTTGTCTTGGGATATCTTTATAAATTTCAATTCTTCTATCCAAAACCTCCAGTGACTTTCCGTAATGTAGGCCCAAAATCTTATCCCTTTCCTCCTTTGATCTCAATGTTATCAAACAGTCTCTGGGCCTCTCCTTCTTTATGAATCTTCCAAGTCTGAAAGCTGACACAATTTTAAAGTCCTTTTCTTCCAAATTCCAGAACTTGGAGAATTCTTTGGTCAAAAACTCAGTTAGATTTCCTTCTTCTGCCTCTTGTAATGATCTAATCCTCAAATTATTCTCACGATTTCGCAGTTCTATCATAGAAAGATAAATCTGATGTTCCCCAACTTGTTTAGTGAGTGGTCTTACCTCTTGCTCTAAATTTTCCAATTTTTGTCTGGTGTCCTCAGCCAATTTCCGATTTTCTGCTGAGGCCTCCGTTAACTGTCCAATTGCTTGTGTATTCTGTACCACTTGTATGGTTAATTTATTTAGACATTCTGTATTTTTGTCAATCTTTGCTGATTGCACATCTACTTTCTTGTCCAAAGCTTCCAATTTTTCGAAGATTTTGTCTAGAACAGAAACAGATACTCCTGAGGCCATATCTTCCAATTGTAACTGCTCTGCTTCACCCTCTCCCTCTTTTGCCTGTGACAAGGCAACTTCTTCAACTTCTACTTCTGAGGGCAAAGTAGGTACAGATGATCTACGTGTCTGCGAGGCTGAGGTTAGAGTTGTTAAAGTTGTTTGTCTAACTCTCCCTCTTTTTCTTGTGCCACTCATTCCAACGTTATCTGTCAGTCAAGGTCACACTGAGTTATTCCCATGGGAATGGAAAGGCCCAGAGCGAGCAAACAACAAGGGAATCGAAAGTAAATGTACATGTAAAGTCACTGTTTTAATCCAATCCTCTAGAGGGAGCTTAAAATGTCTTTCAGAGTCTAATTTAATGTCCAAGAACCTTCAGATACAAATGTTTAGCAGAGTTTATAAATGGTCACTTTGTTACAGACAGTGCTTATTTGTCTCCAAAAAGAATGTTTCAAATTTAAAAGGTCTCAATACCCTCAGATTGTTGCAAGTTCCAATATACAGTATCCAAATCTGCAGTACTGACAGCTCAATCTCTTAATGCTCAGGCAGCTCCTGACTCTGGGTTTCACCTTCTAATTTGTAATCCAATAAAAGGAGGAAAGTCAAGTGCAAGTAATAATTCCAAATCTTTAGCTTAAAGTCTTTACTTTAAATTGCAAGTTCAGTAGATGCTTAGATCTGTAAAGTTTAGAATCTCTTTCTTTCAGCCTCCACTCCTCCAGCTGATTGCTTTTTTCAAGTTCAATGGCTGCGGAAGACGGACTTCCTGTTTCCACGTCTCTCCGCTTTCAGCCAAGTTCAAGTCTTTCCAGCACTCTTTTCTCTGTAGTCAAACCTAATTTTCTTGAACCCCTTTTCTCTGCAGTGAAACCCAACTTTCTTGTAATATTCCACTGTTACCTGCTTCAACAGTTCCATCACAGCTCACACTCCTCTAGCTGTTAGTGATCAATAAACCCCTTTTGCCAGTTTTACTAGCACTTATCCTTTCGAAATCAATATTTCACTATTATATCATCCATTCAGATGGAATCTATAATGTTATTAGAGACATTTGTTTTGTGCCGCACCGTTTCCATACATCGCTGAATGCAGAATATTTATACGAGTGACATATGAAACAATTATAGGACTGTTTTAGTAATAAAAGAAAGATATTTGCGGTAGGAATTTTGTTCTTGTCATTGAAGTCATGTCCCCCCCCCCATTCAGCTCCTGATTTGTCTATAAAGGGAATCATCATGCAGAAAATACTGCACACTTGAGAGTAGGGATATGTCGTAAAAAGGAAGCATGCTGGAAAATTGAAGATGTGCTATAACACAGTCAGAAAAAGCTTGGGTGTGTTAACTCTAGCATAAGGCAAAGAGCCTCCAGCCTTTCAGTGATGATAACCATTTGCTTTTCCTCCCTCTTGTCCTCTATACTTTTGCATTTTTTTCTTCATTCTCACTAAGTTCTGCCCTCCATTTTTCCTCCTCCAAAAAAAGCTAGACCTTAGAGCATGTGTGGGGAACCTCTCACCCTTGAACTACAACTGCCATCTTCCCTGGTCATTGGCTTGCTAACACTGATACACTAGTGGCCAAAATTGTGGAAACCTTTTGGGGAAAGTGTATTTCTGAGGTTTGATGGCTCATAACACCATGTTTTTTTGAGTAATACCATAAAATTCCCCTTCATGGATCACTGCCTTGCCGTGGCGAAAGGGCTTGAATAACTCGGAGAAGCTATGAGCTATGCCGTGCAGGGCCATCCAAGATGGACAGGTCATAGTGGAGAGTTTTGACCAAAAGTGAGCCACCTGGAGCAGAAACCGGCAAGCCACTCCAGTATCCCTGCCAAGAAAACTCCATGGACAAAGACAACAGGCATATAAAAGTTATGACACTGGAAGATAAGCCCCTCAAGTCAGAAGGCATCCAACATGCTACTGAGGAAGAGCGGAGGACAAGTACAAGTATATTCAGAGCTGATGAAGCGGCTGGGCCAAAGCCGAAAGGACGCTCAGTTGCGGATATGCCTGGAAGCGAAAGGAAAGTTCATTGCTGTAAAGAAAAATATTGCATAGGAACCTGGAATGTAAGAACCATGAACCTGGGTAAGTTGGATGTGGTCAAAAATGAGATGGCAAGAATAAATATTGATGTATGGAAGTGAGAGCTGGACCATAAAGAAGGCTGATTGCCGAAGAATTGATGCTTTTGAATTATGGTGCTGGAGGAGACTCTTGAGAGTCCCATGGACTGCAAGAAGATCAAACCTCTCCATTCTGAAGGAAATCAGCCCTGAGTGCTCACTGGAAGGACAGATCCTGAAGCTGAGGCTCCAATATTTTGGCTACCTCATGAGAAGAGAAGACTCCCTGGAAAAGACCCTGATGTTGGGAAAGACGGAGGGCACAAGGAGAAGGAGACAACAGAGGACGAGATGGTTGGACAGTGTTCTTGAAGCTACCAGCATGAGTTTGACCAAATTGCGGGAGGCAGTGGAAGACATGAGTGCCTGGCGTGCTTTGGTCCATGGGGTCACAAAGAGTCGGACACGACGAAACAACAACAACAAACCATAAAATTATATATCATTGGAAAGATAATTTAATGAAGAATGTAATGCAACAAAGTTTGTTCAATTATCTGTATTCTATCAAAAGTTATAGCCAGATATCCAGAAAAAGGAAGCAGAACTTGCTTGTGTTGATACACAGTAGCTTTCCTTCATTTGAATGCAGCGAATGAGCATGAGTGTTTAGACAGCCAATCAGGTGCTACAAGTCATCAAACCTCAGAAATACACAGCTGAATGTATGAATTCAACCACATGAAAAACACTCTGTTTTCAGGAACGGTTGACCTGGAGATTCAGTCCTCAGCAGCAAAAGCATTGCCACTAAAGGGTGTAATCCTGCTCAAAATCAATCATTTTTTTATTTTTACTTTGGTGGAATATGCCTACATGTAACCTGGTTCAAGGCTGCAGCCAAAATCTGGGCAACTCCATCAAAGAAAATTAAGGAGAAGAAAATGGCGTGAAATATTTATCTACCATAAATATTTCATGAATATTTTTATGATAATATCCAAGCATGCCGTCGGGTAATATTTTCAAATGTTCTTTGGGGATGTTTAAGAAGGCATATTTGTTGTACAGGTAGGAAGAGGGATTTAGAAAAGAGCTTCTGAAAACAAAGAAAATCAGCAACAAAGGATAGCACTACTTAAAATGTGATGTGCTAGGCAAATATATTGGGAATTTTCCTACAGGAATCAAGGGTGATGGGATTATACTGCAGGAGCCATCATTTCCAGCTGTTATTAAATTTAAATAATAAAAAAAAAACAGAGAGAGGAGTGGGGAGGTATGATCTATATCCCCAGCAGAATGGATTAAAATTATGATCTGGAGAAGATGTTGCAAACAGACCAACCAAAGCAGTCTTTTATCTTGGAGGTAAATGAACTGAAACAGATGAAAGAATCGGGGAAGAACTTTCCTAGAGGCATGCACAATGTCTCTGTCACCAGCTGTTACTGGGAGATAATGCACAGTGACAAGTGATGTATAGGAGGGAATCCAAACATCTTCAGCCCTCTTTTCTTCTCCAGTTTAGGAAGGAAACAGAATCTCTAGTGTCATTGACGAAAGCTTCAAGGGACAGAAGGGAATCTTCAAGAGCTGTTTACCAATGTCAGCCGGCCATTAATACAAGAGAAGAAACACAACCAAGAAAACTCAGGCTGTTTTGACTTGCTCACAATTTTAAATCTGCAAGGTGTTTAAAAGTTTTTCCTCTACAGAGCCATTTCTCTTGGGGGCTCAGCTAAGGCAGATCTACACCCAACGACAACCACCCACATCCTGTCTCCGTTTTATTTCACTGGTCTTTTGGAATTGTCTCCCAGCTCAAATAAGGAAGATTCTGTGCCACTGACTCTCGAAGACAGCCCTGTTTAGGCAAGGATTCCCATGATATCATGACTCCAACTTTCTGTTTTAACTGCAATGCTGTTTTATTTATTTATTTTATTTATTTAAAATTTTCAAATCTTTTATTATTTTATTCAGTAATATACATTCTTTACAGCAAACAACTCCAAAATAAGCAGACAACTCCAAAATAAAATCATATGTAACAAAACCATAAGTCTCATGTTTTCATTTACACTGATCTCCTCTCCGATACCTTTACTTGATATTTTTTGCTGCTTTCTGCTTTCCTTATAAAATCTTTATAAAAAATTAAATCTCTTAAATCCTATACCAGTCTTTAACAATTTCAATTAATCCCTTCACCTCCCTCTCCCACAACCCAGTATTTCCCTCCACCCGTGTGCAATCTTCTTTACCTACTATTATTTTTGTTATTGTTGCGTTATTCACTTTATTTGTTATTCCATCCTTAATATATTATCCTATCTCCTTTCGCCTTTTAAACTTTTGCATATTAATTTTTAAGCTCCAGCACCAACTTTTTTCATGTGTTCCTGCAATGCTGTTTTAATGGACCTGTTGATTATACGTTTTAATTATGGATTTATTTATTTTTTAAATGCTTTCAATGAAATCATTTACCGGTGCGTTTTTCATGTTATTCTTGTTATTTCGCGATTGGCTTTTATCTGATTGTGAAACACCTTGGTATTTCTTCTGCTATAATAAGAAAGAGGCAGGGATTAATTTGTGCCACAATTCAGGTTTAGCATCTCACAAGTTCAGTGCTCAACTTCGGAACCTATGTAGGACTGGAATACAGTGGTGCCTCGCAAGACGAAATTAATCCGTTCCGCGAGTCTCTTCGTCTAGCGGTTTTTTCGTCTTGCGAAGCAACCCTATTAGCGGCTTAGTGGATTAGCGCTATTAGCGGTTTAGCGGCTATTAAAGGCTTAGCGGCTTAGCGGCTTAGAAAAAGGGGGAGAGCGAAAAAAATCTCAAGACTCGCAAGACATTTTCGTCTTGCGAAGCAAGCCCATAGGGAAATTCGTCCTGCGAAGCGCATCGAAAAACGGAAAACCCTTTCGTCTAGCGGGTTTTTCGTCTTGCGAGGCATTCGTCTTGCGGGGCACCACTGTATACAGAGCTGAGTATCTGCATAATGGCTTTGTTTCACCACAGAATGACTACAGAGCCCCTTCCCCCGACACATCCATGCACCATGGCTTGGCAGTTTCCACACTCAGGGGTGGTTGTTGTTTTCCAGGCATTTGAGCCCATGCTCTCCCAGCCATCTTCATTCAACCCTTTTACCACTTCATCATACCAACTTTTTTCTATTCTGGCATTCTTCCCAATAAACCTGCATAGGATTGGGCGGTAACCCTTAAACAAGAGTGACACCCTCACAGCCTTTGAAAAGAGAGTAGCTTCATTGTATCATTTGAGGTCTGCCTTCATGTTTGCTTCCTAAATAAAATAATGGCAATGCCAAGCATCCCTCTGCTCTTCATTCGTCATTCTGTGAGGCTTTCTCATACACACACACACAGCTAATGGGGCCTGCTGCTGCTGTCGCGCCGTCGAAGCACGATTTCTGTTCTTATCCTGAAGCAAAGTTCTTAACCTGAAGCGTAACCTGGGTTAGCGGAGTCTGTAACCTGAAGCGTATGTAACCTGAAGCGTATGTAACCCGAAGTACCACTGTACTTAAATAGGAACATAGAAACCTGACTTATGTTAACACAGACCATCAGTCCAACTAACTCAGTGTTGCCTACCTTGCCTTGCAGAAAGTATTTCCAGGATTTCCAAACGGGGACGTTCCCGATTCTACCTGGAAATACAGGGGGTTAAACCAAGGATCTTCTGTCTGCAAAGCAGATGCTGAGCTATTTGAATATTTCTCATAAAATGTGCATCCCAAATGGAGTTCCCCCTCCCATAGTATGCATTTTTAATGTACTTTATCCCAAATTACATGTCGTTTTATATGCAATTTTGTAAGTTTTACTTGAGTTGCTGCATCACAAAATTTAGAGAATTGTGAGACTGATGTTCTGCTTGGCACATCGAACCAGGAGGTGCAGTTCAGGCTAGTTCGTGAATAGAATCTGCAAAGAATAAATTCCTCGAGCACATTTGGACCACGGCTACAAATGTTATTGAGCTGGAAACAGATGGTGGATCCACAGGAAAAAAGCGCTATCAGTAAGTCAGAAATTAAATTGTTATAACGAGAGAGAGAAAATGCTATGGAAGATCGCTTAGGAATGTTTATTTTGCTCTCCACCGCCTTCTGGTGTTGCATGTTTATAACACATTCAAAACACTGTTTTTTGACTAACGTAGCTGAGTTCCAGAAAGGCACATTCAGGCCTCTTGTTTTCTTTATTAAGCACGAAATATAAAGTTCCTCTCTTTGGCCTTTAATGAGTGTTATTCTACTAAACCTGCTTTCATTTTACGTTTCTTCAGATTTTGTACAAACAGGGCATTTTCTTTTGAACATAATATTTATTTTGCTTTGAAGTCTCTGCACTGTCTGAAACCAATAATGTCTCCAGCGCTCAAATGCCACCAGTGTTTCTGTACTTCTATTAAACAGCTCTAATTTATTATTATTTCCAAGTCGGCAAAGCCCTCCAGTTTAGAGTCAGCTATAGAATACAATGCCTGTGAAAAACTAAAGAAGGTATTACACAGGCTGATCTTTTGGTAGTGCTAGTAATGGTTGGTTTAGTTGGTTCTTTGAGCCAATTTGCTCTCCAGATATTGCTGCACTACAACTCCCAGCATCCCTTGTCATGCTGGCTGCAGATGATGGAGTCCAGCAAGCATCTGCAAGGCACCTCTTTGGCTATCGCTGCCATACCATTGTACTCAAAGTAGGATTGCTACTCTGACAAGCCATACTCATCTTGCTCATTCTGGAGTAGGTCTTGTGGAAAATGTCATGCCTCTCTTTCTTAGCTCATTCTTTAAGCACTGCCAGGACACTTCCAGGCTGCTCAGTGTTGTAGTGATGGGGGTGGGACATGGCCTTTGTCCTTCTCAGGAGAGGACAGAATGGGGGCAAGGCTGCTTCCCTAACCTCTGGCAGCCCATGTCACTGTTGGCAGAGTAGCTAAATTGCAGGTAGGAAGCCAAAGCATGCGCAATACTGACTCTTTTCTTGAAATTAAAACAAACACTGGTCCAAACACTTGTTCAAAAGCTTTTGCTTGCAGAACATATAGCTAAAGAAGAACTAGTATGAATATTTCATTGATAATTATTCGGTATGTACCTCTTTATATATTTTGTTCTACTGTATAACTTACATGCAGGTTGCTCAGTTTTGTTGTCATTCATTGCTTGCAATGCCTTATATTCCATTTCCGGCTGATGAAGACTTTATTCCCAATATACTGTCCTTTTGAAACGTCAGAGAGACGTCTTCCTTTGAGACTTTTGTGAGACATCTTGAGAGACAGCTTGGCGTTCCTCACTATTCATTGATTTGTTTGATTCTTTGTTTGACTCTGATACATATAACAATTTGTAGTTACTTGTATATTTTGTGAGATGTGTTGTATGATATATACATCATTTTGAAGTGGTTTATTCATATATTTTGAATGACATCATAACCAATTATATATTCACTAATAGTTATTAGCCAGCATGTTGCGTTCACATTTTTGTAGGCTGTTGCATACATGAACAATCTTTTATTTTTTTGGGTATCTCTTCACCTACTATACCCAGTTTTTTAACAAAAGTGTTTTTAAACATTTTCTTTAACTCATTATATGTCATTTCCCAGAAAGTTTTTACCTCTTTACAAGTCCACCACATATGGTAAAAGATACCTTCCTTTTCTTTGCATTTCCAACACTCGTTAGATCTTGTCTTTTTATTTTGACTATGGCAGACCAACACGGCTACCTATCTGTAACATTTTAGCAAGTTTTGATGGTGTAAAATACAATCTATACATCATTTTCATCACATTTTCCTTAAGTGCACTACATGCAGTAAAATGAATACCTTCATTCCACAGCCTATCCCACGATTCTAACTGAATATTATATCCAAAATCTTTATGGGCTTATTTTTTTCCTCAGCTGAAGATTACAGCTTCTTCCAGTGGCATAGCGTGGGGGGTGATGGAGGGTACCGTTGCACAATCTGGGGGGGGGGGGTGTGTGTCACAAACCAGGCGTTCCCTGCAGAGATCCCCTTTGCACACCCAAGCATCCTGCCTCCACCTGGTGCATGAGCACCCACCTGGCAGTGCCATGGCCTGGGGCACACAAGGCCCGCCCAATGGGGCCAGGAACTGAGGAGCACAGAAGATGCTTTCCACCCTCCATGTCCTGCCTCTGCCCCCCAGCACGCAAGTACCCACCCACCATTGGAAACCGCTCAGAGTGGCTGGGGCAACCCAGTCAGGTGGTCTTGGAATAAATAATGACATTATTATTGAATCAGACATCCCTATTTTCAACAGGGAAATGTTGGAGGGTATTGTTGTGTCTACCTAGGAGCTCCAGCTGTTTTGATCAGGCTCTCCCCTAGGAGTGGTGTCTATATCTTTACTACAATACAAAGTACAGTGTATGCGTGTTTTTCCACAGGGGCAAAATTAACAATTTAAATCAAATTGATTGGCTTTTGGAGGTATAATCAGTTACAAATGTGAAATCTTATTTAATCAGGCGGTGATTTCATTATCACTGGCTATGTGCCAAGCCAACCTTTGATGTAGATCTTTCTCCCACCCCCCGACCCCCAAATTTCAGATTAATTATTCAAATGAAAGCAATTAAAATTTACCAGTTGCAGGCTTGATTCGTTTGAAAAACAAAATAATTATGCAATCCTGCCACAGGTCTGTGGATCTATAAATAGGAGCCAGGATGTGTTCTGCATAACTAATGGAATGCATCTTAATTGCTCCGTGATGTGAGCCAGGTAAGCACTGTGTTCTGCATGCAGACGAGGCATCATAAATAGACTTATGGGAACCTCCCTTTCATCATCAGAAAGACTAACTAGAGCATGTCAATGTCTTCATAGTCGTGAAAGTTGTTTTAAAACCTACACAGAGACTTGGGAAGAACTTCCTGCTCTCTTTTGCCTCCGAGAATATTTTAATTCCTGTGGCTGCAATGTTTTCCCCTTCATTTTGGAGAAAAGTCAAAACTCTGAGACAGACATCTCTATCTGAATCTTTGTCGCATTGTGGCAGTTGCTAGATTATTATCTGAAGGGTGTCTCTGGTCTGCCATTGGGGGAGACCATTAGCAGGTCCCGAGCTTGATTGCCGTTCCTGTAGTACCAGTTCTGAGCTGAGGTGCAATGATATCCCAAAACTTAACATTTCCATTTAAGTAATGGGCAAACTTTTCCCAGTAGTGATGTATGGAAGTGAGAGCTGGATTATAAAGAAGGCTGATCGCCGAAGAAGTGATGCTTTTGAATTGAGGCTCCAATACTTTGGCCACCTCATGAGAAGAGAAGACTCCCTGGGAAAAAAACCTGATGTTGGGAAAGATGGAGAGCACAAGGAGAAGGGGACGACAGAGGATGAGATGGTTGGACAGTGTTCTTGAAGGTACCAGCATGCGTTTGACCAAACTGTGGGAGGCAGTGGAAGACAGGAGGTGCCTGGCATGCTCTGGTCCATGGGGTCACGAAGAGTCGGACACGACTAAACAACAACAACAATGGGCAAACTAAACAGAATGCACTCTTGCCTTCCCCCCTGTGTGATGGTGCAATTCGTCTCAGCACCCAGGAGGGCCAACTTGGCCCTGTGACCAGGGTGCCTGGGGCTGTGGGTTCCATGCAGCGTGCATGACCCTGGCACCAAAATTTATGGGTGCCCGTCCCCTTCATGGGGAATTTTGTGGATTCTCCCAGGGCCCCAGGGAGTTGGCACCTATGTCAGCACCTCAAAGGTGGGATGCTTCAAAATGCCCCAGGCTTATTTCCACTGTTGCTGCCTTAAATCAGAAAGGCAATAATATTGCTGCTATTAGCCATCCTTTTCACTCTTTATGCTACCTGGTTACCCTGGAGCTCTCTATACTTTGGAGAGAAAGCCTCACAGACAGCGAAAGAAGAGTGGCAGATGAAGATGATGGACTTTGCAGAACTGGCGAAGCTGACAAGAAAAATCCAAAACCAGCACTATCAAGTATTCCAAAAGGAGTGGAGTAAATTAATACAATATCTGAAAGATTATTGTAAGCAATTAACATCACTAGCAGGATTGTCTGAAGACTTGCAATGAGAAATTTTCTATCTTTCTACAGTTGTGCCTTGGGTTACATACGCTTCAGGTTACAGATGCTTCAGGTTACAGACTCCGCTAACCCAGAAATAGTACCTCGGGTTAAGAACTTTGCTTCAGGATGAGAACAGAAATCGTGCTCCAGCGGCGTGGCGGCAGCAGGAGGCCCCATTAGCTAAAGTGGTGCTTCAGGTTAAGAACAGTTTCAGGTTAAGAACGGGCCTCCGGAACAAATTAAGTTCTTAACCCGAGGTACCACTTTATTTAAATTTTGAGCTATTTTGTAATGAGTGTAATCAGAATTGGAAAATGTACAAAATTTAATGATATAAAGGTTAATTTTCAAAGCCATGAGGCGGGAGGGAAGGAAGTCGATAGGCTCTTAAGAGCCAAAGCGGTAAAGTAGATAATGATGATGTGAACGTATAATAGTAAATGGAACATATATATA
Organism: Podarcis pityusensis; assembly: GCF_964106645.2. NCBI lineage: Eukaryota > Metazoa > Chordata > Lepidosauria > Squamata > Lacertidae > Podarcis > Podarcis pityusensis. The sequence goes on along the minus strand of NC_138034.1, from coordinate 19,004,075 downwards.
TATACAGTGGCACCTCAGGTTACATATGCTTCTGGTTACAGACTCCGCTAACCCAGAAATAGTGCTTCAGGTTAAGAACTTTGCTTCAGGATGAGAACAGAAATCGTGCTCTGGTGGCGCAGCGGCAGCAGCAGGCCCAATTAGCTAAAGTGGTGCTTCAGGTTAAGAACAGTTTCAGGTTAAGAACAGACCTCCGGAACGAATTAAGTACTTAACCTGAGGTACCACTGTACAGTTATACCTTGGGTTGAATGTGCTTTAGGTTGAGTGCTTTCGGGTTGCACTCCACAGCAACCCAGAAATAATGGAGCACGTTACTTCCAGGTTTCACCACTCACGCATACGCAGACGCTCAAAATGGCGTCATGCGCATGCACGGAAGTGGCAAAATGCGACCCGCACATGCGCAGACGCGCCGTCGTGTCTTACGTTCGATTCAGGATGAGAACAGGGCTCCGGAACGAATCCTGTTCACATCCCGAGGTACCACTGTACTATACAAATAATAATAATAATAATAATAATAATAATAATAATTGCTAATTAATGTGGAAATTGGGAGGGGGCAGATTTATGAATGGACATGTGTGCAGGGGTGTAAGAAGGGAAGTTTGGGGGGTGCAGTCCGCCCCAGGGGTCTGTCGGAACCGTGGGATGGAAAGCCAGCTGGACAGGCCCCAGTTGGAGCATCTCCCTTCTCAGCCTTGCCACTGCGGAGATCCATCAGTCATCCTCCTCTGACGTGCGTCTGCGACTCATGCTGCTGTGCACGAGCACACGTTACTCACCAGAGTAAACACACAACAGATCTGGCTCGAGGTGTGGATACTAAGCTACGTTTATTATACAGTCATACCTCAGGTTACAGCCGCTTCAGGTTGCGTTTTTTCAGGTTACAGACCGCCGAAACCCAGAAGTACCGGAACTGGTTACTTCTGGATTTTGGCTGTCATTCATGCACAGAAGCGTTAGATTGCGCTTTGCGCATGCGCAGAAGCTCTGAATCGCAACCTGTGCGTGCGCAGATGCAGGTTGCGAACGTGCATCCCACATGGATCACGTTCGCCACCAGAGCGGCCACTGTACATAGATCAGGACAAAGAAAACATGGCTTCTCTTTTTTTTTTTTTTTAAATAATATTTATTGCTTTTAAACCTTACAAAAAGAAGAAAAGAAAAGAAAAAAGAAAAGTAGAAGAAAAGCAAAAGAAAAAACAAAACAATACAATATATAAACAATACAGAACGCAACATTAACATTAACACATTAAACAAAACAAAAGCAAAAACAATTCAAAAAACACCCATCATACCATCTCAATATCCTCTCTTTCATTCCCTTGTTTCATCGACCTCCTCTCACCTCCCTTTTTGTATTCCATTTCTATTAATTGTTTCAGCAAATCCTTTCCATCTTTCTCTATTTTCTGTCATGTAATTATCTTAACATATTTTAACCTTATTTTCCATTAATACTATAATACTTATTTATACTTAATTCCTTAAAATATTTCTACTAAAGCCGTATAATTCCCTTCCAACATTTTTCTAACACTCATTAATTTTACATTATTTCCATATATAGATTTTAAACTTTTTCCAATATTCTTCGACCGTCTCTTCTCCCTGGTCTCGGGTTCTGCCAGTCATTTCCGTCAATTCCATATAGCCCATCAACCTGGTGATCTTCTGTCCGAGGCTCTTAACTCTTTTCCAGGTCCCTTCTGCAAGTCTTCTTCATGTTTATACATGCACTTTACTTTGTCTTCTCCTGATCTTGTTCTTATTTTCCTTCCTTTGATGCTGAAAAGTAGATCTCTGGGAAGTTCCCATCTAGCAATGTTTTTATGCCTTCTCGACAAGTCAGCCAAATCTCCATAGTTAGAACTGAAATTCAAAAGATATTTCCAGTCGTGTTTCAAAGTTCCTCCAAGTCTGGCAGTCCCCACAACCCCAGTCTCCTCCTGACCCAAGTCCAGGTCCCAAAGGTCAATAAACCCCTGCATGAGGGGATCTGTCCAACTTTCTTTCTCCAGTCTAAGCGGGGCTCCAATCCTAAAAGTCTGACTTTCTCTAAATTCAGTCTTGAAAGGCATCAACTTATAATCATCAAATTGCAACTGTACGGCTAAAGCTCTCTCCCTCTCCACTTGTGCCACTTTAGGTTCCACAGCAAAAACTTTCTCCCCCGCCTTCTCCTCAATTTGCCATGTCAAAATAGATCCCTGTATCGATTCCTGAATAATTTCTGTATTAATATTGACTTTTTGTGCCAAATTAGTCACTTTTTGTTCCAAGTTATCAATTTTTATAGTCCTCGCATCCGTCTTCTTATAAAGCTGTTCCAGTGAATCATTAATCTTACAAAATGCAACCACTAAGGCTTCTTCTGTCAACATTCTTAACGGTTCAAGGTCAATCCCAGATTCTCACAGTTTTATCTTGCAGGTGGAAATGGAAATTCCCCCAGCTCAGCTCTTGTAACAATTTCAAAGGCTTCCTCTAGGGGGAAACAATTTCTATTTGTATCAATCCTTTTAAGCACAGTTCAAACAATAAAGTTAGTTTCAATTTTCAGTTACTTTTACTCCTTTTTAAACGCAGAAGGAAACAATGGAAACAATGTATTTCTCTTCTTTAACTTACTGTCAGCAGACGATCTATTCACAGTCAATGAACATATCCAAAACTTCAATGCTTACTAGCAGCCCGTTTCCAGGTTCAGAGTGGTGGTAATTTGACTTTCTTCACTCTCTCCTGCAGGCTTACGCAATCTTAAATTTCCCCCCTCTTCTCCTGCTTCCAAGGGGGGTTTGATGATTTAACCGATGGAAGTTTAATCCTTTCTGAGAGACTTTCCAAGGCTTTAGCTTGCAGCCTCTTTGCTTCAATCTATTTACAAAAGGGGAAGGCGGACTTCCTGTTTGAAACCTCCCCGTTTCGGTGCCAAATTAAGACGTTTAAAAATCCAATTTTCCGTTCTACTCACGGGTAGTTATTTTAAGATCAAATTGTCCACAGGAAAAAGTCAGCGCTCTCCTGCAACAGCAATGCGGCTTCACTCCGTGAAAAAGCAGTCAATTCGAAGCACCGCGCCACTCACCCCATGTCGCTCCGGATCCCCGAAACCGGGTTTCCCCACGAGTAGGGGAGGCGCAAAAGGTGCCAGCCGAATCCCACGTCCACAAGCTTCTCCCGCCTGTGGTTTTTAATGGGTCTCCACCTTCGCCGTGGCGGCCAGACCCTGATTTCCACGGAGCGGATTCCTCCCGATCAGAGGAATCCCGCCATTGCCGGAGGCGCTAACCCGGACATGGCTTCTCTCCTTGTCGTTCTTCTCAGAGAGAGAAATAAAACACACACAAAAGCAACACAGAGTGGATGTTCTGCTCACGAGACTCCAACAATCTGTGCTGGAATGTAAACAGACATGTGACATGTAACAATCCCGCACATTTGCAGCATGGGAGGAATGGAATTCCCAACGGTATCATCCCTGAGGGGGGTGACAAAATGACGCTTAGCTCAGGGTCTGGCCTGCAGTGCACCCGAGCCACGCGTCTCTCCTGGGACTGGCGTGGTGGCTCAGGGCCCCGCGCTGCCCGAAACGGCAGCATGGGGCTTGCATCCACCAGGCAGACTCCATGGGCAGCTCGCCATGTAGCCCCCATGCACGGATCGCCCCGTCCTGCTGCTCCAGGTGTCACGGTCTGGTCTACAGGCAATCAAAGTTCTGGCTGAGGACGTCGGGACCGGGGGCAAGATGGCTGGGTGGGAGCAGGAATGAGAGTCCAGAAGCCAGGGGTCCGAGGGTCAGGAAGCAAGAAGTCATGAAATCAAGGGTCTGAGGGTCGAGAAGCAAGGAGTCACGAAGTCAAGGGTCTGAGGGTCAAGAAGCAAGGAGTCAAGGAGCTGAGGTCCGAGGATCAGGAAGCAAGATGCCAAACGCAGCAAGGCAGGAAACGTGTTGCTGTGGCAAAGAGCCGAAGGGAAATGTTGACCTTATATCCCTTCCTGACTCTTGCCACCAGGTGCAGCGAGTTACCAAGCGGCCTCACCTGTGTGCATAGCTGTCAACCATCCCTTATTTGGCGGGAAACTCCCTTATCCCAGCGCTGTGTCCCGCTGCTGTCCCTTACTGATGATGTCCCTTAAATTTCCCAGGTTTCAAAGGAAGCAGCTCCTTTCCCTCCCTCCCTGCCGGCCAGGGAGGAGGGAGGCTCCAACTGTGTTGCTTGGCTGCCTGGCCTGCCCCCCTCCAGCCTCCTATCACCAGCCTCGGCCCCCGGGAGCCCCTCCCCACCGGGACTGGCGGGAGCCTCAGGCCCTTCCGCCACCGTCCTCCTTGCGGCTGCTGAACTGAGGTTCTCTGCCTGGGGTCTCCCCTCTGCCCGTTGTCGTCACTCCCGCTAGGCCGTACTGTGGCTGCGCCACCAAAGGACCCGGAGGAGATGGGCAGCCTGGCGCGGCCTATGAATTGCTGAGGAGCCTTGAGAGGAGAGCGAGGGCAACCATAGAGAAAGCAGTTCAGAGAGAGGAGGAGGAGGAGGAGGAAGCGGAGGCGCGGGCAGGTGTTCCAAGGGCTAACCATAGAGGGGGAAAGCGGAGGAAGGACCGCAAGCGCTTCTCCCATAGATTTGTAGTGGTAGACTAGCATAGATGGTCTGATCTGTGGGTTTACTTTGGGCGCTATTTCCCCCCACCCTTCCTCCTGCCCCGCCTGATGGAACTGAGAGCTGCAGATGGAGCACGAGAGAAAAGATACAGAACTGCAGCAGCATCTTCGTAGCTTGGACTTTGTTTTGCATGAAAAGTGGTTGCTGCTTGTAGTTATTTAATTGTAGTGTTTCATCAGCTGGTGTATTGAGCAGCAACCTCTGGAAACGAAGGGCTAAAAACTGGCACTGCTCTCCCACATTATCTGGTCCCTTTTAACTTCATATTTCAGCTGGTTGACTAAAATCCCTTATTTTGGCTGCTGATCCCTTATTTTTGAGGCTGCTGGTCCCTTATTTTCAAATTTGTAAGTTGACAGCTATGCCTGTGTGGCAGTGCCTTGCCTCTCCAGAACAAACTTAGGGAGGCCCCAGTCCTGCAAAGCCCTACTGGCCACAGGGCCTGGCTACTGCATGCACTCCTGACACCGGGTGCCAGAGCAGCTAGAAATAGATGGATCTGTCCATCCTTGTTAGGAAATGATGTTCTCTGCTCCATGGGTCAAGCTGTTGTAACTGCAGCCTCTCAGTTCCCAGCTCCCAACTCTCTCAGCCCATGCCCAGTCCTGACAGTCCCGAACATATGCATGACCCAAGGAGAAGTGAGAGAGACAAGATGTGCCTGCCCTAGGTTTGCATCAGAAACACACCTCGCTGCAGGAAACTCTGCAGAGGTAAAGAGCCGCTGCTGCTGTTACTGCTATTACTAAATAATTTGCAAATAACAGGTATAATTGGCCCACTTCTCTAATTAAGTCAGCCAGTATTATGAGCTTTCTGCCACTGCTGCCTCACTGCCTGTGGCAACCATGTATTAATTCTCTTAATTAGACCCCATTTTCAGCTAAAAATGATTCTGTTTTGTTGATTAAAATGCCATGTAAACACAGAGATTTCCCCATTTCTTTAATGTCTCAAGCCAAGATGGTCCCTGCTGGAAATGCAACCCCCGTAGTGCACAAATGAGCTAATCATTCCCATGTGGAGAAAAAAATAGTTTGATAAATCACATACCAGCTATAATCTATGCAAAGTTAAGAAAGGGGTGCTGGGCGGATGATTTCTTGAAGAAACGTTGGTACACTGAAATGGCCAAGGGTTGGTTGGTTTTTTAAAAATAAAATATTTCTACGATTTCAATCATGGTTTGTTTGATTTTTAACTTGTGTTTTATTTTTTTTAAATGACTTTTATTGATGGTTTTAGTTAATGGATCTATTCTGAGCATGACGTCTTTGGATACTAACCTGTTTTAAAATAATTTTTATTCAGTTCTGATCATAAACCAAATACTGTTTTGGCTTCTTCTTCTTCTTCTTCTTCTTCTTCTTCTTCTTCTTCTTCTTCTTCTTTACAAAGAACATAATAAATAGTATTTTTTGGATGAAGCTTTCTAGGGAGCAATAAGCGGCAGTTGGTTTTTCTCTAACAAGGTGGGTGGGTGAGAAATAGGGCAATCGCTCAGTTACCGAAAACAATCTGATTTCACATTTGTTCCAAAGCAAAAACACTGATGTGTGCGCTGTCTATCCCACTGCCTTTAATAATTCAGAGGTGGAAAGGTTCCTGTCTGTCTCTATTAATGCAAAACTGAGTTGATAGCAAAATGACAGACGCCGTACCTCTTTGTCTCATCTTTTCCCTGAGGGTCACTCTCCAATTTTTTTCTCTCAGTTGCCTCCTAAAAGAAATCCATCATTTAATAATTGTGCTATTATTACAGGAGATGTCCTGCGGTTCGAAGGTCACGAACGCACAATAGCTTCCCTGGCACAAAGATTCGCAACACTGACCGTTACCTTGGGAAGCCCCCCCCCCGACAATGTGAGCAGTTTTGCTGGACGTGAGTATATGGGAGCAAAAGGTGACCCACATTTGTGGAAAGGAGATAACCTGCCGCAAAATATCAGGGAATAAAAGCTAGCTTTGGCTTTTGATATGGTGAAAAAGAGGTGTTAAAACAGTAATCCTAAACCAGGGGTACCCAGGGCCAGTTTTGATGGAGTGGACATGCCTGAGGGCTGACCAAAGCTTTTTTTTTTACGATTTTACCCCAGAGTTGTTGAGCTTTTTTGGGATTGTACCCCGGATTAAAATGACCGACGGGCCGAATTAGGTCCCAAAACGGACTTTAAACATGCCTGTAAGCCCCAATATCTGGGACCATTCCACAGTGATCTCTTCCGCCTTAGTTCCACAGTCAACCTAGCTCTTGCACCTAGAGGAGATGCATTTAAAGGGCAAACTAGCCATTTAAATAGAGACACCTTCCAAGAAACATGGGCCCCTTTCTTTAACTATGTTACTGGCCAAAATCAAGAGCTTGCTATATGAGTATGTGAGTATATTGTGTTCAATATACTCTATGCGAGTACAGTGGTACCTCAGGTTACATACGCTTCAGGTTGCAGACTCCGCTAACCCAGAAATAGTACCTCGGGTTAAGAACTTTGCTTCAGGATGAGAACAGAAATCATGCTCCGGTGGTGCGGTGGCAGCTTCAGGTTAAGAACAGTTTCAGGTTAAGAATGGACTTCCGGAACGAATTAAGTACTTAACCCGAGGTACCACTGTATATTGTATTCAATTATGGGGTATCAGAGTTTTTAGGGGTTAACCAGACTGGGATAGCAGGCATAGCAGGCTTGTTGGTTTTTGAATGTCTGATGTAGATTTTTCAATTTCGTTGTTCTGTATGGGACAATGACAATAAAGATTATCATATCGTATCTTATTATTGTATCGTAATATTCTCAATGGAGAATATTAGCTGTACTGCTGGATAAGGGTTTAATAGTTGTATCTGTATTTGTTTAAAAACCGATGTATCTGTATTTGTTTAAAAACCAGCCATTTAGCTGGAAAGTTTGTTGCAGATGTTAAATATTGCACAGTTTGAAGTGACTGGAAGGATAAGAACGGACTCCTTTGGAAGTGAAGCATTGCCCGGACCCATGAAAATATTATTTATTTTTTTACTAGCAGAACTTGCTTCTAAACAGAAGTAAAACATCAAAAATATCCATACAATATTTTGTGCTGTCCAGCACAGGCTCAACATCTTACAAAATATGAAATAATACAACTAGATTAATGATAATGATAATTTTTTATTTCTACCCCACCCACTCTGGGCAGTTCACAACAGAATTAAAAGCACAATAAAACATCAAACATTAAAAACCTCCCTAAACAGGGCTGCCTTCAGGTGTCATCTAAAAGTCAGATAGTTGTTAATTTCCTTGACATCTGGTGGGAGGGTGTTCCACAGGGCGGGCGACACTACTGAGAAGGCCCTCTGCTTGGTTCTCTGTAACTTTGCTTCTCGCAGTGAGGGAACCACCAGAAGGCCCTCAGTGCTGGACCTCGGTGTCTGGGCTGAACAATGGAGGTGGTATACTGGTATACTGGGCTGAGGCCGTTTAGAGCTTTAAAGGTCAGCACCAACACTTTGAACTGTGCTCAGAATTGTCCTGGGAGCCAATGTAGGTCTTTCAGGACCGGTGTTATATGGTCTCGGCCGCTACTCCCAGTCACCAGTCTAGCTGTCGCATTAATTGTAGTTTCCGGGTCGGTAGCCTCAGGTAGCCCCACATAGAGCACATTGCTGTAGTCCAAGCAGGAGATATCCAGAGCATGCACCACTCTGGCAAGACAGAACTGACCTGCACCTCCATGGACAGCTGTGAGTCCAAAATAACTCCCAGACTGTGCACCTAGTCCTTCAGGGGCACCCACCCACCCCCTGTCTCCCCAAAATAGTACCGCTTGTCAGGATTCAACCTCAATCTGTTAGCAAAGGTCTCTTTCTCTCTATCCTGCTTTCCAGCCTCCAGGCTATGTAGCTGTTGGAGAGACATTTTCACATGCCTTGCTCTCTGCCATGTTCAGAGGAAGACTGCTAGCCTCCCTCCACCCTTTCAGGATGGCAAATTTTCAACTCAGTGCCTTCATCACACAATCAAAGGTTCACTTTCAGTACAGAGCACAGAAGCAAGCAACAGGCAATCATCAACTAGTTACAGCTCAGAGTCCTTTAGAAAAACTCTTTGTGAGTCGAGGACCCACCACCTGCATAGGATTATAATAAGACACAAAGACACATTATTTTAGGTTAATGGGCAAAATAAGGCCACAACTTTATTGTTTACAGCATGTGAGTAGCATTGGCTTAGGCACTGGATAAAACAGCAATACATGACTCCACCCCGTTCATCAGGGAGTCATTTCAGGGGTTAACAACTAGTGGGAGGAGCTAGTTGATGCAAATACAACTGGAAGCTTCCCCATGACATCACCGGGGGTTGTGCCATGGCCCTAGCCACCAGCAGGGCATCGGACAGGATCCACGACAGCCAGATTCCTTTAACGGAATACCCAAAAGAGGAGGGGTAGATGATGGCCCTTAAAAAACATCTTAAAAAGCAGAGACATCAGCTTGCCGGCAAAGGTCCGTATAGTTAAAGCTATGGTTTTCCCAGTAGTGATGTATGGAAGTGAGAGCTGGACCATAAAGAAGGCTGATCGCCAAATAATTGATGCTTTTGAATTATGGTGCTGGAGGAGATTCTTGAGAGTCCCATGGACTGCAAGAAGATCAAACCTATCCATTCTTAAGGAAATCAGCCCTGAGTGCTCACTGGAAGGACAGATCCTGAAGCTGAGGCTCCAATACTTTGGCCACCTCATGAGAAGAGAAGACTCCCTGGAAAAGACCCTGATGTTGGGAAAGATGGAGGGCACAAGGAGAAGGGGACAACAGAGGACGAGGTGGTTGGATAGTGTTGTCGAAGCTACCAGCATGAGTTTGACCAAACTGCGGGAGGCAGTGGAAGACAGGAGTGCCTGGTGTGATCTGGTCCATGGGGTCACGAAGAGTCGGACACGACTAAACGACTAAACAACAACAACAAAGAGGATGGCCCATACCCTATCCTCCAACACAGCACACCTATTCCAATGCCTAAGCGCCGGCTGAAAGGCATGGCTGCGGCAGCAGAGGCAATCGGAAGCAGGGAGCCGAATACGCCTCCCTGCCACTGCGGGAAGCTCCTCCCACTCACAACTCCTCCCCTCTGGGAGGAGAAGAGGCCTTGTGGAAAAACGTCTGTGTTTAGCAATATACGTTTAGCCGTTCTCCATTTAAAACCTTCATTAATACATATACATTTTTCATTTCTGTGTGAATTAAACCCTTATACTTGAGAAAGTATACCTGACTTTTTTCCTTCTCTAAGTACCAGTATGGGGAGGAGGGATTTGGGGGGTGCCGAACCCAAGAGGGGGAGATTTTACCCTTCACTTCCTGACCTTCATCCTAACAAAGATTGTCCCAAGGGAGGAGGAGACGTTCCTATTGCAGGCAATGAGAGCTCTCCCCCCAAGCTAATCTCAGCACAGGGAGCAATCTATATTGGCATTTCAGCTGGGAAGGGGAAATGTCAACTCTCCGCTCCCCTGATGCAAATTGGACCCCTGTGCTGTAATTAATAGACACTCACCTCCTGCCCCACTCCTGGCATGCTTCTTAGCAATGTATTTAGCACAACGGGAGGAAATTTTGTTCATATTTTAACAAGGAATCGCCTCTCCCCTAAGCAACATGAGAACCAAAACACAGAGAGCTGAATTGAAGATCGGAAAAAATGAGAAAATCCAAAATGGACAGATTCCTCTACTGGGGTGGTGCAGGGCTTACTGTACTAATGGACAGAGTGAGGCAGACTGACTCAGGCATCAGATTTAAGAAGCACATACTCCTAAAGCGTTCTAAATACTAGTTTATTTAGTTTATTCTGTTAATTTTACCAACTTATGGTGACACCATTTAGAGAGATGGGCAGCGGCGTAGCGTGGGTTGTCAGCACCCGGGGCAAGGCAAGTAATTTGCGTCCCCTAACCCCTAACCTGCCGCCGCTGCCAGCTTCTTCTTGCTGCTGCCTGGTCTGGTGTGGTGTGGTTCTCTCCCGCGCTCAGCGCTGTGCTGGGCGGCCGCTGCACTGTCCCTCCCCCAGATAGTCCCTCGCTCTCTCTCCGCACCGCACGCCTGGCACCCACCCCCTCCACAGTGGGCGGCGACCCAGCGGCTCGGATCGGATTCGCACAGCCAGCACTGCAGTGAGAGAGAGTGAGTGAGCCAGGTAGGGGCAAAGAGCTGCGAGTGCGAGCGCGCCCCCCCCCGATGTTGCGCCCGGTGCAGCCGGCCCCCCCTGCACCCCCACGCTATGCCACTGGAGATGGGTGTCTGTAGGTGCTTTAGGAGGTTTGCATTCCTCGCCACATCTTCCATCAGAAGGACATGGTTTGCTCCAGTTGTTTCAGCTATCAGGTCAGGGATTAGTTGGCGCATGGAACAGCAGCTTTACCTGGTGGGAAATTCCAGGCCTTGGGAAGATACCTCAAGTCACCTTCCTGACCTCTTTCAATCAAAAGTGCACACGAGAGATTCTCTCTCCCCCCCCCCCCCGGCTATTAAGCATCGATGAGCTTGTTGTTTCCTTTTCTTTAATACTGGTTTTGGAAGTTGCGTTTTTGTGAGTTTTACACTATTTTATTTCATTTTCAGTCTGTTCTGTAAGTTGCCTTGAGAACTTGCTTTAATGGAAAAGCAACTGGATCGATAAAGAGACACTACACAAGCCAGAAGGATCTAAAGTAAGCATTCTGGTCAAATGAATGTTTAGTTGTCAACAGAGGTCAACTGCGTCTGCTTCAAATGTCCATAGATGACTTACACATTCCAGTTTTCAGTCAAAATGGCACATACATCCACTTTATACAGGCAACAGTTTGTCCCACTGCCTATTTATTTTTACCATAACAGTACCTCCAGACATAGGCTTGTGTCTTGAGTTGCTCCTCCATGCATGGATGGGACTCTGATCCAGCAGATGCCCCTGCTGGAGGAATGAAGTGGTTTTCATTGGCTCTGCCTCCCTCTGCAGTTCCCAGTACTTCCTATCATGTTATTCTAGAGACCCCCATAATCCTCCAGATTTTCGGAGCAGAGAACAAAGAAGAATTGATAGAAATTGCCTCTCCAACTTCTGCCAGTGGAAATCCATTTACAGGAAGCTGGAAGTCATGCCACAACATTTAACATGTGGACGATGTTTCAAGATAATATGATCGCTTACAGCATCAGACAAACAGCCATCATTTTAATCCGGATGTGAACCTTTGCCTGTAGTAGTAGTAGTAGTAGTAGTAGTAGTAATAATAATAATTTATTATTTATACCCCACCCATCTGGCTGGGTTTCCCCAGCCGCTCTGGGCAGCTTACAACAGAATATTAAAATACAATAGTCTATTAAACATTAAAAGCTTCCCTAAACAGGGCTGCCTTCAGATGTCTTCTAAAAGTCTGGTAGTTGTTTTTCTCTTTGACATCTGATGGGAGGGCGTTCCACAGGGCAGGCGCCACTACTGAGAAGGCCCTCTGCCTGGTTCCCTGTAACTTGGCTTCTCGCAGCAAGGGAACCGCCAATTTGACAATCCTCTCAAATGGCAGACATGCCAAGGAATATTTTTACCTATGTGCAGGAACATAAGGATAAATGTTTGCTCACAGGCTATATGAAGAATCATCCTGACATCACCAGGGACTTGTGGCTCATCATGGTGGACTAAGTGGTAGGAGGACTTTGAGCTTACCCATGAGATGATTTCCTTCCCCCACCTTGGGTCTCCAGAGGATGCTGGAGGGACCCCCACTTTGGGTCCCCCTCATTCCAATCTGGCCAGTGGTCAGGCACCATGGAAGTTGTAGTCCAACAATTTCTGGAGAAGGCTGGCTCAGTAGTTACACTGATACACCCCTACTTGGTGAATTTGTTGTTGCTGGCGTCCGTCGGTCTCAAGAGACAATGGAGTGTGCCTCCAGGGTTGAAGTCAAACTGCTACATTTAGCAGCACTGAAGTGACCTCCCCAGGGTGCAAGCCTGGGCACTGTGTAAGGAGGTTCTGGGCTGCCCAGATGACAAAACTTTCCCCTGCCCTAGTGAAATATACTCAGAGTTGAGAGTGGATTTCAAGGCTCTTTATTCAGCTCATAGTGGTGAGGAGGAATGGAAGTTCCCCCAGAATGTCTGCTTTATATACATTATTTACACAATGGGCCCCACATGATTGGCTAATTCCGGGATTCTCCTGTAGGCCAATCAGGTTGCGGATTCACTTCCACCTGGAGCTGGATTGGGTGGTGCCTGTGGACCAATCAGACTGCTGCCTTCTGGGTCCTATTGTTCTAGGACCAATCAGACTGCTGCATTCTGAATCCTATTGTTCTAGGACCAACTAGACTGCTGCATTTTGGATCCTATTCATCTCAGTACATAACACCCAGCCTCACTAATGTGGCCTAAAGGAAAGCAGGGTGATATGTTTCGGACCAACTTGGCTGCAGCAGTTGCTAGAAGGCGTACAATGTGCCATCCCATTGTCTTAGGAACTCCATTCCAGATTTGTGTAGGATTTACTCCTTAGTCTTTTCTTCCCCCAAATATATCCTGCAAGGCAGTGGAGGTTTAGGATCAGAGTTTTCCTTCTCTTCAATGGGCTATCGTCCCAGGTTGACAAGTCCCATCCACTATTGGTCTTGTCCACTCAACCCCACAGGGCTTGTCTTCACATGCAGGGGAAGTCTCCAAGTCAACGAGGGTTTGAGACCCATTGGCAACCCTTACCTGGTTTAGCTGGCCAGTTGGAAGCCATTCACCTGACAGCTTTTAAAAGCCACAGGTGAGAGCTGAGTGCAGAGTGGGAGCCAAAGGTGGACAAACTACCCAGAAGGAGCATGGTGTCTCCCCCACCAGAGGTACTGCCCCTCCCCTAACACCCCATACTCAGTGAATATATAGTAGCTATTTAACATAATAATAATAATAATAATAATAATAATAATAATAATAATAAAAATAAAAATAAAAATAAAATTTTATTTATACCCTGCCCTTCCCGGTTCAGAAAACCAGGCTCAGGGTGGCTAACAACAAATTTAAAACACTTAATTGATGCAACAAAAACAGCATAAAATACTGTATAAAATGGGAATAACAATAAATTCAAAATTCAATTTAGGGGGGAAATCCATCCAATAAACATTAGATGATCACCAGGGCTAGCTGGCTAAATTAGTCCTATTTGGGCCAGCGAGGAGACCAGGGGAGAATTAGCTGTGGGATCCCAGAGTGGGTAATCTTCATAAAAAGGGGAGGGGGAGGGACGGAAGGGGAATAAAAGATCAGGCTAAGTTCAAATTGAAAGCCAGGCAGAATAGCTCTGTCTTACAGGCCCTGTGGAAGGAAGTTAAATCCTGCAGGGCCCTGGTCTCACGGGACAGAGCATTCCACCAGGTCGGAGCCATCACTGAGAATACCCTGGCCCTGGTGGAGGATAATCTGACTTCCTTAGGGCCCAGGACCTCTAAACTATGATTATTCATGGACCTTAAGGTCCTCTGTGGGGCATACCAGGAGAGGCGGTCCCGTAAATAATGTTGCAATGAAAAATGTGCACAAAATTTCCACACATACGATTATTTTAAAGTGAATAAATATTTGCATGAAAATACTAAATTCTAATATCTAATTGTATTATTAATTTTTTTCTTTCCCCATATTTAATCGGGTGGTATTAATATAGATTTGGATTGTTTTGAGTGCAGACAGTATTAACAAGGTTAATGGGAAATGTTCATTGCTGGCCAGATTACCCTGATAATCAGAAAAATGCTGACAGAAGCACCTTAGCAAACTGTTCTGCCTTTTGTTCTGCTCTGTTTGCGGGTTGCAGACATAGGTCTAGGAAATAAATTATATTCTTGAATTTAAGAGTGTAGCAGTGCACAGTGTTAATTGATGGTCTGGGGAAAACCGATAAATTATTTTCATAATAAAGTTGCTAAGACTAGAGTGATGGTTGAGATGTAGGGGACTGAGAGGGGGAGGATGTGATTCATTTTATAGCAGTTGTTATACAGCACAAATTAACGGTGTGAAAAGAGCAGCCAGTGAAACGTGGGAGGAAAACAGTAAACAGGTATTGCTGGCAATGATCTAATAGGAAAATGCATTTATTTAACAATCACGTTGGGGTTAAAAATAGTAGGTGGAGCAGCGTGCCAATGTATCACATCCATTCTGCTGTAAAATTTAATGCACCACTTGATTGGAAGAATCTAGAATAGATTTTTGCCTGAATGCACAGCTGCGGGAATCTTTTCGATTTCATGGATAGGATTTGCCATTTATTGTTGTTTAGTCGTTTAGTCGTGTCCAACTCTTCGTGACCCCATGGACCAGAGCACGCCAGGCACTCCTGTCTTCCACTGCCTCCCACAGTTTGGTCAAACTCATGCTGGTAGCTTCGAGAACACTGTCCAACCATCTCGTCCTCTGTCGTCCCCTTCTCCTTGTGCCCTCCATCTTTCCCAACATCAGGGTCTTTTCCAGGGAGTCTTCTCTTCTCATGAGGTGGCCAAAGTATTGGAGCCTCAGCTTCAGGATCCGTCCTTCCAGTGAGCACTCAGGGCCGATTTCCTTCAGAATGGATAGGTTTGATCTTCTTGCAGTCCATGGGATTCTCAAAAGTCTCCTCCAGCACCAGAATTCAAAAGCATCAATTCTTCAACGATCAGCCTTCTTTATGGTCCAGCTCTCACTTCCATATATCACTACTGGGAAAACCATAGCTTTAACTATATGGACCTTTTTATTTGCGTGTGTTACATCCCCTTTCAGCCTGAATGCATGTCGAGACTTCAGTGGAAGATCCTGAACTCCTTTCTGGGTTACCAACAGCTTCTCCCCTTCTGGAACCACTCCAGTGTGGTGGAAGTGCCAGGTCACATGGGAGAAGTCCACAATGCAGGCCAGGCCAGGGGACGAAGGCAGCAGCACTGTTAGGAAGGCAGTATGCAATCTATCCAAAGTAACCCCAAAAGACCAGAACTACATGAGGAGGCACACTGCTGCATTTCTTCAGATAGTACCAACGCCATTTCAGAAAAGGCCCAGTGATGTCCCTGCATTCTCATCCCTTCATAACCAGGGTATCACATAACCAGGGTATACCAGCTTGACCACTGGGGCTAGATTCCACCCTACAAAAGCCACACAATCCACATTCTTCCCACTCCCAGGTGAGACTAGAATTGCAGTCTTAAAGTTCATGTGTGGATCATGTCATGGGTGAGGAATCTCTAGCCTACAAACCTAATTAAGTTGCATACAGTGGTACCTTGGTTCTCAAACGCCTTGGTTCCCAAACGCTGAAAACCCAGAAGTAAGTGTTCCAGTTTTCAAACATTTTTCGGAAGCCATAACGTCCGATGCGGCTGTTGGCTATTGTTTCCGGGGCGCCTGCACCAATCAGAAGCTGCACCTTGGTTTTCGAACATTTTGGAAGTCAAACGGACTTCTGGAACAGATTAAGTTTGGTGCTTTTGTTTTTGCTATTTCTGTTGCTTTTTTGTTTTTGAGGCTTTTTCAGTTAATTTGTTTTTGTGACTGTGTGGAACGCAGTTCAGCTACTGATTGAATGATTGTGTGACTATGGAAATGGATAAAAGCCCCCGATCCAAAAAAATGTCTATAATCAGCACAGGTAAGAAAAAGAATTAATTTTAATTTTTATCACCTACAATACCGTCTTATTTATTTCATAGTACAGTACATTGATTATTGCTTTCATTTTATGGATTAGTGATCTTGTTAGATAATAAAATTCATGTTAAATTGCTGTTTTAGGGGTTGTTTTTAAATGCCTGAAAAGGATTAATCCATTTTGCATTACTTTCTATGGGGGAAAGCGCACCTTGGATTTGGAACGCTTTGGTTTTGGAACGGACTTCCGGAAAGGATTAAGTTTGAGAACCAAGGTACCACTGTATGAAAATACAAATTTGAAAACACAGCGTCAACAATCAAATGCCATAAAATATAGCAGCAGTACAACCCATCTAAAAGCATAGTCCTTTGCACATTTACTCAGGTAAGCCAGGCCCAACAATTTTAGTCTAGAAGGGTGTTGGGTTGGGTTCAAGGTAAATGCTTCAGTCAACAATTAAAAACAGCCGGCTTATTATCATTTGTGTAATCACAGAATTGAATAAAAAATATTATTTGATGCTTCTGTTGTTCTTTCATTCTAAAAAATTTTTTTTACTCGTGCATAAGGAGAGGTACCACCTGAAAGTTGAAAGAGACATAAAATAGTGATAAATTACTCCCCACATGCAAAGCTCAGTTTGCAACTCAAAGGGCAAACCAAGCTTTTAAGCATCGAAATAAATATTTATTCCCATGCAAAAAAGTTGGATCCCATTGACATCATTAGAAAGGCAATAGGTTCTGGACACCTCCCTCCAAAGCTGCACTTTCAAGCCCACTGATGCTATCTAGTCTAGTCTCCCATGAGCCTCTTTCTCTCCCCATTTACTTACTTACCATATGCAGTGAGTGTCTGGGTTTTTTTTTTAATTCTCAGCCCTTTACAGTGTAAATGCAAACTGAAGGCTCTTGCCAGGGTTGGAAGAAAGTCTCCCCGCTTTGTGCTGATCTTTGCATATGTTCTACTCGTAATTACTTATTACTCTTGAATTTCTTCCGCAACTGTTCTACAACTGGAGCCACCTATGCATGAGGTTTATATATATATTTTTTAAAAACACGAGCTGTCAATTTGGATTTTAACGCGTCTACAAAGATCTGTGAGCAGCTGCCAATTTTTATTGTTTTTCTCTTTAAAGTAACTGTCATACAAATGGCTAAGTACGCTATTCCTGTTTGAATTATTCATTGAGTGGACCCAATTTAAATAATTTATTTATGGATTCCTCCCCCCCCCCCCATAAATGGTAAGGATCATCTTTAACGTACATCATGTCAGGAGTATCTCATTTCCTGACTGTATTCAAAGAATTATTATTAATATTTCAGAACATTACGGCATTAAAATGCTCGGCGGGGGGTAGGGGTGGGCTTTGAAACAGCTTGCAGTGTGGAGGATGTGGAGTGTATAATCAACACAGGTGCTTTCCTGTGAATACTAGATGATTTATTTACTGGGGGATAAGGTAAAACTGGGGGTAAATTTTACAACAAAAACAAAATCGCATTCCATTTAGGAGACTGTTCAAAGGGCCTCCTAGTTATAGCGGTGACGTCACCCCTTCAGAGTGATGTCAGTTAGCATTACCCTTAATTTGCATTGGCTTCAGGATACATGGTGTTGTGAAATCATCACCTGCTTTTCCTCATTGCTTGGCCCACACAGTAGGCAGAAACAGCACCTTTCCATCGCAAATATTACATTATCTTAACATATAATAAAATTGGAAGAATGTCATCAAGCTGCAGTTTCCATGGCCACCAGTAGACAGCCATGCAATTGTGATGATAGACTAGCAGTCTAGTAGCTCAGGCAAGCAGGCAGTTGAAGCGATCAAGCAGGCAAGTGGTCCACACCACAAGATGGTGATGAAGGAGATAAAGTCCTCTTCATCCCACTCTTGCCATTGCCGCCTTTGCCACAACAGAGATGAATGGGTTTTCCCTTCCCTTCTCATTTTTTAAAATTTAACAATATATATCTTAATTAATTAAATCTCTAAGTGACAATCGTAATGGTAATCAAAGGACGTCCATATGTTACATACAATAAGGGTACAATCTGTGTACCTGTGTACACCAACAGTTAAGCTGTATGCTCGTAAAGTTATTCCTATGTAACATTCAACAAGTGTGCAGTCTGTGCACCTGTGTACCCAATAGTTGAGCTGTACAAATCAGCAAGTACATGCTCTTCCACACAAACACTTATACATGGGTCTGGACTTCTTGTACCTGTGTTCAGTGTAACATGTGAACATGGCTCAAGTGAGGGGAAATGAGTGACTAGGACTTCTGTTTCATTGGCATCCAAAACAGCCCATATTTGGGGACATGACAACATACGGGGTATGTTTGTGAACCATGCATAAAGAAAACAACATTTTAAAACCATTCTGAATATTGAGTGTAATCCTTCTTGGGAGCAATAAGACAAGTACCTGTACAGGTGCTCCAAAAAGGAAGTGGTCTTCTCAGTTCTTAGCAAGGCAGAATAGGAGAAGCGCTGTTGGTTGGTCTCAAGGCATTAAGAGGAAAAATAATGGAGAAGAGACTCCTGTCATGTGCCTTAGTGACTTGTAATGGGTAGCTCTGACCATGGGATTTGTCAGATATGAGGCCAGTGACTCAGTGCCTGGATAAACCTCATTGTACTAAAGGACCCTTGACAGTTAAGTCCAGTCGCGAACGACTCTGGGGTTGCAGTGCTCATCTTGCTTTATTGGCCAAAAGAGCTGGCGTACAGCTTCCGGGTCATGTGGCCAGCATGACTAAGCCGCTTCTGACAAACCAGAGCAGCACACGGAAACGCCGTTTACCTTCCCGCCAGAGTGGTATCAATTTATCTACGTGTACTTTGACGTGCTTTCGAACTGCTAGGTTGGCAGGAGCTGGGACTGAGCAACGGAAGCTCACCCTGTTGCAGGGATTCGAACCGCATTATGGAATGCCAATTTTGTACATTGGCCCTGACAACAGACCTGCCTTAATGTGGTATTTTCCTGTAGATTTTATCAGATCTTCACTGCAAATCATATACTTATAGGAAAGGAAATCTAATCAGCCCCCGCCAGTAATGCTCCATCCCACAGCCAACCATGCTATTGTAACAAAACAAAAAACAGCAAGTAAACAGATTCCTGAGTTAATAAAGATAAATCGGTACCAGTTTGTCATCCGCAGTAAGGTAACTAAAGAAAGATGGACACTCCAAAGGACTTGCATTCAAATGCAGCAACTTAAATATTCATGGCATTGTCACTGCTTAAGTCTTCTACTTTGTTATTCATTTCCAGCTAAACTGCATTCCCAGCCCTTTCCTTCCTTCCAAGCAACAGAACATAAATCCAAACACATTAATACTGTTTCCCAATGAAAATGGATAATGGCTTATATGTGGGGTGTATTCTTGGAGAATTAGGCAAGTTGAATCAGCTACAGACAGTTCACTTCTGCACAGAAAAAGAAAGTCGGGGATTTGTCTCCTTGCAAAGAAATAAAGAATTTGCTTTTTCTAGGACGGGGGACCGACAAGCTGTGTACATTTGAATATATGAAAATCAGTCAACTGGCACAGGTGTTTACTTTGCAATGAAAGAGAGAGCAACAGAAAGGGTTTTAGTTTTTGTTTTTTAAAAAAGATGCACTTGTTTTCAGAAACTCACAGCATGTTTTCAGATATTCAAAGTGCTGTGAAAATCAACTGCATACTTCTAATTCCAATGGCCCAACAACACCATTTTATATGTTGTTAAGCAAGCATAAATACAAGCTATAAAAGTTCTTGCCACTAGGAACAGAGACACCAGCAGGATTTCCTGGGCCCAGTACACTGTATGTGGTTTGGGCCCTCGACATCCCCTCACCTCCAGCGGTTGGCAAGAACTGCTGCTTATGCACAGGGTGTGATGGCCTGGGACTCGGGCTCGGAACCAGAGGAGACTCAGTCTGCATCAGATCCTTTGCCTCAGGCATCATCTGAACCAAGTCTGGGGCCTGTTCCTGAAGAGTCTTAGTCTGCACAGGTACCCCTGTAACAAACACCAGCTGGGCCGAGTCAGGGGCCTGAGCCTGCCCTGGGTCCAGATGCGGGGATTACCTCGTTGCCTTCAGCTGGGCCATCATTTACAGCTGCTCCACTGGGTCAGGGGAGGCTGAGGTGGCCCCTGGGTCTAGTAACCCACCAACGTCTCCCGAGCTGCAGAGACTAAGGTCTGAGAGAAGGAGAGACCTGAGTATTCACAGGAGGAGTGCTCGCCTTCGGGCAAGACAGGGAGGTGAGTCACTGGGGGATCAGGACCGGCCGTTACCCCGACAAAGATAAAAGGCTGTTGGACCCCACCCCAGGTTGTGGGAGCAACATTGCTGTACGCTAGATCCTGCCCCTGTCCTTGCCTGGTTTCCTGCCTCGTGTCCTGCCTTGGCCCCGTCGGACTGACTCCTAGTGGAACCTTTGGATTCTGGACCGGTCCTGGACCACGTTTCACGGGTTACCCCCGGGCCCAGCACACGGGGCTGTTGCAAAGATAAAAATTGGAGGGGGGACAAGGCCCACTTACCCGGATTCTGGCTCACCATGGCCATAGCAGATGGGGCTCCCTTCCACGGCATGGACCAGTGAAGCGAGTCCTCCTTCCTTTGCTGGCCACTCTGGCTGCTGGGAGAGCGAATCATGGGGAGACTTTGTCTCACATTCTTTGCTCTGGTCTGCTCCCAGAACTATAAACCAGCTGCACTCATGCCTCGGTCTCAGTTCTTTTCAGGGATTCCCACCTTCCCTTCCCTTTATTTTGTGTTTGGTAACTGCCCAGGTGCAAGAGGGCTCGCTTCAGTCTGCCTTGCCATGGAAGTACTTCAGGATATGTATAAGAAATGGAAGAAAGAAGAAATCGCGAAGGAAGAGTATACACCAACATTTTCAGGGAGAAGGTCAGGCGGGCCCAAGCTCAGAATGAAATCAGGTTTGCAAGAGATGTTAAAAATAATTTTTAAAATGCTTCTCCATCTATGTTCAAAGCAAGAGGAAGAACAAGCAAGTAGCAGGTCAGTTGCGTGAAGAAGATGGAGAAATGCTCTTGGGTGACAGAGAGAAAGTGGAACTGCTCAACACTTACTCAGTGCCTCACTTCACCCAAAAGGAAAGCAGAGCCCAACCTGTTGATAGCAGAATAAACGTTGCAAAGATAGGAAAAGAGGTGATAAGGGAACATGTGGTTACCTTAAACAAATTCAAATTTCCAAGCACTGATGAACTGCACCCAAGGGTACTAAAGGAGTTTGCAGGTGTAATCTCAGAGCCTCTATCATCTTTGAGAATTACTGGAGAACAAATGAGATCCCTGCAGGCTAGAGGTAGGGAAATGTGGTCCCCATCTTCAAGCCTCCTTCCTTGGAAGACAGATGGCTATCTGTCAAATATGATCTAGCTGAGATTCCTGCATTGCAGAGGGTTAACTAGATGACCCTTCCAAGTCTATAACTCTATAAATCTTTGGAGGTAAACTTTGAACAGCAATTCCCTTCAACTGCATAAACTGCTCTAGTACAGTGGTACCTCAGGTTACATACGCTTCACGTTACATACGCTTCAGGTTACAGACTCCGCTAACCCAGAAATAGTGCTTCAGGTTAAGAACTTTGCTTCAGGATAAGAACAGAAATCAGACTCCGACAGCACGGCGGCAGCAGGAGGCCCCATTAGCTAAAGTGGTGCTTCAGGTTAAGAACAGTTTCAGGTTAAGTACGGACCTCCGGAACGAATTAAGTACTTAACCCGAGGTACCACTGTACCTCCAATTGTATAGGCATATCATGACATTCTGGTTTGGTTATGTCAATCAATTTGCTTAGTAGTACAGCTTGCTTTACATGCAAAGGGTTCCAGCATCGGTCCTGGAAGTCTCCAGGTAGGGCTGAAAATATTCCTGTGCTTGTGCAGCACTGGAAAGAGGTCCCAGAAGTTAAAGGCAAAGAGTCCAAAAGCAAAATGGAAGAAGGAAATAGAAACCTTAGTGGAGGGCAGGAGGAGGAAAAGGAGACTTGAAGAAAAGAGCAGAGGTGACTGAGAAAGGAGGCGATTGTGTGGCTGCAAGCTTCTAGTATTTTTATGTTGCTCCATATTAATTCATTTTTTAAAAACCTGGTAAATGGAAGTTGTAACTAAAAATGAGTTACTAAGACTAGAACTTGGCTCTTGGTAAAATCTTTGAAGATATGTTTCTGTTCCCTTAATCCTTTCACTTTCTTGATTGAAGTGCTTTTCTTGGGAAGCAAATTATGACAAATTTAGAGACAAGGGTTCTTAATTAGATTAAGAGAGCTCTCAATTAATTATATAATTTCTCATCATTGCAGAAGGCTAATTTGTTTTGATCGTATCTGTCATTCCCGTTTTCTTACAAAAACGAGGGAAAGAGATGCCTGGAGGAGGGAAAAATCCAATTTTCCATTAGGATAATTCTCTATGGCATCTCCACTATGGAAGAAGATTCCTTCTATGGTGCTTCAACAGATCTTTTGGGTTCCATGTCTGCTGTGAAGGTTGGACATCCACAGTTATAACAGAAATGGAATGATGCCAACTTTCAGGTTCATATTTTTACATCTTTTCAAATCTCATTCAAGTAAGAGAGACAAGTGCCTGGTTCCTACATCATGCCCCTTCACCTTTTGACTGGAACAAGGGATGATTCATATATGTGAATAGGCCATCCCAGACCTATTACCTCCTACACAAGGCTTTAAAATGGAGCCAGTTCACACATTCCACAGAAAGGCCTGTTTGATTCCTTCTGTTCTGTCTTCCAGTTGACAGATCAAGACGATAGTATTTTGGAGAGCTTGGGTGGAGATGGCAGAAAGAAGATGTGTTTTGTTTATGCAAATGGCTTATTTTAAGTCTGCTCATGAACAATTGTTTCCATGCCTCTTTATTGGTTTTATGCTTTATTTGGTTATGCTTGATCTGATTTATTTGGGTTTGTTTTGTGATTATTTTTTTTTTAAAAAGAAAAACAACTCATCTGTTGCTTTGTATGCCTTCTTAAGGTGGAATAACAGAATATGAATATGCATCCTTGACCCAGACTTCAACGTCTGTGACTGTCGGGACCAGCCCCTCGTTGCACAGTGGTACCTTGGTCCTCAAATGCCTTGGTACTCAAACAACTTGGAACCCAAACACTGCAAACCGGGAAATAAGTGTTCTGGTTTGAGAACTTTTTTTGGAATCCAAACGTGCTCCATTTTGACCTATCAAAGAGGACTTGCCGTGCTTCTTAGGCCTGACACTCCTGAGCAAAACCTGTTTCTTCTAATAAAAAGTTAACTTCACTTACTGCATGTGATTTATTGTTAGCTCGCTCCTGAGAATCCAGCAATCATTTGTTGTATGTTTTAGAGTGACACTATTAAGGTTTGTGGGGACTTCCGGAGGCGGCGCGATCGGCAATGGCTGCCCGATCCTTGTGAGGAGAGGGAAGCTCCGCTGAAAACGGGTCGTCCGCTACGGCGAAGCGGAGACCCATTAAGGAAAACTACAGGCGGCAGCAGCCTGTAGTCTCGGGACCCGGCGGGCGCCAGAAGCAGCCCCCAAAACGTTGAAGGGACCCCGTAAGGGGCTCCGGATCGCGGAGGGGGTAGCGGCGCTGTGGGTCGTTGCGCAATCAACGGAGCGAAGCCGCGTTGCTGTTGCCGGTGAGCGCTGACCTTTCTTCCTGCAATTTTCAAATTCGGAAAAGCTGCAACTCGTGAGTAATCTGGACTTTAAGAATTTTTGGAGACCTTTAAAACCTTGAATTTGGCTGAAAGCGGAGTGACGATAAACAGGAAGCCCGTCTTCCGCTAACACTGAACTTGAAAGCAAAGAACAGGAGGAGTGGAGACTAAAAGCGATGCTTTAATCAATTGCTGGCACCTATTTAAAATAGCTACCAGGGTAAAGAGATTTTAAGCTGTTTGCTTTTGGATTTATTTGGGAACAAGGATATCTTTCTTCTGTTGAACCAGTGGATTACAAATTAAATAAGAATCCCAGGTGTTGGAGCTGCCTGAGTAACTGAGCACCAGTCTGCAACATTGGATACTTTGAATTTAGACTTTGAAACATTCTGAGCTGGAACTTGTTATTTTGAAACATCTGCAGTCTAGGCACTGTCTGAAACACTGTTTTGCCTTACGTATACTCTGTAAAAATTTAACTCTGTGGAGGTCGTTGGATGTTGAATTAGATCTATAAATTTGAATTGGACTTGACTTTCTCCCTTAAGACATTTTAAGCTCCCTCTAGAGGATTTTGGACTTACAGCAGTGACTTTGTTTTACTTTCCTTTTCCCGGCCCTCTGTTTGACTGTTGCATCTGGGCTTCTACATTCTCATGGGAACAACTCAGTTTGACCTTGGTCTTTAGATAACTTTGGAATGAGTGGAACAAGGAAAAGGGGAAGAACCAAACAAACAACCTTAACGTTATCTGCGGCCTCACAGCGTAGATCATCTGTGCCTGCTTTGCCTTCCACCTTGCCTCCTGAGACAGAGGCGGCTTCCCTGTCACAGGCAGGGGAGGGAGA
The DNA here is from genome assembly GCF_964106645.2 of Podarcis pityusensis. NCBI lineage: Eukaryota > Metazoa > Chordata > Lepidosauria > Squamata > Lacertidae > Podarcis > Podarcis pityusensis. Next base: position 18,979,181 of record NC_138034.1, on the reverse strand, counting down.
AACGGAAGAATTACAATTGGAAGATATGGCCTCAGGAGGGAGTGCTTCTGTTTTAGATAAAATTTTTGAAAAATTGGAGGCTTTGGATAGAAAGGTTGATTTGCAAACGGCTAAAATTGACCAGAATACAGAAAGTCTGAATAGATTAACTGGACAAGTTGCACAGAATGTCCAATCCATTGGAGAGTTGAAGGAGGCTGTAGGTGAAAACCGGAAATTGGCTGAGGATACTAGTCAAAGACTGGGAGAATTGGAGAAAGAAGTTAGACCACTCAGCAAACAAGTTGGAGAACATCAGATTCACTTTTTGATGACAGAGCTGCGGAACAGGGAGGCCAACTTGAGGATACGGTCAATACCAGAAGTAGAAGAAGACAATTTAATTGAGTTTCTGACCAAAGAATTTTCCAAGTTTTGGAAGTTAGAGGAAAAAGACTTTAAAATAGTATCTGCTTTTAGGCTTGGAAGATTTAGGAGGAAAGAGAAGCCCAGAGATTGTTTGATTATACTGAGATCCAAGGAGGAAAGGGACAAGATTTTGGGCCTGCACTACGGGAAGTCACTGGACATTCTGGACAAGAGAATTGAAATTTACAAGGATATCCCTAAACAACTGTTGGACCTTAGATCTGACTACACGGAACTAGCAAGATTGTTGAGGAGCAACTTAATTATCTTCAGGTGGGAGTTTCCTCAAGGATTATCTTTTACTTTCAGAGGGAAAAAGATCAAAATTAGAACATTGGAGGATAGAGACAAGTTTCTGGAAGCACACGGAGAAGATCTTCACAAAGGACTTGGAGCACCAGGGCCCGAACCTTCAGGGGAGCCTGCGCCCTCGGACCCTCAAAGACCGGAGAACAAGGTACCACCCCAGCAAGAATAACCAGATTTATTCAGGATGTCTCTGCAGCTTCTGAGCTGGAATATAAATGGCTGTAACAGTCCGGAGAAAAGGAGAAAAATCTTTCACATTTTAAAAAAGGAACAATTGGACATTATTTGTTTACAAGAAACACATGTGATTAGGCTCCACAGAAAAGTGTTAATAAATAAAAGACTCGGCCAGGAATTTATATCTTCTGACACAGTTAAAAAGAGAGGCGTAGTGATTTATGCAAAAGAGAGCCTTTCACCTAAATTTCTGTTTAAAGATGAAAATGGAAGAATTTTGGCAATAGAAATACAACATCAAGGAGAAAAAATTTTGATATTAGGAATTTATGCCCCAAATGAAGGAAAATCGGATTTTTATAAGAAGTTGCATGAGACTATGCTGGATTATCTGGATTACAACAACATCATCATGATGGGAGACATGAATGGAGTCGTATCAACCAATATGGATAAGTCACAGAATCAAAATGTTACTAAAGAGGGAAGACTGCCAAAGACCTTTTTTGAAATGACTGACAATATGGACTGGATTGATATTTGGAGAGTGAGAAACCCCCTGGGAAGAGAAGGAACATTCTTCTCTGAAGCCCAACTGACTTGGACAAGAATCGACCAAATATGGATAACTAGAAGTCTGGCACCTAAGATTAGAAAGGTGGAAATCTGCCCAAAGACATGCTCCGACCACAACGCACTGAGAATGGACATGACATTGATCCCAGCCGGCTCCTTTAGATGGAAGATGAATGATGGCCTGTTTAGAGATCAAGAGATTGTAAAGAAGGCCCAAAAAACTCTAAAGGACTATTTTGAGGTTAATATGAACACCAGGGTGGAAAAAAGAACTATATGGGATGCAAGCAAGGCCGTGATGAGAGGGTTCCTGATACAACAGAACACCATAAAGAAAAGATCACAGAATGAAAGGAAGGACAAAATTTTGGAAAAAATTAAAGAGCTAGAGAAGAAGTTAAGATCTAACCCAAAGTCCCAGCCGATTCTACGAGAAATTAAACTTTATCAAGCACAATATTCTAAATTGATAAACCAGGAAATAGAATGGAAGATTAAAATAATGAAGCAAAAAACTTTTGAATCGGCTAACAAATGTGGAAAACTGCTAGCTTGGCAGTTGAAGAAGAGACAAAAACTAAATACGGTAACAAACCTAGAGATTGAAGGAAGAAGCATCCAGAACCCTGGAGAGATCAGAAAGTGTTTTCAGAAATATTTCAAAAAGTTATATACTCAAGGGCCACAAGATGAAATTGAGATTAAACAATTTTTGGAGAAAAATGGATTAGCAAAGCTGTCAGAAGAAAACAAAACAATTTTGAATGGTAAAATAACACGACAAGAGATTGAGCAGGCCATCCAGAACATGAAACAGGGCAAATCGCCAGGGCCAGATGGGCTGACCTCCATCTACTATAAGACATTGAAAGACTACCTGATACAACCATTGTTGGAGGTCAGCAACGAAATTATGGAGGGGAAGAAGGCGCCGGAATCATGGAAAGAAGCTTTTATCACATTGATACCAAAATCGGAAAGTGAAAAGACACAACTAAAGAACTACCGTCCCATTTCCCTTTTAAATGTGGATTACAAAATATTTGCAGATGTCTTGGCACATAGATTCAAGAAAGTTCTAAATGAAGTAATTCATAAAGACCAGGCAGGCTTTCTCCCAGGTAGACATATGTATGCTAATACAAGGAACATTATAGATATACTGGAACTCTTGCAAACAAATATAAACACTAAAGCAGTTTTAATCTTTATAGACGCGGAGAAGGCCTTTGACAACATATCCTGGAAATTCATGAAAGGGAATCTAAAAGAAATGGGAGTGGGACGGGGGTTTGAGAATGGGATTGAGGCAATATACTCAGAACAAAAGGCTAAACTGATAGTTAACAATGTGGTTACAGAAGAGTTCAAAATTGAAAAAGGTACACGACAAGGCTGCCCGATTTCCCCACTACTATTTATTTCGGTCCTGGAAGTGCTCCTGAATATGATTAGAGGGGATCGGCTGGTGGAAGGGATCCAGGTCGGAGCGAAACAATATAAACTTAAAGCGTTTGCAGATGACCTAGTTCTGACATTACAGGAGCCGGAATCTAGTACGAAAAGAGTATTACAACTGATTCAAAATTTTGGTCGAGTGGCGGGATTTAAATTAAATAAACAAAAAACCAAGGTACTGGGGAAAAATTTGACAGATACTGAGTCGGAACGGTTTCAGAGGGAGACAGAGTTAACGGTGGTCAAGAAAGTGAAATACCTAGGGGTTAACATAACAGCAAAAAATCTGAGTTTATTTAAAGATAACTATGAAAAATGCTGGTTAGAAATTAAGAGAGACTTGGATAGTTGGTCAAGATTAAAACTTTCTTTGTTAGGCCGAATAGCTGCCATCAAGATGAATGTATTGCCAAAAATGTTATTTTTGTTTCAGACACTACAGATTGTAGACAAGACAGAGTGTTTCCGGAAGTGGCAGAAAGATATTTCCAAATTTGTCTGGCAGGGCAAAAAGCCCAGAATTAAGTTCAAGATATTAACGGATGCGAAAGAAAGAGGGGGCTTTGCCCTGCCAGACTTAAAGCTGTACTACGAAGCGGCAGCTTTCTGCTGGCTAAAAGATTGGCTACTTCTTGAAGATACGGATGTATTAGATTTAGAAGGTTTTAATAATGCATTTGGATGGCATGCATATTTATGGTATGACAAGGTTAAGACAAACAAGGCCTTTAAGAACCATATTGTCAGGAAAGCAGTATTTAATGTCTGGATAAGATACAAAGACTTATTGGAGAATAAAACTCCGAGGTGGCTGTCACCCCTAGAGGCTAAGGCCCGAAAAAGAGCCAATATGGAGGCCAATTGGCCAAAATATTGGGAGATACTAGAAAGAGATGGTAACAATTGGAAATTGCAGAGTTTAGAGAAAATGAAAGATAAAGTGCGAGACTGGTTACACTATGCTCAGATTAAAGAAGTTTTTAAAAATGACAAAAAGTTAGGATTCCAGGTGGAGAAGTCAAAGTTGGAAACTGAACTGTTAGAACCTAAGACTAAAGTACTTTCAAAGATGTATAATTTGTTGCTGAAATGGAACACACAAGACGAAATGGTCAAATCGGCAATGATAAAATGGGCACAGGATATTGGGCATAATATTATGTTTGAAGATTGGGAAAGGTTATGGACCTCTGGGCTGAACTTCACTGCATGTAATGCTTTGAAGGAAAATGTAATGAAAATGATATATAGATGGTACATGACCCCAGTCAAATTGGCCAAAATATACCATTCGTCTGACAATAAATGTTGGAAATGTAAGGAAAATGAAGGAACTTTTTTTCACCTCTGGTGGACTTGCCCGAGAGTGAAGGCCTTTTGGGAGATGATATATAATGAGTTAAAAAAGGTGTTTAGGTACACCTTTACTAAGAAACCAGAGGCCTTCCTCTTGGGCATTGTCGGCCAGAGTGTGTTAAAGAAGGACAGAACATTTTTCATGTATGCAACAACGGCAGCAAGGATACTGATTGCTAAGAACTGGAAAACTCAAAATCTACCTACGCTGGAAGAATGGCAGATGCAGCTGATGGACTATATGCAATTAGCTGAGATGACCGGCAGAATTCGAGACTGGGGAGAAGAGAGGATGGAAGAAGACTGGAAGAAATTCAAGACTTATCTGCAAAAGTATTGTAATTTGGCTGAATGTTGATTGGGATGTCAGAGTAGAAGTAATTGTCTACCACTAAATTAGACTTAAGTTTAAACTATACGCTAATGATCAAATCCAAGATTATGAACAAAATGATAATTTGTTTGGAAATAATTCTTTAACGATGTAAGTGTGTGCGGGAGGCGTGGGGGAGTCCAAAGTAACGATGAAAAGATGTTAAATAATTAATGTTATTTGCTTAAATATGTTTATGTATTGAAAAACTTGAATAAATATATATTAAAAAAAAAAAACTATTAAGGTTTGTGGTACACTTGGCAGAAAATGTTGATACTTCTTTTTTTTCTAGATCAGCTTTGAAGTGAAATTTCTTTTCAAGATGATGAAGCAGAATTCTTTGAATAACACAGCTGAAGTTGGCAATCTGGTGTGTAGGCTATATCTGCAAAGTAGGCTCTGTAATGTTTGTTTTGCTAGCAAATAGGTCTACATTTCCAGCAGAACATCACTACAACAGGAAGGAAAGAAAAACACCACGGCTTGGGTCTATAGGCAGTGTCTGCAAAGTAGGCGCTCCGATGTTTGTTTTACTTGTAAGATATTCTAATGTTTGTCAGCACATTCCTACGCTGGGAATCAGGAAAAACCTGCAAACGCCAAAGAATAAATTGACACCATCACTGGTTTTCCCCTGCTATCTAAATTAATAATAAGCTCCTATGAGTCAGCTTCTGAATTATAAATACTTGTGCTTTCTGAAGATACAGTACAGAAAGCATTAAAGTAGAATAATCTTTGGGGCCTCTTTAGATCAAGGGAGGCATCCGTTATGGGTAGTGTAACATCGCCATTGTGACAAATGTATTGATCAGCCACCCCAAAAGTTGGCATTAAGATCTTAAAAGTAAGTTTCGCAAATGAATTGGTGCTTTTTTTCTCAGTAAAGGTAACAGTAAGTTTGAACAGCAGCAACAAAATTAAGTGTAAGGTCAATGCAAAAGCAACAGCAGGTCTATGGATTAAATTACCGTATTTTTCACTCTATAGGACGCACCGGACCATAGGACTCACCGGACCATAGGAGAGGGAGAACAGGGGTTTTTTTTTTCTTGTTCTCCCCCTCTAAAACAAGGTGCGTTCAAGGTGCATTCACCCAAAGCCTCCGGAGCGCAGCGAGAGTTCCCGCTGCGCTCTGGAGGCTTCAGGTGGCTACCTTGGAAGCCTGGAGAGTGAGAGGGGTCAGTGCACACTGACCCCTCTCGCTCTCCAGGCTTCAGTGAAGGCAACCCGAAGCCTCTGGAGCGTGGGGGGAGTTCCTGCTGGGCTCCGGAGGCTTCAGGTTCCTTTCAACGTGCTCTTTGGGGCCCGGCTTGCTAGCCTTGCTAGCCTCTGCAGGGCAGCGGGGTGAAGGCACCCCGCTGCCCTGCAGAGGCTTTGCCCGCAGCCATCCCCAAGCTAGAACAGCGAGACGGAGCGCTCCGCAGCACTTCATCTCCCTGTTCTGGCTTTGGGCTTAGCCGCATAGCCTGCATTCGCTCTATAGTATGCACACACATTTCCCCTTAATTTTTGGAGGGGGAAAAGTGTGTCCTATAGAGCGAAAAATACAGTACATGATTTCATTCTACAGCAAATCTATATTATGCTAAAATTGCTTTGTGTTTTGAAAAACACACACACACACCAATTTATGATGAAGAATCATGATCCTTTTGGGATTAGAATGACTTTCAAATAATGTAGACTGGCTGACTGTCTGCAAGTATCAGGATAGAAGATGCATGAGAGGAACGGTATCAAAAACTTCTGCACTATGGAAACACAACTTCTGCTGCTGGAGTATACAAAAAACCCACAACCCTACAAAGGTCTCAATTCTAGGAATCAAGGTTCACTTTCCCAACACAGTTATTGTTGTAGCGCTAATGCAGACAATTATCCCTCATTTTTAATTCTATCTAATTTACTTTCTACTGGGAAGCAGGGTTGCTGGAAGTGCCAGATGCAAGATGAAACAAGCTGAAGGTTTATCAGAATACACACACTGCATTGTACATCAGAGTGGAATTGTATGTCAGTACATTGTGATTGTTCTGCCTTGGCTTGGTTCTTGGGCAAAGGGGAAGCTAGGCTGCAGGAGAGGGAGTGGCCAAAATCCAGAGGGTTATAGTAGCAGTCAGGTATCAAGGTAATCTAGAAATTTAGGGTCTTCAGGAGAAGCTGAGATCAAGCATGATGAGACAATTCAACTGGGGTTGTATTCCAATCACACGGTCATGAGGTGAAGCCAAGGTCTTACAAGGCAGTAGTACAATAGTAGGCAGGATTCCAGTGGCAAGGTCTTAGCAGAGGCCAGTAGCCTGGGGTTCAGCCAGTGTGAGAAGCAGGACAGGCCACTGGGTTTCATAGAACCAAGAACCTCTCTTCTAACAAGTAACAATCTTCAACTGAGTACTTATGTAGCCTGCTCACTAGGTATGGAAGGATCAATGCTAGTTCATTCATTTTTACAATCTTAAATTCATTTCTCTTCATTTCTGCAGCAATTTGCTACAGCGTTTGTCTTTGGAATCAGCCCTTAGAGACAAAAAGCTCTAGTGTTTGAAACCCTATGGCTTTTGTGAGAGATACCAGGCTTTGTGAAAGACTGTGAGTTAAGTGTAATAATACAGTGGCGCTATGGTCTAAACCAGAAGGTTGGTGGTTCGAATCCCCACAACAGAATGAGCTCCCGTTGCTCTGTCCCATCTCCTGCCAACCTAGCAGTTCAAAAGCATGCCAGTGCAAGTAGATAAATAGGTACTGCTGTGGTGGGAAGGTAAACGGCATTTCCGTGCCCTCTGGTTTCCATCATGGTGTCCCTTTGAGCCAGTAGCAGTTTAGTCATGCTGGCCACGTGACCCGGAAAGCTGTCTGTGGACAAATGCCGGCTCCCTAGGCCTGAAAGCGAGATGAGCGTCGCAACCCCATAGTTGCCTTTGACTGGACTCAACCGTCCAGGGGTCCTTTACTTTTTTTTAACCTTTTCCTTACTTATTTTTTTGGCCTTGCAATACCATTAAATGGGCGGAGGAGGAGGGGGAGGAGAGTAAATCGCACAGTGCATGGTTTCTGGCCCACGGGTCATGACACTGGATGGAGAGGGCCAGTCAACAGTTTGGCTACAGATACATGAAAAGATTTGCTTTGCTGCTCCTTTGCAAATTGGGGTTCATACTTTGCTTTAAGTTAATATTCTGCTAACAGAGTAAGATACTGAACCGGTCTTAAGCCTGATTGCCAGAATAAAGAAAGCAGAGTTCCCTGAAAGAGGGATATACATAAGACTGGAGAAATCAGCTTAATTTCCCTGAAAGATTTAGAGGTTGATCTAGGCCAGCTGTGCTATTCACTTTAGTGCTGCGTCATCCATCCATCAGCCTGAAGTATCTAGTTGTAGAGAGGCCAGAAGTTGTGTGCTAATGAAACAGTAAGTGGAATATGTATCCCTTACAGGCCAGTAGATGCGTTATTAAGCCTGGTTTGCTTGTTGCTGCCAATGGACTAGGCAATAGAAAGAACTGGTTATTCCTTCGGTGAGGGAATGAATTTTCTGTCTGTTGACACCCCCTTCAACTGGCAGAGCAGAGGTGACTAGGTCAGGGAGACAATGTACTACCTTCCCACAATGCCCTAAAGTGAAGTTGCATCAAGGATATTGGTTTGACTTCAGGTCAGCATACTCAGATTTAACCAATCACCCCTTAAAAGTTGGAGCAGGTGGACTGTTAGGGTGCCACACTTTTTCAGGCTCTGTGGCCCATCTGTAAAATTGCAGGAAAAATACAAACTGGTTAATCAACAGCAGTGTGACATTGTCCTTTATGGTATCCCAGGGTTAATGCAAAGCTGATGGTGGTATTCGAAATGTTTTCAACTCTTCCATTTGGCTGAAAGTTGGGGGGCACGGATTTAACAAACTAAAGACAGAGGGGGCAATCAAGGGCATTAATTATTACTGCTGCAAATTTGCACACAGTTAGTAAAATAATCCCAATGGATTATACTCATAGGGCAGGATCCTAGGAAGTGTAAGGGGATTTCTGCTGGCACAGATGTGCTTTTCTGTTTGCATTATCCTACTGCTGACCCTTTAGTCCCTGCCCAAGTCACTCCTGCAGGCCGGAAGACCCTTTGGAAAAGCAAGCTGGGAGGAAAGCACTGAAATTGGAAATTGCCCTGGCAGGAGCAGAGGTACCATTTAGTTGCACAAAAAACCCAGCATGAATCCTAACCTTAAAAACTGGCTATCCAGTTTGGGACAGAAAATGTGCTCAAAGCACAACAACAATTCTTATGCACAAATCTGCAAAAGCTAAATTCGAGTATGCCATAGGGGGAAAGCGCAGAACTTTAGCAGCCAGTCACTTTCCTGCTGCATCTGGCTTCTTATGTTCTTCTCTTGCCACTTTCCCAGCTGTGCTGATGCTTCCTTTGGCTTCCCACACCCCCCCCCCCGCCCGCTCCGCTGGCATGATGCCATTCTTTTCCCATTTCACCTACAATACTCCAAGTACATTTTATTGGCCACCAGTCAACGAATGGCAGGTTGCTGATAAAACACACATTGTCGTTTACCATCTGGTTAGCAATCCATGGCTTGCCGAGTATACAGGGTCTTGGGCTTTTGTTTCTATTCTGGCCATTAAGCACCATTATTCAGTGTCAAAAGAGGTTTATTTGCTACTGGGGGCCTGCGTCAAGAAAACATTACATGCCTGTTTATGCAGCCTCATGCTTACTCTTATGAAAGAGAGGGGATGCTGTCTTCCCTATGAAATGTTTCAGGACTTCGCACTCCAGTCTCACAAAGGATATCAAAGGCCATCAAGGCCGGCCCTACTGTTAGTGAACGTGAGGCAACTGCCTCAGATGGCAGATTTATTCATTCATTTTAAATTTCTATCCTGCCCTCCATCCCAAAAGAGCCCAGAGCAGCAAGCGGCAAGAGCAAACCAGTTCAAATATGTTAAGAACTTTTATCAGTTGATCAAATATCCTCACAGCTAAATAATTTCAAGTCGCCAGGAACAGTGTTGTTCAGCCGTCAAATGACTGGGTGTGCAGAAATGCTTTAAAATTCAACCTGAATGTTAAAAACATGGGAGACATGTGCACCTCACTAGGGATACTGGGGTCTGCACTAGCAGTAGCCCCCCCCCCCGGCTGTTCCTATCAGTTGCGGGATAAAGCTATATGCAGGGCTTTTTTTCTGCTGGAACTTACCGGAACTCAGTTCTGGCACCTCTCAGGTGGGTGCCATTCCCACTATAAGAAAACAAAGGAGAGGCGTACATGGTGAGTCCCAGCACCTCTTTTTCTAGAAAAAATAGCTCTGGCTATAGGGGCCCTGCACCCCCTAAGCTAACCTTCTGCCAGAGTTAAAGCAATAGTCACCTGCCAATCTAGTTGGCTCCTGTATGTGGAATGGGGTGAAGTGGCGGCCATTTTGTCTTCTGCCTTGTGTAGCAGAATGCTAAACTTGGTCCTGACAATTATGTTTCCGTTCCACTGAACTGCTTGTTAGGAGAGAGATAGAGATGGAGATTGAGAGATGGGGGGGGGGAGGGAGGGAGGGAGACTACAGAAAAATGGGAAAACTGGGAGAAAAACAGTAGGAGAGACAGAAGAACTAAAAAAAAGTTGGACTTTCAGCAGCTAAAATTATCCATTTTCGTACTCACCTATATGATGCTCAAGAGGCATCCAGAGAACATAGTGATCATGGCTGTTGTTGTTGTTTAGTCGTTTAGTCATGTCCGACTCCTCGGACCAGACCAGAGCATGCCAGGCACTCCTGTCTTCCACTGCCTCCTGCAGTTTGGTCAAACTCATGCTGGTAGCTTTGAGAACACTGTCCAATCATCTTGTCCTCTGCCGTCTCCTTCTCCTTGTGCCCTCAATATTTCCCAACATCAGGGTCTTTACCATGTAGTCTTCTCTTCTCATGAGGTGGCCAAAGTATTGGAGCCTCAGCTTCAGGATCTGTCCTTCCAGTGAGCACAGAGGGCTGATTTCCTTAAGAATGGAGAGGTTTGATCTTCTTGCAGTCCATGGGACTCTCAAGAGTCTCCTCCAGCACCATAATTCAAAAGCATCAATTCTTCGGCGATCAGCCTTCTTTATGGTCCAGCTCTCACTTCCATGCATCACTACTGGGAAAACCATAGCTTTAACTATACAGACCTTTGTTGGCAAGGTGATGTCTCTGCTTTTTAAGATGCTGTCTAGGTTTGTCATTGCTTTTCTCCCAAGAAGCAGGCGTCTTTTAATTTCGTGACTGCTGTCACCATCTGCAGTGATCATGGAGCCCAAGAAAGTAAAATCTCTCACTGCCTCCATTTCTTCCCCTTCTATTTGCCAGGAGGTGGTCATGGGTAGTAGTCACTAACTGCCTTATCCTCTACAAATTTGTCTAATCCTCTTTTAAATTACCTACCAACGGTACCTCCAGATCATCAGGACTGAGCTTCAGTTTATGAACATGAGCAACTTCTGCAACATTAGCTGTCCCCCCCCCCCCCCATTTTGCTCAGTAGTCCTGTTGTCAACAGAAGGAGAAAGCGTGTTCTCCTTCATGGAGAGCACGTGTTGCGGTGGGGTCTGCTGAGCCACCCCTCTGTTACCAGGCAGGGTCTCTAAAGATGGCCTGGGGCAGTGATTGGTTCACTGGGTTGCTGGGGTAAAAGTTATGTTGCAATTTTGGTGGGAGGGGTAAAATGTTTAAATACTCTGCACGCAGCCTGGAGCTTTCTCTTTGTTGCGTGCAACGGATCACCCGCCCACCCGCCCTTGAGTAAGGGGTTGTTGCATTGACCTTGCTATGCCTGTCATGGGGTCGTCTGCCGTTGGGGCAGGGGCCTGGTAGGAATTTTGTCCATCTGGCTGATTGGCTGGGCCATTTGGTTTTTGCCTACTGCGTAGCAAATCGTCACAACTTGTAAGGTTGCGGTTAGGCATTGGTTATAAATTGGTGGAGGAGGGGTTAGGATAGGCTGGGCCTGCCCCTCCATGGTTGCTGCAGAAAGGGAATTCCGTTAAAGGAATCCTGGGGCTTGCCATCTTTTCGTCCAATCCCTGGAATGGGACTAGGGCCGGCAAGCCTTCGGGGAGCATGCGGATGAGAATTGAGGGTCTGTGACTCAGCTCCATTTCTCCCCGACTTGCTTTCCCCCGCACTGTCTTTCGGTGGTGCCCGGAAGTCAGTTCTGTCCCCAGGCGGGGGGACAGATAGTCTTAACCAATGCCTAAACAACCACTCACGGTTTTGTATTTAAATAAAGTTGTGGCCAAAATTATGCCAAAAACCTTAAACAAAAATTAAGTGTGCGTTGTGAGTTATTTGGGGGGTGGCTTGGGGACCTCGACACGCAAATGCAGTTATTACAAAGCTATTGGTATTTTACACCTGCACAGAAAACAGAAATAGCAAGTAAGTATATAAAGAAGCAGCTTAGTTATTAATATATTACTACTACATCCATGGTTTAACATTAAGGGGAATTATATCCTTATGTAGTTATGTGTGTGCAAGTTAATGAATGAACAAATCCCTAAAGGAGCTGAAATGAGTAGTAATGAAGTGAAAATTACTGAATGTGAAATGCTTACAAAATGTAAGATTACGTCAAATAATGTTGATTCATTGTCCCTAATACCAATTAATCACATTTCCCCCCATGGCAAATGTATAAAAGAATGTAAATGAATGGCTTTCTTTTTATGTAGTAATAGCTTTTATTAACAATAAACAGCAGAGATTATTGAAGGATTTGAGCAGTGAAAAGGGCAGTAATTTGCAGGAAGTGAATGTAATCTACATTACTGCAGGATTTCAGCTGCAGGATTTAGCACAGGTAAATTATAATGCTATTAACTTTATGGGGGGAAATAGTCATGCAAGGGACAATTATAGATTTTCCAATGTGGGTTCAGACATGTAATATGAAAAAACAAAAAAACAAAAACCCACCCATGATCCACAAGGAAACAATCCCTTCAGTATAGCACAAGCCCGTCTTCTAAATTTAGTATGCTCCGAGGGAAAGTCAGTGAATCCTTACATTTGAGTCATTCAGTTTATTTCATTGAGGCAACGTTCATATACCTCTGCTCACGACTGCAGCAGATCCCCCCCGCCACCCGCAGGCATTCGCTCCATAACACGCACAGACATTTCCCCTTACTTTCTAGGAGGAAAAAAGTGAGTGTTATGGTGCAAAAAATACGGTAAGTGATGAGTAAATAACTTAGCCTTAAGCTGGATCCAAGAGAAAGGCATGATCACAAGAAAGAAGACTCCTGCTGAAATGTTGTTGTTGTTTAGTCATTTAGTCGTGTCCGACTCTTCGTGACCCCATGGACCAGAGCACGCCAGGCACTCCTGTCTTCCACTGCCTCCCGCAGTTTGGTCAAACTCATGCTGGTAGCTTCGAGAACACTGTCCAACCATCTTGTCCCCTTCTCCTTGGGCCCCCCATCTTTCCCAACATCAGGGTCTTTTCCAGGGAGTCTTCTCTTCTCATGAGGTAGCCAAAGTATTGGAGCCTCAGCTTCAGGATCTGTCCTTCCAGTGAGCACTCAGGGCTGATTTCCTTCAGAATGGATAGGCTTGATCTTCTTGCAGCCCATGGGACTCTCAAGAGTCTCCTCCAGCACCATGAAATACAGCTGGTTATTTATTTCCTCTTTTCCTGCAGCCAGAGGAGCAAAACTCCTTTACAGTGGTACCTCGGATTAAGTACTTAATTCATTCAGGAGGTCCGTACTTAACCTGAAACTGTTCTTAACCTGAAGCACCACTTTCGCTAATGGGGCCTCCTGCTGCCACTGTGCCGCCGGAGCACAAGTTTTGTTCTCATCCTGAAGCAAAGTTCTTAACCTGAAGCACTATTTCTGGGTTAGCAGAGTCTGTAACCTGAAGCGTATGTAACCCGAGGTACCACTGTATTTAAAACACACACACACACACACACACAGCATCAGCATGGGCACTGCTGAGGAAAGCATCAAACAAAAAATCCAAGGGTGAAAGTGACTCTCTTGGAATCCCAACCTCACTCCAGAATAGTCTCGTTCTCATGGCACATCAACACAAACCCCCTCTAGTATATGGTGCGAGGTTTTAGCAAATGCACATTTACTCCAATGTCCCTGTCCCAGCTCCACTTCAGACTTTCCTGTGTTGCAAAGGAACGGCTTCAGGAGAATTCTGAGCATATTGGGGTGAACGTGCTCAGAACCCTCCTCGTTGATCGGAAAGTTTGGAAATGCTGGAAGGCCTGAAAGTGAAGCCTGTTCACATATGGCAGTCGGCCAAGCTGGCTGGAGATGGTGATTCCTGTATATGGAGGGCCACAGGTTCTCCATCCTTGGTTTAGAGAATTACAGCAGCTCCAGTCCAGTGTTTCCCTGAATGTATGCAGAGGAGGACTCAGAGATGTGCATGAAAGGTCCATGCCTGGCTTCTCCATGGGAACTGACTCCATTCAGACCTCTTTGCATTCCGAGGGTTCCTGATCACAAGTAGATTCATGGGGCTGCCCTTGAGACTGACCCAGAAACTCCAGCGGGTGCAGAATGCCGCGGCGAGACTCCTTACGGGGTCCTCGCTGCGGGATCACATTCACCCAGTGCTATACCAGCTGCACTGGCTCCCGCTGGAGTACAGGATCAGGTTTAAGGTGCTGGTTTTAACCTTTAAAACCTTATACGGCCTAGGACCCTCATACCTACAGGACCGCCTCTCCTGGTATGTCCCAGGGAGGACCTTATGGTCTTCAAACAATAACATCTTGGAGATCCCAGGCCACAGGGAGGTTAGGCTGGCCTCAACCAGAGCCAGGGCTTTTTCGGCTGTGGCTCCGATCTGGTGGAACTCTCTGTTACAAGAGACTAGGGCCCTGCGGGACTTGACATCTTTCCGCAGGGCCTATTAGCCCAATGGTTGCCATTAATTTGATTTTAAATTGATTTTAGAATGAATTGATTTTAGAATGCTGTATTACTTTTACTGTTGTTAGCTGCTCTGAACCTGGCTTCGGCTGGGGAGGGTGGGATATAAATAAATTATTATTATTATTATTATTATTATTATTATTATTACTATGCATGTTAACCCAAAAGGAAAGGGAGGCATAGCACCACATTGTGGACATAGATAGATGATGATGATGATGATGATGATGTTAGAGAGACAGAGAGATGCTTGTGAGTTCATGAAACTTGTGGAATGTGCAAATTCTTCTCTTCCTTTGAGAATCACTGGATAGTTTTTTAGTTTGCCTCACTAGAGTCATGTCCAGGAAGACTTAGAAGACACATCAGTCATGAAGGAGCTCTAATATTGTCTCTCTTAAGCAAAGAACATAGCAGACACAGGATGCTTTTGACTCCACCCAGATACAGCTGTCCAGTGACTACGCTCTAGCATGACAGTATCTCTTTGCATTTCCCCCTTTGGTTTCAAGAAACAACCAACAATCAGTGCTGAGGGAACATTTGATCATCACTCACTCTGTATATCTCAAAGGCTTCAGGACAACTTGACCAGAGTGAGTGATGATCTGAGTAGCAACCGTGCTGTCAAATTTACTGATAGCATAAATGTATGGATGTGCTTGCATTTTTTCTCCTTCTGTCTTGTGGACAGGGGTGGGGGGAGTAAGCAAGCATTCAAGTCATGCTGCAGTATTAGTAAAGCTGAAGGTTTCCGGTGGGCAGCGGTGTATTCTGTTGTCTGCTGGCCTTGGGCAGAAGAGATTTACCTTTCCCATGCCTGTTCATGTGCAACATGAGCTTTGCTGGGGATAAAGGTAAAGGGACCCCTGACCATTAGGTCCAGTCATGACTGACTCTGGGGTTCCAGCGCTCATCTCACTTTACTGGCCGAGGGAGCCGGCGTACAGCTTCCGGGTCATGTGGCCAGCATGACTAAGCCGCTTCTGGTGAACCAGAGCAGCACACAGAAACGCCGTTTACCTTCCCGCCGGAGCGGTACCTATTTATCTACTTGCACTTTGATGTGCTTTGGAGGGCCATATAGTCCAACTCCATTCAATGCAGGAATCTTTTTGCCCAACATGGGCTTGGAACCCATGAACCCTGTGATTAAGATAGTCATGTTCTGTCAACTGAACTATAGTAACTTAGCCCTGACACAGCAGTCAGGAAGCTAGACACGTTTTAAAAAATATTTCAAGAACATAGCAGACATAGGATACTCTTGACCAGGGTTCAGCAAACTTTTTCAGCAGGGGGCCGGTCCACTGTCCCTCAGACCTTGTGGGGGGCCAGACTATATTTTGAAATAATAATGAATGAATTCCTATGCCCCACAAATAACCCAGAGATGCATTTTAAATAAAAGGACACGTTCTACTCATGTAAAAACACGCTGATTCCCGGACCATCTGCGGGCCGGATTTAGAAGGCGATTGGGCCAGATCCGGCCCCCGGGCCTTAGTTTGCCTACCCATGCTCTTGACTCTACCCAAAGGCAACAAAATCCAGTGCCACCTTGTAACTAATCCATGTAATGGCCCTATCTAAAGAAGTAATATTAGTCATCCAATAATAATAGCACAACGCTCGTAACGCAAAACTGCAACCTCTACAACATTTCTTGGATTTGCAGTTTAAGAGGACCACAGGGAGCAGGACAGGTGTGGGTCATTACTCCCTCCCTCCAATGTTCTTGACACAAAGCCAAATCGAATTTTGCTAACTTGAGGACACAGTAGGCTCAACATGAAAGGATTTCGGCAGCTCCCGTGGACGGCTGAACCCGAGCCAATGAAACTTTCTGGGATGGGATAATGAAAGAGGCAACCAGGAGATCAGACATAATGACTCAGACCAGGTGAATGGCATCAGCAGAAACATCAGATGCAGCGCAGATGCTGCAGAAGGAGTTGCAAACAATAATGAAAAATGGAACGTCAGCACAAGGTATTCCACTTCTAAGCATAAAGCTTTTCTGTGTCATGAATTCTCTTGAAGAAGAGACGTGATTCTCACGCATGCTGCTTGCTGCGGCCTGCTCTCCATGGTACCAGCATTACAGCTCTGAAGTAATTGTTTGGGTGATAATCTCCCATCTTCAGACTGGGTGAAACATCTCTTTTCAACACAGAGGAGGGGTCAGGGGAGTAGTCCTTGGACACGTGGGATAATGAGATATAGGACACTGGCACAGGATAGCAGGAATTTGCTTCAGGGACCTCACATTCTCACAGCCTATCTGAGCTCTGGTCCAAGTTTACCCCAAGAAGGAGGGCCCATACAATCTGTTCTGTGTTCTGTGGTGCATTCATAAACCAAAATCAGCCTTAGCAGAGTCTGGTGGCCAGGGAGATAGCTCTGGGTTTGCTGGATGTTTTTCAGTTCACACCGTCCCAAATTGCTTTTTTTCACTCACTGTGCCCCATTTTGTTTTTCCTGGGGATGGGGAACCCCATGACTTTACAAGGGTGGTTTTCAACTGGCATACCCTCCACCATTTCTCCGATGGGAATAGGGGGCGTCCTATTCCAAAATATTACTTTTATTATTTATACCCCAACCTTCTGGCTGGGTTGCCCCTCTGGGTAGCTTGCAACAAATATAAAAACATAATAAAACATTAAACATTCAAAAACTTCCCTATACAGGGCTGCCTTCCGATGTCTTCCAGAAGTTGTATAGTTGCTTATCTCCTTGGTTCAGGGGTCACATAATTCCATACCCTCCAACATTTCTCTTTTGAAAACCGGGACACTCTAAGGAAAAGTGGAACATTCTGGGATAAAATCAGAAACCGGCGCAGCTTTTGTAAATCCAGGACTGTCCCTGGAAAATAGGGACATTTGGAGGGTCTGGGTTCAGCAGCTTTTCCCCTCCCACAGTTTATTCACTGGCAGGTCAGTTTTGTGCATGCATACATGGGATCAGAGTGAAACTTAATTCTGAGTAAATATACATAGAATTGCACTGTTATATCAAAGGAATAGGGAGCTCCATGTACATCTGAGCATCTCTTTCAGTCCCTCACCAGGTTACCCAAGGCCCTTCCTTTAAGTACACTTATCTAAATACTCGTTGTGAAGTGTGTGGGCATGCTACTAAACGGCTCAGGACCACAATAGTTTAAGGACCACCTCTTTCCATATGAACCTACCCGGACCCCGAGATCATCTTCTGAAGCCCTTCTTTGTGTGCTTCCTCATTGAGAGTTCTGGAGGGTGGCAAGATGACAACAGGCCTTCTCTGCAGTGGCTCCCTGTTTGTGGAATGCTCTCCCCAGGGAAGTTCACCTGGTGCCTTCATTATATACCTTTAGGAGCCTGGCAAACGTGTTCCTTTTAAAGCAGGCCTTTGGTTGATTTGATTGACATCCTATGCCCTTTTAAAATGTGGGGGTTTTTTGGGGGGGTGTTGTTGTTTTTTATTTTGATTATGTATTTTGAGGTTTTATATTTTGATTTTATTCTGTGAACTGCCCTGAGACCAATCTATCTATCAATCAATGAAAATACACAAAATGCAAATGCATTTTCTTTCTTTTTTTAAAATGAATTTTTTAGATTCCTTGTATTAATTGGCATAGGGATGACCAATTTTTTAGAAACCACTCTAGTCTCCAGACACGAGTCTGGAGAACAGAACAATTCAGTCTCCTCTCAGATGATCAGGCTCTATAAGAGAGACAGGAACCTCTGCATTCCAGACTCCAACTCTCCGCAGCCCTAGCCAGCATGCTCAGCAATTAAGGGACTTGTGTTCTGACAATATCTGTGGTTGGGGACAGGATTCCCACCCAGCTCTCCAATAAAGCTAATCCACTTGGCAGCAAGGTCTTCATGAATATCAAACACATGCACTCAATCAACATGGGAAGTGTGCATCAATGTGCTTTTGAAACGATGCCCTCAGGAAGCAGAAGCTATGTAAAGGGTTAAATCAGGATTGCAGGCCCAGAAGCTGAATGCAGCCCTGTAGGCTTCTCTCTCAGGCCACGCCTCCTCCTCAGGATACCTCCCTCTTCCCAGACCACACCCACTCACTGGCAATGTCCAACCTCTCCTCAAATGCTTTTTCCTGACTCGCTGTGTTAACTGGATTGGAGGGACAATATGTGGGTAGAATGTAGTCTACTGTACAAAGGTGAGAGTCATACCCATTGCTCCACTCAGGTTTTGCTCTTGCCCCACCCAGCACTGGAATGTGGTCCCCAAAGGATGCTCATGAGAGAAAGAAACCCACAGGATGAAAACGGTTTCCCACCTTGGGTTAAATAGAGATTTGGCACAGATATCTTCTATTCTTCACCCCTGGACCGTGGAGCAGTCTGCTCTGTATGAAAATATATGGAGGAAGCTTCAGTAGCCTTCATTTTGACACTGAATTATGACAGCCTTAAGGGAAATTGGGTTCTAGTTTGAGCAGGGAAAGTGGGGGAAAGCACACAGAATCTTTGGCATAAGGAATTTCTGATGAGCTGAATGAGAACAAAGTAATATCTCATGTGTCTTTCAGCTGCAGCAAGTGATGCTTTTTTAAAAATATAATTTTTTATTAGTTTTTTTAACATATCATTTTCAACAGTAATTAAACATACTTTTACATCTTATTCAAATTTTTGACTTCCATCAGTCCTGTCTGAAAATTTTCCAATCTAATCTCTCAGTATGCATTTCTTATCTTCCCTATTACATTTCAAACTCATAAACAATATCTCTATCTTTTTCTACTTTGTAACACTTTGTATATTTCTCCTTACAAAACTTCTTGTAGTCCTACTAGCGTAATTTGCTGGTTACAGTTGCTCTTCAAATAATTCATATACTTCTTCCAATCTTCTGTAAATCTCTGGTCCCGCAGGTTTCAAATCCTTCCTGTCATTTTGTCCAATTCTGCATAGTCCATTAATTTCGTCTGCCATTCTTCTTTCTTCTTGTTTCCATTTCTGGGCTAACAATACTCTTGCCGCAGTTGTTGCATATAAAAACAATTTAACATCTTGCCTATTAATGTCCTGACCTATAATACCAAGTAAAAATGCTTCTGGTTTTTTTAAAGCTGCAGCAAGTGATGCTAGTTGATGGTGGTGCCTTACTGAGAAATCTTGTGCAAAACTTGTGTTACTGCGCAAGCAGTCTGAAGAGGAGGTGGGAGGCATTGTGTAGAAGTCCAAACAGCCCCATCCAAAGTCACCACTGCCTTTGCACACTTTCTTCCCATCCCCTTTGGCAAATGGGACGAGGCAGATGGGACCTGTCAGGGGAACAGATCCGACCCAGGAGCTCTTGACTGCTGACCCCCTTTGCCACCTGCCAAATGACACATACTCAGAGTGTTACAGTTCACTTGCTAATTTGCCAAAAGGGATGCCTGAAAGTATCCCGTCATAAAACCCTTGCCCGTGTAGCTGTTTAGCAAGAGTTAAAAGCGTAGATATATGTCTTAATTGATTGGCTCAGTATTATAGAACTCCAGCTGTGTGTGATAACCAAAGCCTATTATTAGATATGAGGTGGTGGTGTGTCCTTTTCATCTCAACATTAACTAGCATTGTTGAGGGATCTGCGGGTTTTCTATTTGATCTTTTTTTTTTAAAAAAAAGAATCCTCTTCAAATTGTTTTTTTTTGTCATTATGTTTCCTGCCAGTTCAGCAAACATTAAAAAGCCCCTGCTGCTAGTTTAACATGCAAATCCCTGTGACTTAATGAAAAAAGAGAATAGCATTGATAATAGGCCAGATTTGGAAGAATCAAAGGCAATGGATTTGACTCGCCAATATGTAGGTCCCATCCTTGGAAATCAGTTGCACAAAAGGGAAGGAGGAAAAGACTCTCCTAAATCATTCCATTTTGGAACGAAGCGAGGAACACATCTAAATGCACGAGCTTTCGAAGAGTTCTTCAGTCACTAAAAGCCAAAGCAACATTTAGAAAATAAGATATAAAGGCATTCAAATATTGCTACTCTCTTGAACCAACGAGTGAGGTGATACATTTTCTGGCAATGGCAGATATTTGTGGCATGTAGAGACTACAAGATTAGCCTTGCATCTGTATCTGCAGCATTTGAAAGCAGACAGATCTGTTTCAGGACCGATTGATGTCATTCCAATTTGATTTGTTATTCAGGTTTAGATTTGATCTGTGAAATCCAAAGTTTTGTTTTGCCTCCCTTGACAGTCATGTGTAATCTAAAAGGCTTCAACTTTTCTTTTCACATAAGTAGGTGAAATTTGCAGGCAAAGGCGTTATTCCAGAGTGAATCAAGCCTTCAAAATTTCAGGCGGCTCCATCCAAGGGAGGTTATACAGGGAAGATGTAAAGCTTGTTTTGTTTTTTAAATGTCTCTAACTTTTTGATTTTCTTCCAGATCTGGATGCAGATTAGAGGCATGATTGCCCCTTCGGATAGAATTAAGCCTGCCAAATTTTAGAAAGAGAGGTGCAGCGATTTTCCTGCAAAGGGAGGCTTAGGTAGGGAAATAAAAATCACATTCCCTCTGCCCCTTTTTTATTGGGAATCGCTATGAGAAATGGAGACATGAGGGATGTGCTCTTGGGCAAGAAACTGCCAAAGTTCAGACAAATTGTTCCACTGGCTATTGTGCTACATGATTTTGGTTAACAAAACAAAACAAAACAAAAAAACACCTGGGAAAATCCATTTTTCTCTCACAGCTGTTTCCTGAAAGTACTCTCCATGAAAGAGAGAGAGAGCGCATAGGCCCTGGGTGCCTGGGCACCCACAAAATTTTCACTGTGTGTTCATGCTGCAGTGGGGGGCTCCGTCAGGCCCTCCTGTTGTGATGGCAACGTGTGACATCATGAGCTGCGTGTGATGTCATACTTGCCCACTGGGCATCCACAATGTTGGGTGGAACCATGTTGGGTAGAACCAACATTGTTAATCTGTTTTTTTAGGAAAAAGCTTCCCTAGTCAGCTTGGCTTCATTTCTGAGGAAAAACAAAGAAATGAATGACTTTTAGGTGGTGAACTGAAGGCACAGCTGCACTCAGGAACTTCAGGAGACCTTGAGATGCCTTGTTAATGGCAGGATCTGACTTGGAAATTTGAGAATCTTCCACGAATCACCCCAATTCACACCATAATTTGGGGTACACACAGAGCTAATGCACACCCTTAGTAAATATCATATGAGAAATACTCACAAAGAGAAAGTGCCATCTGCAGGAATTAAATCCAAATCCACATTAAGCAGAGCCAGCACAGGACTGAGCAGGAGAGAAAGTGATGGGTTAGATGAAATATGAAGGATCCCACTCTGCCTACGCCATATTTTGGCCTGGGTCCCCTGTTCCGAGATCCCAATCACATGTCAGATTCCCCCCACCCATTTTTTTTACTCCAAGCGTTGGCACTCTGCTGAAATGACTGGGTTATTTCATTGCTGCACACTATAAAAATGGCCAAGTTACCCTTATGAATAGATCATTTGAATAATGCCAATTTAAAACATGATCAAATAATAGTCTGTATTTAAATAGCCCTTAAATAAGGATTATGCAATGTTTTCAATAGCCGGTTTAATTAACTGAAATGAATGCTGATTGCAATGGGGAATATCTTTTTACAGAACCCCAGGCTACATTTTGCTGTGTGTGTGTGTGTGTGTGGACTACCTCAAGAGCTTTTCGTGCATTCAAGAAACCGTAAGAATAAGCCTTGCCATCTATGTAGTTGTTTGAAGTGTTTAAAGCACAATCCACACACATTATATAGGTATTTCTGTAGGTATTCCTTACAGTAGGGATAGCTAACCTGTAGCCCTCCAGATATTATTGGAATACAACTTCCATCATCCATGACAATTGGCCATGCTAGCTGGAGCTCATAGGAACTGGAGTACAACAACAATTAGAGGACCACAAGCTAGCCACCCCTGCCTTATGGCATCCTTGTACTTTCATCACCAGCGGTGGACTTTTCCTTCTCCACACCATGATTCCCCCTCCTAGGCTCTACCTTCTTGTTTGAGGAGTGGACAACCTTACAGGCGCAGCCTACAGCCCTGAAGCCACCCACACCACCCATGGCTTCTTACCTCATGTGGTGCCTGGATCAGTGATTAGGCCTGGGGGAATCAGAAGTGTCTGGTGGGGTTTTGTCCCTTGTGGGTGTCAGGCTCAAAAGGAACTGCCTCTGGGTGTTTTGTTCCAGCCCTGGGGGCTCCAAACTCCCAGTGTCAGGTTTGACATCTGAATCCATGTGATCTCCTCCTCTTTGTCTGAGTTCTCTCTACTACTAGAGGCTGGGGTCAAGACACATCCACTCCTGGCAACATGTTGTTTTCCTTTAAAATATCTGTCATTGACTGAAACAGTATTTTCTTAGCAGACACATCTGGAGCTGTGTCATTGGGGGGGAAACCCAAGTTTGTAGCATGTGGGCAATTTTTGGGTGAAAATTCTAAAGTCGGTGGATTGCCAGTGGACCACAGGCAGGTTTTTGTCTTCTGCATAGCTGTTTGTCCCTCTTCCTGCTGGGTAGAAGGAAGCAGACTAAATTATTCAAGATGAGCAAAGATTTGCCATTTTACTTATGCAGCACTGTTTATGTAGGTCACAGAATGCAGCCTTTTATGGCAGAGAGTTTGGGCTCCCTTGCCACAAAATCAGAAAAATGGGTTTGGTTTGGTTTTCAGTGCAGAATGTACAAAAAATACCCATAACTTTGAAAAGTCTCTCTACCCATGAGGTAAACTAAAGCCTGCTTTTGCAGCTTTATGGGTTCATTTGGAAGAGACTGAGATATGAATTAGCCATGAATCTCATCTTCGAGGATCAGGTCAGACTAATGTTCGTTCAACAGATGATCTTCCTCATTATTTAGTATATGGTGCTCCAAGTGCCAACTTTGGAAATGACCCGCTAGGGCCATTCAGGGGCTCCATTTCAGGTTCCCACAGGAGTGGAGAGAGATTTAAGTGACAAGGAGAGAGCACCGAAAAATCCAAAGGCCTACTGTTGGCATTAAGACAACAAAACAAAACCAAACCATGAAGGGGAAGCAAAAGAAGCTCCTTGTTGCATTGATCATTCCACCTTCCCCTTGTTTGCTATAACTTGTGTGGTTGGGAGGCTTTTTTCTACTCCTGCAATTAAGGACTCTGAAAAAGCACAGCTCAAAATCACATGACCAGTGGAAACAGTTTTATACCAAGTCATACGGTCAGTCCATCTAGTTCAGTATTGTCTGCATTGTCCATCGGAAGCTCTCCAGACATCTCTCCCAGCTGTACCTGGAGACAGAGATGGGCAAACTTGTCAATTCTGAGTTCTCTCCATTCCTCATTTTTCCCATTTTCAATTCAGCTCTCCACATTTCCCCATCAGTTTACATTTTTAAAAGCCCACAAAAATTCATCAGTGTGGATTTCTCCTAATATGCGTTTTTTGCCTAATATGCCCATTTTGCAGAGCAATTTCCCCTTAAGGCATTACTTTTCCCTTATGTATCTGAAGACTTACAAAGTACAGTGGTACCTCGAGTTACAAATGCTTCAGGTTACAGACGCTTCAGGTTACAAATTCTACTAACCTGAAAGAGTTACCTCAAGCTGAGAACTTTGCCCCAGGATGAGAACAGAAATCGTGTGCCGGCGGCGCAGCGGCAGCAAGAAGCCCCACTAGCGAAAGCACGCCTCTAGTTAAGAACAGTTTCAGGTTAAGTACGGACCTCCGGGAACAAATTAAGTTTGTAACTAAGGTACCACTGTATGTACTTACTAGCTGGTACATGCAGAGGCAGACTTTGGTAATAGGTGTCCTGAGAGAGGACAAAATTTGGAAGCCCACCACCAAATATTTCTTATTTTCACAATCATTTGTTTTGGTACAGTTGCTTTTTAATGGATCTTCTCAGTAGGCACCTGTGTAAATATAGGTTTGTTGTTGTTGTTGTTTGCCCCCACATCTTGGCACCCTGTGGTGGTTGGGGGGGAACCTCCTGTATTGACCTAAATCTGGTGCTAGTACATGCATGAAAATTACAGCTAGTAAAGTTAGGGAATGGTTTATAACAGCAAATGCTGTTTCCCATCAACTCTGATCAATACTAAATTGATTGCATAAGGAAAGAATATTAGTATATTAATCAGGTGTTGTCTTTGGCTGTGTTTTGAAGCCTATCCGTCTGTCTGTCTGCCTGCCTGCCTGCCTGTTAACTTTATATATTTCTGGCTTTTATTACCTACTTGGGTAAAATATTCTCATTTTACACAGCATTACTTAAGCAATCTGGCAAGGTGGTTGATTCACCAGCCACATTCTGATTATCAATTGGATCAATATTCCTCGACTGCAGGAGGCCTTGTTTTTGTCATTTCTGTGGGACCTATTTATAGCTTTGTGCTAATGAGATGCCCATTAATCCCCCTCTACATGACGTGCTTGCATTACATAATGCCACTTAGTTCGTCGTCAACGTGTTCTTCAAAGCCATAGCTCCAATGTCATATTTTCCCATCCCTCATGCTCCCCACCAAGGTTGGGGGGGGGAGTAGTTCCTCCTGATCAAAAGTAATGTCATCGGAAACTACAAAGCAAATCTAGAATGCAGTTTGAAAGCATAAGTGCTGATGTTGTGGCTAAATTCAAAATGAAAGCAATTCACGGTATGGAAAAATGCCTTGGGGATGGGGGCATGGGAGTCATTTCATCCAGCAACCCACTTCCCAGTGGTTGAGTTTCCCACTTCCCCAGTTCAGCTTCCTCCTTATGTAGGCCTGCAGGAAAGTATACACAGATGCCAGGCAGCAGACGCATTTTTGGCAGCCCAGGTAACTGTTAGGATTCTTGCTCCGTGCTTGCAGTCATGGGATTGTTTTCTATCACATGACGGTGTATGTTTTCATTCCACATAGTGGGAAGCGACGGAAACAGGATGTTTTGGTATTATTATTATTATTATTAATAATAATAATAATAATAATAATTTTTATTTATACCCCGCCCTCCCCAGCCAAGGCCGGGCTCAGGGCGGCTAACAAGCAATGATAAAAACAAGTTGAATGAATACAACTTAAAAACAAGATTAAAATACAATTAAAATACTGAAACATTAAAATATTAAAATGCAGCCTCATCACAGGAGGAGAAAGGAAAAGAAAAAAAAAGAAAGAGGGGGAGGGAATCAAATTGGCTCCAAGCCAAAGGACAGGTGGAACAACTCTGTCTTACAGGCCCTGTGGAAAGAAATCAGATCCTGCAGGGCCCTGGTCTCATGAGGCAGAGCGTTCCACCAGGCCTTTTGAAAAGACCCTGGCTCTGGTTGAAGCTAATCTAACTTCCTTAGGGCCTGGGACCACTAGGGTGTTGTGGGACTATTGTCCTTTGTTCTCTCTCTTTGCTGTTTGATGAGAAAGAGGAAGGAGCTAAGTCAGAATGCTCCGAATGTATTATATGTAAATAAAGTAGATTAGCCAAAATGCTGTGCTACTGAGTTCTGTTACGCAAACTGCAAATACTCTGCAGGATCCCTGAGCATGCTAATGCCTTTTGATATCAGTCACTGAGATGTTTGGGCTGGAGAAAGCTTTTGAAGCTCCCGAATGACCGACTAGGAGGGAGAGAACATGCCAGTTGGGCATGTGTCTCTACCACGGTCCTACACATGAGTAGGACGATCCTAACAGTAACTACATCTGCAAAGTTGCAGGTTTGTCATGTTCTACAGGAGAAGCAGTGAGTGGAAGTTGCTTAACCATCCTCTTACCTACTGTTTTTTCCCTGAACTCCCCCAACCACTATGAGATCCAGCGTCGAGGGCCTCCTGGTAGTTCTCTCATTGCAAGAAGTGAGGTTACAGGGAACCAGACAGAGGGCCTTCTCGGTAGTGGCGCCCACCCTGTGGAACACCCTCCCTTCAGATGTGAAGGAAATACGCAGCTATCCTATCTTTAAAAGACATCTGAAAGCAGCCCTGTTTAGGGAAGTTTTTAATATTTAATGCTGTATTGTTTTTAACACTCAATTGGGAGCCACCCAAAGTGGCTGGGGAAACTCAGCCAGATGAGTGGGGTATAAATAAATTATTATTATTATTATTTATTATTATTATTATTATTATTATTATTATTATTATTATTCAAATGGTCACTGCAAACATACGTCTAGGCACCTCATTTGGGGAATGTGATGAAGGGGTTTCGGGGCAAATGCAGCAGGATAGGAAAGGGTTAAGTACCCCCTGCTTCTCACCCAAAAATTGCTCCCAGCTCATTGCCCTGTAATGCAGACATTCCCAAATGCAATTTCCGCCAACAATGAGTTTCACCCTCATTTGAGTACCATCGGGATAAATATAAGATTGACTTCTGCTATAGCTTATTATTGCAAATGAAATCTGTTCTCTCCCCCCCCCCCCCCCGCTTCACCACCACGTCCTTATTCCAAGATGGTGGTGTAAAACTACAACCAGATCCAAACTAACTATTCTTGAAAAAAATAGGTTATCATAAAATTGTAGAGTTGGAGGGACCCTGAGGATCATCAAGTCCAACCCCTTGAAATGCAGGAATACGCAGCTGTTCCATACAGGGATTGAACCTGCAACCTTGGTGTTATCAGCACCACACGCTAACCAGCTGAGCTATCCTTTGTCAACATGGTGCTCTCCGGATTTTGGGAGGGACTACAAATGGTTGTGCTGGTTGATTCTATTGGAGAACCCCAGGTCACCAAAAGCTGAAATAGGTATAGAGGAATCACTATTTGCCTGCAGAAGTCCTATTGAATGGTTTCCAATTAATGGAGCTGCTGCGTCATGCATCCTGAACTGAGGAGCACAGATTGGGGGGGGGGGGAACAGTGGGGGGTTCCCTTCCATATCTTTAAATATTTATGAGAATGAAAGGGAAGATCTTCCTTGATGTTTAATCATTTTAAAGCATCGCTGGTCAGTCTACCTCTTCCACCTGGAAATGACACTTCAGGGAGCGATACGAAACAGGATGACTGCAGGAGCCCATGCTGAGCTCGGTCCTTTCTCCTTCCCCTTGGGCTCTCAGCTGAACTCTGGAAATGCCGTGCCCTGTCCATCTCTATTAAGCATGCAAGCATAACGAGATGAAATACACAATTTGGAGTGTGTGCCTAATCTGTTAAAAACAGTCGCCACGATCTGCAGATGGTTCGGATATATTTGCTCTCATTACCTGCAAATCACAACCTTGGGATAAATAAGAGGGCTTCGACTTCTCATCCTCTTCCTTTTATCTTTATGCTGCAGGCTTTGTAAGTGCTACATTTTCTCATCATTTTTGCTCTAGATTGGATTTGGAAACTCATGCAAATGTGCAAGAGAGACTAAATAAATTCATGACTTGATGCTCATTAAAATCCAATTTTATATTTGCATGCTTAAAAAAAATTTGACGTGTGGCTTTGCATTAACCCCAGCCTGCAGCGAGAGCCACTTTTGGGAGTCCAAGAGGTTGAATTCATAATCTCCTGCTCAGTAAATGAAGGTGCCAATAGAAGCTCTCATTCGGTGAAGCACTTTAAATATGTATGTTCCTGCCTTGATATATTTAAAAGCAACCAAGGAAGGGAAGAAAGAAAGAAAGAAAGAAAGAAAGAAAGAAAGAAAGAAAGAAAGAAAGAATTGCCCATAATATTCATTTATATTTATCATTTTCAACTGTTGGGTTTGGGAAACACGAAACTCATTAATGCCACTGAAGCCTTTATCTTTTTGAATGCCTTTGAAGTCTGACAACAGCAGCAACATTCTATATTGTGTTTGTGTCTAGCCTTTCGATTATTTAGGGTAATGGGAAGAGGGATCTCTGTCTACGTGAATGGTTCATTTCACAAAAGCGGCACTAAAGACCAAAGAAATAAACCAAGCCCCAGTTTTGTGAAAACTGGACCAGTGTTTATGTAGGGAGTCATGGACGTTCCAGTAACCCATCAAATAGATACTGTTGTTCTAGTAGTGCAGCAATTATTCTATCTCTGGTGCTATCTAATTGACTTTCTAGCGTGGGTGTGGTTAACTATTGGCTCGATATCCAAACTAGGCAATATCAGGATAGAGAAGGGGAAAAGCAGGCTGAATGCTTATCAGTGGCATAGCGTGGGTTGCCAGTGCCTGGGGCCACACAGGGGTGTGGGTGGAAGGGAGGGAGGGAGGGAAACAAACAGAATGCGCAAGCACATTCAACTGCCTAATGCTGTCTGCATCATCCAGGAGATTGCAGTGGCAGAGATAAGGAAAGAAGAGTTGTTCTGCTGTCTGGAGAGGTCTCTTCCTGGTTCACATGGAGAAGCAGTTTTCAATGGAGCCCAGTGACAGAAGCATGAAGCTGTATTGAGGCAGCACCAGGTGTTGAAATTTTGTGCCCCTAGCCATTTTGCTCTCAACGCCACTGCCCCTTTGCCCCCCCCCCCACTACGCCACAGATGCCTATGGCAATACACATCTCAAAATGTATGCTCATCAGCTTTGCATTACTGTCACCAAGGTGTGCAACCCAGGGCACATCCCAGTTTGGGTGGCTAGTGATACATTGTCAAAAAAGAGGGCCAAAGAGGACACCAATACACATATAGTGATTTATATGGATAGAGTCGATTTGAGAAATGATTACTATAATTTAAACAGAAATACACTGGATCTCACCATAGTGGGGAAGACACCAGATGACTTGTGTTCCTGTCTCAATCTGCGGACCAGGTGCTGCCAACTATGGATGGTGGGCAGGTTAAAGGCTCTCCCTTTTCATGGTTCAGACCAGACTTGGACTGGACAGCCCTCAACAGGAGGACACCTTTCAGATAGAGGGTTGTCCTCTGGCAGTCCTTCAGATTAGAGAACTGGCCTCTGCAGAGTGAGACCTGTGGCCACCACAGTCCCAACCACAACCAGGCAACATGCCAGCTCTTCACTTAATGCAACTGCATTAAGGGGCGGGGGAATAAGAATACCACAAGTGCAGAAGAACTCCAAGGCACCTTGCAGAATTTCCATGTATATGCAGGAAAGCCAGGAGGCATAGAACATATAACCATGAGAGTAAACGGATGTGTTCTATAAATTCATAATTGTAGGTGATCATTCAGGCACTCTGTATTTATCTGCAGGTTGTATCTAACAAAGCAATCCTGTTAGCACAAGGACTTATGCCGCCATAACAATATTTCTTCTCCTTCTCCCACCCACCTCAAATACGCTCTGGAGGGTTGGAGGAACCTCAGAATGGATTGGGGTATGTGGGGTGCACAAGGAGAGGAAGTCCCATTGCCCAAGTGGAAGTCCTTGTGTTAAGCGGACAACTCTCATACAACCTCACATAGGCATGTGGGTACTGGTTGTGTGAGCTGGAGGTATGCATTCATAAAAGGAAATAGCTGGGTCCATGTGTTGTGTTGGTGAGCAGAGGGAGGAGGGCTTCCTTCCTGCAGTTGCACCCAACTTTTGGCATCTAGCCTTTGGGGAGTTTGCCATGAGGCCGTGGTCCTCAGGCCAAAACAAAAAAAGTGGCTCCCCACCCCTGGTTCAGGGAAAGCATGCTTTTATTACAGCAGAGCCTTTCTGGAGAAGCTCAGAGGTCCACCTAATGGTGGCTAAATTTCTAACAGTGACCAGCCACATCCTTCTTAGGAAGCTCACAAGCAGGCCATGATAGCAATAGCTCTCCCAGTGGTACCCTCCCTCCATCAATCTGGCTTGAGCAAAGTCAATACTTTGACAACATGAAATCTATTACCAAGAAAACCTGTCTGAAGATGCCATGGCACTTTCCCATTTCAAAGGCATATTTCTTCCCTAAGACCCATTTATCATGGAACGGAAGCTGGTCCAATAAAGAGCATCAACAAACTAAGTATGTCTCTTCCATTCATCTCAGAATTTTGAACTTGTCGGGTTGTCAGAGCTTTCACCTTTGATTAATATATGTCCTCTGGAGTATTAATTTGTGTTTATGAAAGCATTTTGGATGAAATTGCTGTGCAGTGTTATGTTAAATGACCTTTTAAAATGCCTTGATACTGAAAAGAAACTTTTTATGCTGTTGATGTTGATTTTTTTATTCCACCCTTAATGCAGCGGGTCACTGCTTTTGTACCATGTCAAACTTGTTTTTGTTTTCAGACTCCCATTTTATTTCCCATTAAGCTCTCCCTATTGTAAATTCTTGCTAGTAATTCCTAACAGGCTCCATAATTTCCCTTGACCACAGAATATTTCTGGAATGCTTTCAGTTATAATCTGAAATTCCTTACAACAATCCTGTAATGTAGTTTAGGCTGAATGATGGTGATTGGGCCAGGGAGTGTCATGGCTGAATGTGGGTCTGAAACTAGGGCCCCCTTGTTAGAATTCCTGCTCCATGATTACAGTCATCAGATTTTTGTCTATCACATGACAGTGTGTGTTTTGACTCCACAAAGTGGGAAGTGATAGAGACAGGATGTTTGTGTTACTGTGTTCCGTGAAGTGGGACTATTGTCCTTTGTTCTTTTTCTCTTTGCTGTCTGATGCTAGAGAGAGAAGGAGCCATGTTGCAGTGCTCCATGTGTGTTTATATGTAAATAAAAGTAGATTAGCCAAAATGCTGAGTTGCTGAGGTCTGTTACGCAAACTGCACAAACTCTGCAGATCCCTAAGTGTGCCGGTGGCGGCTGGCATCGGTCACTGTGATGTTCAGGCAGAAGAAAGATTTTGAAGCTCCCGAACGAGCGACCAGGAGGGAGAGAACATGCCAGTTGGGCATGTGTCTCTACCAGGGTCCTACTTGAGTGTAGGCTGAACTCCTGACACCCCTAACCCAACATTCTATTATTGTTGCTCTTGTTATTTATTTCATTAATGAATCACTTCCCATGAGACATCTCAAAACCATTTGCAATATAATAAAAACATACCTAGAACAATTGCTAATGTAAAAACCTGCTAAAACATTTGAACATTTGGAAACATTGGGTTGTTTTCAGCTAACTTCTAGTCAGAGTAGACCCACTGAAAATAACCTATGTTGATTGATTTCCATGGATCTACTCTGCGAAGACGTTCAATGAAACAATTCAAAACACCACCACCACACAAATTAAGCTCAAATCTGATGCAGATCTCAATGGATATAAAAGTCACCACTTGGAATCTTCTTGAAAGGGGAGCATCTTCAACAGGCAACGACAAGGACAACAGAGAAATAAATCTAAAGCATACACCACCCTTTCCAAACTTTGGTACCCCAGATATTATTGGACTCCAACTTCCATCATCCCTCGTCAACATCCCTGTAGTCCAACAACATTTAGGGACTCTACATGGGGAAAGGCTGTGCTGGGTCACACAAAGCTCTCTCACATTTCCCCTCCTTTCAGAAAGGAGCCATTACAAAACTGTACCTGGGGACCCAATTCAGAAAACCTTCATTATTAGGTAAACGTTTATATCCTACCATTAAGTTTAATTATACTGTTAAAGGGAGGCAGATCATGCAGAGACCTGTAAGTGTGGAGGCCCACATTTGCTTCTCTTAGCAACTACCCCCAACTCTTGGGGATTGTTTTGCTGTGGCAAACCAAGGCATTAGGAGAAAGAGGCCCTTCTCTCCAAATCTTCTCTAGTAAATCTGTTTGTTCTCCTCCATTAGACTTCAAGTGCTTTGGAGAGTCGGGGCCATAATTCCCCCATCAACCTCCTTTTGCTTGATTATTTTGGCAAATATTTAATTAGGACATTTCCACATCTATCTCTGTGGGGCAATTCAGGAGATAATTCTCTAATAATTTATTTAGTCATGTACCAGCATAAGGGTTGTGAACTGCATTATAACAATTTCATTTTCAACTCGCCTCATTAATAATCAGAGACAGTTCAAAGCCTTGATGATTCTGACCTTAAGGTTTCATGAGATCTTGAAATTTCTTCTTTTGCCTTGAAAAGCAAAAAGCCAATTCCCTCCTGTGCCCTTAAGTGTTTGGTGGGAAATACTTTTCTGATTTCCTCTATTGCTCTGTCTCACATTTGCCTGTAGGCTGAGTTAAGACATATCATTAGCAGTGGTAGGAAAAGCTCAAAGAAATGTGTGGCATGGACCAATCTGGTTCCCCAGCTTACATTATACATGACTGTGGTCAAAAGAGGAGAGCTGCAATATGATGAATAGATGGAATGATTGCCCAGTAGCATTTTCCTCTTGTCCTTGTCTTCTTCTGGGATTCATGAAAGAGGAGATTACGAATGCAAGTGCCTCCACTATGGGTCTGGCTCTGCCTTCCTGATGCCAAGAATCAGGCAGTTCATGGTGGCTATTCTGCCTGGTGGCAGTATGTATGTATGTATGTATGTATGTATTATTTTAAAAAATATATACCACTGCATCATAGAATTGTAGAGTTGTAAGGGACCCTGAGGGTCTTCTAGTCCAACCCTCTGCAATGCAGGAATCTTGTTTTTAAAAATCACAGCGGTTTTTTTTTAAAAAAGATAAAGGACCCCTGGACGGTTAAGTCCAGTCAAAGGTGACTATGGGGTTGCAGTACTCATCTTGCTTTCAGGCTGAAGGAGCTGGAGTTTGCCCACAGACAGCTTTCTGGGTCATGTGGCCAGCATGACTAAACTGCTACTGGCACAACAGAACACCATGACGGAAACCAGAACGCATGGAAACGCTGTTCACCTTCCCCCCGCCGCAGAACCTATTTATCTACTTGCACTGGTGTGCTTTGGAACTGCTAGGTTGGCAGGAGCTGGGACAGAACAACAGGAGCTCACCCCGTCACACGGATTCGAACTGCCGACCTTCCAATTGGCGGTTTACAACAATATACGGTAAAAATATAAAGCCACACAATAAAATCATAAAAAACACAATGCAAGAAATATATGGCTACAACCAAAAGTGGCGTTCCTGCCTTGAGCCCTACCCACTGTAAATTTAATAAAGTGTTGATGTCATGGCACAGAGTACAATTTGCTGCATGTTGTGTAGAGGGTGAAGAAGACATGTTCAACATTTTATTGTGATTCGGCTTATCTCAGTAACATGGTGTAGAGGTTTAATTGCTTTTCCTGACGTGTTGTGTGCATATCTTGCATCTCTTGTATAACCTTGTCCACTCCTCTTCTTATTTCACCAAGCTGACATCAGAATTGAGATGGCAGCAAATGTGGTGCCACTGGACTGCTCCATGCAGCTATAGTCATTTCACAGAACCCCAGATTCCTATTTTAGTAAACAGAAAAGTGGCATTGCCCGTCCTGGATAAGTATAAGAGCATAATGTCAGGGACTAGGCAGAGGAGAAATGGTGGAGACTGCCTCCCCAGCCTGACCCTTCCAGAGAAGAAGAAGACAGTTCAGAATTACAACCGGCATTTGAGGGAGGTCACAGCTCAGAGGCAGATGAGGGGGGAAGTTGGGAAATAATGGGAGAGGAAGAAGAAGAAGAGGGAGCACCAGGAGGGCAACAGATGATGGACGCAGTGTCTTTAGAAAGCATTCCAGACCCCCAGTCTCCCAGAACCTGGTGAGCCTTGAAAGTAGTAGAGCAAAGAGCTCAGAAGCAGAGGGTCCTCAGCGCCACCTGTAGGGGAGATGATGACAATGATGAATGAGGAAGTGGGAGAAAACAGGGGGTTGAGAGTTACTCGGAACAATGCCATTATCCCAAGAAGCTGTGTTCCAAGCCACTCTCTGTAAATACAGTGGAACCTTGTGTTACATACTGTCTTCCTTACGAATGCTTCGGGTAACGAGCTCCGCTAACCCGGAAGTAGATGCTGCTTGTTGTGAACTTTGCCCCGGAATAATAATAATATAATATTAATTTATTATTTATATCCCGCCCATCTGGCTGGGCTTCCCCAGCCACTCTGGGAGGCTTCCAACAAAATATTAAAATACGGTAATGCATCAAACATTAAAAGCTTCCCTAAACAGGGCTGCCTTCAGAAGTCTTCTGAAAGTCTGCTAGTTGTTGTTCTCTTTGACATCTGGTGGGAGGGCATTCCACAGGGCGGGTGCCACTACTGAGAAGGCCCTTTGCCTGGTTCTCTGTAACTTGGCTTCTCGCAGTGAGGGAACCGCCAGAAGGCCCTCAGCGCTGGACCTCAGTGTCCAGGTAGAACGATGGGGTTGGAGACGCTCCTTCATATATACTGGACCGAGGCAGTTGAGGGCTTTAAAGGTCAGCACCAACACTTTGAATTGTGCTTGGAAACATACTGGGAGCCAATATAGGTCTTTCAAGACCAGTGTTATGTGGTCTTGGCGGCCGCTCCCAGTCACCAGTCTAGCTGCCGCATTCTGGATTAGTTGTAGTTTCCGGGTCACCTTCAAAGGTAGCCCCACGTAGAGCGCATTGCAGAAGTTGCGTGCCAGCAGCGGGAGGCCCCAGTAGCGAAAGCGTGCCTCATGTTAAGAACGGTTTCAGCTTAAGAACGGACCTCCAGAACAGATTAAGTTCATAACCGGAGGTACCACTGTATTGAATAAAAAGCAGATGGTAAGAGCTTTTCCTTGTCTTGTATGTTCCTGGCAACCAGCCATGGAAGTTGCTTACTGCCGCCTGACACATAAGAAGCTCACCGCTGGATCACGCCAAAGACCCATCTTATGCAGCATCCTGCCCTCACTGTGGCCAACCCATATATCTGCAGGAAGACAAGAAGCAGGACCTGAGCCAGTCTTCCCACTTGTGCATCCCATCAATCAGAGACAGGCTGCCTCTGATGATGGAGGTAGGACATAGCCATCAACACTGGTCTTGACCTCCATGAATTTGTCTAACCCCCCCCCCCCATTACAGCTGTTCTATTTGGACGTTATCACTGCATCTTGTGGGGGTGGGCTCTATGGATATGCACAGCCCCCCACCCCCATGGATCAGATCTGGTGAGGGCATCAGGTTGACCTGAATGGAGGGGAGAGGGTCTAGGGAGAGCATGATCTCTTCAGGATCACTAGTGACTGAATAGTAGATGTTGGAGCAATTACACCCTTAGTTGGTGTAGTTCCATCTAACTCTATTCACCTGTCGGCTCTCCCATACTTCTTATCATGGTGAGGCGTTTTTGGTTTTAAAGAGGTAAGACTAGTTCAATTTATTGGGTTGGTATTCGAGGGTGTGGTTCCTTGCTTTTGTTGAATAGTCAGCACATAACAAGAGGTTAGCTAAAGGAGTGGTGTGGCCTGATCCATTCCTATCCTCTGTGAATACGGCTAGAAAGATATTTCACCCCCCTGAGCTCACAACTGCTTTCTGGACAGGTGGTCTTGTCTAAATAATAGTTGTGGAAGATGTTAAAGTCTTCTGTGAACTGCATCTTGCCTCATCTGTTATCAGTTTTTATGTTCTATTTTAAGGTGGCATTTAACTGAGTTTTACTCAGAATATATACGGAACAACATGCTAAATTGATCATTAATAATAATCTCACAGGACTTAAAAAAAATTAAAGATCACAGTAGGCTCAATATAACCCTACGACATGCAGATATTTTAAAGATAAACTGCGGGAAAAGATCCTTTGTTATATAACCCAAAACCGAGGTGGAGGGAAGTCAATTAGTTATATGTTGTATTTGTTTTTTTTCTTTGCAATTTAGTTTCGTTGTTTGTTATATATATTTTTTCTTTTCTTTTTCTTTTGTGATGAATTTGTCTTGTGCGTATTTGTGTGTTATGAAAATTAATAAAGAGAATTTAAAAAATAATAATAATAATCTCACAGACAGAATAGGCCCACTGAAATTAATGAACGTGACTAAGTTAGGGCTATTGATTTCAATAGGTCTACTCTAAGTAAAACTTACTTGATTATCACCCTTCATTTATACGCGTGCAAAACATGTAAAGTTTGCTATTGTTGTTTGATGTTTGTTAAAATTCAGAAATCGTGTTCAGCATTAAGCAATGATCAGGTGGAACATTAATTTTGGAACAGCTGTGTTTAAAGACAGGATTCAGTTAAAATGTTTTTTGCCTGAAAGTCAATATATGGATTCCTTCACTCCGTTCCCCTTCTAAATCACCATTGCTAGTCACCCCTCAAGCAACAAGTGATTCTCAAAATGCAAATAAAGTATGCCAGCAGCAGATAACCAATCCAATATTTCTGGAACGTCCTAGGCCACATTCAAACTGTCCAGAGGCATGTCTGCTTAAAGATCTGTGGTGGTGAAAAAGAGAATATCGCAGTCAGATGTTGTTGCTTTTTTGTAAAACCGTTTAACGCATGAGTGACTATAAGTATGGTTCAGACAGGTAGACACTTATCAAAAAGTCATTACTGGTTATGTCAACGTAGCAACAGCAATCTGCAAGAAAGGTGCTCTGGCACAGAGTGCACTTTAAATTTATTAATATTGCATAGCTGATATTGTATGCTGATGTTAATATTATGTGTTCCTATGGACTCTTAAAAGTCTTTGCTTTGCTCATTTGTTAGTATTTTTTTTATTTGTATAACATGCTCTCTGTGACCATGTTTAATGCAGAACGTGTCATGGTTAATGACATCACTGAGGGGGCACCCCTAGATTGCAGCTTTGGGTGCTGAAATTTCAGGGTTAACCTGGCTACTCAATATGATAATGAAGAAACCAAATGACGCAGTGAGAGAAGGGAGAATGCAACATGTTGTGTTGGACAGCAGCATTGTGATTACCTTAATGCATACATGGCCAAACTTGGCCCTCCAGCTGTTTTGGGACTACCGTTCCCATCATCCCTGACCACTGGTCCTGTTAGCTAGGGATGAAGGGATTTGCAGTCCCAAAACAGCTGGAGGGCCAAGTTCGGCCATGCCTGTTTAATTCCACCTTTATAAGATTTTTGGCTTTCCAGATTCTCCTTATAATCCAAGTAGTTATAGATGACATCAGGCATAGCCAATGCAGAGGCCATCAGACGCTGTTGAACTACAATTCCAGACCCTCCAAGTGTCCCTATTTTCCAGCGACAGTCCTGGATTTACAGAAGCCATCCCGGTTTCCAATTTGATCCTGGAATGTCCCATTTTTTTCTTGGGACATCCCTACTTTCACTGGAGAAATATTGGAGGGTATGGAGTTATGTGACCCCCGAACCAAGGAAATAAGTAACTATACAACCTTTAGAAGACATCTGAAGGCAGCTCAGTATAGGGAAGTTTTTTAAGGTTTAATGTTTTATTATATTTTCATATATGTTGTGGCTGGGTCAACCCAGTCAGATGGGCAGGGTATAAATAATAAAATTATTAGTATTACTATTATTATGGAACAGGACATCCCTATTCTCATTGGAGAAATGTTGGAGGGTATGCAATTCTCATCCTCACTGACCATTGACCATGCTTTCTGGGGCTGATGAAAGTTGAAATCCGATTACATCTAGAGGGTTCATGTTGGCTCTGCCCACATTAAATTGCATAATGTAATGGATTAATGCAACAAATATGTTGCAAACTCATGTGTCATGTGAGCACCCAGAACCAAGATCCACTGCAACTTCACGACACATGATACGCCAAGGATTGCTTTTGCAACTGTGTGAAATGAGCCAAGGATTATTAAACTGCAGATGCCATTAATTGAACATGGAGACATGTGTTCTGTCACCGAGGCAGCCGCTTAACTAGAGTTGCCAGTGGAATTTACAGAAACGTTTGTCAGAATTTCAGAATTATTATTTTTTTAAAAAAATTAAGAACTCTGTGTTCTTTATCTGAGACCCTTCTCTGTGTGCCCATTCTGAGGGAGAGGTAGAAGGTAGAACAGGCCTTCTCAAGAGTGGCCCCCCAGTTGTGAGATGATTTCCTCAGAGAGGCACACCTGGTGCCTTCGCTATCTGTTTTTAGGTGCCATGTAGAATTATTTGCATTTGCCCAGGCCTTTGGATATCAATGCCCTGCATATTTTTAGTGGTGTGGTGTTCAGTTTGATGTGCTATTTTATATCATTGTGAGTATCACAGCTTGTCTAATTCTTGTTTTTTATCTATTTCAGTCTTTCTCTTCGTAAGTCACTAATAATATTGATAACAACTTAATGATGGTGATAACAGAATTCCAGTACAATTATTTTCAGAGATAAGTGAAATTTTGCCAATAGGATTAGTGAAATTTATTAGTGTACAGTGGTACCTCGGGTTAAGTACTTAATTCGTTCCGGAGGTCTGTTCTTAACCTGAAACTGTTAACCTGAAGCACCACTTTAGCTAATGGGGCCTCCTGCTGCCACCGCACCGCCAGAGCACGATTTCTGTTCTCATCCTGAAGCAAAGTTCTTAACCCAAGGTACTATTTCTGGGTTAGCGGAGTCTGTAACCTGAAGCGTATGTAACTTGAGGTACCACTGTACAAGTGTTGCAACTTGCACTTTAACCAGCTTACTCTGTTACGTCTTCAGAGCGGGTATTTTTTTAAACCATACATCTCCTAGGGACCCTATCTTTCATAATACATCCCTGTCTTGATCTATGTATCAAAGGATCCCTATACAAACTTGAAGGAAAAGAAAATTGACAGTGTGTTGAAAAACTGCATATGGAGACAAATAATTTCCTGGATCAGTTCCCTTAGGAAATGAGGGACATGGAGCATTTTCCTTTCTTCTTTCATCTCCTGGAATATCATGTTGTCATTTAGAATCTGGAAAATACACAAAATACACATTCCGCCAACCCACATATTGATCACAAGCCTCACATGATTTCAGCAAGTGTGAGTTTCCTTTTGAGGCCTTCCTCCCTGCTGCTGCACAAATGCTCATTGTGATTCAGATCTCCACTCCCCTGTACTCTTTGTTGTACCTCTGTGATGCTATCCCTCTGTGCTTTCCCCAAAAACCAGCATACATTTAAAACACCCGAGGTGCATACCTATAGAAGGCGGCATATTAGATTGGTCCTGAGCTTCTGTCATCTTTAAGAAGGCCATATAAATCTCACAGCATAGGGAAGTTCAGGGTCTGTTCTCACATGCAGATTTGGGCTTTTTAAAAACATATTTTTTTATTAAAGATTTCTTGGTTTACAAAAGTACAGTGGTACCTCGGGTTACAGACACTTCAGGTTACATACACTTCAGGTTACAGACTCCGCTAACCCAGAAATAGTACCTCGGGTTAAGAACTTTGCTTCAGGGTGAGAACAGAAATCACGTGGCGACGTGGTGGCAGCGGGAGGCCCCGTTAGCTAAAGTGGTACCTCAGGTTAAGAACAGTTTCAGGTTAAGAACGGACCTCCAGAACGAATTAAGTTCTTAACCTGAGGTACCCCTGTATGTGCAATGTCTCTTTTTTTCAAGTGACATTTTCTACAGATCAGTTTGATTTGTTGAGACATTAGTGTTACATTAGGAAGAAAAGGGGGAAAGAAATGGAGGGGCCCATGGTGGATGGGGGTGGGGTCGGGTGGCAATGTTTCTATTTATCTTAATGTATGTGTGGGGTTTTGTGTCAACGTCGCTTGTGCAGGTTCTCTTTATTATTCGCTTGTGTTCCTTTGGTGGTGAGAGATGTTGGGGTTGGCCATGGGTATGGTTGGTTGTTTGTGATTGGCTGTGGTGATCTTTGTTTTCATGTTCGAGTGGGTGTTTTTGAATCAGGTTAGCCATATTGATTCGTATGCTGTTGGTGGATTCTTGTCGTTGTCTTGTTGGGCTGTGTATGTGATAAAGGGGAGCCATACTGGGGTGAAGGCGCCTTCTTCTATTTGTCCCCATGTCAGTTTCAGTTTATTGGGACGCGGGTGGCACTGTGGGTTAAGCCACAGAGCCTAGGACTTGCCGATCAGAAGGTCGGCGGTTTGAATCCCTGCGACGGGGTGAGCTCCCATTGCTCAGTCCCTGCTCATGCCAACCTAGCAGTTCGAAAGCACATCAAAGTGCAAGTAGATAAATAGGTACCGCTTCGGCGGGAAGGTAAACGGCGTTTCCGTGCGCTGCTCTGGTTCACCAGAAGCGGCTTAGTCCTGCTGGCCACATGACCCGGAAGCTGTACGCCGGCTCCCTCCTCCCTCGGCCAATAAAGCGAGATGAGTGCCGCAACCCCAGAGTCAGTCATGACTGGACCTAATGTTCAGGGGTACCTTTACCTTTACTGTTTCAGTTTATTAGTTTTTCTAATAAGGCTGTTTCCCATACTATTTGGTACTATTGGTCCATGCTTACTCCTAAAAGGTCTCTCCAGTGTCTGGCTATGATGTTTCTGGCTGCTGAGGGTAGGCTTTTTTAGGCATTTTGCTCAATACCAGGCAGGCTAGCACATGTGTGCATGGTTACTCACGATAGACAGCTATCAAAAAGCAGTCTCACAAACCTCTCTCTCTCTCTTGCATTCTTTTCCTTCCCTCCCATATTTCTTGAAATATGCCACAGGAATATGCCACAGGAAGAGAAAGAAAGAAAATAAGACAATTATGTCCCTTGGATGTTTCAAGGAGTCATTTTAAAATCATCATTGCAATTGTCTCCATGTAGCCACATTTATTCACATCTTGTTTCTCTCCACTGGGATTATCAGTGGCTGGGAGGAAATAATCCTTTGTGAGCTTTTTATATATCACAGCTTGTGCATACCCTCCAACATTTCTCCAATGAAGATAGAGACATCCCAGTCCATAATGATAATTTTACTATTTATTCCCCCAAACATCTTTGTGGGTTGTCCCAGCCACTCTGGGCAGCTTCCAACATATATAAAAACATTCTAAAACATTAAACATTTTTTAAAAACTTTCCTACACAGGATTGCTTTCAGGCGGTTCGGGGGTCAGATAACTCCATACCCTCCAACATTTCACCAATGAAAATAGGGACATCCTAAGGAAAAGCGGGCCATTCTGGGATCAAATCAGAAATGGGGGTGGCTTCTCTTACTCAGGGATGTCCCTGGAAAATAGGGACGCTTGGAGAGTCTACTTGTGTTTTCTCTAAAGATCTCAAGGTGGTATACATAGTTCTTCCTCTCTTTTATTTTCACAAGAACCCATTGAGGTATGTTGGGCTGAGAGATAATGACTGGACCCAAAGTCACCCCTAAAATTTCATGGTTTATTGGGAATTTGAACCTTGCTTTCCCAAGTCGACCAAGTCTTCTGTGCTCAAGCCACTGGCTCTATACCTGAAAACAGAATGCTGGAAGATGGGCCTTCACTTATTTCCAGCAAAAGACTTCGGATGTTCTTATGCTGCATTTTCCAGCCAAAATGTTGAATCAGTTGGACTGTGTCATTTTTCCAGGGACTGCAATCGTCGCACATCAAGTATTAATTTGCAGAATTTTGCCATCAGTTCCAGAGTAGGGAACAAAATGGGTGACGGAATAGCAACCTGAGCTAGTGCCTGCAAAATGTGTAGACAGATGGTAAACAACTCTGTGATGATCCTGTGTAGATTATCTATCAGCAAAACAATCATTTCCATATGCAGCTCATTTTCATTTCATTTTCAGGAGTCTTTTTTTTTTTTTTTTGTAAACTGGGACTATGTGACTGTAGAGATACAAATGATGTAGAATGATTGCAATGTTCACACAGAAAGAACAAAGAGAAATGCAATCCCCACTTTTTTATTTTAATGGTGAATTTTGCCTTCAAAGCATTAACACTTCCAAAGTCTCTGGCAACTATAAGAGAAATGTTTAGAACCGAATATTTTTCTTCTGAAATACCAACGTGGATCTGAGGATTAAATTTTTTCATGTGCATGCGACTTTTCAAGCAAATGTGTATGTTAACTCTGCAACTTATGTGGCAGTTACGTTCCAGGGATCACACCTAAAGCCAAAATCACATATAGTCAAAATATGTTTGGCTCAATGGGTGGGATCTGCAAAGTTATTTTTCCTCACCCCCTTTTATATTTTTAATGCTTTTTGCCATGCACGTAAAGCTGAATGCGCACAAGTTAAATGTGCATGAGATGTGGGCTTGCTGTATTCTAATCTTATTACTTTATTACATATCTTGGTACAAAAACAAACCCTTAGTTGCTGGGTCTTTCACTGGTAGAGGAAGCAAGAACGTTTCTCATGAAAGTTATGGGAAAGGAGTGCAATCTTTGGCCTGAGAATCAGAAAATCATTTTTTCCCAAAAGCCCATTCAGGTCTCATTGTGCTTTCAATTATACCTTTGGGAAATCAACCAACCAACCAACCAACCAACCAACCCAGAATGCCCCTGCAACCTGGTGGTGGCAACACGAAGGCATTGTAGGAGAGCCTTCAGTAGGCCCTCAACAGTGCTTTGAAAATGACCTTGGTCCAAGAAACCATGGAAATATGGTTTCCTGATGTGGTATGGGAAGCTTCCATAAGCCTGTGATGAGGGTCCCTAATGGATTTCTGGCTTCAAGCTCCTCTAGGTGAGGCTGCCTCTTGCCACTGCCAGCATATTTTGAGGAAAAAGAAAGGGGTAGCTGTGTTGACAGTATGGAGGTTTGGAGCAGGGGAAAGCCAATACGAATCAGGTCTGAACCTTGGTAAGGTTGGAGCTTAATTTGTAAAATGTCTGGGCCTTTGAGGTATGTTTGCCATTCATTACTAACGTCTTCTTTTTTTGAACAGATAAAAAAACAGTAGCTAATATGGCCATTTCCTGCCAGTTCACTATAAAATAAACACATATTATTTTATCCCAATATCTGTCCTAAAAAGAAGTTACAGTGTTTAATGAAATTGGAAATAAGAGTACTGTCTTCCCCCTCTAATTATTTCGTTGGACTTCTCAGCAGGTAGCAATGACTAAATGTGCGGAAAATAGTTTTCTTAAAATGTGTTCCAACATATTGATTCCTGAAGGTGATTAATGAAATACCATCAGATTGAAATTTTTAATAAAAGTTGTCTGAATTAGGTCATAGCATGAACACAATTCTCTCATGACAAAATAAATAAACTAATACAGTGGTGCCTCGCAAGACAAAATTAATCCGTTCCGCGAGTCTCTTCGTCTTGCGGTTTTTTCGTCTTGCGAAGCACGGCTATTAGCGGCTTAGCGGCTTTAAGAAAAAGGAAACAAACTCGCAAGAACTCGCAAGACGTTTCGTCTTGCGAAGCAAGCCCATAGGGAAATTCGTCTTGCGGAACGACTCAAAAAACGGAAAACTCTTTCGTCTAGCGAGTTTTTCGTCTTGCGAGGCATTCGTCTTGCGGGGCACCACTGTAATGTGTAAGAATGTTTAACATAGCAGGGAACAGGTAGAAATTAATTCTGAGGTGGGGAAAGGAATTATGTGAACAGACAGGGAACATTTGCATTAATGGATTCCTTGGGCCATTGCTATGAAGCATAACATTTGAAGTTGAAGA
This sequence comes from Podarcis pityusensis, assembly GCF_964106645.2. Taxonomy (NCBI): domain Eukaryota; kingdom Metazoa; phylum Chordata; class Lepidosauria; order Squamata; family Lacertidae; genus Podarcis; species Podarcis pityusensis. The sequence continues at coordinate 18,935,271 of NC_138034.1, read as the reverse complement.
ACTGAATTCTGTACAGTAAGTAGTTGGAACTAAATTTAGGAGAGTTGTGTAGACTAGGGTAACAGGGGTTAATTGTTATATATTCTCTGGATTTGCGGCTAGGGACCAAACAGGCAAGAATTTATTTGCATCAGTGAAACATTTTTATATCACCTTTCAGGAAAGAAAAGCCCTCTTAAAGTGGTACAAATACAAAAAAATAAAAATAAAACTGTAAATATATAAAGCCCAACTAACTTGAACCTACAACATAATCAATAAAACAAAACAAATGATAGCAACACTTAAAACTACAACTTTGAAGATATGGTCCAACATCACTATTCAAATTAAAAGCTGATTGGAACATCCAGGTCTTCAAGTCATAGAGGGAGTCAAGCACAACACTTGTAGGAGGAAATTTCAGTGATGGGGCCAATACTGAAAAGGCTCCATTCCTTGTCCCCACCTACCTAATAAATGGACCTCAATTGCAAACCCTTGAAGCCTGTGGCAAATCTTAAGATCTGGGCAGGTTCATACAAAAGAACGGAAACCTTTGCAGGTATCCCTAACTGGATGTTGGACCCCATGTGCTAATCCAGCTGCTAATCCAGACTAATCCAGCCGCTGAGGTTGTGAATGTGTGGCCTTGTTGTTGTTTAGTTGTTTAGTCATGTCCAATTCTTCGTGATCCCATGGACCAGAGCACGCCAGGCACTCCTGTCTTTCACTGCCTCCCGCAGTTTGGTCAGACTCATGCTGGTAGCTTCAAGAACACTGTCCACCATCTCGTCCTCTGTCGTCCCCTTCGCCTTGTGCCCTCCATCTTTCCAAACATCAGGGTCTTTTCCAGGGAGTCTTCTCTTCTCATGAGGTGGCCAAAGTATTGGAGCCTCGGCTTCACAATCTGTCCTTCCAGTGATCACTCAGGGCTGATTTCCTTCAGAATGGAGAGGTTTGATCTTCTTGCAGTCCATGGGACTCTCAAGAGTCTCCTCCAACACCATAATTCAAAAGCATCAATTCTTTGGCGATCAGCCTTCTTTATGGTCCAGCTCTCACTTCCATACATCACTACTGGGAAAACCATAGCTTTAACTATAAGGACCTTTGTCAGCAAGTTGATGTCTCTGCTTTTTAAGATGCTGTCTAGGTTTGTCATTGCTTTTCTTCCAAGAAGCAGGCATCTTTTAATTTCATGACTGCTGTCACCATCTGCAGTGATCATGGAGCCCAAGAAAGTAAAATCTCTCACTGCCTCCATTTCTTCCTCTTCTATTTCCCAGGAGGTGATGGGACCAGTGACCATGATCTTCGTTTTTTTGATGATGAGCTTCAGACCTTAGACAAGCCAATTCCTCTCTGCCTTAGTCTCCCATCTCCATTTGGGAGTGGAGAATTCCACTTGCTTACCTTACAAGTTTGTTCTAAGGATGCATTTGTAGCATTCTGAATATTTCAAAAACGCTGCACAGACATTATCGTCAGATTGCAGGTGTTTCCACTCCCTTCAGGGTAGGGGCAAATTCCATGCCCCCAAAAGCAATGCTTGCAAGGAGCTCCCCCTTCCACGCCTCCTGCCTCTTCCATTGAAACTTGTTCATAAAACTCAATAGGAATGTTGCTGCCAGCACCAGTGGGATGTGCATTCCCCTATATTGGTGAACTAGTCACCATATGGCTGAGTATCTGTGAAGAAAGGATATCCGGCAAAAGGAAACATCATGGAAAATATAGTAAAGTAATTCCTTTGCAAGGAAACAGAAAATATAGTAAGCTGATGGGTGCAATACCACGAATCAGCACTCTGTTTCATCATGCACAGCCACCATCATTTTACAAGCTTATTATTTGTAATAAACCTTTACATGCACCAAACCATCCTTCTGAAAATTTCCATACGGGACAATGAAAACTATAGAGTCTATAGTGCATTAACTTTGATATTTCTTCCTGGCCTTGCTTTATAGCCAATTGCTAAGAAATTCAATCTTCATTTGTATATATTTTGGCTGAAGTGTTCTTTCTTTCTAAAATACTGTATACTGATTGAGATGAGCTAAACTTCTATAAGTAGAGCTGTTACAAACTTTATGGACCACGCTGGGAAAAAACCACATCTGCAGGTATTTATGTTAATTGTTCATTTTCTATGAAGAGTAAAAAATAGGACTGAGCTCACTGGAGGCTTTCTGGGTCTTGATTAAGCTGTAAGCAGACATGTATCCAACACATGACTCCCCTGGCTCATTATTTTCTTACAAAAAAAATCTGATTTAAGATCAATTAAAAACCTCAACATAATAGGAAAAAATCCCTAGTGTGAAGCATGCGGGAAACTATGGACATGGTTTTCATTAATCTTTCATTCAAAAAACTACTTTAAGGTGAAAAAGTACAGTCAATTAATTAAAGGCATTTTTGAGAACATTGCAGCAGCAGCAGAGCAACTGTAAATTAATTTTGGGCATGATCCAGAGATTCTTCTCCCCTTGAAATCAATTAAATTTAAACCTGCTTGACTTTGGCTACAAGTCCTTTGTGTTGTGGCATGACTGTAAACAGCAACTCACCTGCTCCTCTATGGCGAGTATAAATCACGCCCAGGTGAGCGGGGTAAAAAATCTGTTGTAAACTGGAAAAGAGCTGGTCTTTCCCTCCCTCCCTCCCTCCCCTTTTCAGACTATTGCTATGCAACAAATGAAGAATGGATCTCCACAGACAAGTAAACCATTTTTGTAGGCTAGTAACTCATGTGGACTAATTTGCAAGGCTCTGCTAATGGCATATATCACAGCCGCTAGAAAACCTTCACCTTCTTTTAATGCCAATGATAAAAGAACTATAGTTAAGACTGTGTCCTTGTTCCTTCCTTTCTGCGAGATAGAGACAATACATCATATGACTACTGAACAGAAAATCTTTAAATGAACAACAGGGTTAACAGTAGCATTCACATATAGGGGCACAGGACAAAATAATAAACAATTGGGAGAGCAACTTGCTTGTATGCCACTCAGGTGGGTGAGAGCAATTTGCTGCTGAGAGCAAACAGCCTCGCCTGCCCATAAGTCAGGCACATAAAGTTGATGAGTTATTGAAAGGATGTATAAAAATGCATTTCGGTTTCATTTACTTCTGTACTTGGTATAAAGAACCTTCATAAAATCACAAGGCACTTGCAAGTGCAGTATAATTATCAGTTTCCTGCGGTTTTCAAACAGTATTATCTTCAGGGCCCATTTTCCACCTCAGCTTGTCTGGCACGCAACCCCTTTGTCAGGGGTCACCAACCTGGTGCCTTTATTGGCACCCCTGGGCAGGGCTCCCAGACTCTGAGCTTTCATTAAAAAAAATAAGTAAAACTCTAGCCCACCTAGAAGGAAAGTTATTAAGCAAAATGTGCAAGTACCTTTCTAAGCAATTTATGGGAAATAGCAACTTGTGGACATCATAACGGGGCTTTTGTAGAAAACCACCGCACCACCAACAGCTTTGGCCCTGTATACTTGAAGGAGAGTCTCCACCCCATTGTTCAGCCTGGACACTGAAGTCCAGCTCCAAGGGCCTTCTGGCGGTTCCCTCATTGCGAGAAGTGAGGTTACAGAGAACCAGGCAGAGTACCTTCTCAATAGTTGTGACCGCCGTGTGGAGCACCCTTCCATCAGATGTCAAGGAAATAAACAACTATCTGACTTTCAGAAGACATCTGAAGGCAGCCCTGTATACGGAAGTTTTAAATGTTTGATGTCTTACTGTGTTTTAATTTGTTGGGAGCCACCCAGAGTGGTTGGGGTAACCCAGTCAGAAGGGCGGCATATACATAAATTATTATTATTATTATTATTATTATTATTATTACATAATTGATTTTCTCCAGGTTGCTTTAGGACAGGGCTGGGAATCCTTTCTCGGCCAAGGTCAAACATTGCCTCATGGTCACCCTTCCAGGTGCTGCCGTGGGTGGAGCCAGAGAGAGAAGTGAGTGGAGCAATAGATGTATCTTTTACCTTTGTACATTAGGCTACATTCAATCCTTTCAAAAGTCAGAAGTTTCTGCACAGAACATCTCTCCAGGGAAGCAAGAGACATGATCACAGTTCAAGGAAACCTTGTACCCAGGCTAAGGGTGGACACAGAGCAAAGCTGTCAAGGAGTGTGGCATGGAGAAAAAAGGAGTGTTTTGGGAAGGGGCAGTGTGAGAGTCTTGAGGGCCAGACACAGATTTCTAGAGGGCCATATTCAGCCCCTGTCCTTAAGGTCAGAACAGTGGCATAGCGTAGGTAGCCAGCACCTGGGGCTGTACAGAAGGGGGAGGGGGAGTGAGGGAAATGGACAGAATATTCATGCACATTCAACTGCCGAATGGTGTCAGCATCACCCAGGAGATTGCAGCCACAGAAATAAGAAAAGAAGTTGTTCAGTTGTCTGGAAAGGTCACTTCCTGGTTCAACAGAGCTCAGCAACGAAAGCATGCAGCTGTATTGAGGCAGCACCTTGTGTTAATTGCACCCCTAACGATTTTGCGACCAGGGCAGCCACCCATGTGATGGTACACCCCATGGTACTCCACTGGGTCAGAATATTCCAAATGTTTGCCTATGAAAATAATTTGAGATAACTGGAATTTGTAGGGTGGCCAGGTTATCATTTGGATAATCTCCAGAGATAACGGGAGCAGATAAATAGATGGTTGCCTGTATTACTGCAGAGAGGTGTGTTATGCAAAGTAGCTGTCTCACAGTGTGATCTTCGGCCTGAGTTATGCTTCCTGGATAGGAACAGGATTGCAACCGAATCCCCAACATTATTCCAGAAAATGGTACCTTTGTCGACTTTAAATTATTTAAAGATTGCCATTTCTCTCATTGTCTGAGCCCAAGATGACAATAGCTCTCTAAACAGAGCTTTGGAAGCAAACTTATTTTCTTAGGTAAATGAGCCAAGATGGTAGTCTTCACGGAAAACGAACATGATGAATAACTTTCTGCTCTCGACAGCCGGGAGATGCAATGAGTTTCAGCTAACAATGATACATTGGAGACCCAGGATGTACAATCTCATATAATGAAGACAAAACTTCAAGAAGCTTAGGGCTTAGGAGAGACATCGATGGAATGCCCAGCATGCAATGCACAAATAGAGGATAAGAGGGGTTCAAAGCACCAGTGGAACGGAAACATACCACAATGCCTAAGAGATCCTAACAGATATTACTGGAAGCAAAAATTGTAGTTAGTAATGGGGGCACAGGAACCAGGAAATTCTAGCACACCAGTTAAAGGAAACAAGAACTATATCAACCCGTATGATATACTACTGCTTGAGCCATTTACGGTATATTTGGCAAGTTTGAAGTGCAGATTGATTCTGCATTTAATTTATCTGTGCAAGTGAAACAGCCTCAGAAAAAGGGACAAATATTCATGGCTGAAAAAGTATTCTTGGTAGCTGCGTAGCATTTTAGAGTGTTCCAAGAATTACATATACGGTACATTATCTCTGTTATCTTTGCAACAACCCCGCAAGGTGAGACAATGCTGCCGTCCTCATGTGGAGATGCAGGGCTGAGGCTAGTAAACAATGGTTTGCTTAAGGCAACTGAAAGTCAATGGCTGATTTCCTAGCCAAGGTGAAGATACATAGGTGTGCTGTGTGCAGCGCCAGATTTACATATAAGCTAAACAAGCTATAGCTCTCTTGGGGCCCCCCAAAAAAATTAAAGGGGAAAAAACTGGATGTACATTTCCAAAATATAAGATAAAAAACAAATGAAATAAAACCTACATACAGCAACAGTGTTTTGTGTTGGGTAGGCTCCTGTGATGTAAGTAATGGGCCCCACTTGCTAGCCTGCTCCCTAAAATATCACTGGTTTGCTCATTTCGATATATAGGGTGCCTACATTCTGCATAGACTGCCAGTTGCATGGCAACATGTGCAAATGGCTTTAGATACCTATCAAAGGTAAAGGTAAAGGTAAAGGTACTCCTGACCATTAGGTCCAGTCGCAGACGACTCTGGGGTTGCGCGCTTATCTCGCTCTGTAGGCCGAGGGAGCTGGCGTTTGTCCGCAGACAGCTTCCGGGTCATGTGGCCAGCATGACTAAGCTGCTTCTGGCGAACCAGAGCAGTGCACGGAAACGCCGTTTACCTTCCCGCCGGAGCAGTACCTATTTATCTACTTGCACTTTGCCGTGCTTTCGAACTGCTAGGTTGGCAGAAGCAGGGACTGAGCAACGGGAGCTCACCCCATCACAGGGATTCGAACCGCGTCCTTCTGATTGGCAAGCCCTAGGCTCTGTGGTTTAGACCACAGCACCACCTGCGTCCCTTAGATACCTATTAGGTCCATAAATTACCATATAACATACATTCAACACAAGGAACAATGACAATTTGTTGTTGACAAAGGACAGCTGGACATATAAAGGGCCCCATTACCTTCAGTAGCTTAGGGCCTCATCAAACCTAAATCCAGCCCAGGCTGTGCGCACCCTCACCAGCTGTGTTTTAATACTGAGTAAGGCTACCCAGGATTTGAAAAATATGACAGGCCAGGGCAGAGGAAGATACGAACCCTAGAGGAAAGGGAAGGAGGTGTGGCTGTGGGGCAATGGGGAGAAGATTGGGACTGTGATCAAAAGTTAATGGGGTAGAGCACCCCATTTTGGGGATTTTCAGTGGGCTCCACTGGTGGGAATACCACCAGTGGTCTTTTCTCCTAGACATTCAATGGGTGGAAGGGAGAGGTCCGTGCTCATGGAAGACCAGCAGAAGTGAGAGAAGGAGCACTTCCATTCAGTCCAATCCCCTCCCTTAGTATGAGGAGATTGCAGCCCAACACGCCGAATCTCAAATGGTGTGTAGCCAGAAGAAGCAGGAGTGGGAAACCCCTCTTTATTTTTAAACAAAAGGAACCAGAATTGAAGCGGGCGTGCTGCTTGGAGGCATTGGGAACTGTTGTCCCGCTCTTCGCAATTCCTTCAAAGAAAACACCATTTAAATCAGTCTAATCCTCTGAAGCAGAACTTTCATCACTTTTAAAAGAATCACTTACAGAACAAAGGGCTGAGAATGACTGAGCAGCAGCGTTTCCTCCCCCAAATCCTCTTCAAAAACAACCACCTACAATATTCATGCAGAATGAACAGTGAAGGAAGGAAAAAACAAAGTTAGAAGTCTCATTTGCATCAGGGAATAGCTCTCTAATTCCATCTCTCTCTCTCTCTCTCTCTGTATATATATATATATATATATATATATATATATATATATATATAATCCCCTGCCTTCATTTCCCTTCTTTCCCTTTTCTTCTTGGTAATGCAAATTTGCTCTCTCCAACCAGAGCTAAGATGCTAAAAAGATTTAGGTCATGATTAAGCGGACCAAGCAAAGTGTCTCTCCGCAGATGAGGACTTACGAAATGGAAGGGTTTTGATATCTCAGGGAATGGGGAGGAGTTTCTGAATCTATTGACTCTGTGTGCTTGTTGTAGAGGAATGGGCAACAGGAATCACATGGCTGAGCGGCTTCACTACCAGTAAATTTGAACAAGACGTAGCAGACTGAGGCTTTCAATTTGTGTCTGGAGAATCTCCAGTAATTGTGATATTCGATTTCTTCTGCTTCTTAAGAGAAAGAAAAGTTCAACTAGCAAGAAGCAAACTAATTGGAAAGTTGCTCTATGACACAACTTGTCATTTTTAAAAATTGGACGTAGAAACGGGAATAGACAGAGGATTGCTCTAGGGGTAGGAATGTCAGGACATTCTGACAAAAACAGAAACAGAAGTGGATCTTGTATGTTTGTATATTTGTCCCATGTCTCAAATGGGAATCAATCCAGTGAATATGATAAGCAGTGCTTCCCCCCCCCCAAAACAATGTTTGGGGTACTCTCATTTTCCTACTCAAATTGAAATACTGCCCCTCAATGAGGCCAAACTTAGATTCATAAAATGTTTAGGGGTGTGTGTACCCCCAGAAAAAAGCACTGATGATAAGTATTCCTTGTTGCTTTCAGCCCTCAAATGATATATCACCAATTACATCCCCCTTCCTATTTTTAATGTGCTTCCTTTGCATTGAAATAAAGGAGGGGGATGAATGTAATAGCAATAGCAACATAACTTATGTAACTACAGTGGTACCTCGGGTTAAGTACTTAATTCGTTCCGGAGGTCCGTTCTGAACCTGAAACTGCTCTTAACCTGAAGCACCACTTTAGCTAATGGGGCCTCCTGCTGCTGCCGCGCCGCCGGAGCACAATTTCTGTTCTCATCCTGAAGCAAAGTTCTTAACCCGAGGTACTATTTCTGGGTTAGCGGAGTCTGTAACCTGAAGTGTATGTAACCTGAAGCATATGTAACCCGAGGTACCACTGTAATTGTGTAAATTATTTAAGTTGTGTGTTTTTGCCGCAGCCGACAGTGAGATAAATAATGTAGTTTTTCCCCCAAAAGATGAATTGCAGCAGAATGGGAACAGTGCTGTGTGCAATCCCCATCTACTAGTGATGAAACAGTGACCTTTAGTTGGGGGCCACTAGGGGCGCATCGGAAGATGGCTGACAATAACATCTCTCCGACCCACACGAGGTAATTAAGAGGCTGTGATGGGAGTAAACAGCCTCCCGGCCCCCCCAAGCGTGTGGGGGGGGGACTGCCCTTGCCTGCTGTGCCCTATACCACCCCTGAATTTGAGGGGGTGGGGGCACTAGGCAGAAAGCCCTTGTGCGGATCTCGGCGCTCCTGGACGCTGTCTCTGATTCGCACCTCTAGCTGCAGCAACTTCAAAAGAAACAATTAGGAGGAAGCGAATGCACATATTTCAAGGAAGAATGGGGAGTAAAGACTGCTAACCGAAGAGATCTCTGAGAAACAAGATGGGTCGGAGGAACAGGAATAAATCATGAGAAGACACACCAAGGCTCGGTATGTTCGGCAAAGGGACTGGATGGGGGAGGGGAAAAACTTTCCTTTCTTTTCTCTATGTGATTAACCAAGAATCCCCCCCCCCACAAGTCACAAGTCAGAAATGCCGTTTAAATGACTTAAGCTGAGGATTTAAGACTGTGTGGAGATAATTTTCTAACCAAAGCATGTTTTAAGGAGACCGTGGAAAGTATAAGAGCTTTGGAATGACGCAGCAAAAAATAGCGTCGCCATTTTGGCAAGTTCTGTAGAAAGACTTATGTCTGGGAGGAGGAATAGTTTTGTTTTCATACCGTGGGTGAGCCTCCTCAGAGGGACTAAAGAAGGCGACAGAATAGCGAGACTGATGATGGAAAGAGTGCTTTTATTTATGAAAGTGATGATATATGGATACCATCTTGACATGATGATTGGAGGAACGGAAAATTCACACAGGATTATAACTGGTGTTTACCTGCTTAAGGAGATTATCAGAAGAGATCATAAAGAAAAAAAGAAAAATATACGAACAAGATGAGACGTGAGAACAGCAAGATAGGACTGGATAGAATTATGAGCATTATTTGGACAGATTTGTGGATATTAACGCAGCAGCAAGAAGATGATTGGAATCCCCTTCGGAACTTGAAATATGGGTCCCCCCAACAAAAAATATAAAATTCGGCTTTGTAATTCGGAACTTATGTGATGTGATTTGATTTGATTTGATTGGTCGGTTAATAAAAAATATTAAAAAAGAAAGAAACAGTGACCTTTAGTTAAGCGGTGAGGGAACCTTTTTCTTACTGCTATTCCCAGATAGATGGTGCCTTTCATGGGCTTTGTCAAATGTTGACTATTCCCCGCCCCCAAAAAACAGTCTATTACTTCCTTCTTTTCTGACCACATCTGCCCTGTCCAGGCTGGCAGACGAGTTCAGAACAAATGCGGCCAAATGTACTCACAGAAATCTGGAGCCAGATTTACAAATTTCAATATATCCCCAGACCCAAACAGCCTCTGCCTTTGGACATTTGAGCATTCTGCAGCCTGGTTATATATTGGGTTAATTCTCCTTCTTCGCTGAAAAGCCAATAGATCTTCATCCCAGTATCTTTGATGTGGATTATGGTAGGGAGAATGAATTGCGGTTGTAGGATAAGATCACCGAACAAGTCCATCACAGTCTGATACTTGTAATGATTTTGCAATTTCTGTTTAAATCATTTAAAATTAAACTGGCATGTGAATTTTACAAGGAACGTCAAAAACATTTTGTGCTGCAATGTGCATCGTGCAATGTGTATCATGCAATCCATCCTGTTTGCTGGATGCACAAGTTCTCAGACGTTTGACTCAGCTCAAGTGTGAAGAAGAATCTAATTTTTCACTGGAGTGTTATCCACACACAAGCAGGAACAAGAAGCCAGGGCCTTTTAGGTCTGTTTCTTATAAAAAACTGATGAGCAAATGAATTTGGCATCTTTCAAATCTGTGTGCATCCTAAAGACAGCCATAGTTGAGAGCATCAGAAGGATGACAGTGAGGGTAGCATCAGTGTTGGCTGTCTTGGAAAGAAGGAATGAGCACTGAAACGTTTCTGTGAAATAAGATGTGCCAGTTGTCATCCTGAGGGAGGACAGTGCTGTTGTCAGGAGCGACAAATTGCCAAATATAGAAAGGATTTGGGGAGAAAAGAAAATATGGCTTCTTGTGGGACCAAGTTTTGGTTGATGGTGAACTTATCCGCAGAGAGGCATGCACAAGAAATGCTGATCTATCAACAGGTGTCATATTACCGTACATGTCATTAACATTTCATCAGATGTCTGAACTATCCCTCCATTGAATCTCATTCATCAGTCATACTTGACTCTTTCTTTCCTGAGGAGTCTACCCTAAATTGCTTCTCTTGCCATTGAGTGCTTATCGGCTTCAATAAGGAAAGTGGACTGCTTTGTGTTGCATGAACTTTAACACAGACACGGAGAAGAAGAAAAAGTCTACAATAATATCTGTATTTTTTCATTGGCTGTCTGCTACTTGCTGGTTCTCATAATGATGGCTGTGATTGAGAATGTAGTCTAATAGCTCTGTTGGCCACAGGTCAAGATAAATCTCCTAAAAAGAACTGCAGGAGAATCCTCCTGAGAAAAATTGCCATTAACAATTCCCCTTCCCTTAAAATTATTTAGAGCTTCTCCTGAGTAGGAAGAAACAAAAGCTCCCTAAAAAAAATTATCTAGAGGTGAAACGCAGTGCCATCTTAGGAATGTGTGAAAAACACTAAAGCTACAATCCTATATAAGCTAAGTCCTGTTGAACTCAATGGGAATAGTTTCATTATAGGATTGCACCACATATTGGTCCCCATACACATTGCACCATAACATTGGTCCCACTGAAATCAGTGTGAAAATTAGATGTGAGTTAAGTCCCCTCAATTTCAGTGGTAACTATCAACACTCTTGTCTAAGTGACTATTCAGAATTGCCTGATTGTGTTAAATGAGACTTACTCCCAGGGTATAAATTGGTTGACCTGGGATGAGTCCCACTGAATTCTGTGGGGATTACTTCTGAGTAGACAAGCATGCAACTGCACTAGAAGTGCATCTATCTTAATCTGCATTCAATCCCCTGAGAAATCCAGGCTATCTTATCTAATCTATATTGTCTCTTCCCCTGCCCCCTTGAAATCTCAAAGATATTTCACATCTCAACACCCACCTTGAAGCTTCACTCCAGGTGGAATTTCATGATAGCTCTAGCACTTTTATGGAACCAGAGGTATAGTTATATACCCAGATTGTCATGCCATCCCTCTCACCACACCTTAAGTTTGACAAATTTCCTTCACAATCATCTGTTTCCTCACCTGAGGTGAGTTTATTCCAGTTTGCTGCTCCCTGGGGGGGTCAGAGTCAATTCCTATCCACTGAAGGAACCTTACTGGATGGACCCTGAAGCTTCACTGCAGGTCAAGGAGTTGCAACAGTACTGGTCTCATAGAATAAGAAACCCAAATTGAATCAAGTCAGTCATTAATGTGATGGCTGCATATATGTCATGAAGGAGTTTCATGATCTGAAACTTGCATGGAATAGCGACTCACAAGAGGAGGAGGAGCCATCATGGAATGAGGAAAAGAAATGCCACATCATGATAGATCAGGGTTCCTCAACCTGGTGCCCTTCAGAACTTTTGAATGACAACTCCCATCATTCCTAACCACTAGCCATGATGGCTAGGGTAGATGGGATTGGCAGTTCAACAACACCTGCAGGGAACTGGGTTGAGAAAGCCTGTAGATATGAAAAAGCAATCTCAGGATGCCTCCAGATTAGATGTTTATTGAGCAATCACCATTCCTGGTTCATGGACATTATGGATGGAGGTCAGACAGTGTTGTAATCCAAATGTACTAGCCCTAAATGATTTCCCATCATTTGTTACTTTTTCTTCTTATTGCAGGAAATCCAGCTTGGGGGGAAAGAGTAGAATAACAGTGCAGCATGTTGGCGGGTTAGAACAGAAAAATGGGCAGCTGAAGCCCATGGGGAAGTTTGAAGGTATGTTTGAGACGTCTTTCCGTTCTCTTTTGCTTGCCATGGATCTCTACTTGCAGAGCCATTTCTTTTCTCTTTCTTTGAAATAAATTATTTAAATTTTAAAATCAAACAAGATTCTTCCGAATTTTAGGGCTTCCCTCCTCCCCTCCGTGGGTCCTTTCAATATCATAATCAACTGCATATTATAGTTCATCCAAATTATAGTCCTCCAATATATCCAAAGTCTTGGCAACGTTGCAAGAGTTATTGAAAGCCTGCCAAAGAGTTCAAGTGTTTACAGTGTTCTTTTGAATACAATCTATATTTATCCCATTCTCTATTGAAGTTTCGATCCTCCTAGTTTCTGATTTTCCCAGTCAATCTGTCCATCTCTGCATAGTCCAATAATTTCAACTGCCAGTTCGCCTTTGTCGGCATCTTACCCTCTTTCCATCACTGGGCGAGCAGCATCCTTGCAGCTGTAGTTGCGTACATGAACAGTCTTCTCAAATCTTTCGGTATATCTGCACCTAAAATTCCTAAGAGAAAGGCTTCTGGTCTTTTAACAAAGGTTATTTTAAACACTTTTTAAATTCATTACATATCATTTCCCAGAAATCCTTTATCTTATTACAATGCCACAAAACGAAGATCATGGCCACTGGTCCCATCACCTCCTGGCCAATAGAAGGAGAAGAAATGGAGGCAGTGAGAGATTTTACTTTCTTGGGCTCCATGATCACTGCAGATGGTGACAGCAGCCACAAAATTAAAAGACGACTGCTTCTTGGGAGGAAAGCAATGACAAACCCACACAGCATCATAAAAAGCAGAGACATCAACTTGCCAACAAAGGTCCGTATAGTTAAAGCTATGGTTTTCCCAATAGTGATGTATGGAAGTGAGAGCTGGACCATAAAGAAGGCTGATCGCCGAAGAATTGATGCTTTTGAATTATGGTGCTGGAGGAGACTCTTGAGAGTCCCATGGACTGCAAGAAGATCAAACCTATCCATTCTGAAGGAAATCAGCCCTGAGTGCTCACTGGAAGGACAGATCCTGAAGCTGAGGCTCCAATACTTTGGCCACCTCATGAGAAGAGAAGACTCCCTGGAAAAGACCCTGATGTTGGGAAAGATTGAGGGCACAAGGAGAAGGGGACGACAGAGGATGAGATGGTTGGACAGTGTTCTTGAAGCTACTAACATGAGTTTGGTCAAACTGTGGGAGGCAGTGGAAGACAGGAGTGCCTGGTGTGCTCTGGTCCATGGGGTCACGAAGAGTCGGACACGACTAAACAACTAAACAACAACAACAAGCCCTTGCAGAGCCTTTTCATGTCCTGCAATGCAAGTCCTTTCCCTTGGAGAGTTTTGCCTTTGTTAAACCTTTGCACATCATTTGCTTGGGTTTTTCTTTTCTTAATGCATTTCATGTAATCCAAAACAGCTCCTGCCTATGGCTCTCAGCGCTGGCACTGGAAGCCCCATAATTAATTGCTTCTTGAACTTGTTCCCTCCTAAAACAGAGTTGTCCTCCACACCCGTACTGAAATCAGCTGTATAATTAGAATATCCAACTATGCTGCCCGCTCGCTCTTTCATTTTGTGGTATTTGAGCACCTTTCCGATGCAACAAAATAGCCCAGGGACTTTTCAAACAAAACTTTTGTATGGGGCTGCTCAGTGCTCTCAGTGAGGGTTTAGGGTGGCAGTACTGAGGTGTAGTGTTGCATTTAGCCTGAAGATAAAGGTAAAGGGGACCCCTGACCATTAGGTCCAGTCGAGACCGACTCTGGGGTTGCGGCGCTCATCTTGCTTTATTGGCCGAGGGAGCTGGCGTACAGCTTCCAGGTCATGTGGCCAGCATGACTAAGCCGCTTCTGGTGAACCAGAGCAGCGCACAGAAACGCCGTTTACCTTCCCGCCGGAGCGGTACCTATTTTTCTACTTGCACTTTGACGTGCTTTCGAACTACTAGGTTGGCAGGAGCAGGGACCGAGCAATGGGAGCTCACCCCGTCGCGGGGATTCAAACCGCGACCTTCCAATCAGCAAGTCCTAGGCTCTGTGGTTTAACCCACAGCGCCAAAAGCCACTGAGTCAGAGCAAATGAGGGGAGGGTCCTCTGAGCCCCCATGGAGCTTAAAAAGCAGAGGGAAATCTCACTAACACAGAAATGATTACTTCTGAATAAACATCTGTCTACTCCAGCTGTAAGGCTGCAGTCTGACTGCTGTTTGCTACAGACGGGGATGAAAGAATCTGACAATTTCAGTTTCCATTTCTCATTTTTCCAATCCTAAAAGTTCTGTTCCCCACATTTGCGATTTTTTAAAGTCCTTTTAAAAACTTCTCATCATATAGCACACATTTTTATTATGCATAGGCTTTATGCAAATTTTGCCAGCCGTTTCCCCTAATATAATGCATTTGGGGGGGTAGCTTCTCTCAAATGCACACTTTTCTGTAATGTGCATGTTTTTGTACATACTTTTTGGTTGGAGAATGGCATTGCAAGATTGGGAGAAGTGTGAATTTCAAAAGAGAGCCGTGCTTCGATTTGCATATTGCTTTGGCAATATGTATTAGGTGGTTTGCATTAAAAATCCCAAGTGAATTTCCTCTCCCATCCATAGGTGCAGGCATTCATGCCTAAAATAATAGCAACAATAAAACACTCCTGCCATTTCACAAGTAATTTTCCCCGAAAGCAACTGCATTCAGACTAATACAAAAACTGAAATCATACAGGACCGGATGGACTGACTTCTAGATACTACAGATCCTTAAAAGAATGGCTAATACAACCTTTGAAAGAGGTCTGTAATGAAATAATGGAGGGGAAAAGGGCACCAGAGTCGTGGAAAGAAGCATATATCACACTTGTACCGAAAATAGAGACTGAAAAGACGCAGCTTAAGAACTATCGCCCCATATCATTGCTTAATGTGGATTACAAAATTTTTGCCGACATTTTGGCTAAAAGATTAAAAAGAGTTTTAGTGGAAGAGATACACAAGGACCAAGCAGGCTTTCTCCCAGGAAGACATCTATCTGATAATATGAGAAACATAATTAATATTTTAGAAAAATTACAAGTGAATATAAATACTAAGGCAGTTTTAATATTTGTGGACGCGGAGAAAGCTTTTGACAATATTTCTTGGACTTTTATGAAAAAAAATCTACAGGGTAAGGGGGTAGGCCAAGGTTTTGAAAATGGTATAAGTGCAATATATTCGGAACAAAAGGCTAAATTAATTGTAAATAATGTGGTGACGGAAGAATTTAAGATAGAAAAAGGGACACGACAAGGTTGCCCAATCTCCCCATTGCTTTTTATATCGGTCCTGGAGGTTCTGCTGAATATGATAAGAAGGGACCAGTTGGTTAAAGGTATACAGGTCGGAGCCAAACAGTACAAATTGAGAGCATTTGCAGATGACTTAGTACTGACGTTACAGGAGCCAGAATCTAGCACCAAAAGGGTTTTAGAACTGATTCAAGAATTTGGTCAAGTTGCAGGGTTTAAATTGAATAAGTTAAAAACTAAGGTTTTAGAGAAAAATTTAACACCAATGGAGAGAGAGAGGTTTCAGAATGAGACAGGTTTAACAGTGGTTAAGAAAGTTAAATACCTGGGGATTAACATGACAGCAAAAAATGGGAACTTATTTAAAGATAACTATGAAAAATGCTGGGCTGAAGTGAAAAAAGATTTAGAAATTTGGTCAAATTTGAAGCTTTCACTGCTGGGTCGTATTGCTGCAGTAAAAATGAATGTATTGCCTTGAATGTTGTTTTTGTTTCAAACATTGCAAATTGTGGACAAAATGGACTGTTTCAAGAGGTGGCAGAGAGATATTTCTAGATTTGTCTGGCAGGGCAAGAAGCCCAGAATAAAATTTAAAATACTAACAGATGTAAAGGAAAGAGGTGGATTTGCCCTGCCAGACCTCAAACTTTATTATGAATCAGCAGCTTTTTGCTGGTTGAAAGAATGGCTGCTTCTTGAAAACACTGACATTTTGGATCTAGAAGGCTTTAACAATGTATTTGGATGGCATGCATATTTGTGGTATGATAAGGTCAAAGCACATAAAGCATTTAAAAACCATATTGTCAGGAAAGCATTGTTTAATGTTTGGATAAGATATAAGGATTTATTGGAAAATAAAACCCCAAGGTGGCTGTCACCGATGGAAGCGAAAGCTCTGAAAAAGCTCAATATGGAGGTCAATTGGCCGAAATATTGGGAAATTTTGGAACAAGATGGAGATAGATTGAAATTGCAGAGTTTTGAAAAACTAAAAAACAAAGTGCGAGACTGGCTTCATTATTATCAGATAATGGAGGCATACAATTTGGACAAGAAAATCGGCTTCCAGGTGGAAAAATCAAAATTAGAAACAGAATTGTTAGAAACCAAAACTAAGATTTTGTCAAAGATGTATAACTTGCTGTTGAAATGGAATACTCAGGATGAAACGGTGAAATCTGCTATGATTAAATGGGCACAAGACGTTGGACATAACATAATGATGGCTGACTGGGAACAGTTGTGGACCACAGGTATGAAGTTTACGGCATGCAATGCCTTAAGAGAGAATATTATGAAAATGATATACAGGTGGTCCATAACCCCAGTCAAGCTTGCAAAAATCTACCATTTGCCCGATAATAAATGTTGGAAATGTAAAGAAACTGAAGGTACATTCTTTCACCTTTGGTGGACGTGCCCAAGGATTAAGGTTTTCTGGGAGATGATTTATAATGAATTAAAAAAGGTATTTAAATATACCTTCTTGAAGAAACCAGAGGCCTTCCTCCTGGGCATAGTCGGCCAATCGGTGTTAAAGAAGGACAGATCTTTCTTTATGTATGCTACAACAGCAGCAAGAATACTTATTGTAAAGCATTGGAAGACACAAGAGCTACCCACACTGGAGGAATGACAGATGAAAATGATGGACTACATGGAATTGGCGGAAATGACTGGCAGAATCCGAGACCAGGGAGAAGAGTCGGTGGAAGAAGATTGGAAGAAATTTAAAGACTACTTACAGAAATATTGTAAAATTAATGAATGTTAGAATGATGTTGGATTGAAGTTAAGTGGTTTCTAGCTGTAATGGTATAAAAGAATATGGAAAAATTGGATTTTCAATACGTAAAAAACTAATGCTATAATATATTAAGATTAAAGATCAGGATTAAAAAGGAGGGGAAGGAATTGCTGGACTAATAATTGAACTGGAATACAAAAAAAGGAGGTATGAGGAGGTCCGGGAAACAAGTAAATGAAAGAGAAGTGATGAAAAGATGGAATTGTTTTTTTCTGTATTTTGTATTTTTCTTTTTTTTACTTTTCCCTTTTTTATTTATGTATCCCTCTTTTGAAACCTTAATAAATATCATTTTTTAAAAAACAAAACAAAAACTGAAATCATATGGTACTTAAATGTTGGGAGAAATGGGGGGTGGGGGGTGAGTTGGCCAAGAGGGGAATGAGGGGACAAACAACCCACACAGCTATGTCACACCCACTGTTTGGACGGTCAGTGGTTACTACCTCTAATGCCTATGTTCTACCTACACTGTCAGAGGAAGTTATTAGCAATATCAGTTGTTGATCACTGCAAGAGGGGAGAGTGCTGTTGCACTCAGGGCCTCCTTGCATACCTCACATATCATTCCACAAGGGCTGGCACTGATGCCGAAATCCAGCATCTCCTGAGCTCTGCGAGTGCAGCTTTCTCCCGACTGAAGTGCAGAGTGTTTGAGGACTGAGACTGAAGACGCTCAAACTCAGGACCAAAGGGAGAAATGTGCTGAGAGGAAGGCACACTTGGCAAACCCTCAACGTGATCAACTCCCACCCGGAAACCTATGTCCCCACTGTGGAAGGACGTGTGGATCCAGAATTGGCCTCCACAGTTTCTTACGGGCCCACTGTTTATGGGAAAAGATCTTACTCGGCTATGAGTGATCGAAGAAGAAGAAGAAGAAGAAGAAGAAGAAGAAGAAGAAGAAGAAGAAGAAGCATACATCACATACATTCACATCCTGAGAACAGTATGCTGGACTAGATGGGCCACTGACCTGACTAAGCAAGTTCTTCTTTGTAAACATAATTTTTATTAACAGGCCAATCAAATCACATTATTTCCAAATCACATTAGTTCCAAATTATACAGCCAGATTTTTAAATTTTGTTGGGGGTACCCATACTTCAAGCTCTTCTTATGCTCTGACGGACACGACACAGCAAGATGCACACACACACACCCCACCCCACACAAAAAGAAATTGCATTAGATCCCTTGAAGTGTGAAAAGGTTAATTGTGATTCTGCCTGTTGCTTTCAGCAGAAGAGAAATGAGAAACAGAATCACAGGACGGGTGCTAGAGAAATATTCTTGGAAATAATCAAGGCAAAAATAAAGTGTATCTAGGATCCTTGCCAATATTTGAAACTGGTTCCTTGGGATCCTCCACAAATGGCAACTGCCACAACTGATGGGGTCCTAAGCTGCTCAGAGCAGGAATTGGCAGTTCCCGGCTTTCGAGACAATCACTAGACAATTTTTCCGCTTTACTGTCAGCAGAAGCAGCCACACACATCATGCAGGGTCCTGGGCTCGTAGAATCATAGAGTTGTGGAGCTGGAAGGGACCCCAGTGGTAATCTAGTCCAAGTCCCTGCAACGTAGGAATCTCAGCTGCAGCATCCATGACAGATGGCCACCCAAACTCTGCTTAAAAACCTCCAAGGAAGGAGAGTCCACAACCTCCAGATGGAGTCCGTCCCACTGCCGAACAGCTCTTACTGTCAGAAAATTCTTCCTGATATTTAGTCAGAATCTCCTTTCTTGTAACTTTAAAAAATAATAATTAAAATAATTCAACATTCATATATACATGTTATGAATATACAAACATACAAACATACAGTTCATACAATCCTTAAGAACATACATACCCACACTCAATCCCACAAATACTTCATTTTCCCACCACCACCCCTCACCCCACCCTTGTGATAAACTTCCAATCCACTCAGGTGCAATTTCTTTCCACTTCTATTACTTTCTTTCATATACTTTTAAACCAATTTTCTGCTTCTTTTTCTGTTACACATTGTTATCCATCTTATTTAGTATTTCGGCATTTATAACGGAACTTGTTTATTCTAATAGGAGTTCTGATTTTTCAATATAGTTTTGCGAGTATCCTTTAAACACCTTCCAGTCCTTGTCTACCTTCTCTTTTGAGATCCTTCCAATTTCTCCCATTGTTTTGGATATATTGTAATACTCCAATAATTTGGCAAGCCACTCTGTTTTTGTCAGTATAATACCACTTTTCCTTTCTTGTAACTTAAAGCCCTTGGTTCGAGTCCTACCCTCCAGAGCAGGAGAAAACAAGCTTCTTCCCTCTTCCATGTGGCAGCCCTTGAGATATTTGAAGGTAAAAAGAAATAGCCCAGCCTATATATATTCTTCTATCCCCCAAATTCAGGGTGGCCTTCCCTGTCTTGGAGGCATCTCCTGCCTCCTTTCTTTGATTCCCTTTGAGGCTTGTAAACCACTGGAAGTCCCAAAGCTTGTACATCTCACCAGCCCAACTTTCTCCCGCTGCCTGGTTGAGCTGAATTGCAAGCCAGGTTCCCTGTCAGTAAAGAAGCTGCTGGGGAAAGTGAAACTACTGAAGGCCGCATACAGCATACTATTAGAATGGGAGACGAAAGATGAAGAGGTAAAATCAGTTATGATTAAATGGGCACAAGATGTAGGTCACAGCATTATGATGGATGATTGGGAAAAATTATGGAAAACTGACTTAAAATTTACAGATTGTTTGCTATTGAAGGAGAATTATATGAAGATGATGTACAGATGGTACACAACACCAGTGCAGTTAGGGAAAATGTACAAAACTAGTTCAAATATATGTTGGAATTGTTAGGAAAAGGAGGGGACATTTTATCATATGTGGTGGGATTGTAAGGTAATTAAAAATTTTTGGGAAATGATATACAACGAATTGAAGAAAATGTTCCATTTAACATTTGTTTAAAAACCCGAGGCATTTTTGTTGGGGATTGTAGGGAAAGACCTGCCAAAAAAGCTGAAAAACATCTTCATGTATGCGACAACGGCCGCGAGAGTTCTGGTAGCACAAGGATGGAAGACTGAAGAAACCCCAACAAAAGAATCATGGCAAGAAAAATTGATGGACTATGCAGAACTGGCAAAAATGACATATAAGCTATGGGACAAGGATAACTGTGACTTTAAGGATGAATGGGAACCCTCTACAAAGTATCTGAAGATGCAACAAAGCGAACTGGACTCCTTGGCAGGTTTTGAATAAACATTCACAAACTTTTTATTGATAATAATCAAACTGAGGGAAGTCGGGGGGTGGGGTGGGGGAGGGAGGGAAAATGGGGGGGAAAACAAGGATGATATGTTTTCGGATAATATGTCTTGTTATAATTTTGAATAATAAATAAATAAAGAAGAAGAAGAAGCTGCTGGTCCTCCAGATGATGATGGACTGCTATTTGCGTCAATCCCAGTGATCAAGGATGATGGGATTTTTAAGCCAGCAACAAATGGAGGACCACAGTTTCCCCATCCCTGCTGCAGGGCAACTACCTTTTCAGAAGGGCGGTTTGAAGACAACTTTTTGTTGAATTATGGGAAGTTACTTCAACCACGGCCTTAAAATGCCAATTCTAGCTCATGGAAAGCAGAAGTGAATGTCTTTTATAGCCCAAAGATGCCGTACACAAGGTAAACTCACTTCAGTCAACAGTTTTTACATCTAATTGACATCTGTTCTGAAAAAGCCTCCGGCAAATTGGAATCGCTTGCTCCATTCTCCTCTCCCGCCTCTAAAGCCTTTGTGAAGCTTTCCATCCACAGCCAGGGAGAGATGAAACGCCTGCTTCTTATCAAAGAAAGAGACTCGTGTGTGTGTCCCAGGCAGCCTCATTACCCTAACATGCACTGACACAACTTCAGCGACTCGAGGTCCAGGGGGGTGAAAAGGCTGAGGGGGAGGATGCTCAGCAAACCTGTTGCAGAAGTCTGTGGAGAGAGGAAGGCTTTGATTTATCTCTCATGACAGCAATCACATTTCCGCTACAGGTACTGGAGCATCCATTAAGCAGCAAAGGCATGAGACAATTGGCTGTAAACTGCCCCAGCTACCAGCAATTAGGAAAAGTGCTCAGCACCCCTGAAAGTTCCTCGGTAGTTATCTGTTCCAGTGCAGCAGGAGTAATGCGTAGTTGATCTCAAAGTGCACACGCACCATAAAAAATGTACGTGAGTGCACCTTTCAAAAGCCCATTCTCTCCTTTTTATCGGAAGAGGGTAGAATGAATCATATGGAAGTGCTAATGAAAAGAAACCTGGCTTTTAAACTAAAATGATTTATAGATTTGCAAATCGCCTCTGAAATGCAGCTGGAGTGGCGGGAGGCAGATCAACCCTATTTTACTCAGAGCTAGCCTCTTGCTGGGAGTGTTTTGTTTTGCTAGGAAAGAGAATGAAAAGCAAGGTGCATCATGAGATGTGTGTTTGCTCAGAGCCGAGAATGATGGTCCATTTTGGTTCGAGTTTCTCAGTTTTCAAACCTTAGTCTCTGTTCTGCACGTTCCATGTTTTGCATTTATAAAAACAGCAGCTGTCCTGAAAATTCATCAACATTAATGCATTTTTGTATGTTATTTTCACTAATAACTGAAAGACCTACACTGGCTCCCAATATGTTTCCGAGAACAATTTGAAGTGTTGGTGCTGACCTTTTGGTTGTTGTTGTTGTTTAGTCATGTCCGACTCTTCGTGACCCCATGGACCAGAGCACGCCAGGCACTCCTGTCTTCCACTGCCTCCCGCAGTTTGGTCAAACTCATGCTGGTAGCTTCGAGAACACTATCCAACCATCTCATCCTCTGTCATCCCCTTCTCCTTGTGCCCTCTATCTTTCCCAACATCAGGGTCTTTTCCAGGGAGTCTTCTCTTCTCATGAGGTGGCCAAAGTATTGGAGCCTCAGCTTCAGGATCTGTCCTTCCAGTGGGCACTCAGGGCTGATTGCCTTAAGAATGGATAGGTTTGATCTTGCAGTCCATGGGACTCTCAAGAGTCTCCTAAAGCCCTTTAAACAGCCTTGACCCTGTATACCTGAAGAAGCATTTCCACCCCCATTATTCAGATGGGACACTGAGATCCAGTACTGAAGACCTTCTGGTGGTTCCCTCACTATGTGATATGACGTTTCAGGGAACCAGACAGAGGGCCTTCTCAGTAGTGGTACCCACTTTGTGGAATAATGTGCCAGATCTATTTGTCTGCAACTTGGTGGCCTTAGTCCATTCTGGAGGGGCTTCTGTGCTTATATCTCTCATCCACTTTGGCCAAAAGAGGAAAGAGTTTTTAGGTTTCCCATTATAGTGAATAAAATAATATGGAGCTTTGTTTTGTAGAGAAGCACAGAACCCAAAATGCAACTCAAAACTGAGACAACCATGTACAAATTATTAGAGATTCTCACCTTTGGCAAAGCCAGACTTTTCCTTAGCTGGAAGTAAACTGATTCTTCTCACTGTCTCTCATAGAGTCAAAACTTTGTTAATCGATTGTAAAGTTTCTGAACAATTTCCCCAAGACAAAATTTAGACTGACAGGCATGAAATTTCCTGAATCTTCCCTGGCTCTCATATGTATCGGCTGCTATCTTGAAATACTCTGGTAAGGAGGCTGATTTTAGTGATAAGCTATATATTTGAGTTAAAGGATCAACAGTGTCACATTTGAGTTCTTTCAAATTCTTGAATTTATGTCACAGATGCCCAAGGTCATTTGTGACTACTGTTGAATTGTTCAAGTCTCCCAAATTCATCTACAGCACCACTGAAGTATTTAACCTCCTTTTCCATAAAAGGCTTAGACTCAGAATCAATATTTTGAGCATGAAAGATCAACAGTATGTAAAACCCACAATTTATTCTACCTCTAATGCAGCAGGTCTAGAGCAATGATGAAAAGCTTAGAAGCACTTTGGTCTTGGGTTTTTTTAAAAACCAGCAACAGCAACAACTCTTGCTTGCTTGGTTAGCTAGCCAGGGAAGTTAAATTTCTGCCTTTATTACACCGAGTGTGGAGATTTCATGAGGGGGTAAACGACTATTAATAGCAAATCTTCAAGATTTAATGAGCACCTGCAATGCAGCGCAGGTCAGTGTTTTTGATGAAACATTTACAAGCCACTTATTGTAATTAGTGTAATTAGGCCTTTCAGATTGCCGCCCCATCTGAAGCAAAGCAGACTCTTAAGCTCACTTCATAGGTGGCTGTAATACCCACAGCTCTAAATGAATTTCCAGCTGTTCCGTCATCATTTATTAAATTCACAGCTTTTGAAAAGAAAGGGCTCTGCAGAAGTCCTAGGCGTTCCATGCCTAATTAGTTCGGTGCTCCAAATAAATGCATTATTCTGTCTTTCCTACACTGACCACAGTAGATCATTCTGGGAAATGTACAATATCAATATATTCCTGAAGCGAGGCCTGTCAAACTGCTGGTCCCAGACCATATGCTCAATACTGTCTATACTGCGCACTGTGGTGTGCCAACCAGGTGCATGATAAACCCTGATTTTGACAGGGATGCCTTAGGCTGGAGACAGAAGGCGGCTTTAAGAGGCTTGAGCTGTTGCTCCTCATGGTATGCACACTTATTTAATCTGCCCCACGACTGACTGCAGTTCAAGCATTTGTAGTGCCTCAAAAATCCACATTGCGGCCCAGAAACAACAGAGAAGGAGGAGGAGGAGGAGGAGGAGGAGGAGGAGGAGGAGGAGATTCTTAATTTTAATGGGTCTGCTCCAGGTATGACTATGTTGGATCTCACCAACTGAGTTCAGGTATGGATGCTTCAGGTGGGATGTTGGTGGTGCTGTGGGTTAAACCACAGAGCCTAGGACTTGCCGATCAGAAGGTCGGCGGTTCGAATCCCCACGACGGGGTGAGCTCCCGTTGCTTGGTCCCTGCTCCTGCCAACCTAGCCATTTGAAAGCACGTCAAAGTGCAAGTAGATAAATGAGTACCGCTCCGGTGGGAAGGTAAATGGCGTTTCCGTGCGCTGCTCTGGTTCGCCAGAAGTGGCTTAGTCATGCTGGCCATATGACCTGGAAGCTGTACGCCGGCTCCCTCGGCCAATAAAGCGAGATGAGCGCCGCAACACCAGAGTCGGTCACGGCTGGACCTAATGGTCAGGGGTCTCTTTACCTTTACTATGGATGCTTAGGATTGCAGTATAAAGTCCATAAAAATGTATAGTGTTATGTATCCATTGGTCTGTGTTTGCCTGAGCTTGAGTCTGGACTAAGGATTCTGAGCCCCTGTGTTCTGATTCGATACATGATATCCAATCACCGAATATTTCAGGATTTGGGCCTCTGCCATTGGCCTTTAAACTCTGAGTCATGATTCGCAGCTTGGAAGTTTAGACAGCCAATCGCGATGGGAGTGGGAGTGGCCCAGGCCTTCAGAAATGTATATAAGCAGTTGCTTTGCCCCTGCTGTTCAGTTCTGTTAATTCAATAAAGGTTCTTGCTGTTATCACTGTGTCTTGCCTTGTGGGAACCCACCTACACTTCATATAGAATGTCCAATTAAATGTTTTTAGGATCAGAAAGGACAAATAGAAGAAAAATGTCTTGTCTACACAGAACATTTCCTTTATCATATATTTCAGCTAGGGATCATCTATACATTCAGAGGAATCGCATTGTATCACTTGAGGCAAAAGAAGAACCAACCGAGACCCTGTGATCATTATCTGAGGCCCTTCTTCATGTGTCTCCTCCATGTGAGGTCCAGAGAGTGGCAACACGAGAATGGGCCTTCTCTGTAGTGGATCCCCATTTGTGGCATGACCTCCCCAGGGAGCTTCGCCCAGAGCCATCAGACAAAACCATTTTTGCTATAACCAGGCCTTTGGCCTTCAACTATCTGTGGCCTTTTATAAGTGGATGGAATGTTTTTAATGCATTCCCCTTGGTTTTGATGTATCTATGTGGGTATTTTGTTTGTTTGTCGCTTTGGGTTGCCCTGGACACGATTAAGCAACTAACAAGTTTAGCAAATAATAATAATTCAATATCAAGCAGGCAATATGAGATTGCAGGATTGGCCAGGCCAGGTATAAATATTAGGGGCTGGCCTTCTCCTTTGCTGGTCAACACAGCAAAAATGAAAATGCTTATTGCATGATAATCGCGAAAAAGAAGTTTGCTTCTTTTTTTGATAAAGGTGAATCAACTCTCAACTAGAAGCTGACAGTAGGATCTCATGGGTGGATTTCTGTTTTCTTGTAAGCATTAGTAAGTTGCAGGGGTGAGAGCAATCAGGCAGCTGGCTAATTAGTGTCAACCAATCTCGTTAAATGTGCCTTGTCTTGACAGCTTGTAATCAGTCACATATGCATTGTTGTGAAATGGAGGCGGGGAAGATCAAAGGAAGCAAGTGATGGTCTGGTCTGCAAATGAAAATAAGAGTGAGAGAACAGCACACACGTTGGTGCTTGCGGAATTATGAGCAACTGTCCTGGCTATGGTGCCAAAATATGATAGCAGATACTCTTGCTGGTAAGGAAGGAAGGGGTCTTTATGATGCCAAAGTAACAGCACAGACTCAGCAGCAGGAAAAGAGCAATTCCAGTCGCAGAGCTCTCACAAGAGGAAGGGTTCCCTGAGATGGGCCTTGCACCCTTAAAAGAGTTGCATAAATCCCATCATGTGTGGTTTCCTTGGCTGAGTCAGCAGGGTGCAGTTGCTAGGGGAGATGCATATTCTAACACAGGCATCCCCAAACTCGGCCCTCCAGCTGTTTTGGGACTACAGTTCCCATCATCCCTGACCACTGGTCCTGTTAGCTAGGGATGATGGGAGTTGTAGTCCCAAAACAGCTGGAGGGCCAAGTTTGGGGGTGCCTGTTCTAACAGAAGTGAGGTTACAGGGAACCAGGCAGAGGGCCTACCCTTTAGATTGTCCTCCCATCAGATGTCATGGAGAAAACTAACTATACAACCTTTAGAAGACAACTGAAGGCAGCCCTGCATAAGGAAGTTTTTAATGTTTAATGTTTTATTATGTTTTTGTATATACTAGAAGCTGCCCAAAGTGGCTGGGGCAACCCAGCCAAATGAGTGGGGTGCATTTATTTATTTATTTATTTATTTATTTATTTATTTATTTATTTGCAACCTCAGTGCTTGGGTCAGGGCAGGCATCATAGGGCACCCAAAGTCATAGGGCACCTAGGGGTTGGTGAAACTGATCCCTTCCAGGGGCACAGCCTGGGGTGGTTCAGGAATCACCCATCAGACTATGGACTGTATAACATATATGTCATACCCTCCAACATTTTCGTCCTCAAAATTGGGATGTTAGCAAGGTCGCACCAGAGAACCTTCTGGTCCTGTGCTCTGGCGTAACTCAGAAGCGTTTGGAAGGTGCTTTGGTGTGACCCTGCTAATGAGTGCCAGAGTGCAAGACCAAAACACGGGACATTCCAGGATGCAAACAAAAGCCGGGATTGGTTTCTGTGATTCTGGGATGTCCCGCTTAAAATGGGACATTGGAGGGTATGGTATATGGGTGACTTCTCATCCTTCTTGCACTATGGCACAAAGGCATGTGGTAAAGTGATTTTTCCCCCTAGGGAGAGGTGACAAAACAGCTCCTTGCTGAGGGTGTCAATACAGCTGCTGGTCAAAGGTGCAAGGGACCCTAATTATGCCTCTGAGGGCACCTAAGAAGGTCCATACCCCAGCAGGTGAAACCCCTCCTGCCATTTTTCTGGAGATTCCTGGTTCCTGAGTGCACATTAGTCAAAACTGCATACGAATATGTATTCATCAGGATAAGTTTGCACTGAAATGCTGAAGAATTTCCATGGGAGTTTTCTTTGCTCATGAAAGGCAGATTGCTGCAGAAATGGGAAGAAATGAATTTAAGATTAGAAAAATGGGAAACTGAGAGAACTGAAATGAACAGATCCGGTCATCCCTAGTCACACTGACATCAGAGGCTGCCACCACCCATTCCACAACTCCACTCATTGCCTGCAATTGCTGATAAATTGCTGCTAATTCATACGGAATGGCAGAGAAACCCATTCAGTGACATGCAATATACACCATTGATGGATCAGCCCCTTTTCTTTGCGAAGGGCATTGTTTTCTAACTCTTGATGCCAATTCCCTAATTTTCATCAAGTGTGGGCCTCCAAGGAGGACCAAAAAGCCCTCTGAGCATTACCTTACAACAACCTCAAGCATATGGGCATTTCATATTTGCATACCTGAAGGAGCGTCTCCACCTCCATCATCCAGTCTGGACACTGAGATCCAGTGCCGAGGGCCTACTGGCAGTTCCCTCACTGCAAGACATTAAGCTACAGAGAACCAGGCAGAGGGCCTTCTCAGTATTGGCGCCTGCCCTGTGGAATGCTCTCCCATCAGATGTCAAACAGATAAACAACCATTTGATTTTTAGAAGACATATAAAGGCAGCTCTGTTCAGGAAAGTTGTTGATGTTTTATTGTGTTTTTAATATTTTGTTGGCAACCCAGTCAGATGGGCAGCATATAAATAATAAATAAATACTTATTAGCTGAAAAATCAGATTTGCTTTGGCTGCTTTAGTTGTTTGTTTGTTTTCTTATATTGAGACCTTGCCTTTCTTCCACAATGGAAACCAAGACAGCATCCATGTTTGCTCTGAGGTATTTGTCATTCACTCACACAGCTCCTTGTGTTCCCTTAATGATAATGATTCTCCCTGTACTCTTAAAAAGCCTTTTTGGCTAGATGTCAGCTTACACTAAGCTTACAGCTTACGTTTTCTCTGCAAACTAGAAAATTCAACTGAATTTGTCTTTGTTGCTGTTGTTTATCTGAAACACATTTCAAAAGATTGCTAATATTTCTAAATAGTCTGAGGTGAAATTCTTCTTAAGCCCTTTGTGTCTCGTCTCCCCGGAAAAAAGAGTCTAAACTAATGCAAACGGAA
The DNA here is from genome assembly GCF_964106645.2 of Podarcis pityusensis. NCBI lineage: Eukaryota > Metazoa > Chordata > Lepidosauria > Squamata > Lacertidae > Podarcis > Podarcis pityusensis. The sequence goes on along the minus strand of NC_138034.1, from coordinate 18,906,730 downwards.
TAAATGTAACTTTGAATGCACCAGCATTTTGGCTGCATTCACCCTGTGTTTACTTTTTGCCCATGGAAAGGTGAGACATTGAAGCTGATGTATGTTAGATAAGATTTGAAGGGCGGATGGGTCGGAGATGTAATCCGTAAAGAAGGGCTTTGATCAGAGAAATCCTCTTGAAACCAAGATACAGTTTATTCACAGGTTGATCATCTTAGAATGCTTCAATAGTAGACGTTAAAGCTGTCAAAAATGTTTTCAAATACAGAAGCAGGGACTTCAGAGAAGCATCACTTGTTTTCATAACAACCACCAGTGCCCTAGTTTCAAACTGCTTCCGCTTCCTTTATCTGCTTTGTACTGACTTAGGGAGGAAGAACAGCACAATGTTTTGAATATATTAGCTGGGACGGGGAATACCTTATCCAAATTTTGTTACAGCCCTGTCCCACCCTCCTCCACAAAATTGGGAGCACAGTACCAAGTAGTTCTTTAGGCAAAAATCCTCTGAGCATTTATGCTTCAGGAACATAGCTGTCAACTTTCCCCCTTTTTGAAGGGAAATTCCCTTATTCCGAATAGGATTCCTCGCAAGAAAAGGGAAGAGTTGACAGCTATGTTCAGGAAGGCATGCAGCTGCCCCTGAAAAATGACATTCCAGCATTGAGTTCTTCCTCTTCACCTGGAAAGTCATGTCTTACCTTGTGCTGCGATGTCAGGATGTGACATTTGCTCCTGATCCATATCACTGGCTGATGTTTGGTAGGAGTGTGAGAATGCACATAACATCAGACACATCTTACTTGTTACAGAAGGGGGAAGCTCAACAGCTATGTGTTTGTCTGTTGTGTGGTTTTGCCCTTAGGTTAAAAAAGCTTCTTATTTAATTTATATAAAAATGTTCTAGTCCACCTTTTTGATGCCCATACTTTACTTAATGGTGGTTGACAGCCGTTTAAAGCCGCAATACATTAGAAATCTATATTAAAAGGGGAAAGGTTCCCACCAAAGAAGAATGGATAAGTAAGGTGATGTTGCCTTTGAGATACAGGTTGCCCTGCCATGATCTAGCAGTTTCTCTGAACCTAACAGTCAGTGAAGAAACTTGCAGGATTCCCAGTTCAGTTTTGAGTTTGGAAAGCTCAGGCTGTCGGTTCAGTCTAGATGGAAGCTACCTTCCTTCTGACACCCTAACCTGCTTTGAAAATTGTGGATCCAAAATTCAGAGTAGTCCAATTCAACCTGTTTATTTATCTTAATTAAATCTTCAAACGCCATCCTCGTAACAGAGCATAGGAACGAAAATGGTACAGTTAAAAGTATACGCACACCACTCCCATCAACAACTCTCAAACAACCTAGATTTACCACATTTTGCGGTTCTCTCTTTGCAGAAAATGGGTGGATTTTGCATGTTGTCAAGAGGATGTGGAAACAACATGAAATGTTTTAAATGCTTTTCTAAGCATTTAAAATGTGTATTTAATTGCTACAGCAGGCAACTAAATTTGGTTCAGAGATATGTGTTTCCAGTTAAATTAGATACATAAAAGCAATTTCTGGGAAGCATGCATCATTACATTACCCAGTGAAAATAAGGAGGAGGGGGTGGAAATAAAACTCAAAACCAAAATCAATAGTTAGTAATCTTCCAGCTGCATATGATTATTACACTAAAGTTCTTACTCTTTGCACACATTTAGGTTTTAAAAACACTTTGAAACTTGCTATGCCCATGGTCCTTCTCTTTGTATATAGGGCTTGTCACTTTTGTAAGTGGTGAACGGACTTACCAAAGAACTTGTCTTTTGTTAAATTTAACTATTTATAAAATAAATAAAAAATACATTGCAGCAGTATACAATATAAAAACATAAAACCAGACAGTTGAACTCAATTTAGTGAGTATATGAAGAAGTGTGCATGCACACAAAAGCTTATACCCAGAACAAACTTAGTTGGTCTCATGACCTGGAAAAATTGTCTGCGGACAAACACCGACTCCCTCGGCCTGTAAAGCGAGATGAGCTCCGCAACCCCAAAGTTGTCTGTGACTGGACTTACTGCTAGGGGTCCTTTACCTGTTTTAAGGTGCTACTGGACAATTTTTTAATTTATTTCAATTTAGTGAGATACCCATTCCAGGAGAAAAGCATAGCTGATGGCATCAAAAGCCACTGAGAGATCAAGCAAAAATAACAAGGTCATATTCCCCCTCTCCATCTCACGATAAAGGTCGTTCATCAGGGTGACCAAGGCGAATTCAGTTCCCAAACCACGTCTGAACCCAGATTGTAGTGGAACTAGATAATCAGGAATGCCTGCAGTTGCTCCACAAACACCCTCTCCACCACCTTCAGCAAGGGGACCTTGCCATTCTCCTCCTTGAGAGGAGATTTAATGCATTCTGCTCAATATTCTGCTCAGTATATGTACCATAAGGAAACCCTCGGGTGGCTTTGTTGGCAGCTGCCACACTGATTTTAGAGAATAATCCCCTGATCATGATCAAATGTATCAGTTGGAGTTCAGAGCTGAGAATTAGGAGAATTGTGCATGGGATGTGGCCTTAGAAGGGCACCCTCACAACCACAAAAAGCCTGGATTTTGTGCTAATTGCACATTACAATGCGAGTGCCAGTGTACCACTTCCGTGGATCATGACCAGAGTTCAGTATGTTCAAGGGCCTTCAATATTCATTGTTCCAAGAGGACACGCAAAAGTACTAGTCGTTACATCAGCACTATCAAATTACAAGTAAAACATAAATCCTCTTCAGGAATTACAACTCATAGAAAGCAGAAGTCTGAAGCAAGGAGCACATAAGAAGATCAAGCCAAAGACCCATGTAGTCCAGCAACTGATTCTCACAGGGGCCAAGAAGATACCCACAGGAAGCCCGCAAGCAGACCCCGGTTGCAACAATGTTCTCCCCAACTGTGTTTCCCAGCACATTGCCTCTGACAGTGGAGGTAGGACCTAGTCATTGTGGCTAATATACTTTGTGCCATGAATGAGCCAGTCCCCAGGGAAGGTTTGCAGCCTACTGAAGAAAGCAGCCAGGAACTGAGAGGGTTAACTGGCATGCAGGATGAGCATCGGCTAGTGCCAAGTCCCCCGCCCCTTGGAATGCTGGTTAATAAAGGAATCGCTGAGAGCGGGCAGGAACCCAGCCAACGCTCTTGGAAAGTGCCAACTGGCGCAAACAGAGAAGGAAGCAGTTTGTCAGAACAGGAAGCAGTTGGAGCTGATCCAATCCCTCCTAAGAATCGGCTAGGGGGAGAGATGTTAGACTGGAAACAGAGCAAGAGACACAAAGTGAGAAAGTTCAATATCTTCTGTAACCAGAAGGTGTCTTCAGGAGGGTCATCATGATTGAAGATGCCGGGCAGCTGTGTCAAAGCCGTCCAGAGCTATCTTTTGTTTTGACAATAAATCATCCTTTTTAATTAACTATGCTTACTGTGTGATTGGGACGTGGGTGGCGCTGTGGGTTAAACCACAGAGCCTAGGGCTTGCCGATCAGAAGGTCAGCGGTTTTAATCCCCACAATGGGGTGAGCTCCCGTTCTTCAGTCCCTGCTCCTGCCAACCTAGCAGTTCGAATGCACATCAAAATGCAAGTATATAACTAGGTACCGCTCCAGCAGGAAGGTAAACGGCGTTTCCATGCGCTGCTCTGGTTTGCCAGAAGCGGCTTAGTCATGCTGGCCACATGACCCAGAAGCTGTACGCCGGCTCCCTTGGCCAATAAAGCGAGATGAGCGCTGCAACCCCAGAGTCGTCCGCAACTGGACCTAATGGTCAGGGGTCCCTTTACCTTACTGTGTGATCAAGCCGGGGACTGGACTCCTGACACTTTGATTGGTGGAGTCCCCCTGCACATTTTTGAACCCTGGTTTTCTAGGGCTCTAAAATGTGCAAGGAGCCTTTATTGAGCACAGGACTCTTTCTGCCTCAGACGGTCAAAGGTCTGCAAACTGAAGGTCAACTGGAATGGCAGCGTCAGCCCAATCCTCAAATTGATTTGGTGTCCCATGTAAGTCGGGGGCCGTGGATTGGGCTGTTGTTGTTGTTGTTGTTGTTGTTGTTTATTAATTTTATATATTGCCCTTTATCTGAAGATATCAGGGCGGTTCACAGGATACTAATATATTACACTACCTATTTAATAATCTTCTTTTTTTGGTTCTTTTTTTAGAATTCTTGAGCAATGCCAGGCACTTTCCACACATAGGTGTGTTTGCATGCTTCTTCCCCATTCCCAATCACTTTGTGGCATAAACCAGTCAGTAAAAAAATTGCATCATAGGAGTCATTGTAGCATGTTCTTTCGTTTTTTAAAAAAGAGAGTTTGTGTAGCTAATGAAAAGGAAAAATTTAATTGACTAATTAACTTCTCTCTTGTTGCTAGGATGATTGCCATTACTTTCTTTTTTCCTTTTTCTTTTTTGAACTGCATCAGGATTCAGGAAAATGAAGTACACAGTTTAATTTCTGACACAGCCCTAAAGCAATCAGAAGTTGGATGTGCCAAACATTGTGTTAAAACCTTGCAATGGTGTTTTCTTTTTCAGCTTTTTCAGAGTTCATCCCCCCCAAATTCATTCCACTGACTCACTGAAGAATAGATTACTTTTTTTTCCTCCAGGAGTTGAAAAACAGCATTAGAAATTGCCTTTTATATGTTATTTTCAAGTTACACCTGCTCACTGTGAGGCAAAATGTCAGAAAATAATGAAGCAACATTTTACATATGGAGGTTGCAAGGCAGGAAATGAGATTCCGATCAAAGTTCTCTGAAGGATGAAACTTAACAAACAAATGAATTTTCTTCATAGCTTATCTTAATATGGCGCAGGCTGCATGTGTCATGGAGTTAGGGAGATTCCTAAAGTAAAAACTTCTTGAGAGCCATTGTAGCACAGTACTGTACATAGGGTAATGGACTTGTGCCTGAGAGCAATCTGCCTCCCGCAGATTAAAAGGTAAAGGGACCCCTGACCCTTAGGTCTAGTCGTGACAAACTCTGGGGTTGCAGCGCTCATCTTGCTTTATTGGCCGAGGGAGCCAGCATACAGCTTCCGGGTCATGTGGCCAGCATGACTAAGCCGCTTCTGGCAAACCAGAGCAGCGCACGGAAACGCCATTTACCTTCCTGCCGGAGCGGTACCTATTTATCTACTTGCACTTTGACATGCTTTCAAACGGCTAGGTTGGCAGGAGCAGGGACCGAGCAACGGGAGCTCACCCCGTTGCAGGGATTCAAACCGCTGACCTTCTGATCAGCAAGTCCTAGGCTCTGTGGTTTAACCCACAGCGCCACCTGCGTCCCTTCCCACAGATTATCTGTGTTAAAAAACCTATAGAGCTTCTCATACCACTTTATTTGCCACGGCTTCTCTCAAAGACTCCTGGGGCTTGTAGTTTGTTAAGGTACGGAGAACAGAGCCTTGGCTCCACTTAAAGAACTGTCACTATCATTAGAAAGGTTAAATCTGTAGCAGGGATGTGATTCCATTGCTGTGAGGATGAACAAGGCAAACTCTGTACAGTGGTACCTCGGGTTACAGACGCTTCAGGTTACAGACGCTTCAGGTTACAGACACTGCTAACCCAGAATTAGTACCTCGGGTTAAGAACTTTGCTTTGGGTTGAGAACAGACCTCCAGAACGAATTAAGTTCTTAACCCGAGGTACCACTGTAAAGTGGTTTGTGGAGACAAAATGCTACCTACTTATCTGATAAACTTACATTTTAAACATTTTCAAACAGGCTAGCAAGACCAAAGTACTATATATTACTATAGCTAGTAAAGGCTAAATGGTACAGTGGTACCTCGGGTTAAGAACTTAATTCGTTCCAGAGGTCCGTTCTTAACCTGAAACTGTTCTTAACCTGAAGCACCACTTTAGCTAATAGGGCATCCCGCTGTTGCCGTGCCGCCACCGTGCGATTTCTGTTCTCATCCTGAAGTAAAGTTCTTAACCTGAGGTACTATTTCTGGGTTAGCAGAGTCTGTAACCTGAAGCGTCTGTAACCTGAGTTACTACTGTATACCCTCTGGAATCCCTGTTCCTAACATTGTCACTAGAAGATGTCTGTTATACACCAGACTATACTCATTTGTTGACAGATGCATACATTGTGCATATATCCATAACATAACATATGCATATGGTTGAAAAATCTCATACCCTCCAGCATTCCTCATAAAAAGAGGGACAAATCCTACATCAGGGTGTGTCCCTGCCAGGGCTGGATTTAGGTTTGATGAGGCCCTAAGCTACTGAAGATAATGGGGCCCTTTATATGTCCAGCTGTCCTTTGCCAACAACCAATTAATGCTGTTTTTTGTGTTGAATATATGCTATATGGTAATTTATGGACCTTATAAGTATCTAAAGCCATATGCACATAACAAAATATGTATTTTATCAAAGTAATTGTTGAACTGAAATAAAATTAATAAGTGTATTGATAGTGAAACACTGTTGCTGTATGTAGGTTTTATTTTATTTGTTTTTTATCTTATATTTTGGAAAGATAACTGAATGTTTGAAAAACATTCCTTTTTTGGGGGGGGGCAAGAGAGTGGGGCCCTAAACTATAGCTTGTTTAGCTTATATGTAAATCCAGCACTGGTCCCTGCACTCCCATGAACATACATTTATGTCAGGGAACTGCCTTCGGAGCCAGGGGGAGAGGGAGGGCTCCAGAGGGATTCCAGAGAGCGTCCCGGGAGGGAGAGAAGCAGCACATCTTCTGGGGAAGGAAATCAGCGTAGCACCAGTGGAGAAGGGGGGCAAATGGGGGAATCGGCGAGGTGGCTCCATGACTCCTCGCCGGGGACCAGCGGGGAGAGCACAGGTCCTCCGCTGCCCACACCCTCCCTGCGCAGAAGGCTTCCGCGCAGGGAGAGTAGGCGGAGACTAGGCGTCAAAGAACCTCTTTGCTGGAAGAAGTTCAAGAAATGCCCACTGACGGATTCTGCCAGCGATTGAGACAGCCACGGGCGAGTGGCTGTCCGGACAGAAAGGGTTCACTCAGGCAACCCAGCCAGGTGTGGCGCCGATTTACGCACGAGCAACCCCTAGAACCATTACAATTTATGAAGTAGGAAAGATTTTTAAAAAAACCAACATGTGGAAGTTTTGCGATACACATAGTAATCCTGAGAATCAAATTAATTAAAATAATTGCTTAAGGGTTTGAGGCATGTCTGCTTATTGTTTCTTCTGACATAATGAAACAATTTCCAGAACAGGTAAATTTCAAACAGCTATGTAGATGCCATGCTTAGCTAGTCATGAAATGTCAGATTTATTATTTTTTTAAAAAAATGAATATATTACAGCTATAGGGAGTCAAAGGCAAGTATTTTATTAATTTTCTGCCAGGAGCCATTCACCAATGTACAAAGGAGAGTTCTTGGTGTATTTTTCTGTAGTAATAAGAGTGCTTCCCAGGTGCAATAAAATACTAATAGGTTTGTTAATCCTTTTTTAAAAAATTGTGAAATCATTAACAGGAAAAAGCACAATATCCGCTTTCAGAGGGCTCTCTCTTTAAAAATCATAAATATATATCACTTAAAAATAGACATTTTAATAATACTTGTATCAATACTTAATAATTCTTGGGTTGTTGTTGTTTTTGTAAACTGTTGTTACTATGGGATTGCTTTTTGCCTTTTTTTTCAGGAACTAAAGCTGCCATGCTTCTGTTAACTGAAATGTTTTGTAGCTGAGCCTGAGGTGGAAAATGCACCCTAAAAACGCCAAGAGGGCCTTCAGAAGATGTTTATGGATGTATAAAGACAAAGAACAGCTGGCTCTTACACAGTGACAGTGCTAAGAATGATCTCTGAAGCAATTTCCGGCTTCAGATCTCTAGCAGACAAGAATATATGATAGGTTTACCGTCATTGATAGGGTTGCCAAATAACTAGAACAGAAGTCTTAAAGCTATAGAATTCACAGAGTCCTTTCTACAGGTCAGTTACATTCGGTGTGAGACACTGCTGTCATAGGCATTGTGAGGTTGGGAGGGGAAAGAATTGGGGAGAGGGGGAGGAGAAAGAAGACAGGATAATTATCTTTCATTCTTTTGCATAGTGCATATGTGAAGTTTCTGTGTAAGCATCATGAGGATTGGTTCTTTATAAATAATTTTTTTATATAAATTAAAAAATATAAATAAATAAAAATATTATTTGTCTATTTGTTTATTTTTGTTGGCGATGTGAGAGGTCGGAGTGCCCAGGGCCTGGTTGGCTGCATTCAGTTGATCGCAGTGAGTTTTGTTTGTGTGTGCGAGGGGGGTTGGGTCTAATTAGCCATATCGATTTGAATGCTATCAATGTCGGGATCCCCGCTCGGCCAAGCTGATAAAGCTCATTTTCTTCCCCAAATCCTTCGGAATCGCCTCCCGACGTGTTTAATGACCTCAGCCTTTGATAAGGCCTCAGGCACAGAGTTTCCAGCACAGGAAAGAGACGAGAGGTTTGGGCTACATTGCAAAGAGTTTTATTATCCTAACTACGCAGACAAAAAAGACATCCTCTCTCTATGAAAGCAGAGAGCAACTCAACAAAGGAACAAAGGAACAAAGGAAACAGGAAACAGGAAACAGGAAACCAGTAAACATCACATCCGTCTCCTGCCTCCGTGAGACTTCCAACAGCCTGGAAGGTCTCTGGAATGTAAACAGAGTCCTGTGACTCCACGCAGCTGCTCAGTGGCAAAACAGAAACTAACAGTCAGTGGATTTATGTTGTTGGGCTGTATATGTAATAAAGGGGAGCCACACCGGGGTGAAGGCACCCTCTTTTGTTTGTCCCCATGCTAGTTTCCATTTGTTGGTTAGCTTTTCCAGTAGGGATGTTTTCCATACAGTTTAGTACCAGTGGTCCATGTTCACTCCTGACAGGTCCCTCTTGTGTCTAGTTATGATGCCCCTAGCTGCTGAGACTAAGTGGCTTATGAGTTCTTTGTAGTGTGAGTGTGCATTGTGGTCTTGGAATATATTTAATAGGGCCAGTTTTGGAGTTGCTTCTAATACCTGCTTTGTTATTTTGCAGATTTCTTGTGGCACTGATGTCCAAAAGGGTTGAATTTGGGGGCATTCCCACCACATGTGGAGGTATGTGGCTGTAGAAGTGCAACCTCTCCAGCATTTAGGTGAGGTTCCTGGGTGTGTCCGCATCAGCTTCCCTGCCAGTCTCAACACCCAAGAGGGTCTGTAGGGTTATTTCAGATATTTGGGGCCCAAGTTGTTCAGGATTTTATTTAATTTATTTTTTTTATAAGATATTTATTAGGATTTTTTTAAAGATATTACAATAAAAAATGAGAAAGAAAAAAAACAAAATAAAAATGATTAAAAACACTCAGATTTTCCATTGCTTATTTTTCTTTAGCTTGTTTCCCGGACCTCCTCATACCTCCCTTTTTTGTATTCCAGTTCAGTTTGTTGGTTCAGCAAATCCTTACCCTCTTTGTTTATCCTAATCTTTGGTCTTAAAATAGTAACATTAGATTTTTACCTCTTAACAACCCCTTTTTCATATTCCCTTAAAGCATTACAGCTAGAAACCACTTAATTTCTATCCAACATCGTTCTAACATTCATTAATTTTACAATATTTCTGTAGATAATCTTTGAACTTCTTCCAGTCTTCTTCCACCGACTCTTCTCCCTGGTCTCGGATTCTGCCAGTCATTTCTGCCAGTTCCATATAGTCCATCAGCTTCATCTGCCATTCTTCCAGAGTGGGTAGATCTTGTGTCTTCCAATACTTTGCAATGAGTATTCTTGCTGCTGTTGTAGCATACATAAAAAAGGTTCTATCCTTCTTTGGCACCAATTGACCGACTATGCCCAGGAGAAAGGCCTCTGGTTTCTTCTGGAAGGTATATTTAAGTACCTTTTTCAGTTCATTATATATCATTTCCCAGAAAGCCTTAATCCTTGGGCATGTCTACCAAAGGTGAAAGAATGTACCTTCAGTTTCTTTACATTTCCAACATTTGTTATCGGGCAAATGATAAATTTTTGCAAGCTTGACTGGGGTCATGTGCCACCTGTAAATCATTTTCATAATATTCTCTCTTAGGGCATTACATGCCATAAACTTCATACTGTGGTCCATAACTGTTCCCAGTCAGCCATCATTATGTTATGACCAACATCTTGTGCCCATTTAATCATAACAGATTTCATCGTTTCATCCTGAGTATTCCATTTCAACAGCAAGTTATACATCTTTGACAAAATCTTAGTTTTGGGTTCTAATAGTTCTGTTTCTAATTTTGATTTTTCTACCTGGAAACCAATTTTCTTATCCAGATTATATGCCTCCATTATCTGATAATAATGAAGCCAGTCTCGCACTTTGTTTTTTAATTTCTCAAAACTCTGCAATTTCAGTCTATCTCCATCTTGTTCCAAAATTTCCCAATATTTTGGCCATTTGGCCTCCATATTGAGCTTTTTCAGAGCTTTTGCTTCCATCGGTGACAGCCACCTTGGAGTTTTGTTTTCCAATAAGTCCTTATATCTTATCCAAACATTAAACAACGCTTTCCTGACAATATGGTTTTTAAATGCTTTATGCGCTTTGACCTTATCATACCACAGATATGCATGCCATCCAAATACATTGTTAAAACCTTCTAAATCCAAAATGTCAGTATTTTCAAGAAGCAACCATTCTTTCAACCAGCAGAAAGCTGCTGATTCATAGTAAAGTTTAAAGTCTGGCAGGGCAAATCCACCTCTTTCCTTTGCATCTGTTAATATTTTAAATTTTATTCTAGGCTTCTTGCCCTGCCAGACAAATTTAGAAATATCTCTCTGCCACCTCTTGAAACAGTCCATTTTGTCCACAATTTGCAATGTTTGAAACAAAAACAACATTCTAGGCAATACATTCATTTTTACCGCAGCAATACGGCCCAGCAGTGAAAGCTTCAAATTTGACCAAATTTCCAAATCTTTTTTCACTTCAGCCCAGCATTTTTCATAATTATCTTTCAATAAATTCCCATCCAAGTTGTTCAGGATTTTATACACTAACATGAGCACCTTACATTGGGCCTGGACATATACTGGTGTGAGCTGTTTTAAAACAGGCATTTTATGCAAATTCTAAAAAGGAGCCCGAAAACTGGCTGCTGCATTTTGGACTGGTTTGCACTATATAAACAGCAAAATCAGCTTTGATCATAGCAAGTAAGGAGCAAACAACAACAACAGAAATTTCTCTCTAGGCAGCTTTGCCCTTTGCTGAACTGCTGTGCTATAATGGAGCTGGCACGGTTGCCAAAATTGTTCTCTCACCTCAACCCTAAAGCATGTAAATAGTAGGTCAGTTTCATTACTCATTACTGCCACTGTTGAATCATACCAGCACCCATTATGGCCTAATACATCTTCTAACTTAGCATTTGTGATCTATATAAGATTCATCTTGTCTCCCTCAGGTCAGGATGCTGCAGCAACCTAGATTAATGCTACTGTCATTTCACATATTGATTATTGTAATACTCCACTTATTGGTTTTCAAAACTTCATCCCTCACAGACTCAAGCTAGTGAAAAATCTGCTGGATATGTTTTGGACAAATTAGAAAGGTTTAATAACATCACTGTGGCTTTCATGAAACTTCATGGCCTCACTGCTCAGTCCTAAAATATAATGTACAGTGGATCTCGCAATCATCCATGTCATACTTTCTGAACATGCACCAGTTTATTATGGCAAGCACTGACCTTTCCATTGTGTTGTGTTTTGGGTTCCTCCTCAGTTCCCTCTTAATAGATCACTGACAACTGTGTCTACTGAACAGTGTAGCAACTCACTTCCATAGCTGCCTCTCTTTGGGACTGCCCTTCTGAGCTCTGTACAACTTGCTGAACTGAAAACTGTTCTACCATTATGATTTCAAAACCACATCACATACATGGTCCTTAGTCGTTTAGTATGTTTAGTATGTCCCTGGTCCTGAATGGGGTTACTGTGCCCCTGAAGGACCAGGTGCACAACCTGGGAGTCATTTTGGACTCACAGATGTCCATGGAGGCGCAGGTAAATCCTGTGTCCAGCTTAGCCCGGGCACTGAGGTTCTCCTCTGAGGATCTTCTGCTGGTTCCCTCACTGCGAGAAGCGAAGTTACATGGAACCAGGCTGAGGGCCTTCTCGGTAGTGGCACCCTCCCTGTGGAATGCCCTCCCTTCAAGGACATAAAGAATTACACAACTGAAGGCAGCCCTGAATCAGGAGGTTTTTAATGCTTGATGTTTTTGTTATGTTTTTAGATATGCTGGAAGCCACCAGGATGGGCAGGGTATAAAGAATAAAAGCATTATTGCTATTATTTAAACAGGCCCCGCCCTGCCCCATTCCACCCTGTTCTGCCCTCTTCCGCCTGCCAGCAATCATGCATCAATTGGACATACCTAAAATGGTCTTTGCCTGTAGGTATGTCCTTCCCTGCCAGTATGGCTTACAATCTAAGACATGATATAAAAGAAGAAAAGGAACAGGAAAAGGGAGGATGAAAACAAGAAAACTGATTTAATAATAATCATGCTGAGCAGCCACTGACAAATGTAGCAATTAGTCCAATTCAGATTGTTTTAGAGTAGGTGTGGGGACCTTGTGGCCTTCCGAACTGGTTCCCTCTTTCCAGGCTGTGCTAATAACCTACAATGTAAATGGAAGCTGATGTTATCATTTAACTGCATTAATGCTACTGCCACCATGCAGGAGGGGAAGATCTTCCATGAAGATAGTAGGAGGAGAGCATGTTGGATTTTATGACTCTGAGTCAGGCCCAAGGACATTAGTACCTACCAAATGACAGCATGACCAGTAGTGAAGGAAGATAGGATTTGAAGTCCAAATGTATATCTGGAGGGCACCTGGTTGAGGGAGGGTGATCTATATTGTTATGCCAGGCCTGGGATTCTACTTCCCAATCCATAGTGGTTGACCCAAGAGTCTGCTGCCAAAATCTGGTTATTTCCTCACCATTAATTCCATTCTAGTCTTGAAACTGTAGGAGTTGTTGTTTAAAAAAGTATTTTATTGATTTTCATCCTGGTGATGTAAGAATACTACAGTGGTACCTCAGGATACAGATGCTTCAGGATACAGACTCTGCTAACCCAGAAATAGTACCTTGGGTTAAGAACTTTGCTTCAGGATGAGAACAGAAATCGCGTGGCGGCGACAAGGCAGCAGCGGGAGGCCCCATTAGCTAAAGTGGTACCTCAGGTTAAGAACAGCTTCAGGTTAAGGAAGGACCTCCAAAACAAATTAAGTTGTCAACCCGAGGTACCACTGTATAGCAATAGGAAAAGAACTGCCCCAAATCTAAATCAAAGCAAAGTCTGTGGTCCAAAGATCTGGAAGGTGGAGTTTGACCATCCAGTTGAGGACTATGAAATAAGTGTTCATGAAGGAATATGTCATACTGCATAAGAAACAACTCCTGCTATGAGTGTTTAAGCAAAATCTCTGTGCAAATTTACAAAAGGAATTAATTCAGCTTTCTTATATAGAATTCTCCAAAACTAAAGACCCTTTTATAAATGTTTGAAGTTGGTGGAGGTCTAAAAGAAGCTTTATTTTAATCAGCCTCGATGCTTAATAGGTGATGGACCTGGGAATGTATACTATCATTTCCTTGGAATAGGAAGGCGACTGCTACTAAGAACTTCAGCAAAATAGGATGCATTTCAAAATTGTAATATAGGCATAATGGTACAGTTTATCTTAGAAGCCAACAAAAGGGAATCGATATAAAGTGGTAATTGCTTCCACTAGTTATAAAGAGAAAATGGAAATGTTTGCTCACCCAGTAAAAGAGGGAAGTAGGGAAAGGTGGCATTCATTAACAAAAGTAGCTATTTACAAACTAATAAAGAAAACAAATGTCACAAATCCCAGAGCATGGAAATTAAATTTTGTGGGTTTTTGTTTTTTTGCAAGTGCGCATATCCAAATTTATGGCTTCAAATACTCAATAGGAAATTAACATCACCTCTTCCAAAAAAGAGAGTCCTCACAACTACTGTACCTAAAAGATAATCCTAATGTATATGCATGTTTAGTGGACCTGTGCACAAGTCCTAATATTTGCCTTGCATCTCTGTGGTCCCCATTAACTATAATGGGAAATCTAAAAAGGGGCTATCAGTTCCCTTTTTGGCCAAAGTGGATGAAATTTACAGGCACAGGAGCCCCTCCAGAATTGATTAAATCTCTCAAACTGCAGGCATATAAATTCAAAATTTGGAGGCTCCCACTCAAAGGAAACTTTAAAAAGCGTACATTGCCATAGGGTTTCTGCACAATCCTAGCATGCTATATGAGGCAAGACATATCTTTGATCTGCTCTTTGCTAGTGAATGAATGATGGATGGTATTGGGTTTTCGCCCTGGTAAACCCATTGTCATGATGGACTATTATTTATTTTATTTTATTTAACAAGATTTTTAAACTGCTTAAGTTTTAAAAAAAAACTCTAAGCAGTTTACATAAAAAAAGAAGAAGTAAAATATATGTTAGAAAATGCCAATAAAACTAAGACTTTTTTTTTAAAACATGATAAAATTATCAAAATATAAATAAAATCTACAGTTTTAAAACCAAATATACATAAATTAAAAAGTACGTGTCTGTGTATGCTTGCCTAAACAAAGACGTTCTTAGCAGGCCTTGAAAACCGTGCAGCAAAGGCACCTGTCTAATATTAATAGTCGAAGAATTCCAGCTAAAAGGTGCTGTCTCACTAAAATATGGATTCCTTACAAGTGCAAAATGAACTCTCTATGGCCCTACTGGCACTATGCCAGTTCCACAGACTGAAGCAGTTGAGTGTGTGCATATGGAGTATGGTAATCCTTTAAGTAAGCTGGTAAAAACTGGTAAAAGCAACATTTGGACCGATGAAAACCGTAGACACCTACAAGGATGGAGGTGAGGAGCTATTAATATGGTCTTCCAACAGAAACCTATGGAATCTGAGGGATCTGGTTTTTCCAGTTTGCTCCTGTCATGGTCCTGGTCTCAATGGGTAAAGGTATGATGAGAAGGGTCCTCTTTGACATGGTGCAGCCTCTTGTGGGGAGACAGGGAGAGACTTCAAGTGATGTAGCAGGAAGAATTGCTTGCGTAAGTGAACCAAAACTCACAGTGAAGACAAGCAAACATAGGCAAGGGAACATAATTATGCAGTGTTGATGGAGGAAGCCTTATTAATCTCAATCTCCAACCAAACTGTCATCCTGCACAGCTGTTCAGAGTGGTTAATGGGCTTCTGAGATTTGGCCAGAAGGGGAAGATGGGATGGTTGGAACCACTGGAGTTTGATAGGCACATAGAGGATAAAGTCACTGAGACTGATGCCACCATTAAGACTGTTCTAGAGCACTGGATGTTTAAGTTATCCAGGATTAGTTTTAATGATAATAGGAAGCAGACAACATACCTGAATGGGTTTGGCCTTCAACAAGTGGTATTATTGTCAAGCTTATGGAATATGCAGAAATGCCGAAACTGACGGAAAGAATCCGAGACAGTGATAATGAAGACTGGGAACCTTTTATGTTGTATTTACAGAAATACTAGCAGGGTTTGATTAAACACAAGTCAGAAAATAAGATCAAAGATTAAGTAAGGACAACATGGGATGAAATTGACTGTGAGATGTAATCATGAAGGAAAATTTGGTATAAAACTGACAAGAAAATAAGAGTATGAAGGAGTAAGATTATAAAAATAAGATAATAATTAAGCAGAAGAAGTAAATATTTAAAGAACCAGAAGGGGAAGTTGAGGGAAGTCATGAGGAGGGTTTTTTTCTTTTTCTTTTATATGACAAATGTTATATTGTGTTGTTTGATTGAATATAAAACTGTAAAAATCCAATAAAATCTTTTTTTTTAAAAAAAAAAAAAAAAAGACAGACACCAACAAGTAGTATTGTTGCTCCTTGCTCATAATAGTTGATAAAATCTAGCGGGGAGCTGGTTTACTGTGTGGATGCAGGGTTAATAAATGCTTCACTGGTGAAGAGGGCGTTTTTGATCACCTTTAAGGAAGTACTTCTGTATCTCTTGTTCAGTACAGTGGTACCTCAGGTTAAGAACTTAATTCGTTCTGGAGGTCTGTTCTCAACCTGAAACTGTTCTTAACCTGAGGTACCACTTTAGCTAATGGGGCCTCCTGCTGCCGCCACGCCACCGGAGCACAATTTCTGTTCTCATCCTGAAGCAAAGTTCTTAACCCAAGATACTATTTCTGGGTTAGCAGAGTCTGTAACCTGAAGCATCTGTAACCCGAGGTACCACTGTAGGTCCTCCTGGGCCCAGAAGGAACAGAGTTGGGGAAAGCTGGTTAAATAAGGATGGTGAATGCAAAAGCAAACAAATTGTACATGATGGCAGCAAGTTCGGTCCCATGGTGTTAGAGGAGGCCTTCTGTAGTAGTGCATAAACACTACAAAAAAAAAAAACACTACAAAAAAAAACACTACAAACACTACAAAAACCAGCAAGCAATGTATTTTTCTCCCTGTCAATTAATAGGGCATGGTGAATTGTCTACGAGACAGAAACATTTGTCCTTATGAGTGATTGGATACAAATAAATAAATGGGAGTAATAAAAAATATATATTTTAAAGATGTAAAGGAACAGTTTTGTCTTAGAATGCAGCGATTCCTGTATTAATGTTGATTATCGTTTAAGTGCCGTCTGAGAATGAGTTGGCATCTGGGCAATCCGTGCCTGTCTGCTGCTTTTCCATGGTGAAGGGTTTCGCTGACTGAAATTTCCATCTCATTGAGCTGAGAGTCTCTGGAGAGGCAGAGAGAATCTGTGAGGCTTGGAATGTGTCAGACACAACTAGATGTGTCGTTTGTTTGCCTTGTGAAAAGCCCAGACCCCAACAAATCCCGTTATTTAAAACCTTTATTGTAGGCCCCTCACCTCATCCTCTCCTGGGGCAACTGTAGTCCAGCTCTTTTCATTCCTCATGAAATATCAGGACTGACCTGCAGGCTGCATATCTGGTGCCCTTTGTATTCATCACGAGAGTTCCTGGCAAATGAAGATGGAATTTGTGTGTTCCACTCATCAGATCTACTTCCTCCATGCATGGGGTTGGAAGAAGGCAAAGGTGAGGTGGCAGATCTGAGGTAGAAGCAAGAAGATCTATTGCAAGGAATTCAGTAGAAGAATCTCCTGGTTTCTAAGATCAATGACCAAACCTAGTTGTCAATGCACAAAGGGAGGAGACAGCTATGAGTGATTTAACAGCCAGTACCTCTTCCTGGGAGCTCTGGGAATTGTGGCTCCGTGAGGGGAATAGGGGTCTCCTAATAACTCACAGTTAGTGATGTAGTGATGTATGGAAGTGAGAGCTGGATCATAAAGAAGGCTGATCGCCAAAGAATTGATGCTTTTGAATTCTGGTGCTGGAGGAGACTCTTGAGAGTCCCATGGACTGCAAGAAGATCAAACCTCTCCGTTCTGAAGGAAATCATCCCTGAGTGCTCACTGGAAGGACAGATCCTGAAGCTGAGGCTCCAGTACTTTGGCCACCTCATGAGAAGAGAAGACTCCCTGGAAAAGACCCTGATGTTGGGAAAGACTGAGGGCACAAGGAGAAGGGGACGACAGAGGACGAGACGGTTGGACAGTGTTCTCGAAGCTGCCAGCATGAGTTTGACCAAGCTGTGGTAGGCAGCGGAAGACAGGAGTGCCTGGCGTGCTCTGGTCCATGGGGTCACAAAGAGTCGGACACGACTATACGACTAAACAACAACAACAATAACTCACAGCAAACCATTAGCAAGCTACAGTTCCCAGCATTCTTTGTTTGAAACCATGGCTGTTTCAAGTGGTATAATCCTGCTTCAAATGCAGATGGGGCCGTAGAAGCTTTTATAAGGTCGCATTCTGTGCTTTTGTGGCATTGTGACTGTGTAGTGCAGGGGTAGCCAATGTGGTACTTTCGAGATGTTGTTGGACCACAACTTCCACCATCTACTGAATGTTGTCTGGGGCTGATGGGAGTTGAGTACAATATCTAGGAGGCATGACCTGGGCATTTGCATGTGCCACTCAGATTACAGGGCAACAACTCACCATAAGATTTTATTGGAAGAATTAGAAGCATTCCTGGGACCCTCTTTAAGTATCCAGGACTTCTCCAACCTATCTCCTTTTAGCTGTATACTTCATATTTGCAGGTGTTCTAAAGACATGTTAGCCAGATGCTGTGAGACTTCAAACAGTAGAATACCACTAAAAACAAAAATGCAAATAAATACATTTGAGAAATTTATTCCTCTGGACTACATGCCTCTGGGCTACACCGATCTCAGATCAGCTTTTTACCTAGAACAGTTTTGTAAATTATGTTTTTCTTTGGATATATATCAAAGTGGTTTTTTAATGTATACCTAAAACTTTAATGGGTGGGATGCGGGTGGCGCTGTGGGTAAAGCCTCAGTGCCTAGGACTTGCCGATCGTATGGTTGGTGGTTCGAATCCCCGCGGCGGGGTGAGCTCCCGTCTTTCGGTCCCAGCTCCTGCCCACCTAGCATTTCGAAAGCACCCCTAAGTGCAAGTAGATAAATAGGTACCGCTTTATAGCGGGAAGGTAAACGGTGTTTCCGTGTGCTGCACTGGTGCTGGCTCGCCAGAACAGCTTCATCACGCTGGCCACGTGACCCAGAAGTGTCTCCGGACAGTGCTGGCCCCCGGCCTCTTAAGTGAGATGGGCGCACAACCTTAGGGTCGGACACGACTGGCCCGTACGGGCAGGGGTACCTTTACCTTTACCTTAAAACTTTAATATGTGGGTGACACCAAACACAACAAAGAATAAAACTGACAAGCCCAAACCCTGTATGTTCAGAAAGATAAAGCACACAAGTACACTCATCTAAGAACCAGGATTGGCTACGTTTCCATGTTGAATGTACACTCAATGGCAAACCCAGGTTTGCTGCCTTGTATGGTTTACACTAGATGAATCGCTCCTGAATCAGAGGTCCCCAGAAAGTCTTAGTTCTTCTATCTAGTTATATCTGGGTGGCCACTGTGAGAACAAGATGCTCTAGATGGGCCATTAGCGTGATCCAGAAAGTTCTTCTTATGCAGCTTTCTCCAGTTCCTGCTGAATCTGTGTCTTCTCCCTAAATGCTTTCTATCCTTCCGTTAACAAGCATTTCTGGGTTACCGGTCTGCAAACAGAGCGGCACATCTAAGCTTGGAATGGCGGGCCTCATTTCAGACTCACTGCTTTGAAGAAATGTCTCTCAATATCCATTCTTTATGATTTCTACTAAAACAGCCTGCCTTGCGATAGGTATTCTTTTTCTCCTTAAAACAAACTGCCAAAAAGTAACGGTCTCTTCCGCATGACGTAAGCCATTTAATCAACAGAGATGCAGCGGATAAGAAAAGTTAAAACCAGAAAGTGGAACACAAGCCCCTGCAAATTCACGGGCTAAATCTCACATTTTTATGATGGCTGTATGTCATGCATTCTATTTTATTTAATGAGACAGAAGCCCTATGTTCGCATTGTATTGTGAGTGAGAAAGGCCCAGAAGATTGATTGATATACGGTGTCATGAAGTAAGCAATTTGCTGGATCAGGGAGAAGGTCCTGTCAGAAACAAGGGAATGCATAGAAATGATCCTTTTGCTGTTTCCTCCTCTGCTGCAGCTCCCACCCTACTTTAGACCTTCAGTGTTTATGTGGGGGACTAATTGAGAGTGGCCATGTAGTCCATTTTACAGAGGAGAGTCCTCTATCTGAAGAGCTGTCAGAAGACATCCCTCAAGCTGAAGGCACCCTTGATTTGATGGGATGGGTCCAGTGAGGCAGGTTAGGCCGAGAGGATCTAATTGGCTCAAGGTGACCAATGTATATGTGGCTGGGGGGGGGGGAGAAACTTGGGAGAAGCTTACTGATGTAGAATAAAGGTAAAGGTAAAGGGACCCCTGACCATTAGGTCCAGTTGTGGCCGACTCTGGGGTTGCGGCGCTCATCTCGCTTTATTGGCCGAGGGAGCCAGCATACAGCTTCCAGGTCATGTGGCCAGCATGACTAAGCCGCTTCTGGCGAACCAGAGCAGCGCACGGAAACGCCATTTACCTTCCTGCCAGAGCGGTACCTATTTATCTACTTTGCATTTTGACTTTGGAACTGCTTTGGAACTGCTAGGTTGGCAGGAGCAGGGACTGAACAACGGGAGCTCACCCCATCACGTGGATTCAAACTGCTGACCTACTGATTGGCAAGTCCTAGGCTCTGTGGTTTAACCCACAGCGCCACCTGCATCCTGATGTAGAATAGAATGTCCCTATTTTCATCAGAGAAATGTTGGAGGGTATGATCTAAATTAACATATGCATATTTTATGCAAATCTGGGGTCCCCTTTGCACCCTTTTTGGGGTGATGCATTTCCTCTTTTTTCGTAGTCGCCCTAGGTTAATGAAGGAGCATAATAAGTATTATGGTTGGCATAATGTATTTATACAATCCAGGCTTGCTGGAACGGGAGATCACCTGCAACTGGTTTGCAGATTAGGCTCAGCACCAGGGCCGGATTTAGGTTTGATGAGGCCCTAAGCTACTGAAGGGAATGGGGCCCTTTATATGTCCAGCTGTGCTTTGCCAACAACAAATTGTCGCTGGTTTTTGTGTTGAATATATGCTATATGGTAGTTTATGGACCTAATAGGTATCTAAAGCCATTTGCTGTATAGTGGTACCTCGGGTTAAGAATTTAATTCGTTCCGGAGGTCCGTTCTTAACCTGAAACTGTTCTTAAGCTGAGGCACCACTTTAGCTAATGGGGCCTCCCGCTGCCGCCACACTGCCGCCACGCGATTTCTGTTCTCATCCTGAAGTAAAGTTCTTAACCCCAGGTACTATTTCTGGGTTAGCAGAGTCTATAACCTGAAGCTTCTGTAACCCGAGGTACCACTGTATGTAGGTTTTATTTTATTTGTTTTTTATCCTATATTTTGGAAATGTACATTTTTCTTGTAAATTTTTTGGGGGGCCCAAGAGAGTGGGGCCCTAAGCTATAGCTTGTTTAACGTATACATAAATCCGGCACTGCTCAACACATCCAAAGCTTGAACCAGAATTGTCAAAGTTTGATGCTGGGACCTAGCCTAGCAACAGAATCAGCACAGGAGCGGACCTATCAGGAGGTCCTTTTCTGAGGACCCCGTCAGCCTTGGAGCTGGCCTTCTTCCTTCCCCAATGAACAGAACTGAACCTCCTGCCTATTGTATTCCAGGAACCAGACATGGCCCTGACTCTGGGTGAGAGAACACATACCCCAGTCTTGCTCCTTGTACAGCTTGCAAAGTCTCATCTCAGCCCTGCCAGCCAGAAGGGCTTAACAGGAGTACAGAGAGGTGGGCGTTTGGAGGAAGGTTAAGGACCACTATTTCCCCTCATTGTACTTGATTATGCAGCTAGGGAAATTAAGCAAACATTGTGAACAGCCAATATTCGTTTCATGCCACACTCTGCCAGTGCAGCAATCGCAGGAGTGCCTGGAGAGCGCTGAGTGCCGGCAGAGAGCCTTCCTTTTCCCATCATGCATTGCTCACAGCTGACTGCCCTGATTACTGAAAGTCACATTATCCCATGCTGCATGCATATTAACCTAAATTTGTTTGGGAAGCACACAGCTCTAAGTGGGAATGTTAATCACAGATGATTCCCTGGCTGAAGAAATCCGGGAGGTCAAAAGGAATGCATTTGCTGCCCTGGGTTTGGCAGCCAAATGCTACCTACATTGAGGCTGACATTGAGCTCACCCCTATGGGCGCCGACTGCAAAGCCGGTAGCAACAGAAGCACAAACAGGAAACAATAAGTGGCCATGTTTGTTGGCTTAGCTGTCATTTCACACAACTCCTGCCTATTTGGGGAAGGAGGAGAGGATGAGGTAACGGGAAGGCAAGGGGTAAATGTGGCTCTCCAAATTTTGTTGAACTCCCAACTCCCATCATTCTTGACATGCTGCCTGGGGTCCAACAACACCTGCTGGTTCTCCATCCCTGTTGGAATTTAACAACAGCTATTTTTTCCTCCTCCTCCTCTCTTTTTGGATTGTGTTTCTTGTATGATCTTTTGGGTGGCTACCAACAAAGGTCTGTATAGTTAAAGCTATGGTTATCCCAGTAGTGATGTATGGAAGTGAGAGCTGGACCATAAAGAAGGCTGATCGCCGAAGAATTGATGCTTTTGAATTATGGTGCTGGAGGAGACTCTTGAGAGTCCCATGGACTGCAAGAAGATCAAACCTCTCCATTCTGAAGGAAATCAGCCCTGAGTGCTCACTGGAAGGACAGATCCTGAAGCTGAGACTCCAATACTTGGGCCACCTCATGAGAAGAGAAGACTCCCTGGAAAAGACCTTGATGTTGGGAAAGATGGAGGGCACAAGGAGAAGGGAACGACAGAGGACGAGATGGTTGGACAGTGTTCTCGAAGCTACCAGCATGAGTTTGACCAAACTGCGGGAGGCAGTGGAAGACAGAAGTGCCTGGCGTGCTCTGGTCCATGGGGTCACGAAGAGTCGGACACGACTAAACAACAACAACAAGTAGTATTAATGAGATGTATGTCTTAACATCTAAAATTTTATATTTGTGATAACTGAAATTACATACAGGGAGCTGACAGAAAGAAACAGAAGGGGCCTATATGAGCAGCAGGTCAGAGTGACTTTTCTCAGGGTAGGAGACTGAGGAAAAGGAAGCTCTCCCAGGTGGGAGGTGGGAGAATTCAACTCTCTGTATGTGTGAAGATCAAGATACCGAGGGCTACATAGACATATTTATAATTTTGGGTTTTTTTTAATGAGGATCATATGAGAATTATTAATGTATTTTAATTTTTTTCTCTCTCATTTTTTTCTGTTTGGTATGCTGTTTTTTATTATTCTCTTTAGTTTTGACAACTATATGCAAACTTCTTCCTTAGGATCTATGGATGACCCCCATCCAGCAAACTTGGTGAATGTTAACTTTAATATGTACATGTTGGTTTTTCTAATGGGAGAAAAGCATCATCTGAATGGCCACAGGTTCCCCATCCCAGACTAGTGAGCAGCTGAGTCAATGTGACCTGGAAGCTTTTATGGAGGTCAAACAGTACTCCCATTATTTGATACGTCAAGAGCATCCAAACAAGGGAATCCAAAGCACCCCTCTGAATGCACTGTCCATACGGCTGAGTTATTTATTCCCCAGTTGTGTGGAAGTGATGGGCATTTTGGAGTGTGTGTTTATTTCCATCCTATCAAACATGCTCTTTCTGTGTGTGCTGTAGAGAAACTTCAGTGAAACTCTTAAGCTCACCAATGTGAAACAGTTGTTGTTTTAATCAGAGTTGTTTTACTTGGTAGAAACAAAATACACACTCTCGATTTACACACTAAGAGGGGTTTCTGTACTTCAGAGTCCTTGCTAAACAAAGTCCACAGGCAAGTTCTAAGTCAATTTGCACAGAGTCCTGCAACAGCTTAGAGTTCTCTGAGTCCTGAAGTCTGGCACTGCTCCAGGTTTTCTTTTCAGTTGAGCTCTTCGCAAAGTGTTCTGGTAACTTCACAGTTCTGTACCTGTTAAGTTGTGGGTGAACATCTCAGACGACACAGCGATTCTTCAAACAGCTCTTGTTATTCACAGAACTGGGCTGAAGGGTTCAGCCAACCTGCTTATATAGAGCTCAACTACAAAGCAACAGTAACAACTTTCTGTAACTATCCAATCACTGAACGTCACTTTCAATTCCTTATTTGCATATGTGGACCTGAGTGAAAACTATCTACAATATCCCCCTGCTGGCCCAGGGTGAGAACTTCAGTACATAACAGTACCAATCCACTCCTTCCTGATAACAACCCACAACAAAATTGTAATCTGAGCCCTTTGTGTATAAAAGTTACTTGCTTACAATCCTCCCAGCAACACTGACAAGGAAGCCAGGAGATTCAGCCAGACGCACCTTGGGAATGAGTCAGAATAAGTCAGCTCCTTCCTCACTAATGGAATTGACCCATTAACTGCAATCTCATCATCATAATCTTATTTATACCCCACCCATCTGGCTGGGTTGCCCCAGCCATTCTGGGCAGCTTCCAACACATATAAAAACGTAATAAAACATTGAACATTAAAAACTTCCTGATACAGGGCTGCCTTCAGATGTCCTAAAAGTTGTGTAGTTCTTTATCTGCCTGACTTCTGATGGGGGGCATTCCACAGGGCAGGTGCCACTACCGAGAAGGCCCTCTGCCTGGGTCCCTGTAACCTCACTTCTCGCAGGGAGGGAACCGCCAGAAGGCCCTCGGAGCTGGACCTCAGTGTCCGGACTGAACGATGGGGATGGAGACGCTCCTTCAGGTATACTGGGCTGAGGCCATTTAGGGCTTTAAAGGTCAGCACCAACACTTTGATTTGTGCTTGGAAATGTACTGGGAGCCAATGTAGAACCATTAGGACCTTAAAAGGATAAGCCAGTGTGGTGTAGTGGTTAAGAGCGATAGACTCGTAATCTGGTGAACCAGGTTCGCATCTCCGCTCCTCCACATGCAGCTGCTGGGTGACCTTGGGCCAGTCACACTTCTTTGAAGTCTCTCAGCCCCACTCACCTCACAGAGTGTTTGTTGTGGGGGAGGAAGGGAAAGGAGAATGTTAGCCGCTTTGAGACTCCTTAAAGGGAGTGAAAGGCGGGATATCAAATCCAAACTCTTCTTCTTCTTCTTCACTTAGTATATGCTCAGAGGCGTTCTTGTTTATTTCATTTCAGTCTCTGCAGCTGAGTCCTGGTTATAACAAATCCCTCTTTCACTAGTTATAAGTCCAGTTATTTCTTTGTTTAGAAGTCATGGCTGTCAACAGACAATGAGGTAAAAAGGCAACAGAAAACTGACTATTTATGACATCTGCTAATCAGCCACGGCTCCTGACAGTATTCCCTCAGGATCCACAAATTAAAAATATTAAATGGAGGTGCAGTTAAAGTGGCACAATATTGATTTTAATCCTTCTGCCTGATGCTGCATGTCGAATTAGGTAAATATAATATTGAAAGCTCGTTCTGAAATGAATATTCACCATGCACATCAAATCTGACCAGTGACACGGGTTCATATAGATGTGTATTTATGTACTTGCCAAATATTCCAGTTTAATTCACACAAAGGGAAAATACTTCTTTCTTTCTTTCTTTCTTTCTTTCTTTCTTTCTTTCTTTCTTTCTTTCTTTTTATTTCCATCATTTTTACCTGCCTCTCTATAGGATTATTCAGTGTGCCAAACAAGTATGCATGAATTAAAGCAATAAACCAAAGTGATTGGTTACACTAAAACTGCATTATAATATTTGCATTTAAAATTTGGATGGAAGGAATCAGGTTTTGGCTGCCAGAGAAAAGGCACATAGCAATGTGGGCACATGGCAAGGGTGTTTTATACATGACCAGAAATGTGCTGAATGCTTTTAAAGACAAAAAAAATTACCTTTGGTTACAGGTACTGTTGCATCAGTTTTGGCCCTAAGCCTTGCATCTTATGATAAGTGTAGGGCAAGAAGGGCAAGCATGACCCAAATAGAAGTCTGGTAATATACTGTGTTTTTCTCCAAGTTCCTCCAAATGAGCCTTACAGGTGCTGCAACAGAACCCCTTATGCAAGAAGGGTCTCAATGTATGGGCAACCCTTTGTGGTCTGTTGATGCAATTTCTACTGCATACTTCTAGTCAGGATAAAAGAGTGTAAAGGAGATGGACAGACCTGGTGACATTGCTATCTGGCATATTATCATTATCATTATTTAAATGTATATACCACCCTTCATGTGAAGATGTCAGGGCACTCTGCCTAAGTCCATTAAGTACACTAGATACAAGCTTAACATCGATGGAGCGTACCACCCAGAAAATATCTTTTGGTGAATTTTAACTTTAAAATATGTGTGTTATTTTGCCTAACAATGGTCTGTCTCCTTACTATTCCACTCACGAATAAAGAAACTAGAATGTATATAAGATACGGACGGAGACAAATATTCCTTTACATTTCATTACTTATGAACTTTTCTCCTTGTGTGAGTGACTTATCCATATCCAATTCTGAATGGATGAAGAGAGTGACATTTTACAATAAAGGGCTTCATTCTGGGGAGGGGGCTGCCTTAGATGAAATTCTCGTTGATAAGACTTACATACACACTGGAAAATGTCTGGCAGAGGTTTTCAATCAATTATGATGATGTGAATCATGTAAAAATGCTTCTTTTTCATCTCTTCTCTCTCTCTATCTCTCTCTCTTTTGCGTATAATCAGATTCAAGTTTTCTGAGCCTAAAAATTAACGCTTATTGCTTTTGATCCACCGCTGCTGAGTTTTTAAATTAATATGACTGAGCTGCTCTGTTTGGAATTATCTCTGCAGGAACTAAGTTGTTTTACCTAGATTGAAATTAATGAATTGTGTTTTAGAAGAAATTGATTTTCTTGCAATACAGCAGTTCAATCCAATCAACATATATTTCTCTTTCTGTTCTATTTGCATACTTCACTGCAGGAAGAGGTGAAGCCAACGCCTCCATTTGGCGTCACAGCTGATGCCACAGAAGATCTTCAAATGACAATCACGGGGCAAAATCCACACCTCCTTTTCTCAGATAGTTGGGAGTGCATGCATTAGTTAAAAAAAACCATTTTGCATTGATTTCTCAGTTTGTGCAGTTTTGATTGTATTTTTATTTAGCTATGATCCATTATCTTATTATTTTTGAAGCCATTAGTTCAAGTCCTTACCCTCCAGAGCAGGAGAAAACAAGCTTGTTCCCTCATCCATGTGACAACCCTTGAGATATTTGAAGATGGCTATCATATCTCCTCTCAATCTCCTCTTTTCCAGGCTAAACAGACCCAGCTCCTTCAACCATTCCTCATAAGGCTTGGCTTCTAGACCCTTGATTATCTTGGTTGCCCTCCTCTGCACACATTGCAGCTTGTCAACATCCTTCTTAAATTGTGGTGCCCAGAAGTGGACACAGTTCAGGTGTGGTCTGACCAAGGCAGAATAGAGTGGCACTATTACATCCCTTGTTCTGAATGCTATACTTCTCTTGATGCAGCCTAGAATAGCGTTAGCTTTTTTTGCTGTTGCATCACACTGTTGACTCATGTTAAGCTTGTGGTCCACCAAGACCCCTAGATCCTTTCCACATGTACTGCCAGTAAGCCAGGTGTCCCCCATATTATAATGATGACTAAAATAATATTAGTTAACTGTTATTCCGGCATTTTAGACCGGCATAATGCTTTCTCCCTTCAAATCCATGCACAGTATCCATCTTTCATAAAAGGCCTTTTAGCTCTAATCCCACTAATCCTCATCGCCAGCTCCAGCCAAGGGTAAATGCAAGTTTGGCTGGCTCCATTTCCTCGCAGGCATCTCGCTTCCCTCTGTTGTTTTCCTGTTGTCGGTTTTAGACTCGAAACTCCTTTGAAGAGGGGAGCTGCTTTGCATTATTTGCATAATTCTGTAAAACAACGTGCATTTTGATAGTATTAATAATCAATATTTATACTAAAACAACATTTTAAGTGTTATGCATGCTCTTCCAGCTCTCTGGCTACAAACAGTGATGAGTGAACTCTTCTTCTCACTCGATTTGGAATTGGCTCAGTATTTGCAAGCTTTTCCTGAGAAAGTATTTTGGGGCTAGGGGTGGGGAGAATAGCTTGACTATATTTCCCAAAAGTTCTTCATTCAGCTACATGCATGTACCATCTCATATTGCTCCTGGGAGAAATGGAGTTGTCCGGCATAAACCATGGCAAAGAATTCCTTAGAAATTCAACTCCCTTCCCCCCTCTTCAAACAAGCACACCTGAGAGCAAGAGAAAGTTTTAGATCTCTTTTTTTAATAATAATTTTTATTGGTTTTTACACATATTTTCCAGCATAACATCTCATGAACATCAAAACAAATCTTTGGCTATCGCAGCCTAAGACTTCCTTCAACCCCATCTAATGGTTTTCAAAGATCATTTCTAATTATGCATTTTATTACTATAATTATTGCTATAAATCCAAATCCTAAATAAACTTGTACTTAATCCTTTTTGCAATCATTTATATAATTCTCCTCACAAGACTTCTTGTAACCCTACAAGTGATGTCAGTTGACTACAATTGTCTTTCAGATACATCATAAATTTCTTCCAGTCCTTCAGGAAAGTCTGGTCTTGCTGGTTCCGAATTTTCCCCGTTAGTCTCACCAACTCGGCATAGTCCATCAGTTTTGTTTGCCACTCTTCTTTTGTTAGGTTTTAGATCTCTGGATTGGGGAACAACAACTACATGAGACATGTGCAAGGAGCAATAAAAAGAATAGATATAAATAGGGGACATAATCCACACCGATCAACAGAGGTTGCCTCCAGGTCGTCAGTAGTTTGTCAGAAGGATTCAAGCACAAAACAGAAATTGAGGTTTGTGCAGTTAAAGTGGATTGAAGAACTCTGTTGGCCTAGCACAACAAATGCACTTTAAAAAACAAAACAAAACAGGCACACACAGTCTTTTTGCAGTCAGGGAAGAGATGAGAAGAGTGTTGGATAAATGAACGGTTGACAGGAAAGTGTATAATCACCACACAGGAAAATCAGGATAGAGACTCACTGGTATAGAATCTCCTTGCAAACAAATATGAATGAATGCTTAATGGAGACTGTACATAATCTAACTTCCCCATAACCTTTGTGCAAGCAAATAAGGATGAATGCTTGATAATCAGGTTGTTTGGGATGTCTCAAAGAGTTTCATTGACAGTGAATACAATGAAGGACTTCTGCTCAGTCTGGGGAAATTATGGTTGAGTTATGGTACATCTGAGTTGGACAAATCAGAATTCTGAACCAGAAAATTACAAACTGGTGACATAACTATTTTTAATAATTGTATGTGTAAATTGCCTTGAGACAGTTGTTTAGAAGATGATTAATAAAATGATGGTGATGAAGATGCTCTCAGGATATAAGCACAGTATTCCAAACTCAAGAAAAGAAATAAAATAAATTTCCCAACATCACTCTGCATTAGCCGTATCTTAGATGTGAGGTGCCATTTGGTGAAAGAGTAAAACGTCTCTTTTTGCAAAGGTGTGCTAATCTTTAGAATGTAGGAGACACACCATAATTTAAAACAGTGCACTGTACTGTGTTGACCTTTTCAATATTCACTAGCTTGCATGGTTGGGGTTTCCATCTTTCCCTGATTAAAGACCCCACTCATCACTGAGAAAGTTAAAAGAAGATTAAAAAATTAAAAATGGCACAGTATTTTTCCCCTTCATCTGACAGAGGTTAGAATGTGAATAAGAATTAGAAAGGAGAAGCAGCCTGAACATTAACAGAGTCATTTGAAATGCTTTGTACAATTTCTGACCTGCCAAGCAGAACTCAGCTCATCAGCCATATATCGTTTTGTGTCATACCAGACCCCCACCCAGTCCTAGATAGGTAGAAAAAAGCAATTATTTTTTTAAAAAAAACCTTAATCTCAGTGGTTCCCACATCCTGTGGCACTGCTCTAAAGTCTTGCCCTACCTTAGGCAACTAGCCCCATAGCAACCTGCCTTCCATTGAGTCCCGGACCTCCTGGATGGCCAAGGTTGGTACATGGGCTGGATGAGTGGGAGACTGGTGGCAATGTGATGGGCATGGCTTGCCCTATTACCTATAAGCTAGCCTGCTGCCCACACACGTGATGGAGGATGGTGTCCTGTTGCCAATGCTGAAGTAAGATTCGATTGCTGGAACGCGGGTGGCACTGTTGTCTAAACCTCTGAGACTCTTAGGCTTGCCGATCGGAAGGTTGGCGGTTCGAATCCCCATGACAGGATGAGCTCCCATTGCTCTTTCCCAGCTCCTGCCAACCTAGCAGTTCGAAAGTACACCAGTGCAAGTAGATAAATAGGTACTGCTGCGGCGGGAAGGTAAACGGCGTTTCCGTGCGCTTTGGTTTCCGTCAAGGTGTCTCATTGCACCAGAAGCGGTTTAGTCCTGCTGGCCACATGACCTGGAAAGCTGTCTGTGGACAAACGCCGGCTCCCTCGACCTGAAAGCAAGATGAGCGCCGCAACCCCATAGTCGACTTAACCATCCAGGGGTCTTTTACCTTTTTTTTTTTTTTTTAACCTTTAAGTTTCGGCTACTAGACTGGCTGGCTTTTGCAGAAATGGAAGGGGCATCACCTTATCCATTGCCTCAGGCATTAAAATGCCACAGGCTGGTCCTGTATCTAGTCCAGCATTTTGTCTCCAGTGGTCAGACTGGTGGTTCTGGGACGCTTCCAAAAATCTTGAGGATTTTTCCATGCATTTTCTTCAGCGTGAACTGAAACCAGGGGGCAGTGGTACAGTGGTACCTTGGGTTACAGACGCTTCAGGTTACAGACTCCTCTAACCCAGAAATAGTACCTCAGGTTAAGAACTTTGCTTCAGGTTGAGAACAGAAATCGCGAGGCAGCAGGAGGCCCCATTAGCTAAAGTGGTACCTCAGATTAAGAACTGTTTCAGGTTAATAACGGACTTCTGGAACAAATTAAGTTCTTAACCTAAGGTACCACAGTAGTTTTAATGGGGACCAAAAGTTATTTTTCAGTCAGTAAATATGCCTTGCTCCCTCCCTCCCTCCCACCCACTCTTCTCTCTTTGTGGAGAGGGGGAAAACAGAGGTGCAATACAGGAAAGAGCAAAGGTGCCATGTTTCTCATTTTTATTTCAATGCTCTTTGGGATAATGCTTGTCACTTAATTACACAGTAAATACAGGTAGTGACAGTTTAATTATATGATAATAGACATGGTGATAAAATGTAAACGGGGGATTATTTCTGTCTTTTAAAAGCAGTGTGGGTTACATAGTAATTACTCTTGGACTTACGAAGCATTTTACCAAGTCATCGCCAAGAACATGTAATTATCCTATCTCCCCCTCACATGCTTCCTTTCTACACCGGCATTCAGAACGGAATTTAAATTACTCTTTGGGCTCCCAAATTCTCCACTCGTTACATTTCTGTCATTTCACCCCCGCTGGTTCACGTTGCTTCTCTAATCCTAACTTCTCTCCCACTCACCTTAACCATCCCTGCCTCCGAACGTCATTGCTAGAGCTGACAGCCTCTCCTCATCTTATCATGTTAACCAGAGATGCAGGCAGCTGTGCCATTCTGTGTGAAGCATGAATGGCTCCCTAAGGACTGGCTTATGCACAGCGGCAGTAGAAGTGTTGAAAGCAAAGGGAAGCGCAGCTCTGGTGTCCCAGGAGTGATGACATCATCGACCACTGGAGACGAGGGATGGGCAGATCTGTAAATTTTGGTACTCCCAGTTTCTCATTTCCCCAATCTTATATCCCGTCCTTACAGGTGCAGGTGCTTTTTCAGGTACAGTTTATATACAGCTCCATTCTAAGTGGTTTACGGCATCCTAAGATGTCTCACAAATAGATACAATAAAATACAGTGGTACCTCGGGTTACAGACGCTTCAGGTTACAGACTCCGCTAACCCAGAAATAGTACCTCGGGTTAAGAACTTTGCTTCAGGATGAGAACAGAAATTACACAGCCGCGGTGCGGCAGCAGTGACAGGCCCCATTAGCTAAAGTGGTGGTTCAGGTTAAGAACAGTTTCAGGTTAAGAACGGACCTCCAGTCCGAATTAAGTTCTTAACCCAAGGTACCACTGTACAATATAAAACACACATTTTAAACATCAGCATAACCTAAAACGACAACATATGGTGGTAAGTACATAAGAATAACCTGCTGCATTGGGCCAGTGGCTCTCTCTGCATATTATTGCTCTGCTTCTAAGCTTGTCCCTGTGTTTTCTTTCTAAGTAGATCACATGGACTGCAAGGGATCTTTACCCGGAAAATATGCTTTGTTTTGAAGTCTCAGGCTGAAATTTCATATACAGTTACTTGAAGTCCAGTTCATTTATATTGGATTGAATTCAAAGCACTATTAAAGATAACAACTACTACTACTACTACTACAACTACAACAACTACTACTACTACTACTACTACTACTACAATAATTTTATTATTTATACTCCACCAATCTGGCTAGGTTTCCCCAGCCACTCTGGGTGGCTTACAGTACATAAAAAATGTAAAATATTAGACATTAAAATTTCCCAATACAGGGTTGCCCTCAGATGTCTTGTAAAAGTAAGGTAGATGTTTATTTCCTTGACATCTGATAGAAGGGCGTTCCACAGGTCAGGCACCACTACCGAGAAGGCCCTCTGCCTCGTTCCCTGTAACCTCACTTCTCGCAGGGAGGGAACCGCCAGAAGGCCCTTGGTGCTGGACCTCAGCGTCCGGGCTGAATGATGGGGGTGGAGATGCTCCTTCAGGTATACTGGGGCAAGGCCGTTGAGGGTTTTAAAGGTCAGCACCAACACTTTGAGTTGTGCTCGGAAACATACTGGGAGCCAATGTAGGTCTTTCAGGACCGGTGTTATATGGTTCACCATTCACCAGTTTAGCTGCCACATTCTGGATTAGTTGTAGTTTCAGAGTTACCTTCAAAGGTAGCCCCACATTGCAGTAGTCCAATTAGGAGATAACCAGAGCATGCACCACTCTGACGAGACAGTCTGCGGGCAGGTAGGGTCTCAGCCTGTGTCCCAGATGGAGCTGGTAGACAGCTGCCCTGATTGCACTTTCTGTTAAGCAAACCTCCAGAAGAAATTGGGCAATCAAAACTAGAAGATCCATTCCTATCCATAACCCTTGGTAGGAGCTAACGTAGGGGACAGGGATGCTGGTGGCGCTGTGGTCTAAACCACTCAGCCTCTTGGGCTTGCTGATTGGAAAGTTGGCAGTTCGAATCCGTGTGACAGGGTGAGCTCCTGTTGCTCTGTCCCAGCTTCTGTCAACCTAGCAGTTTGAAAGCATACCAGTGAGAGTAGATAAACAGGTACCACTGCTGTGGGAAGGTAAAGTTCTGGCTTCCATCATGGCGGTTCATTGTGCTAGAAGCGGTTTAGTCATGTTGGCCACATAACCCAGAAAGCTGTCTGTGGACAAGCACTGGCTCCTTCAGTCTGACGCGAGATGAACGTCACAACCCCATAGTCGCCTTTGACTGGACTTAACCATCCAGGGGTCCTTTACCTTTTTACCTACCTGTCCTAGGGGGAACAGCCCTAGAGCACTTCCCCAGCTACTTCCCCACAGTGTTCGTGTGCAATGCCCATTCATTTCAGTGGAGCTTTTCAGTGGACTACTCAATCAGTGAGTGCTTGTGGAGTTTTAATATGCTGCCAGGGGTTATTTTCTTCTATCCCAATTATTTTTTTCCTCTGCTCAGTTTCGCTAATGAAGACAGTCACTGAATTACACAACCAGCTTTCCTCCACAGTCATTTGCAGCTCATTTAAGTTCCCATTAACCAGCTTTTCAACCCTTTTAAATAAGTAGAAAGAAGGAAAATATTTGCAGCCTTTCGTTAAATGACATTATAACCCTATCTGATCACAACCTCTCTCTCTCTCTTTTTTTTACAAGGTATCAGAGTGCTTGTTGGAAGTCAATTTTATATGGAAAGCCTCCTGAATAACATCAATCTTAGTGTTTTAGATTGTTTTAGTGTTCAGATATAGTTATTTACCATATCACTCCTGGGGGACGGGAGGAAGGGGAACCCATAATGTGCACAAATGAACATAGATACACAGCCAGTGATTTTTCCAGTGGTGATATAATTAAGACGATAAAACATTGCCTGTAGCAAACAGCTATTGTGGGAGTCCCAAGCATGCACTTCGATGCAAGACACCAGATTAAGTTTGTCTTGATTTGCAGCAACAACTATTTGTTTGTCTCTGTCAAAGAGTTTGGAGCACGAGGAAGTTTACACTAGGGCAAAAAGAGGCATAATTAAGCCACTCAGAATACACTTCTAAAGGAACTATATAAAAATCAAAATAAATCAGTTTTGTTCTATCAAGGAAGATGAATAAAACATTGTTGACATATTTTCCTTTTGGTGTGTGACTTCAAAACTCTGAGGGTGCTTTTGCTGTGGTTTGTTTCAGTTCTGTTTATCAAACGTAATCACCTGGGGTCTGAAACAATTAAATAAGGCACAGATGCTGTTTTTAAACTGCATCTAGATTTATCCCTCTTGGGATTAAGGGCTTCATCAAACATCAGTTCATTTGCTTTTTATTCCATTGGTCATTTTTATTGCTACGAGTGGAAATTACTAAGTGAAGCGATTATGGATTTCATTCCCCTTTCCTTTTGTTCAAGCTTCTGATATGACTCTAGTGGATTTTTCTGAAGATAGTTTTCAGGGGAAGGCTTTGTATTTGTTTTCAAATCCCGAATTCCTGCTTGGATTAACATCCAGAGATGTGTTAGCCTGTCCAGCAAAAGCTCTAATCCACAAAAGTTTATGATGCAATAAATCTGCTAGTCTTTAAAATGCCACAAGACTCTTTGCTGTTTTTGGCTTGGATCAAGCTTGCCCATTCAACAATAAAAACCTGATTAGATCCACATTATATTAGCCAAATAACTAGTCCACCTTCCAAAGCCGAGCCACATACACCACAAATCAAAACCCTGTCAATAAAAGTACAAACTAATTTTAAAGGTAAGCCTCCAGGGTGCCTTAACTTCAGATAATTTCACTACAGCATTGCAAACCAACACTTTTGGAGCAAAGCTCTGCAGTTTCTTCAAACTGTGCTATATTGGGTTTTTTGTCTTAACATTTCATTATTGCTCAAATTTAGATGTTCTGTAAAGCACATTCTTAAAGGACAAGGTCTGTTGGAAGAATGAAGAAAGCAAATATATGGTCCCAATCCAATGTAAATTACCTGTGAGCACCTTGCTGTTTGGTTCCAGTAGTTGCACTAGTTTCAGTTGTGGGTTTGTCAACATCGGAGCAAAATGTGGACCCCACTCAGTGTTACCTCAGACTTTCCCCCTATTCAATGTAGGGTTTTCTGTTTTACACATTCAATGGATAAAGAAATACCACATGCAAGGGAGAAAAGTTCTGAGACAACGCTGTAATGGGGATGACATCTTGCAGGCGAGCCTACATTGATGGGGAGACAGGCGGTACGAATTGAAATTTTGCTCCAGTGTGAACAAGTCCTTAGTCATTCCTAACATCTCCATAAGTAGGTCCTCTGTCTCTGAACCACCATCTTCAGTTCACAGTTTGCTTCCTAATGTGAGATTCTACTTATTTTGAGATGGACCCTGTCTATAACAAATTCAGCAAAAGTGTTCCCATTTCTGCCAGGAGAAAACCTGGCAGATGTGATTCTATGTTAATGAATACTCAACATTTCACAAGCCACACTGGGAACACTCTTTACTCCTCAGTTGACATTCTTGGCTGTTTGTCAGATTCAAAATATACCCTGGTTGTGGGTAGCCAAAGAGGATAACAAACACAATGGTTCAGAGTTGTTTTGGAAAGTTGGTAGTTGGTGTGGAGGGAATCCCCTTATTAAACGGCCTCGGCCCAGTATGCCTGAAGGAGCATCTCCACCCCCATCGTTCTGCCCAGACACTGAGATCCAGCGCCAAGGTCATTCTGGCTGTTCTCTCACTGCGAGAAGCAAAGTTATGGGGAACCAGACAGAGGGCCTTCTCGGTAGTGGCGCCCACCCTGTGGAATGCCCTCCCATCAGATGTCAAGGAAATAAACAGCTACCTGACTTTTAGAAAACATCTCAAGGCAGCCTTGTTTAGGGAAGCTTTTAATATTTGATGTCTTATTGTATTTTAATGTTTTGCTGGAAGCCGCCCAGAGTGGCTGGGGAAACCCAGCCAGATGGGTGGGGTATGAAGAAGAAGAAGAAGAAGAAGAAGAAGAAGAAGAAGAAGAAGAAGAAGAAGTTGTTAAGTTTGTATCTCAGGGGTATAAGTGGTGTCCCCAACAGTTAAGTAGACATCCCAACAGATATTACATAAAATCTCTTAGAGGAGCAACACTTTCAGTATTTACCAAGGCATTTGTGTTGTATTGGTGTATCACAGCACAATCCTATATATGTCTACTCAGAAGAAGTAAACTCACTGACTTTAATGGGGAATTACTTCTTCTGACTGCAATGGGTTTACTCCCAGGTAGGTTGGGATAGAAGGGGTGAAGAAGCAGTGGCCTACCAGATGTTGTTGGAAACCAGCTTCCACAGGTGGCATGGCTAATGGTCAGGGAGGAGTGAGAGTTGTAGTCCAACAACATCTGGAGGACCACATGTTCCCCATCGCTTGGGTATAGGATTGCAGCCTGAATAACTAATCCTATACGCTGTGATCCTGTACCCTGTGTTCGGAAATCGTATAGCCTCAGGTGCCTCAGGTTACAGGGGACAGAAAAGAGACATCTGTTATTGGCATCCATCTGTCTCGAGAGACAATAGAGGGTGCCTCCAGGTGTGATGAAAGCCTGGATAGCTCAGTTGGTTAGACCATGGTGCTGACAACACCAAGGTTGCAGGTTCGATCCCTGTATGGACCAGCTGCATATTCCTGCATTGCAGGGGGTTGGACTAGATGATCCTCAGGGTCCCTTCCAACTCTACAGTTCTATGATTCTATGATTCTATGACATAGTGCTGCATTATCAGCACCAAAGTGATCTCCCCATGGCGCAAGCCTGGGCAGTGTGTAATGGAGGTCCTGAGCTGCCCGGACTAAAATACCCTACTCTTGGTCTCGCTGATGTGTAGCTGGAAGGAGGTGTACAAAAAAAAAAACCAGAAGCATTTTTACTTGGTATTATAGGTCAGGACATTAATAGGCAAAATCTTAAATTGTTTTTATATGCAACAATTGCGGCAAGAGTATTGTTAGCCCAGAAATAGAAGCAAGAAGAAATTCTGACAAAAGAAGAATGGCAGACAAAATTAATGGACTATGCAGAATTGGACAAAATGACAGGAAGGATTCGAAACCTGCGGGACCAGAGATTTACAGAAGATTGGAAGAAGTATATGAATTCTTTGAAGAGCAACTGTAATCAATAAATTACGCTAGTAGGACTACAAGAAGTTCTGTAAGGAGAAATATACGAAGTGTTACAAAGTAGAAAAAGTTACAGATGGGTAGCCGTGTTGGTCTGCCATAGTTGAAATAAAAAAATTTTTTTATTTCAAAGTAGAAAAAGATAGAGATATTGGTTATGAGTTTGAAATGTAAAAGGGAAGATAAGAAAGGCATACTGAGAGATTAGATTGGTAAATTTTCAGACAGGATTGATGGAAGTCAAAAATTTGAATAAGATGTAAAAGTATGTTTAATTACTGTTGAAAATGATATGTTAAAAAAACTAATAAAAAATTATTTTATTAGGTGAAAGAGGTGTACAAGGCGCCATCCAAATACCTTAGGGACTACTTCTTAGCCTTTTCTTCTCATAAAGATATCCCTCAAGGCAGTGGAGGTTTTGGATCAGAGTTTTCCTTCTCCTAGATGGGCTACCTTCCCAGGTTGATGAGCCCCTTCTGCCCCTCAATTCCCTCTCCAGCATGTACAGAAACCACCTTCTTGACCACTGGCCCCTCTATTGGTCTTGTCTGCTCAATCCACCAGAGCTTGTCTTCGCATGCAGGGAAAGTCCATAACTCACCGAGACTTTGAGACCCATCGGCAATCCTCACCTGGATTGGCATGCCAGTCGAAGCCGTTTCCCAAGGTGTGGCCTCTGTCACATGCTGACAGCTTCTAGGAGCTACAGGTGGGAGCTGAGTGCAGGGTGGGGACTAAAGGAGCACAACATGTCTCCCACCAGAGATACTACCTCTCCCCTAGCATCCTGGAGAGATATTTGGCTGCTCAATATTGAAATAAAAATACTGGACTTAATTGGATCTTTTGTCTACTCTTGCAAGACACTTCCTATTTTCTTATCCATCTTCATGTATTATTTACCATTTGATGAGTTAGGAAAAGTCAGCAGGAGGCAGAAAAGGAAAGGCACAAGGGGCAGGAATATTGAAAGTAATTTTGTCCTTGCATGGGATTAAAACAAAAAAAGATTTCTGCATTTGGGCAGGGAAAGTGACAAAGAGAACGCAAGGATCCTCAACCCATTAACTAAACTTTTTATAAAACCAAATGCATCCCCAATTCCCCAAGCAGATGCTTTCAGGGCAAATCATGTCAAGGGAAAAGGCCATAGCTCCGTGATAGAGCGCTTGCTTTGCATGCAGAAAGTCCCAAGTCCATCATTTCTGAAACCCGAGAGAGACGTTCCTGGTCCATGAGCTAATGGGCCAATGGCCTTGGTATAAAGCACTTCCCTAATTTTTTCACTTTATGCTATATTTTCTGGAATCCTTTTTTTTTATCGCATAACGATCACCTCTTAATGAGATATCCTGTGTAGTTTAAATATTCACTGCACACTAGTGAAATGCTTTTTAGTGGTGTGAAATATACTCGGAGTCGAGAGTGGATTTCATGCTCTTTATTCAGCTCATAGTGGTGAGGAGGAATGGAAATTCCCCCAGAATGTCTGCTTTATATACATTATTTACAGAATGGGCCCCACATGATTGGCTAATTCCGGGATTCTCCTGTAGGCCAATCAGGTTGCAGATTCACTTCCACCCGGAGCTGGATTGGGTGGCTCCTGTGGACAAATCAGACTGCTGCATTCTGAATCCTATTGTTCTAGGACCAATCAGACTGCTGCATTCTGAATCCTTTTGTTCTAGAACCAATCAGACTGCTGCGTTTTGTATCCTATTCAACTCAGTACATGACATGGTGTGTGGAGGGGAAGCTTTGATAGTGCAAGTATCCTGGAGGACGATTTGCACAGGAAGATAGACCCATGGCAGCCTCTGGCCAGGCCCCCAGGGTTGGTACAGATGGCAAATTTTGCCTAGTTTTAGTGCCCTAATGCATAGTGCTTCAACTTCTCTCATCGGATTAATTGGCAGCTATTTGTTCATGTAGAAAGAGGGATGCTCAAGGATGCAGCTTGGTTGGGAGGCTACACCTTGCCTTGGCTTTTGTGATGCCATCCATTAAGAGTAAAATCTGTGTCTGACTGCAGAGCCCAACCCTGCGTTCTGTTTCTTGGTCAATGGGAAGCTGTGGCCATCTAGATGCCACAGGGCTCTAATTCCCATCATCCTTAGCCTGTGGAGCCAGGGATCCTATAACATCTGGCAGACTGCAGGTTCTCCAGACCAGCACTAGAGTGTAAGGAGGCCTCCCCCAACCTGATGTCTTCCTGATGTTTTAGACTACGATCAGACCCACCCAATGGGTGGTCAGGAATGATGCGAGAGTTGTAGTGCAAACCATAGAGAGGCCTTGGTTAGAGAAGCCCCATGTGAGGACATGTTGGCAACTGTTGTATGCATCAATCTAGCTTTCAGGAAGGAAGGAAGTTAACCTAACAACACAGTTATACAGGTAAAGGGACCCCTGACCATTAGGTCCAGTTGTGACCGACTCTGGGGTTGTGGCGTTCATCTCGCTTTATTGGCCCAGGGAGCCGGCGTTTGTCCGCAGACAGCTTCCATGTCATGTGGCCAGCATGGCTAAGCCGCTTCTGGCGAACCAGAGCAGAGCATGGAAATGCTGTTTGCCTTCCCGCCGGAGCGGTACCTATTTATCTACTTGTACTTTGACGTGCTTTCGAACTGCTAGGTTGGCAGGAGAAGGGACCAAGCAATGGGAGCTCACCCCATCGCGGGGACTCGAATCGCTGACCTTCTGATCAGCAAGCCCTAGGCTCTGTGGTTTAACCCACAACGCCACCTGGGTCCCAACAACACAGTTATACTTTGCTTAAATTTGCCAGAGTTTTTGCTTCCATTTTGCCGGAAGGAAACCATCTCATTCAAAATAACCTAATTGAAGTGCTACTTGATAGCAGCTGATGAGAAAACACTCCCTCACACATATCATGTTGTGTGCTTCAGAGCAATCAGCAGATAATGACATTTCTTTACCAATGGGCGTTTAGAACATTTCCATTATTGGTTGTTATGGCTTTTTTCAGCATCCGTTATCTCAATAGCTGTCGATCCAATAATAGAGGGAGATGCATTCACTGCTTGGCACAGACCACTGAGAACTACTCACAGAGAATCACACTTGTTTCAGTGGAATACAGTCATTAAGAAAGAGCACATAGAGCGTGGCATACTCCATTCTTTGTTTCTGAGTTACAACCCAAGGAAATCAAAACACTTCTCAAACACCCCTAAACCAGCACTTATTCTGGTAACAGCAACAGTTTCTGTTTCACCTTTGCACCTCACAATAAATCCTCAGACAGGCTATATGGAGGGTTGCCTAATGGGCGGTCCAGGTAGCTCTGCGAGTTATATGGGCTGCCAACAGGAAATAGCTTATACAGATCTTTGACAGCACTCTTCTGTGGAAATGGATGCTCTGTATCTCTTTCCAGCCCTAATGCTCTTACTAGCGCAGACTCCTCTAGGGTGCTCTGGTCAAGTCCATCAGCTATGGTCCTATCCACCTGTATGCTCCAGTGTTAACACTCAGGA
Organism: Podarcis pityusensis; assembly: GCF_964106645.2. Taxonomy (NCBI): domain Eukaryota; kingdom Metazoa; phylum Chordata; class Lepidosauria; order Squamata; family Lacertidae; genus Podarcis; species Podarcis pityusensis. Next base: position 18,866,082 of record NC_138034.1, on the reverse strand, counting down.
CGTCAAAGTGAAAAACAGGAATTGTTCCCTTCAAGGGAACTCTGTGGTGCTGCTCTGCTAAATGGGGGACAAAATCTTTGAGAGCCAGTATGGTGCAGTGCAGGGACATGGGTGGCACTGTGGGTTAAACCACAGAGCCTAGGGCTTGCCGATCAGAAGGTTGGCGGTTCGAATCCCCGCGACGGGGTGAGTAGATAAAAAGGTACCGCTCCGGCGGAAAGGCAAACGGCGCTTCCGTGCACTGCTCTGGTTTGCCAGAAGCGGCTTAGTCATGCTGGCCACATGACCCAGAAGCTGTACGCCGGCTCCCTCGGCCTATAGAGCGAGATGAGCGCCGCAACCCCAGAGTTGGCCACGACTGGACCTAATGGTCAGGGGTCCCTTTACCCTTTATCTTTATGGTGCAAAGGTTCCCAAACTTATTGGGGCTACCACCCTCGTTTCAGGGGAAAAAATTACGCAGCACCCCACCCCACCCAGAAATCTACCTTCTTTAAGTGGCTTAGTCTGATCCACCCCAGGGGTGGGGCCAGTGCCACAGCCCACCTGCAACTGGCCAATCAGGCAGGCAAGTTGTGATCCACTTCCCAGGGGATGGGATCACCCACTTTGGGAAACACTGGTGTAGTGTGCTGGACTTGGACCTGGGAGACCAGGATTCGAATCTCTCCTAAGTCATGAAGCTCATTGGATGATCTTGGGCCAGCCACTATACTGCATCACGGTGTGGTACGCTGGTTTGACATCATCTGATAGGAAGTGCCTACAGAGGGTGGTGAATACAGCCGAAGATATTATGGGCTGTCCCGTGAATCCACTGGATGAAATAGAGGAAGAACGTTGCCTCAGAAGAGTGAGGGAAATTCTCAGGGATGATTCACACCCTGGCCGGCACTTTCTTGATCTCCTGCCCTCAGGCAGAAGGTATAGAAGCATGATTATTCGCACCAACAGTGTAAAGAACAGCTTCTATCTGTGGGCTGTTAGGCTGCTGAATGAAAAGATAACAACAGGGCAACTGACTTACGGGTTTGGTGGATGTGCGTCAGTAAACGAGGGGAATTAAGGCTAAGAGAGCTAAGTGGGGGGTGTTCATGTAATCTCACTGTATACAAGTTGTACAAATGACAATAAAGAATAAAGTATAACAACAACAACAACAACAACAACAACAACAACAACAACAACAGCAACAGCAACAGCAACAACAACAACAACAACAACTTAATTTATTGTTTATACCCTGCCCATCTGGCTGGATTTCTCCAGCCACTCTGGGCAGCTCCCAACAGAATAACACATCAAATATTAAAAATTTCCCTAAACAGGGCTGCCTTCAGATGTCTTCTAAAAGTTTATTTCCTTGACATCTGATGGGAGGGCGTTCCATAGGGTGGGCGCCACCACCGACAAGGCCCTCTGCCTGGTTCCCTGTAACCTCACATCTCACAGTGAGGGAACCGCCAGAAGGCCCTCATTGCTGGACCTTGGTGTCTGGGCTGAACGATGGGGGTGTAGATGCTCCTTTAGGTATACTGGGCCTAGGCCGTTTAGGGCTTTAAAGGTCAGCACCAACATTTTGAATTGTGCTTGGAAATGTACTGGGAGCCAATGTAGGTCTTTCAGGACCGGTGTTGGCGGCCACTCCCAGTCACCGGTCTAGCTGCCGCATTCTGGATTAGTTGTAGTTTCTGGGTCACCTTCAAAGGTAGCCCCACGTAGAGCGCATTGCAGTAGTCTAAGGGGGAGATAACTAGAGCATGCACTACCCTGGCGAGACAGTCCACGGGCACCTAGGGTCTCAGCATGCATACCAGATGGAGCTGTGGTAGACGGCTGCCCTGGACACAGAATTAGCCTGCGCCTCTATGCACAGCTGTGAGTCCAAAATGACTCCCAGGCTGCACACCTGGTCCTAGAGGGGCACAGTTATCCCATTCAGGACCAGGGACCACTGATTCTTGGACTAACCTACCTCACAGGATTGTTGGAAAGAAAAATGGAGAGGTGGACAAATGTGTATACCACCTTGGGTTCCTTGAAGGAAAGGTGGCTATAAATGAAATAAATAAATGAATAGTTGTCATGAAAATTATGTTTGCATCCCTCCCCTCACCTCTAAAAATAAAAAAGTCACAAGTAACAGGGACGACTGAATTCATCTCATTAATCTTAGGCCCAATGAGTCTCATGTTTTTCCAGCTCACTGGTGGCTTGCACATGTCTGGAATTGTTAGACACGGCATTTGTAAGATAAGTGAAAGTCATAAATAGTTCAGTTTTTGCATTTGTGTTTCTAGCAAACAAATAGTCAGGGTGAGGCTGTATTGATCCAAGACAGCATAAATCTATAGTCTCTGTGTTTTGCGCTGGTGCTCCTTGTTATGGTGAGCTACACAGGTTTCTCTGAAGAGTAAGGAAAGAAAAGAAAAGACAACCATGGTCTCCTCACATCATCATCATCATCAAACCTTTTATTGGCATCACATACAAACATCCATAACATAACAATACAGAGTTACCACTTCCCCCGTGGCACAAAACATTTACCAAAAAAAAAGGAGAGGCAGAACAGACTATTGTCACATCTCTAGGTGTTTAGGGAGATCAGTCGTCTGCAATGTGTTTCGATGACAGAATACCAGATAAAGATATTTGGCCACTAACTTGGTGAGCACCTGGTCATTTCCCAATAGTAGAAAGTGTATGACCTCCGACTCTGGTTTCCATTTGGGGATGCAGAGTTGCTCTAGGAATTGATGGCAGAGATCAGCATATAGTGGTCTCCTCACATGAAACCACTTCCCACAGGTAGTCCATTGGCTCCTCTGTACCTCCGCTGTTTTTAAATGTTTCCTGGTTGAGTATAAGAATTTACTGAGAAGCAGTAATAGTTTCTGTGTGCTCTCTCTCGCTAATGGTTTAGAAGCGGGCATCTCTCCACCATCTTCCATGGTGACAGTCAAGGCAAATAATTCATTTCGCTTCTCTGTGTCCTCCCTGTCCTCCTCCAACCCTTTCACACCTTTGTCATCTCTCAACACTTTCTGGCCAGTTCCCTGTTCCTGGTGTATTTAAAGACAAGTTGATTGGCTGTCTTTTATGCCTTTTGCAGTTTGCTCCTCTCTCTCTCTCTCTCTCTCTCTCTCTCTCTCTCTCTCTCTGCTTGCCTTATCAACACTATGTTTTCACTCTTAGAATTACTGGAGGATTTGACACATGACTCTGATATTCCGTGTCTTCTGCTGTGACATCAGGGAGTTACTGTCTCCTCAGCTTTTACTTTGGGAAAAAAAGATAATTAAAAAGAAATCACCACACTAGTCTTTCAGTTGGAAAAACATAGGCCTCTCCAGTGACTCGGTCAAGGGAGCCATCTCAAAAGGATCCAGAAAGGAAATAATTTATCCGATCACAGTCCTTGTGGCACTGTTTCCCTCCCACTGCTTTTCATGGCAACCCACAGGAAGCACATAAGAATTAAATAGGTCTATTATCCATTTGCTGTAGGAAGGGGAGGAATTAGGCAGCCTACTCCTCCAACCCTCAATATGTTTTAGAGGACAACTTCAATAAGCCAATAGTTCCATGGCCAAGGGTCAGGGATTATGGGAGTTGTAGTCCAGCAAGATTTTATTGAGAATTCCGTTTCACCTTAAGGAACAGGCATGGGATTGTATGTGTCACATGTCTGTATACATTCCAGCACAGCTTGCTGGGAACTTCCATTGTGTATTGCTTTTGCTTTTAGCTGTTGTCTCTGAGACGACATAAGAGAGAGACGATATGTTTCTTTGTTCTGATTTATGTTTAATAAATCCGTAGTTAAAGTATGACTTCACAAGCCTCACATCTATTCTGTGTGCACAGTACACTCTGCTAATAGCGTGTCCTGGCTTTTGAAGTCCGGGTTGCTGATTTACGTCAGAGCATGGGCCGATGGATGGAGACGGCACAGCTGGGGCTTGCCAGCTGACCTCCCGGCCCTCTGCATGTCGACAGATTTGATGGCAAAAATAAAGGGAAATAGTGTTGCAAGCTAGATCCCTCGCTCCCTCTCAAAGCATGAGGTTACACATCATCAGTCATGGCACAAATCCCTCTTTGTGTCACTATGACAACTTGGGATCTCACAATCCAAACAATTCTCACTGGCCATGCATTATGGCTTCCTAGGCACTTGATCCCTCCCCTTTTGTTTGATTTTTGGTAGTCCCAGGCAGGGTCGGATTTAGGTTTGATGAGGCCCTCAGCTACTGAAGATAATGGGGCCCTTTATATGTCCAGCTGTCCTTTGTCAACAACAAATGGTCACTGTTTTTTGTGTTGAATATATGCTATATGGTAATTTATGGACCTAATAGGTATCTAAAGTCATTTGCACATAACAAAATATGTATTTTATCAAAGTAATTGTTGAACTGAAATACAGCTAAGAAGAAGTATATTAATAGTGAAATACAATTAAGAAGTACAGTGGTACCTCGGGTTAAGTACCGTATTTTTCACTCTATAAGACACACCAGACTACAAGACGCACCTAGTTTTTGGAGGAGGAAAACAAGAAAAAATATATTCTGAATCTCAGAAGCCAGAACAGCAAGAGGGATCACTGCGCAGTGAAAGCAGCAATCCCTCTTGCTGTTCTGGCTTCTGTGATAGCTGTGAAGCCTGCATTCGCTCCATAAGACGCACACACACTTCCCCTTACTTTTTAAGAGGGGGAAAGTGAGTCTTATAGAGCAAAAAATACGGTACTTAATTCGTTCCAGAGGTCCGTTCTTAACCTGAAACTGTTCTTAACCTGAGGTACCACTTTAGCTAATGGGGCCTCCTGCTGCCACCACACCGCCGGAGCATGATTTCTGTTCTCATCCTGAAGCAAAGTTCTTAACCTGAAGCACTATTTCTGGGTTAGCGGGTCTGTAGCCTGAAGCATATGTAACCTGAAGGGTATGTAACCTGAGGTACCACTGTATATTAATAGTGAAATAATTAGTAAGCTGTAACTTAAAATGATTTGGGGCCCATCATGGGAGCCTACACAACACAAAACACTGTTGCTGTATGTTGGTTTTATTTTATTTGTTTTTTATCTTATATTTTGGAAATGTACATCCAGTTTTTTCCTTTAAATTTTTTTGGGGGCCCCCAAGAGAGTGGGGCCCTAAGCTATAGCTTGTTTAGCTTATACATAAATCTGGCACTGGTCCCAGGCATATAACTACATTGGTGGAAGAGGGTGTTACAAAATCTGCAATGGACTGCCATATGTGGCTAGAGGTCTACATTTGCCTTCTTGCATCACAGCTAAGAGTATCAAAAATACTTCCTGTTTCAGATCCTTTCTTTCTACTAGTGGGAGGGAGGCTTCCCTCCTCTCCCCAGCAGATGTTAGCATTTTCGGTTCCAAGCTTGCCTGTGATGTAGAGGAGAAATGCTATTGAAAGAACATGGTTCTTAGTTTCTGCGATAAAAGAAGATTAATTCGATGGGCAAGGAAGAAGGGAAGACTGCATCATGCGAGTTGACCTAGAAAATTGGTGGATTTTTGTAGCATAGGAAATGGGTGGATTTAATTTTTTCCGCGTTAGCGTCGGTTCAATTCATTCTACAACCCTTACACATTAAGAACATTAAAAAGGGCCCTGTTGCATCAGGCCAGAGGCCCATCTGCTTCAACATCCTCTTCCCAGGAATAGCCAAATGATGCTTCTGGAAAGCCTGGAAGCAGAGGAGGGAGGCAATACCTCAGGGGTCAGCAAACTTTTTCAGCAGGAGGCCGGTCCACTGTCCCTCAGACCTTGTGGAGGGCCAGACTATATTTTGAAAAATAATAATGAACGAATTCCTATGCCCCACAAATAACCCAGAGATGCATTTTAAATAAAAGCATACCTTCTACTCATGTAAAAACACCAGGCAGGCCCCACAAATAACCCAGAGATGCAGTTTAAATAAAAGGACACATTCTACTCATGTAAAAACACGCTGATTCCCGGACCGTCTGCAGGCTGGGTGTTATGTACTGAAGTTCTCACCCTAGCCAGCAGGGGGAATACTGTAGATAGCTTTCACTCAGGTCCACATATGCAAATAAGGGATTGAAAGTGACGTTCAGTGATTGGATAGTTACAGAAAGTGGTTATTGTTGCGTTGTAGTGGAGCTCTATATAAGCAGGCTGGCTGAACCCTTCAGTTCAGTTCTGTTCTGGCCTGTGAATAAACAAGAGCTGTTTGAAGAATCGCTGTTTTGTCTGATATGCTCACCCACAACTTAACACCAGATTTAGAAGGTGATTGGGACGGATCCAGCCCCCAGGCCTTAGTTTGCCTCTTCCCACTGTTTGTTCCCCAGCAAGTGGCATTCAGAGGATTGTGGAGTCTGGAGCTTCCATTTAGCTATCATTTGGTTAATACACATTGGTTAGACATCTCTACATTTGGATCATTTTTAGTAAAATGTTGCTGGTAATAGTACATTGATACTTATTAAAATTCTTATTATTTATTAGATTATATTTCTTATCTGCCCTTCACCATAAGGTCCTGGGTGGGTTACAACAGTGTAAAAACACAATATAGAAGAATATGAAAACAGTGAAAACATTTTACAATCAAATGAATAGACTGGGTCCTGTATGTATATATGTATGTATGCATGCATGCATGCTTTTCTTGTTTCTAAATCGAACAGTTATTGCAAATATAGAAATACAGGTAGCCTCCAAATTGCTGCCTGTGAAATAATGAACACCTTCTGTTCACAGTCCAGCCACTATAAAGACATTACGCCATTGTTAAATTGAATCTCCTACTCCACTGTTAAAACAAGTGATCAATATCCATTACCATTCACTGAAGGTTGGGACCGAAATAAGATTATATAGTAAATGAGCCACAGGCAAAGTAATGATCCCTTTACTCTGATATATGCAAAGATAGACCCAAAAGTAGATAATTACCTTTTTTAAAAACAAAAACAAAAAACTAGAAAATTTCTAGCATCCCAGATAGGTGGATAAAACTTTTGTTTATAAATGTTTAAGATTATGAAATTTGGACTAGCATTTAGAAGGCCTAAAATTAAGAGCTAGCTAAAATGCTTTGTTGGCAAATGCCATCTTTTGGCAATTTGCACTCACTATACATATGATCCAGCAACAGTTAAGCACTTTAAAATTTCATAGATTTCAGTGGTTGAGCATAGACTTAACTTTTAGCCTGAAATCAATGGAACTGAATGTGCTTACCTTTGTGCTTGCTATCTAGAGCACTGAGGAACCAAATCATTGTACTGGGAACAGAAGTGATATTGTAGGTTAGGTGACTTTTTAAAAATAAAAATGACATCCCTCTATCTATTGAAAAGACATAGAGAACCCAGTCCTTTCGTTTTTTAAAGAAATAAAAGCATTTTTAAAAGATAATTGAATCTTTGTTTACTTATACACCATTGCCAATTAACAGAATACTTTTTATGGTAAATCTAAATAAATAAATAGGATAGATATGTATCCCAAGAAGCTTAGACAAACTGCATCTATTCCTGGGAGGAAAGGTGGGAGATAAATGTAGTAAAATTTTACACACACACACACACACACACACACACACAAACACACTGTATATGATTTTTTCATGGAGAGAATAGTTTCACAGGTCTGGCTTATTTTAATGGTTCCTCGTGCATGTGCATTTAAAGCTGAGTCTATCAACTTCAGTTTCCGAAACAATATGTGAACTGAAAGAACAGCCATCCTTCAAAATTTGCACATATCCAAATTTTGTGATGCAGAGCTCCAAACAACTAGTGCTTACAAGAATGCATATACTGGGGAAAGTGTGCGTGAAAATGAAGATATTAGTGAAAACAAAATACAATTTTATGCATACCTCAGTCAAAACTGCAAATAAAAATGGGTTTATTAGGAGAAATTTGCACCAAAATGCTGATGGATTTTCATAAGGTGTCAGGGAACTGACATCGGAGCCAGAGGCGGAGGCTAGGCTCTCAAGCGATGCTGAAGAAGGGCCCAGCAGGGGGAGAGGCAGCTCACCAGCTGGGGAAGGAAATCAGCGTAACACCAGGGATAAAGGGGGGCAGATGGGGGAATCGGCGAGGGGGCTCCAGGACTCCTCGCCGGAGACCAGCGAGGAGAGCATGGGTCCTCCGCTACCCACACCCTCCCTGCGCAGAAGACTTCCGCACAGGGAGAGTAGGAGGAGACTTGGCGTCAAATAGCTTTTATGCTGGAAAAGGTTTAAGGAACGCCCACTGACGGATTCTGCTAGCGACTGAACAGCCACGAAGTGAAGGGCTGTCCAGACAGAAAAGGTTTAACAAGGCAACCTAGCCAGGAGTGGCACCAACTTACGCACGAGCAACCCCTACGTTTATTACAGCAATCCATCAGTCTCTGACGTTGCTTGTGCGCAGCGACAGGCAGGCAGCAGAATAAGCCAAACCGGAGAAGCTGGCGCCACGGAGGGAGCAGCTGGAGTGCAAAATCTGGTGGAGAGGAACCGAGATTTGGAACTGCATGTGGCTCTTCTCACGGCGCGGTTGGAAGAAAGGCGGGCTCACGATGCACAGGTCAGACCCACCCCCGTAGAAGGAAGGTACCGGGACTGGTACACAAGTTTGGGGGGAAGCCCCAGGACTACAACGCATTCCGAACGGAAATAGAATACGCCTTGGAACTGCAGCATAAGGATTTTGCGGACGATGGGGAGAGGGTGGCCTACATTGTCGGGCATCTGCAGGATGGGGCCAGGGAATGGATCAGGCCCCTAATGGCAACGCAAAATGCCGCCTTGAAAGACCTGAGGAAATTCTTCCAGGCGATGGATGCGATGTATTCCAGTGATGTGCAGCAAAGTGTGAGTCGGCGGGAACTGATGGGTTGTAAACAGGGGAACCAGTCAGTTAGAGACTACTGGTCGCGCTTTGCCATGTTAATCCACCAGCTCGGGTGGGAATTGGACTCGGAACCCATTCAGATGTTGTTTGAGGAGGGGTTGTCCCCAACGGTGAAGGACGAGCTTTCCTGCACGCCCCGCCCGCAGTCGATGGATCAGCTGACCAAGGCTGTGCTTGCGATTGGCGTAAGGCAGGAAGCGCGGGCTCAGGAGAAGCACGAAGGGAGAGGGGAACGTTGCCATGACTACTGCATTCCTGAAATACCGAGGCAGCCTTCCCCGCCGGCGGAGCCAATGGAAATAGATGGCGCGCGCGCGGGGGAGATTTCAAACTCCAGTGAAGGTCGCAAAAGGGAGGGAAAGGATTGGAAAACCAATAAGAAGTGTTTCCTCTGCCAGCGGCCAGGACATTTTGCCAGGGTCTGCCCTCAAAGAAAGGCCTGGCAAGGGATGGTGGGAGCTGCTGGAGGTGAGGAGGAGGGGGAAAAGGGGCAGGAGCAGGGAAACGCCAACACTTGGCTGCCACTCAGCGGGCACAGCAGCCAGGCCAGCAACCAATAGAAGTGCCCCAGCCAGACCCCCCCCCCAGGGTGGCCATAGCCATAGAAGTGGTGCTAGAACTCCCGAATGGGCACCCAGTCAAGGTGAAGGGGCTGTTGGATTCAGGCAGTTCCTGCAATTTCTTCAGCAAGGACTTCGCCCTAGAGCACCAGCTCCACCTGCTGCCCCTGGATTTTCCCTTGCAAGTGACCACCATTGATGGCAGGGAGCTTCTGGGAGGGGAAGTGACGCACCAGACCCCACCAATGAGAATGAGGGTTTCCAAGCACACGGAGACCATTGCCTTTCACGTAGCCACACTGGCAGGACCCCTAATAATATTAGGGATGAGCTGGCTGGCACTACATGATCCAGTAGTGGCAAGGCATCAGCGGACGGTCACCTTTGGGTCAGCTTACTGCTTGGAACACTGTCTAGGGGGAGAAACCCCAAGGATGACCATGGCCAGGGTGGCTGGGATAGCTGTGGAGCCGAAAGGGGAGGTGCCACCACAATATGCTGACCTGCAGGAGGTCTTCAGCGAGAAGGAGGTGGATAGACTACCCCCCATAGGCCCTTTGACTGCCAAATCAACTTGCTCCCAGGGGCGCAGCTGCCGGTGGGTAAACTGTATGCCATGTCGGACAGGGAGATGAAGGAGTTGCGGGAATTTATTGACAAGAACCTGAAAAGAGGTTTCATAAGAGAATCAAAGGTGGTGGGGGGCAGTCCGGTGTTCTTTGTGGACAAAAAAGACACTAATCAGCCCAGGCTCGTTGTGGACTACTGGGCCGTAAATTTGGTGTCAGAACCCATGACCTTCCCAATGCCCAGGATTGACGACATTTTAACACAGGTGAGGCAGGGAAATTTTTTACCAAGCTAGACCTCAGGGGAGCATACAACTTGATTAGGATGAGGGAGGGGGACGAATGGAAGACCACAATGTTCACACCCCTGGGGGCCTTTGAGTACTTAGTTATGCCATTTGGATTACAGTCGGGCTCTGCCTGTTTTCAAGCTTTCATGCACCACGTGTTGGGGTCCCTGCTGTACAAGAACTGCGTAGCCTTCTTGGACGACGTCTTAATCTATTCAGACAATGAGGAGCAACATGTTAGAGACGTCAGGGAAGTGTTACAACGACTGCAGAAGCACCAGTTGTGGGTCAAGCTGGAAAAATGTCAGTTTCACGCCAGAGAAGTCGAGTTTCTGGGGTACAAGTTGTCTGACAAAGGCTTAGCGATGGACCCAAGCAAGGTGCAAGCGGTGCTGGAATGGAAGGCCCCCAAAACCCGGAAGGACGTGCAGAGGTTCCTAGGGTTCAGCAACTTCTACAGGAAGTTCATCAAGAACTTCGCCCACTTGACAGCGCCCATCACAGATTGTCTCAGTAGCAAAAAGAAGTTTGTCTGGACAGAAAGTGCCCAGCAATGCTTTGAAAGACTGAAGAAGGCGTTCGCTTCGGAAGAGCAGCTCCTGCACATTGATCTGGAGAAACCCATGAGGCTAGAGACCGACACATCCGACAGAGCCATTGGGGCGGTCCTTTTGCAGCCAGGGAGGAGCAAGCAGGAATGGAAGCCGTGTGCCTTTTTCTCGAGGAAGCTGAGCAAATCAGAGCAAAACTATACGGTGTATGACCGCGAACTGCTTGCGATCTATGCGGCATTTTGCCGATGGAGACATCTGCTAATAGGGGCACAGCACAAGATCCAGATTTGTACTGATCACAAGAACTTGGAGTACTGGAGGACCGCATGAGTACTCAACCAGAGACAGATTCGATGGGCACAGGAGTTCTCCAAGTTTTCCTTCAAAATCCGATACGTGCCAGGAGAGGAAAACGTAAGAGCAGATGCTCTCTCCCGGAAGCCGGAGTACATGGAAGGAGAGGGACCGCCGGAGATACGACACGTGATCCCCGAGGACCGATGGGTGTGGGGGGGAGCCTTGGTTGGGAAACGAGAACTGGCCGGGCTTACTAGAAACGACGTGTTCGCTCAGACTAAAATCCGGGAACTCCGAGGGGGTTTTGAGGAAAAGGGGTGCTGTACTATAAGGGGGCACTGTATGTACCGGGGGAGACCCTGAGGGGGAAGGTACTCAAACAACTCCACGACAACCCCACAGCTGGGCACTTTGGACAGCACAAAACCATGATGCTCGTCACCAGGCAGTTCTGGTGGCCAAGGGTGAGGGAGGATGTATGGGAATATGTACGGGGGTGCGACCGCTGCCAAAGGGCAAAGGGGGAGAGGGCTGCCCCCGCAGGGTTACTGGAACCCTTACCCACGCCGGAAAGACCCTGGGAGGTGGTGTCCATTGATTTTATGACCGATTTGCCCAAGTCCCGGGGGAAGACAGCAGTCATGGTAGTAGTCAATCTATTGACAAAGATGTGCCATTTCATAGCTTGTTCACATGCGGTGACCGCAGAGGAGACAGCCAAGTTGTTTGTGGATCACATCTTCAGGTTGCATGGAGCTCCCTCGAGGGTAATTTCGGATCGCGGGAAACAATTTACTTCCCGGTTCTGGAGGAAGCTCATGAGCTTGCTGCAGGTAGAGGTGAGCTTCTCGACGGCGAGACATCCGGAAACCAACGGGCAAGCAGAAAGAGCGAACAGTGTACTCCAGCAATACCTACGCTGCTACGTCAGCGAGAGGCAGAACGATTGGGTAGAGAAACTAGCGCTGGCTGAATTTGCGTACAATAACGCTGAACATGTGTCCACGGGAATGAGCCCGTTCATGGCCAATTATGGGTGTCACCCCAGGGCCTTCCCGGGGAGTGGGGAGGAAGGGTGGAGCGTACCTGCGGTAGAGCAGTTTGTGGAAGAAATGGAGGCCCTGCACCAGCAACTTAAAATGAACTTAGAACGGGCCAAGGAAATTTACAAGAGGCAGGCAGACAAGCACCGTAGGGAAGGGGAGACCATACGGGTGGGGGACCGGGTGTGGTTGTCAACCCAAGGGTTACCCTTTAAGGGGGGGTGCAAGAAGTTGCAGCCAAGGCGGCTGGGGCCGTTTGAGGTAACACAGCAGGTGAACCCCGTGGCATTCAAGCTCAAGTTGCCTGACAGCATGAAGATACACCCGGTGTTCCATAGGTCCCTACTCTCACCATACAGGGAGGGGCGGGGATTCCCGGGTGGAAAGGCGAAGTCACCACACACCCGCAGATAGAGGAGAGGGAACACCACAACCGGGCCACGGAAATACTCGATTCAAGGTGGCGAGGGCGCCAGGTGGAGTACCTGGTAGCTTGGAAGGGAGAACCCAGGTCGGAAAACACGTGGGTTCCCGCGGAGGCAATAAATGACGGGTATCTTGTGGAGGAATTCCACAGCCTGTTCCCGGACAAACCTAAACCACTAGCGAGATTCTGGGAGGAGCAATTTGGAACCACAGACGATGAAGAGGATTTTGTGGGTTTTTCTGCCTCCGAAGAGGAGGGAGGAGAGGCTTCGGAGGAAGAAGAATCAGACTGGGAGGCCCACCCCACGGGGAGAGATCAGAGCGGGTGGGAAGCGGGTTTTGAATCCACAGAGGATGGCGACAGCTCCTTCCGGGGATTCCCTGCATCGTCGGCCGAGGAAAGGGACGAAGTGGGATCGATGGGTCGGGCTGGGGGTGGAGGGGGTCCTGGGGGGGAGGTGGATGTCAGGGAACTGACATCGGAGCCAGAGGCGGAGGCTAGGCTCTCAAGCGATGCTGGAGAAGGGCTCAGCAGGGGGAGAGGCAGCTCACCAGCTGGGGAAGGAAATCAGCGTAACACCAGGGATAAAGGGGGGCAGATGGGGGAATCGGCGAGGGGGCTCCAGGACTCCTCGCCGGAGACCAGCGAGGAGAGCACGGGTCCTCCGCTACCCACACCCTCCCTGCGCAGAAGACTTCCGCGCAGGGAGAGTAGGAGGAGACTTGGGGTCAAACAGCTTTTATGCTGGAAAAGGTTTAAGAAACGCCCACTGACAGATTCTGCTAGCGACTGAACAGCCACGAAGTGAAGGGCTGTCCAGACAGAAAAGGTTTAACAAGGCAACCTAGCCAGGAGTGGCACCAACTTACGCATGAGCAACCCCTACATTTATTACATAAGGGTTTTTAAAAAAATAAATCACAAATTGCTGAAAAATGTGGAGAACTGAATGGAAAAATGAGAAACTGAAAGAGCAGAAATGTACAGATCTTTCCATACCTACTTGGAAGTAAAACAAAAACCCAAAACCTGTTGAACTCATTGGGATATACTTTCAAATAACGATGCACAGTTTCAGCTTCAACAGCTGTTTGAAATAAATGGGGTTTTAGGGGTCTTGCGTTTTAGACTGATAAACCTTATATACTGTTAAGTTGTGGGTGAACATATCAGACAACACAGTGATTCTTCAAACAGCTCTTGTTTATTCACAGGCCAGAACAGAACTGAACTGAAGGGTTCAGCCAGCCTGCTTATATAGAGCTCCACTACAGCGCAACAGTAACCATTTTCTGTAACTATCCAATCACTGAACGTCACTTTCAATCCCTTATTTGCATATGTGGACCTGAGTGAAAACTATCTACAATAGTATCTCCCTGCTGGCCCAGGGTGAGAACTTCAGTACATAACATATACCACAAAATGTTGGTCAGGATCTAGAAAACAACTTTTGGCATGCCCACATTAAACTAGTTGCTTATGGTCCTGATAGTACAAAGCAGGCTTTGCATCAACTTTCAAGAAAAGAGTTTTCTTGTCAGCGACGACCTCTATTTTTGAAAAGTCAGAAAGTAGGAAGAAAAATCCCCAAATACATCCCGGGGAACAATCACTGTCCAATATGAAATTGAAAATTGAACTTCTCTAAATGTACAGTAAAAGCAGTAATAGCACAAGGCAATGGAAAACCTTCAATTACACAGTAAAAGTGCAGTTCAATAATTTATTCAGGGCAATGGGGAAATAAAACAGGTACACTGGAAGAATCAAAAAGTCAAGAAACATGGAATAATTACTAGACTGACATTTAGGCATTCTAAAAATGTCTCAACCTGTACTGAAAACTCTACTGGATTGTCCTAAAGTCTCTAAAGGATTATGGCTTCAAAAGTGATGGGGGGAAAATAGGGATTGTGTCCGTTTAAGAATTCCATGACAGGAGCTCATCTGCTTCAATGATCTATCTCCCTAATCTGCATGTGATTAACACAGTTAAATTCTTAGAGATCAGGAATGGACATCCCTACATAGCAGATATAGTTTGTTGATGCTTTTTTTGTCTTTTGCTTAGCGATATCCGTGCCATACATCCATGTTCATCATACTGATGAACGGACACAAGCTGAAATGTTATGTCACCTCACACACAGTCTTTTACTTATGAGTTGCTTCAAACATGCTGGGTGGTATCCAACAAAGTCATAGAGTAGGTCTATTGAAATCAATGGACCTCAATAAAGTGCACTGATTTTGTTTATTCTACTCTGGGTATTTGGTTTAGATGGGTACAACCCACAGCTTCCAGGAATAAAAGGTTCAGAAATAAGTGAAGGAGCGTCTCCACCCCCATCGTTCTGCCCGGACATTGAGGTCCTCCTCTGAGGGTCTTCTGGCAGTTCCCTCATTACGAGGAGTGAAGCTACAGGGAACCAGGCAAAGGGCCTTCTCCGTAGTGGCACCTGCCCTGTGGACCGCCCTCCCATCAGATGTCAAAGAAACAAACAACTATCAGATGTTTAGAAGACTTCTGAAGGCAGCCCTGTTTAGGGAAGTTTTTAATGACTGATGTTTTAATGTATTTTTAATCTTTTGTTGGAAGCCGCCTAGAGTGGCTAGGGAAACCCAGCCAGGTGGGCAGGGGTATAAATAAATTATTATTATTATTATTATTATTTATTATTATTATTATTATTATTATTATTATTATTATTATTTTCATCATAAAAAAACCTGATGCACATGCATGAACTAACTATAGTCAGATGGTCATTTAGCCATAGATGAAACAGTCATTAGCAGTACAGTGGTACCTCTGGATGCAAACGAGATCCATTCCGGAGCCCTGTTCGCACCCTGAAGCGAATGTAACACGTGACTGCATGTGTGTGGGTCGCATTTCACCACTTCCACGCATGCGCGTGACGTCATTTTGAGCATCTGCGCATGCGCGAGCGGCGAAACCCGGAAGTAACACGCTCTGTTACTTCTGGGTCGCCGCAGAGTGCGACCCGAAAATGCTTAACCTGAAGCGTATTCATCCCGAGGTATGACTGTAGATGAAAAATAAGACAATATTTTAATAAATGTGTCAGCAATATTAAGAATTTTTGGAAACTTATTAGATGCACATCTATGCATTATTCCTTAAAATGCTGGTGGAATCTTGGCACTCATTCTTGATGCACTGTCCATCAAGTTGAGAACATAAAATCCACTGACATCGTTTTCCACTGGTCCTTCTACTTTACTGATATGGCAGAGCTGTCGATTCGCCAATGGTTAGCCAGAAATGGCCCAAGTCATTGAGACACTCAGTGCCAATGGTGACTCTCATCTCAGATCTTCCCTCTACCTCTGATGGTCAAGCTGTTGGTGCCACTACTTGTGTCACCAAATATACAATAGTTTGTTTTATTGAATTATTCTGTACCATAGAATCATGGAATTGTAGAGTTGGAAGGGACCCCAAGGGTCATCTTGTCTAACCACCTGCAATGCAAGAATCTCAACTAAAGCATCCATGACAGATGCCCATCCAACCTCTTCTTAGAAACCTCTAAGGAAGGAGTGGTAATGGGCTTGTCAGAGAGACATTCCATGATCAAATCATAGGGACATTACCAGGAAGGCTTTGGTAATTCAGGGACTGTCCCTGGAAAATAGGGACACTTGGAGGGCGTGCTATTTTGTGACCTCTGTGCACACCCCATGCATCTAAAGCACATTCTCCCCCTCCCCACCAAAAAAGGATCATGGGAGCTGTAGCTTAATGGTGCTGGAAATTGTAGCTCTGTGGTGTGAAACTACACTTCCCAGGATTCTTTGCTGGTGGTGTGGAATGTATTTTAAATATATGATGTGCACGATCTAGCCGTTGTTTGCCTTGCTTGGGAGAGAAATTTAAACTGTTAGCTATTGCTTGTTTGGAGCATGCTTGGTTCACCAGAGGTTACGGCCTGAGGTGTTATGTGAATTGATTCCAACAAGGACTGCTGAGCGCAGCCAAGATAGTATTTAAGCTTCCTGAGCCCTCTGCCTGAATTACTTTTTGTTTTCTCCAGCTCTCTTATTTATCTTCCTTCTGCAGGGAAGGATTTAGTGGACTCATAATACAGCTGTGTGGGTTCCTTTTGCTCTGTGTTTGTTTGCTTTGGCATGAAATAGTTGGGTTTCTTTGGATGGGGGTGGGCAGCGCAGTGCCACATCAGGGCAAGCATGGAGGCAAAGGGTTAATTTGAAGCCCGCTGGTCTTAGGAGATTAGTTCATGTTTAATTGGTGTCTTCCAGCCCTTTCCCAGATGGCAAATTTTCTTATTAGAGGCAAAAGCATTGCCCATGGATACCAGGAGAACAACGGCGCTTAGACCCTTCTATGGTCTTTTTTTGAGTGTTCAAAGAACATCGTAAACATTATTTCAGCCATCCTCCCAATGCATGTTATGCACATTTGACTTGCACAATTTCATGCTGAGAATTCCATTCCTCCCATGCTGCAAATATGTGGGATTGTTACATGTCACATGTCTGTTTACATTCCAGCACTGATTATTGGAGTCTTGTGGGCGGAAAGGGAGATTTGCTGTTTCCGCTCTGTATAGCTATTGTTTTTGCAGTTCTCTCTCCGAGGACGAAAGACAGAGGGAGAAGCCATGTTTTCGTTGTGCTTTTATGTGTGATTTTGTGCGCAATAAATTAGGCTTAGATGTTACACCTCATGGCTCAACTTCTGTTTGGACTTTGCTAGTCGTGTGCTCAAGGGATGCGAGTGGCGCTGTGGGTTAAACCACAGAGCCTAGGACTTGCCGATCAGAAGGTCGGCGGTTCGAATCCCCGCTACGGGGTGAGCTCCCGTTGCTTGGTCCCTGCTCCTGCCAACCTAGCAGTTCAAAAGCACGTCAAAGTGCAAGTAGATAAATAGGTATCGCTCCGGCGGGAAAGTAAACGGTGTTTCCGTGTGCTGCTCTGGTTCGCCAGAAGCGGCTTAGTCATGCTGGTCACATGACCCGGAAACTGTATGCCAGCTTCATCAGCCAACAAAGCGAGATGAGCGCCGCAACCCCAGAGTTGGTCACGACTGGACCTAATGGTCAGGGGTCCCTTTACCTTTTAGTCGTGTGCTCATGTCCTTGGATATGAGTCACATCAGTGTGACAGGACACCGGAGTGATGAATCCCTGGCGGCTCTGTGTTGCGGGGGAGGCACCGGCCTTGGCGTTATCACCCAACATTTCAACCATATGTGGTTGAAGGCAGGCTTGTGAGAGAAAGGATCAGAGATCCTGGGCAAGACCTGCTTAACATGCCAGCTCTGGTGGTACTGGGGATTCTCTCCTCCCTCTCACCAACAAGCCATGGGGCAGCTACAAGAGTGTCTACTATGAAACCAATGAAGCTTAAGCATCAGTGCCCCTAACTCCAGAGGGGCCCCAGAAGGGACTTTAGCAGACCCAATTTGAGTGGCATTATTCAAATTGATCAATTTTTTTTTTGTATATATTTCAACACAGCATCTTAAAAAGCAGAGACATCACCTTGCCAACAAAGGTCCCTATAGTTAAAGCCATGGTTTTCCGAGTGATGTATGGAAGTGAGAGCTGGACCATAAAGAAGGCTGATCGCCGAAGAATTGATGCTTTTGAATTATGCTGCTGGAGGAGACTCTTGAGAGTCCCATGGACTGCAAGAAGATCAAACGTATCCATTCTTAAGGAAATCAGCCCTGAGTGCTCACTGGAAGGACAGATCCTGAAGCTGAGGCTCCAATACTTTGGCCACCTCATGAGAAGAGAAGACTCCCTGGAACAGACCCTGATGCTGGGAAAGATGGAGGGCACAAGGAGAAGGGGACGACAGAGGATGAGATGGTTGGACAGTGTTCTCGAAGCTACAAACATGAGTCTTACCAAACTGCAGGAGGCAGTAGAAGACAGGAGGGCCTGGCGTGCTCTGGTCCATGGTTTCACGAAGAGTCGGACACGATGAAACGTCTAAACAACAACAACAACATATTTCAACAATCCCAAAGTTTGAGAGTTGGTAGCACAGGTGTTGTAAAGGTTGTTGTAAACAACACCACTGAAGAATAGAACAGTGGTTACTCAGGCCTTGTTGTTGGTTGACAAGGGGCCCCCATGACAGTTCAAGCTTCAGGGCCTCAAAAATGTAGATCTGCCACTGTCCAAGGGACTAGGTATTAGCAAGAAGCCATGGAACAAACAAGCCTCTCAGCCTCCAATAATAAGCAATCGTACTGTACAGCCAAGCCTACTGGTGAATTGGAAGATAGTATTTGGAGGAGGGGCCATCATAGGTAATCTGATATGCATACAGAAGGTCCCAGGTTCTCTTCTTAGCATCTCAAAGTAAGGTTGGGCATGTCTCCCATTGGAAAGCTACCACCAGTGTGCATAGACAGTAATTAAATGGACCAATGACCTGACTTGTCATAAGACAGCTTCCCGTGCTTCAGTGTTTCTTCCTAAGTCTGCTACAGCCCTTAAGATGGCTCTTGGTGTTTCTTGAGATGTATTAATGTACCCCAGGAATGAAGATTTATTTCATTTCAAGAAGCTGGTGTCTGTCTCATGGGGAACACATCTTCAACCCCATGACCACAATGCAGAGTGTGAGCTGAGCTCATACCATGGATGATGGATCTGCTGTGATGACTGTTTAAATGGCACATTTCAATCTACGTATTGTCCCTGTATTTAGACCAAAACTGAAGGAAGCCACAACAGCAACAACAATTTTATTATTTGTACCCTGCCCATCTGTCTGGGTTGCCCCAGCAGCTTCCAACAAATATAAAAGCATAATAAAGCATCCAACATTAAAAACTCCCCTACATAGGGCTGCCTATCTCCTTGACATCTGATGGTAGGGCATTCCTAAGGCCCCACTACTGCGAAAGCCCTGTTCCTGGTTCCCTGTACCCTCACTTCTCACAAACAGGGAACCACCAGAAGGCCCTCGGAGCTGGACCTCAGTGTCTAGGCTGAATGATGGGGGTGGAGACGCTCCTTCAGGGATACCAGGCCGAGACCATTTAGGGCAGCACCAACACTTGTGCTTGAAAATGTACTGGGAAACATACGTGAATGTACATGACAAGCCCATTGGAGGACTTATACCAAGGATGGGGAAACTGTGGTCTGTCAGATGTTGTTGAACTCCAACTCCCATCAGCCCTAGGCAGCTTGGCCAATGTCCAAGGGATGATGAGAGTAGCATTCCAACATCTGGAGAACCAACATCTGGAGAACCAAAGGTTCCCCAGCCATGACTTATTCAAACTTCTAAAACAGAGGGAAGCAATAATCAAATTCATATCAAATCATAATCTTTTGTTAATTGCAAAGAATTAAAAATAAATCCATCAGCCACTGAAAAGAGGGCTCGTGTTTCCCTGGATGCTCTTCCAAGTCTAGACTTTATATATATATTTGTAATGTGATGATTTGGATATCTCATCTGAAATATAATTTAAATTCCAGATCAGTGTTTCTGCAAAACAATCATTTGCTCTTTTAGAAAAATTGATTGTTTGTGGTTTCCCCCGTGTCTGTGTCATTTTCATTTTGCATTCTGGTTATTCCAATACACAGCACTAGCTGGACAATTCTTCACTGATACTGTTATCTGAATCTAAAATATAATTAATTACTTGATGTTAAAAAAAAGAGAGAGGAAATGGGCACTTTCAGACAGTTCCTTGTTGCCTAACATAATAGGAAATATGAAAGCTGAGATAGTTTTCCATGCTGAAATAATTGCATGTGTCAAAGAAATGACTGGCAAAAGCATATTTAATGCTGGATTTAAAAAAAATACTGACAAAAAGACTTTATACAAGGAAATGTTATTTCTCTCCCTTTTAATAATAAACCTGATTCTCAAAGCACTACTACCGTCACAGAAATGAAAACAATTTTGCACCCATGGAGGCCTCATTTGACTCCGTTTGGGGCCATCATGAACACCTGAATTCTCTGTTTGCTGCTATGAACGGCAGGCATCGTGGGCAGCCTTCCAAGTTGCACATCTTCTTGTAAGGGCTCCGCAATCAAACTTTAATGTAATAACTTTTGTCTGGCGATAAAACACATCCAGAGTCTTTCTCCTTAGGATGCAAGGTACAGGAAAAAATTCCAAGCTTGGGTTAGCTTTAATGGGATTTGCAAACCAATGAGCAATACTTTCAAAAAAATTATATATATATTTATTAAATCTTAAAATGTTTTAGAAATACAGTGGTACCTCAGGTTACATAAGCTTCAGGTTACATACGCTTCAGGTTACAGACTCTGCTAACCCAGAAATATTACCTCGGGTTAAGAACTTTGCTTCAGGATAAGAACAGAAATTGTGTTCCGGCGGCACGGCAGCAGCAGGAGGCCCCATTAGCTAAAGTGGTCTTCAGGTTAAGAACAGTTTCAGGTTAAGAACGGACCTCCGGAACAAATTACCGTATTTTTCGCACCATAGGACGCACCAGACAATAGGACGCACCTTGTTTTAGAGGGGGGAGAACAAGAAAAAAAATTCTCCCCCTCTCTGCCCAGCACCCCTTCAGCGAAGCGGCAGGAGGCGCTGCGCAGAGAGAGGGAGAATTTTTCCCCTCTTGTTTTCCCGCTCTAAAACAAGGTGCCATTTAAGGTGCGTTTAGGCGGCTACCTTGGAAGCCTGGAGAGCGAGAGGGGTCGGTGCACACCGACCCCTCTTGCTCTCCAGGCTTCAGGTTCCTTTCGACCTGCTCTTTGGGGCTGGCGGGGGGAAGCCCACCACCAGCCCCAAAGAGCAGGTCAGGGAGCAGCGGAAAGGCGCAGCGGAGAGGCTCCTGCCATAGCCGCGCGTCACCTCTCCAGCTGGGAGAGGGTTGCGGGGGGCTGCTTTAGCCCCGCGCGCGCTCTCCCGGCTGGAGAGGTGATACGCAGCTATAGAGGCTCCTGCCATAGCCGCGCGTCACCTCTCCAGCCGGGAGAGGGTCGCGGGGCTATGGCGTCTTCGTTCCATAGGACGCACACACATTTCCCCTTCATTTTTGAAGGGGAAAAAGTGCGTCCTATAGAGCGAAAAATACGGTAAGTACTTAACCCGAGGTACCACTGTACTGTAAACACTTTGAAGAGGTCTCCACACAATTTTGAGTTTTGGGCCAGAGTGTGCACACACAAACACAAATGGAAACACTCACAATTAGCATTTCCAGCCTTCCTCGCCCCACTGCTGGTGTAGGGTGCCTTTACTTTGTACAGATTATTCTGGGGAAAGTAAAAGTCAGCAATTCTCCTCGCAGTCCTACTCTGGCAGCAGGCTAGGGGTGGCTGGAAATGCTGAATTAACTTTGTACAATTATTCTGCGCAAAGGATCAGGTGCTGGTGGTGCTGTGGGTTAAACCACAGAGCCTAGGACTTGCCGATCAAAAAGTCGGCAGTTCGAATCCCTGCGACGGGGTGAGCTCCCGTTGCTTGGTCCCAGCTCCTGGCAACCTAGCAGTTCAAAAGCACGTCAAAGTGCAAGTAGATAAATAGGTGCCACTCCGGCGGTAAGGTAAACTGCTTCCATGCGCTGCTGTGGTTCGCCAGAAGTGGCTTAGTCATGCTGGCCACATGACCCGGAAGCTGTACGCTGGCTCCCTCAGCCAATAAAGCGAGATGAGCGCCGCAACCCCAGAGTCGGCCACGACTGGACCTAATGGTCAGGGGTCCCTTTACCTTTTACCACTTAAGTAGTGAGGTGGGAAGAAAGGCTGCACTTCACTCTTAAAGAGCAGGTAGACTTTATCTCCAAACGTAGCACTCTGGTGCTTAACACAAATATTGGAGCTAGAAAATCCCTCAGGTAGAGCAGTTTACCTCCCAATCAGATTGTGAGATTAGGTTATCGGGGAGGAGGGTTGGTTGACTCAGTTTAACTGGAATTTATCTGCTTTTGATATTTTTCAAATGCGTTTTTTAATTACATTTCCCCAAACGT
Source organism: Podarcis pityusensis (assembly GCF_964106645.2). Lineage (NCBI taxonomy): Eukaryota > Metazoa > Chordata > Lepidosauria > Squamata > Lacertidae > Podarcis > Podarcis pityusensis. Next base: position 18,843,437 of record NC_138034.1, on the reverse strand, counting down.
TAAGAAAACAAAAACATGCGGCTCAAGTACCCCATATCTGCATCTCAAAAGAGCAAATGAGTGAGTCTTTCCCTCACCCATCTCACCTGACTAGTGGGTAGAAGAACAATAGCCAGAGCTGTTGTGTGAGGGAGATGAAAGCTAGAGAGACATGTCTTGTTCTGTGCTGAACCCAAGATGGACTTTGAAGCTTCTCTGAAAACCTAATGGAGAAGGAGGATCTGTTGGGGTGTTCATGTTGTCGGGGTTCCACGGGGCTTTGTGTTGTCCCAGATGCTATTCAATATCTACATGAAACCACTAGGAGAAGTAATTTAAGAGTCTGGGCTGTGGCGTTGCCAATGGGTGGATGGATGACCCTCAGTTCTACCTTTCATTTTCACCTTTGGGTTCCAAGAAGGCTGCTGAAGATCTGAATCAATGCCCAAAGGCAGTTCTGGGATGGATGAGAATAAACAGAAGTTTAATAGGAGCAAGTCGAGGGGAAATTGCCAGCTTGGAGAACTGCTATCAGTCTTGAGTAGGCAGTTCTGCATAAACATCATATCTGCCTATTGGGCAACTGAGGGTCAAATGTATACAAGAAGAACAAAAAATGTGCAATATAAGGTCTCCCCGCTACACAGACCAGGTAGGAATTCAAACGCAGGAGATTGCCTTTTAGAGAGTAAGAAAGTGTCAATTGACTTTCTGTGACCTAATAGTGTTTCCTTGACAGGTTTCTGCAGTCTCCCTTGACATTCCATAGATGATCTCCTATGGGCGTCAGTCTTGACCAGGGGTCAGCAAACTTTTTCAGCAGGGGGCTGGTCCACTGTCCCTCAGACCTTGTGGGGAGCCGGACTATATTTTGAAAAAATAATAATAATGAATGAATTCCTATGCCCCACAAATAATCCAGAGATGCATTTTAAATAAAAGGACACATTCTACTCATGTAAAAACATGCTGATTCCCAGGCCGTCTGTGGGCCAGATTTAGAAGGCAATTGGGCCAGATCCAGCCCCATGGCCTTCGTTTGCCTACCCATGATCTTGACTATGGAACATAATGGCTTGTTATCTGATCATGTAAAATTATCTAGATTTTAGCAATCCTTTATCATAGCACATCTATGCGTATGCAAAGAGCCAGCCACTTTAGACTTCTTTGTGCATAGTTGAGACCAAAGAGAGCATAACTTATTTTCAATGTGGACATACAGTAACTGGTTGTCTTAAAGTGCACTCATTTGGTGTTTTGCGTGACAAATGCTATTAATGACAGCTGGGGTTGTGTGTGTGTGAATGTGCATCAGGTACTCTCTTAGTAATAGCTCTTCAATACCTGCAAGCAATAGGGACACGGGTGGTGATGTGGGTAAAACCATAGAGCCTAGGACTTGCCGATCAGAAGGTCGGCAGTTCGAATCCCCGCGACAGGGTGAGCTCCCGTTGCTCGGTCCCTGTTCCTGCCAACCTAGCAGTACGAAAGCATGTCAAAGTGCAAGTAGATAAATAGGTACTGCTCTGGCGGGAAGGTAAACTGCGTTTCCATGCACTGCTCTGGTTTTTCCAGAAGTGGCTTTGTCATGCTGGCCACATGACCCGGAAAAACAAACGTTGGCTTCCTTGGCCAATAAAGTGAGATGAGCGCCGCAACCCCAGAGTCGTTCGCGACTGGACTTAACTGTCAGGGGTCCTTTACCTTTACATGCAAGCAATATCTTTTAATGAACAGACAGGTATTATACAGTACTGGGCAAATTTTATTTTTTGCATTTACATTCCACCATTCCTCCACGGTTTTCAGCCTCATTTTATCCTTATGACAAGACTGTTAGGGAGGTTAAGCTGAGGCTGGCGCAGAGTAAAAGCACAGATACATCCCATAACAAACAATAAATGTATAGCTGGTCACCAGGAAAGAAAACATCTGTTGCAATGGGTGTAGACTTTGTCTTCAAAGCATGCTCAATATTGTATGCACTATTTGGGGCTTTATGCCTGTTATGAGGCATTTTTAAAAATGCTGCATCCCATAGACAGTGCTTCCCTTGTGCCATTTTGCAATGAATTAAGCTGCTGGAAGTCAGTAGCCATTATAAAGGTAATTTAAGCTGGGAAACAGTGATGGCAACACATTATGAACCAATAATGGGATACTAATGTCCCGAGCAGACCCTTGTTGTTCATTGAAATAAAAAGATGCAAGTTTCAAAACCCAACCCTTAATTATATAGATGATTTTCTGACTCAGAGCTTACCATGCTGTCAACGTTGGCAAGAGCTGGGCACTGCTTCTCTGAGCATTGGGGGACTTGGGTCTCTTCACTGCAAGCAACAAAGGAAGGGCTTTCACATCAAACAGCATTTTTGTGGGTGTGAATTTTAGCGCGAAGCAAATCCGGTGGAAATGGGTTTTTTAAAGACCTCAGCAAACCCTCATGGGGCAGGTTTCATCTTCAGATGCAGGGCGATGTCTTACTATTTGGCAGCATCCGCTGCCGAAATGAACAAAACACCCTAGTTTCATCTGGACAAGAAAAGCAGCTGAAAGAGACATGTGTGGCGTTTTGGAAGCAGTCTGTTGGCTTACTGTTTGAAATTCCTCCATGATACAGTTGGATGCCAGGGACTTCCATAAATATCCCAGTGGTTAAGAAATGATATAGGAGCATAAGGCTCAGGGCAATAGATAAGACTGCTAGGAAGGAGAAAAGATTAGCAGATCAAGCATTGCTACTTCAAAGGACCTACAGGTATAGATTGATGGATTGCAATATAGTTTGATACAGAGGCAGACTTTTCATCTCCTTTTGGTAACATTAACTGTGTGAAGAGGTTTTAATAAGGCAAGCATACATTTCTATGATTAAAATTGTAAGTGTGTGTATTTATTTTCAGGGTGGTAGCAGAAATGCTTCTATATTCTGCAGAATGCTATGACTCTGCCCTTGGAGGACACACACTTGTTACTTGCTGCTTCTTAGCTTCTGGGTGCTGGTTGTCACCTTTAAAGGCTGGATTCCTTGCATATCTTAGGGCAGAAATGGGAACCTGTATCCCTCCAGAATTTGATGGACTGCTGCCCCCCATAACCCTTGACCATTTACGGGTGGGACTCCAATAAAACCAAGAGTTGTGCATGTTTCCCACTCCTACCTTCCAGAATGCTACTTCCTGTACATCTTTTCTCAAGTCCCGACAGAAAGCTCCTGATTCTCTTTCAGAGGTGACAGATATTGGTTTGAACACAGAGTGTACTGTAATCCTGTTCTGTGGTGTCCCTCCCCCAGAGCTGCTTGCCAAGACTGTTTGCCAGTTTTCTTTCTGCTGCCAAGAAGAAACATTTCTATATGCAAAGCATCTTCACTGTGCTATTTTTGTAGACGTCTCTTTAGTTGTTTTCTCATAGCTTTATATCAGGTTCTTTGGGTTTTTAACACGTTGAAAAGTCACTTTTTGAGAACTTATTTTAGTGGGAAAGCTACTAATATATATATATATTTATTAAATGAACTGTCCACTTTAAAGAATCATCCCATGAAAGCTTAGGAAAATGGGAAGGGGAAAGAAAATTAATCGCGTGCTTCATTTTTCATTGCTTTCTTCCATTTTCTACGATGGGGTGCTTTGAGAATTTTCTTTTCCTAGTGACTGAACAGCCACACAAAGTTGAAAGAAATGCTTCAAGGAAAAAGTACTTACCACAATGGAGGTTGGGCATCATGGTCACACACACACCCCATATATGTCAATCTCAGCATCCATCTCAGCTTGACAACACCGATCACTGCTGGTTCTTTGGACTAGCAGCCATTTGCATTGCGATCACCACTAGCTCCAGGTGGGTTGTGAGGCTGTGCCCAACACCAGCAAAAAACCAAAAACCTTCTGCCTTAAAAGAGGCATGAGGGAAGCTACTCCACTATCCTTATTCTCACATTGCAAAGACCTATTTTCCACCATCCTGTGCCCGCTTGCCTACACACACACACACACTTCAATCCATCTTAACAAATGAGGAGCTTTTTCTACGTAAAGTTTTCCCTCCCATCACCTTATATGGAAAGGTGGTGCAAAAATATCAGAAGTCAATGAATAAAATGAATGAATAGGCTAGTTCACACATCATAGTAGACCCACCCAACCAGCCTGAGACCAAACAGGACCACCAGCATGCAGCTAGCTCATGATTTCTGGCATCTCTATATAGAAATCACACATCCCTGGAAATCACACAAACAACACTGACCAACAAACATGTTCCTGAAATAAGCACATGGGGGTCACTGTGATGTGTGAACTGACCCAAATAGAAACAGCGCGCTTTGAAACAAATTTATTCAGTGAATGAATTGAGTTACAAGATTTGAATGCCTGAAGATTATTCAGTATAGACCTGGGGCACCAAGCAACCCTTACAGATGTGATCCACTTTGTCAAATTAGCCGAGATGCTGTTACTACTGTAAAGAAAAGCATCAGACAAAAGAAGACAAATTGCTGGTATATATAAAAATCTAATACTCAACAATATTTCATAAGTCTCTGCAAATTCTTCATTCATCCCAAGCACGCCTGCTTTTGATCAGATTATTTTTGTGTCATTATGGATGAATATTAGCTTTTGTGTACTGGGAAAATAGTTCCTTTGGTCTGGTGTACCTTGTTAACGACATCTTAAATTTAGTATTTTAACAGTAATTTCACAACAGTTGTCAGAAGTATTATTTTCCTTGTCAACTCAAATTCTCATTGTGTGCTCTTGGTTGAGATTTAATCGCTACTGTACTGAGCAGTAATCAATAACATTGTTTTCCCCCATCACGTTGAATCTCTATTGAACATTTTAATTAAAACTCACATACCCCAAGCATTATTCATTTTCAGCTGAAATGTGTTGCTTGCAATTTGGAAGCAGAGTAGGAGCATAATGAGAACACTGTAGAAACTCTCCTTAAAATTACTTGAAGATGCAGACAAAAGACTAATAATAACATAAGAGTAATAAATCAAAAAAATCTTAACAGTAGGCCCCTTTTAATAAATATGTTTAGGGTTTTTTTTTTATTTTTCCAGCTTTGTTGGCTAACATGAAAACAGAAACTTTTCAGAATCTGGTTTTGCATTTCACAGAAATAGTCCTGACAAACATTAATAGATGAGTGTTGGTGCAATCATAGAACAATATAAGGCATATTTACACCATCCTTACAAAACGAACACACAGCCACACACAAATCCTCACAAAGTTCAATTCCAAAGACATTTTACATTGATCGTCTTGGCATTGAACAAAATATTTATCCAAGCAGACAAACCTCTTGCTCTTTTGTGATCTACTTGTCAACTATTGTGCTCATGCAAAATAGACATTTGCTTTATTGCATTAACATTTTAAATAGTGTTCATGTTTAATTCTGTTATCATAAGCCCCATTCTTCTTCATCCAGTGGAATTTTGTATCACTGCTATTGTGGATGATGAATGCTCTCATGATATATTTCTTTCACAAATGAGAAGTTTGAAAACCAAAATTTCCTGATCATGCACGTTTTAAACTATTATAAAAGAATCCATAATGCTTTAGTTTCGTTTTATTACTTCATTTTTGAAAAAGGGGAAAAAAAAAGGTCAACCCATGTCCTACCCAACATCCAGTTCACAGAAAGAAATAAGCAGCAGGAATCACTCCAATGAGTAGATCAAAAAGAACTACATCAGTAGAAACTGGCAACTTAATATACATCAAATGCACCACCAACAAGTCATAAAATACTGAAAAAACTATAGCCCATATTTTTGTAACAGTTCAGATTGCCATGGGCGTTTCCGTTCAGGAAAATAATCCGGAATATGGATTTGTTTAAAATCCTGAATACACTTTTTCATCTCTTCTTCAACACTTAGCTTCTCACATACCTTCCTTTTGGACAGGTTTGTTTCTCTGGACTTGCTAATGAGTGTCTGAAAAAGTTCGCTGTTCCTGCGTTTGTCTGGTGGAGGCATCCACTGTGCCCCGCCTTTCTTAGAGGGCCGATCCAACGTTAGAGTATTTGGCTGGTGCCCTGTAGACTGCTGAGTGCTGGCAGCGTTTTCTTGGGGAGTGCTGGCCTCAGAGTGGCTGTCGCAACTAGAGGTGGACAACTCATTGCAGGACGTCCCACTCTCACTTCCTTTGTCTGCAACTTTTTCGTGCTTCTTATCTTCGTGGTCTTGTTTGGGAGACACCGTCCTCTGTGGTGGTCCTAGTAAAAGGAGAGGGGGAGAGAAAGTATGAGTAGGCAATGAATGAATTAACTAAATAAATAATCCATAAACAATTGGACTGTTTACAGACTGATTTGTGTTTTCTTACTGTGAGCTAACTTGTAGGCTTGTTGGGCCAAAAAGAAGGGTGAAGATTTAGGGAGGAAACCATACTCCTTAATATTACATTGAGCGGTATTCACAGTATACCCACTGAAATTAATGGGCCTAACTCAGCCTGTTGATTAATTTTAATTTGTCTGCTCTGGGTAAAATTTAACGTTGACTATGCATTATATATTAAAAAAAAATTCCTGCCTTTAGCCAAAGAGTTCAGAGTGAACACAGTTCTCCTTCCAATCAGGGCTTTTTCCCCAGCCGGAAATCACTGGAACAGAGTTCTGGTGCCTCTCAGGTGGCAGCCATTGCCATTATAAGAGTACAAGAGAGGTGTTCGTGGTGAGTTCCTGCACATTTTTTTGTAGAAACATAGCACTGCTCCCAATATTCTTTTTATAGCAACTCTAATAGTGGTTAGTCACCCAGTGAGCACTGTGACGGTGAGACTTTGAATACTCATCTCTCTGATCCTTTCTTGAACTAATGCCTCTCTCTGGTAACAGTCCTACAGGTCAGCACTCAGTGCATCAAGGCCCCTTTGGCTCTGAATTTAGGCCTGAAGTCAGACTAAAATAGGTCCAGATAACCCCTTTCCTCCAACAATATTTGAAGCTGACCACTAGCTACTAGGGTTGTGCGATAAATCACCATATTGTTGAATACCGCTATTGAAATAGCATCCTTATATACCGGTGAAGAAAAGGTGAAGACTTTGACAGCTTCCCAGGGGGTAGCTCAGCTGAACTGATACTTCACAGATAATTTGCAGATAATTTGCAGGCACTGTATCGACAGCTTTGTTTGCTCTCTCCCTCCTCCCTCCTAACCAATAAGAAATGATGATAAGCCCTCACACAAACCAGCAAACTCTTTCAGTTTCACCAGTATCTTTCCACTTAGAGCCTGCTAACAATCCAGGTGGATAGACAAGCAAAGTAAATTAAACAAATAACGTAAACAAAGAACTGGAAAGCACTTCTTTCTTCCCTTACACACTCCCCCATCAGTGAAAAAAAGAGGGGGAAGAGGTTTTGTTTTTATTTTCTGGTGGTGTTTATGTTGTTTGTTCCCCCTAAATAGCTTTCCTCCATATCAAAAAGGAAGGATTGGTGGGTTGGTTGGTTGATTTATTTGAGACTATCTCAGGCACCCCCAAACTCGGCCCTCCAGATGTTTTTTGGGACTACAACTCCCATCATCCCTAGCTAACAGGACCAGTGGTCAGGGGTGATGGAAACTGTAGACCCAAAACATCTGGAGGGCTGAGTTTGGGGATGCCTGGACTATCTTTGCGCTTGCTTGCCCTTGATCCCTCCCTTTGATAGAAAGGGAGAGAGAGCTTTGCTGAGGAGGGGTGGGAATGCAGGTGAGAAGACTTGATGGCTACCTTATGCTGAACTGGGAGGTTGGGTACCAAGTAAGAATGATGGGGAGGGTGTTTTTCGGTAAGCAGTGAAAGCAAATGCATGTATACTCACCAGCAAGCCCTACTAAATTCAGTGAGGCGCAAAAGAGCCCAGTTTCTTCCCTCTCCCTACCTCAGCCTGTGCAGAAGCATCATAAGGAAGAACATTCCAGGAACTCGGAGGTCTATGCATGCTTTCTGTATTTCCACCCAGTCTGCCTTCTCCGTAGGAGAAGTGCAGAGCTGCTTCGATCTAGATCTTGAGCAACTTGAGAAACACAGAGGGGGAGAACTGGATGGGGACATGGGAGGCCTGTACAGACCTCCTGTTAACTGCCGGGTGATACGACTGGAGAGTGGGAAGAAGTGTCAGTCCACTGAGCCCTATGGGGATCCCTCCATACATCCTTCTACAGGGAATGAGGGTGTCCTAAATACCTGGAGTTCACTACATCTTTTGAAACATGTTCAGCTCTGGATGAACATGCAGGGGTTTCCACTCGGAAGGCATATGACTGAAAGAGGACTGCACAGAATAACTGGGAGTTGTAAGAGAAACCTCAAAGTAACCCTTTCTATAATGTAGGTCACAAGACAAATGTTGCTGTAGTGATAATTAGCTTTTTAATAGGTTTGAGAACAAAAACAAAGGGAAACTGAGAAAATCAAACATAGTGATGAGTCTGTCCAGGGCTAACGAAGGCAAAATACTGTCTTGATTTATTTCATTAGGTTTGACTACAAATAATGTTAAGTGGGCAACAACAACAAAAAAAGCTGTTTCTCAGAATAATTACAGTTCTCTGGTGGTATTAGCATTGGTGGTGGTGCCATCTCACTTCCTTGAGTGGAAAACAGATGACTTTCATAATTAGATTTGGCAGTTTTGTGTAAATGCTAAAGTTTTTCAGGCATATGATTATGTTCTGTGGGCATTTTAAAATGAGGGCCAGCTGTGTGATTGTAGTTGAAACTGGAAGATGCCTTTGATTTTAAATTCCTTTATCTACTTGGGGATAAAAGGATTTTGCTGTGTAGAATTATGTTGTGGTGAGTGCAATTCCCATAAGGGAAATTACCCTTTAATAGCATTGAGCTCAATGGTGTGTGACTGGTTATGTAGTGACTTGAAATGAATGAAGCAATTTATCATTCAGAACAGGACTCCATGTCTCTAAGTGATAAGCCATTCATCTAAAGCAATGCTTCCAAACTTCTGGGAATCATGGATTCTTCCTGATTTAACAAGGGAACTGAGCTAGGCTGACCCACACAACTTTTATGATAAGTGAGAGGGATTTCCCAGTTGTGGTGCAGTGATTACAGTTTTAGACTTAGACTTGAGAGACCAGGGACCTTTCCAGACTGGTGTTTTATTGTGGATGTACAGTATTCTGCCACAATAATATTGCATTTGTGGTGGCTTTATTCTGCTTTAGTATTTTCTGTGATGCTTCCCAATGCTACTGCATAATTGCTCTCTGGAGGGGCTCTAAAACAATAAAAGCAGGACAAAAATAAATCAGAACATTTGTGGCATAAAAAGTTACGGAATTTCAACAGGAAATTTCAGTATATGAACTGACTGGGCATGAAGCTGTGTGACCGCACCAAAACCTTTGCAGGCCCAAAAGGTAGGATCAAATATGACCGCACTAATAGTATTATAAGCAGAAATCACCACAAATGTCAGGTGGGTGGGAATGTCTGTAGGAGCCCTAGAGTTCAAATCATCACTCAGCCACAAAGGTTAGTGTTAAGTTGTGGGCGAACATATCAGACGACACAGCGATTCTTCAAACCGATTCTTCAAACAGCTCTTGTTTATTCAGAGGCCAGAACAGAACTGAACTGAAGAGCTCAGTCAGCCTGTTTATATAGAGCTCCAGAACAACGTAACTATAGCAACTTTCTAAAACTATCCAATCACTGAACGTCACTTTCGATCCTTCATTTGCATACAAACTATCCAATCACTGAACGTCACTTTCGATCCTTCATTTGCATAACTATCTACAGTATCCCCCTGCTGGCCCAGGGTGAGAACTTCAGTACATAACAGTTACTGCATGAGCTTCATTCAGCCTCAACCACTAAAATGCCTCACAGGGTTCTGAATGGCAAGGAGAATAATGTACGTGACCCTGAGCTCTTTGGAGGAAGAGATAAAAAATATAATAAATAAGCACTCCTTTTTGGCATTCCGCATGGTGGTCATCACCAATCTTGGTTACAAATCAAATGAAGTATGTTCCCAATTTGAAGAACACAGCTTTAAATCAGGCTTTAATCCATCAGCTCACCCCCATTTACTGTATCATAGCTCTGCTGCGCGTAATATAAACCCTGTTCACATTATATATGTGGAGATTTCAGTGCCTGGGTATAAGAGTAGAATCATGAATGCTGTCACTACCCCCAACTGCGGCACCAAAGGTCTGAACAGAACTCATATCCATACAGCAGGCTCCTAGACACCAGGGTCATTAATACTGTAATATCAGGAAGTAAAATCTACCATGCCTTTTGGAGTATTGCTTGTCTCTTTGTCTGATCTCTATGCATTTGGGCACCTCTTGTGATATCATAAACAATTTTTGCATGTTGGCTTCTGAGATGAAGGAGCAGGTTCCTGTCTATGTTTGGATACTATTGGACACCATTCTGAATCAAAATGGTGGGTTGAACCTTTCAAAACTGCATGGATTTTAACCACTGTTTTCAAAACCTGCACTTTTTTTTTTGGTAGAATTCCTGAGAAACACCAGACACTTTCTGCTAGTAGCAGATGTAAAGAATGCTAAGAGAAAATAGGATTGTTGTGTGTGTTTGTTTTTTAAAAGATACTAAGCCATTATATTGTGCTGTGGCAAATAAAGAGAAGGGAAACTGAGCTGAAATTGTGAAGTTGAAGGAGCAATTGAGCTAGTAAATATAAATGTGGACCTGAGTGATTTGACTTGGGCACACCTGGTCAAAGAAGTTAATGCTCTACTGTGGGCTCAAAATGAAGGGCTAAGCACAGCTATCGCTGGCAAGTTTTGAGAGGGTGTTTTGCACAGCAGCAATTCTGAATAACCTTGTAAATAAATCTCTATTGCTTTCAGCATAAGACACCACCTTTGCTCCTGAATTTCTCCTCTCCCTACCTACACAACAGCACCCACCTATTGACACAACTTAACACCATAAGAATTCAATAGAAACTCTTACTATGGAGAAAAATCCCTAGTTTCTCTTTACTTCCTTATTTATCAGTTTTCCAGATAGGAGCCCGGTCCAAGGATTGGAGCACACATTAGAGCCCCTGTAGAGACATTGCCGCTGGAAACTATCTCTCCGTGGTGACTGATCACCACCCAGGCCATCGTGTTCAGAAGCATTTACTGCATGGCAGCCAACTATCATTTCATGTGTCTCCAAACTCTCATTCGACATTCCTCGCAGCTGCTCACTCATGGCAAACTCAAAAGCAGATCCACTGCCTTGAGGGGAGGAGATGGAAGAGGGCTTGGACTTGCAACCTAAATGGCAGAATAAAGCTCTTTTCAGCCAATGGACTAGCTCCAGAGGGCACGGGCAATATTCGTTGTGTGATGTCTCTTCCAACATCACAGGGAGAAAGCAAATACCCTTTGGCTGTCCCAGAACAAAACTATTAAGTGGAGAACTAATCAGGGATGTGATCCTGACAGTGTTAGCTCCCTCCCCCGCCCCACTCAAGATGTAGCCTAGAAAACACACCCTTAGAGACACATTCTAGTTGATTTAACAGCAGCATGCTCAAGTGAGCCACATTAAGCTCAATATGGGGCACATTTCATATTGAACATGAACACTGAACACATAATCAGATATAAATAAGGATGGGGTGGGGTAGGAACTAGTTCAGCCTGAGGTGCAGTCACTCAGCACCTGAAAACACATTTGTGTCAAAATAATAAATTTTCTGGGTTTTTTTTATAAAAAAGGGTTTGTGAATGTTTGTTTTCCCATGAGCTGGGGAAAAAAATCAGATTTATAATTGTGCATGAGAAGGCACAGATATAGCATTATTTACAGTAGCAGATTCCATGGGCATTGGATGAAAATAACATGCAAAAATGGGGGAAGCAGCGGAAATCCAATCCTTAAAGAACACAGCACATTCCAATAGAACTTGTATATGAGTATCTCAGATCTTCATACACAAAGAGAACCAGAGTTTTTTTCCTCCAACGACCACATTTAATCTTTCTACTAATGAAAACAGATTGAATGGTTATTGCTACTGCTTTAATTATCCCAAGCAAATTGGACTAAAAGAAACAGGCAAAAACTGACTTCACTCTAGTTTTGTTCAGTCCGATTCCATTTACTTGGCCTTATTTTCCTCTCACAGCTTGGACATTCACATTGGAGGTCAGGCCAGTGGAAAGTTATAATTGCCTGGGAATATTGCCACAGATATACTGCCAGGGCAGTAAAGCAGCACTCCTCAGCTGAGTACTTCTAAGCAGCCATTTAGAATTAATGGAAACTCATTCAGGAAAATATTCCTTCTTCTCGAAAGGATCTTCATTCCATCCATTTGGGTATTTTTCCCCTTCCTTTTTAAGTTTTAGCTCTACGATAAACTGAAAATCCTAAAACAGCCTGAATATGTAAACAATTGTCATTGAGAAAAAGTAATCTTATCTTGATTTTAAAATAATGAAGAATACTGGTGTTGCCATAAGGTACAGAGATATCAAGAATATATGTATTTTTAACCACTTGTGGAGAAAAGCTGACTATAAAGACAACCACCCTGATTCAGCAAAGGACAGGTGAATGGCTCACTCCATAAGTGCATTATGTTGCTGCTACCGACATGTTCTCCATACTCAGTCTCAAGTCTACTCTTGTTGGTAAACGAAGGACCATGCCATTGTAAGGTCTCTTGTGCTTTTCTTGTGATCTGATTGAAAGAAGGAAGTTTGCCTACTTTCTACTTCCTCCTTTCTACTTCCAGAATAATCTGTTCACCCTTAATTTTGATGTATTAGAGAGAAACAAAGTGGGTATCATCATTAGCATACTAATAACACTGGGTTTTTTAATCACCAAATGGCCACTCACACTGGATTCATAGAAGTTCTTCACAGTTTCAGATATGTTGTGCCAGCTATAGTAAAAGTCAAATGATCTTAATATTGCCATCTGTACTCATATAAACAAAGATGGAGTAGGCAATTAAAGCTGTTTCAAGTCCCAGTTCTTGTCTTTAGCCTGATCTGGCCACACGGGTGATCACATAGTCAAATTACTTTGGGACAGCATGACTGGAGACAACAATTAGTGCTGAATGCTTGAGTGATCCTCCATTGAAACAAAGGGGCAGACAGATACTGAAATACAGCACAATCAGGAAGAAGGATATGCTCAAACTCTCCTCATTGATATCTTGTTTTCTATATAGTGGAGCACTGAGTAATATAACCCTTCACTTGTAATCTGAAGTGGTGCTGACCAGGGGCAATGTAGTCAGCCATTTGTGCAGTCTGGGCCTAAATTATCATGTACTCAAATTAAGCAAAGTGTGATGCTCACATAATGCAAACAAAACTTCTCTTATGCCACAAGACATTCTTTTACTGCACAACACATGTAAAATATAGACTGCTTAGCATTTACTAGACCTATATTTTAAATCTGGGATATCCAGAGTGGCATCTTTCAGATGGCTATTCTTGTCAGCCCCTCCATGCATGCCTAGTGGACAAGGATGAGGGGAGTTGTAGTCCAACAACATCTGGAGGGAACCACATTGGCAAGCTCTGCCTTTAAATGGTTCACATGTCCAACATCTCGTTCTAAGGTTAATTACTCCTTCTTTTATGCATGCTTTCCCTGGCTCCTTGTTCCCCTCTCTCTCCAAACCACACACAAAAAAATTAAAATGCCAGAGAAACCTTTCTCTGTCCAATATGGTAAAGTGATTAAAAAAGCGAAGCTAACAGGATAATGAGATGAGGAACACAGTCTAAGTGGTGATAAAACATCAATATCTCAACAAATGTGTACCAGAAGTCCATTTGATTTAATAGGCTCCCTCCCACTCTCCCAGCCATAAATCAGGAAAGAGACAAATTGCAATGGAAATCATCTGACTGATGTGAAACAACCATATATTGCTGGAGGCAGGGTGAGGTTCTATCTCCAGAAGGTGTTAAACCCCAAGTCTCATCAGCACCAGTCAGCATGATTCCCAATTAATCAGTGAATAACACATTCAGAAGATATATGGGAAACATACTAAGCATCTTCATTTGATGGCATAGTTATATTTAATACTACGTGTGGTTATTTATTTAAACTGTCCAATTCTTATTAGTTCAATGATAATGTGAATTGAACTTTTAGATATGATTTCATAGTAAGGCTTCTGGAAAACAATGTTAAATTGCTGTTGAAGAGAAACTGAACTCAAAAGTGGAAAATGAACTAATATATTAGATTGGTAATGTCCCAATGTGAGCTGTTTTTCATGATACAGTAAGCCAAACTATGGCTTAGCGAGAACACAAAACATGTGGGCTGCTAAAGAGAAGCTGCTACAGGGCTTCTGCTTAACCTGGAAAGTACCTGGCTTAATCAGAGAGACTTTGGAGGGTCTGCCCAGGCTTGACTCCAACGAGCCCCCAATACAAGTCATCCAGTAAGCAGCACATTTAGGAATACACTCTGAAATCTTTTTCGTTTACTTGCAAGCTTCAAGCCACATCTTGAACTATCCTGCGCCTGATACCAGGCCAGGGAAAGGTTAGTCTAAAATGGGTGGATCCATCTTGAAGACCTGGCAGACCTTATTAGACCCATAGGCCAGAGGTTCTCCACTCCTACTTAGGTCCATCTATTGATTAAAGCTTGCAGCACCCATATTCTATTTCATTTATGCAGCCGACAGGGAATCAAATTGTTATATTTTAAAGCTTGTATGATATGGCCTTGATTATGGGTACAGCAAAGTGTGTTAAAGGCCTTTAGCTACTGTAAAAGCTGAACAGCACACACAATGATGTTCACCCATTCGCTTAAACCTCTTTGGTACCACTTCCCCCACACTCAACAGTAAGTAGAAACAGGGACAAGCAGTGTATCATATTCCTTTGCTAAACTCTCATGAGTCCACAATATCACTGAGAACAAATTGCACTTTACAGTAGAAGTCAGGAGTGATTCAAACCACTCTTACTCTCTGCTGCTAGAAAGGTGTTAAAAGCATTTTAAAGAGGCAGTGCAGAATTCAGTAGATGGTAGACTGTCTCAAGACTAACCATAGGAAGCAGCTCTGTGCAACAAATAGCAGGAGAAGCAAAATGGAGCTTTACACTTATCTTCATTTCGGACTGATGAGAGCTTGTGGGGGAAATGCCAGCCTCAAGAGTCATCGGAGCATTTTTATTTATGATAGACCCCACTATGAGTACAGGCAAATTGTATAAAACCAGTCCAAACCAACTTCATATTAAGACAAGGAAATGCCTATTGGAGCCTTACGTTTTGCATCTTACGGCCTTTGAAAGAAAGGAAGGTGCTTAAAAGGGCATATGAAAGTAATTCTACCTTTTAAACATATGGGATGGAATTCAGCCTAGAGCTAAGGAGACAGTTCTCCTTATGCACCAACATTTTGGCTTGCCCAATGGAATGATCTCCCCTCCCTGCCCGCTGTGCTGTTCTGCTGCTCCTACCCATTTAATGTATTAAAATTAACATATTAAGCATATATGAAGATCCTCTTTTCCTGGCATGATTCCAAAGCTTTTAACAGCTGTGTGAAACAGTTTCTCCCAGTTCAAAATTTCTTTCTAAAAGTATCCAAGTTCTAAATGTCTTTCTGGCATGCTGTTGATAAAGGTATATAAGCCTTATCAGGAAAAAAAGTTGGCAACTTTGATTCCAGTTTTATTTTTTTCATTTATTTCACAAAATGTAGATACCATTTGAACGCAATAAAACTTCTAGGCAAAATATTTCCAAGCAGCATACGTAATTTTAGTGAAAGAAATCTGGGAGTTGCTGTTGATAAATTTGTGTACCAATGCCATGGACAATAACAACAACAACAACTTTTGAAAGTACAAGGTACCCATTGGATTCATCTGTTGCACTGTACTAAGAACTAGGCTACCGCAAGCAGATATTTATATAGATGTTCCTTCTGATCGAGAACCATTTCTTCTTTATTCCAAAGGCATGGGAGCTCTGTGTGGTTGCAGTTCTATACAGTGGTGCCTCGCAAGACGAAATTAATCCGTTCCGCGAGTGTCTTCGTCTAGCGGTTTTTTCGTCTTGCGAAGCAACCCTCTTAGCGGCTTAGCAGATTAGCGCTATTAGCGGTTTAGCGGCTATTAAAGGCTTATCAGCTTAGCGGCTTAGCTGCTAAAAGGCTATTAGCGGCTTAGCGGCTTAGAAAAAGGGTGGGGGAAAGCGGAAAAAAAATCTCAAGACTCGCAAGACATTTTCGTCTTGCAAAGCAAGCCCATAAGGAAATTCGTCCTGCGAAGCAACTCAAAAACGCAAAACCCTTTCGTCTAGCGGGTTTTCTGTCTTGCGAGGCATTCGTCTTGCGGGGCACCACTGTACATGTCTTTTCAGAAGTGAGTCCCACTAAGTTCAGTGGGGCTTACTTCCAGCTAAATATGTGTATGATTGCACATTGAATATGAATAATGTTTTATCTGATGATACTACTGGGGAGAGGCAAGCCTTCCTCCAAACATAAAAACCTTCAAAGGAAACGGCTGCTCTAAATGAATAATATTTTTTTTTCAAGCCTAAGAATGAATATAACATAGAAATAGACCCATAGCCATATGCACAGAAAACAACGGGGGGGGGGGGGAATAAAACTACAGTATAAAACTCCCCCCAAATACCACTTCTTGCTTTAAAACATCTGTATTTCTGAAGAATATTTCTCACTAATACTATGAATTACATTACACTTTTACACACCCTTGTAGGAGACTGGAGAACCTAATACTTTTAAAACTTACAAATACTGCAAATATATTACACTGAATTTTGGTCCAAGCATGCAAGTGAAATTTCTGGACTTGAAAATGAAATTAAATATTTCAATTTCAAATGCTCACCTATGTACGAAAGTCTCAGAGGCTAGGGAATCTTTTTACCAGTCTAGAACAAATTCCCCATTAAATCAGTAAGCTGAACCATGAACATTTCCCGAATGTAAAAGAATGTATTGCTTGTGCTAGAATGTCGGAAGAGCATTTTCAGCAGAGCAGATCAAGAGAAAAAGGCGTCTTGATTGTAGAAACAGCTGACATATGAAAGCTTATAAAAGTTTATATTAATAGAGTTCTTTTGCATTTTACAAAGGAAAATGTATGCATTGCCCTTGAAAAATCAGAATTATTTTGAGCCAGCCTATGTCTCTATCTATGGAAAACAAAACTGGTTATAGAAGCCTAATTACAAGGGAGGGACAAGTCTTGATATGTACAATGAAAATCAGGGAGACAAGAAGCAGATGGCCTGAAATGGAATCTCTTAATCTTTAAATTGAAATGAAAATGTAGCCTCTAAAAGGATTCTGCCTTGGTGTTGATGTTCTTTAAATGTGGTAAGTACTTATCAGTGATTCATTTTTTTTCAAGGAAGAGATACACACACACTCATGTATGTATGTATGTATGTATGTATGACAAAAACAGAAAGTAGAATTCAATGTAGTGCTAAGTGGCATATTCATATGGGGAACGAGGTATGCTAGCGCAATGAGACTTTCCTCACCCCACATGCCCTCCAAACCTGTTCTGTGTTTTCCCCCAACTCTCCAGAACAGATTTAGTGGGTGCAGGCGGAAGAGAGTGAGGGGAGGGTCCCATTGAGCAATTGAACCTTATTCAAATGGAAGGAGAACTCTATCACCCATAGTTTCACATAATAACTATAAAGGTTGATACTCCATTGCATCACACTCAGGGGTAGACCCACTGAAATTAATGGGCTTAAATTACCTAGCAGTAGGAGGCAGTAGGATTGCTCCTCTAGTCTTAATTCCCATCTGGCGATAGTGGGGCTAAATCTCTATCCAGTGGGGGGCCACCTCCACATCCAAAGTTCTGTTCCTTATGCTGGCCAGGGTGGGAAGTGGTTATTCTCCCTTGTGGGTCAGTCACACTGCCAGTAGCTGGATCCCATGGATCCTTGGCTGGCCAGCTCCACCTCTGCTGCAGAGCCAAATGGAAGGAGATCTCTGCCACACAGAGACAAGCATGGCAGACTGGGGGTATGGATTGCTCTGCAATAGGCAGTTCCCACTGAAAGTTCTCCCTCGGCTGCACTAGGCAGTTTCCAGTGTTGCATACCTATCCCACAAGTGCAGGGGGCATGTAGGTGTGGATTTTGAGTTACAGTGGTACCTCGGGTTACAAACACTTTGGGCTACAGACTCCACTAACCTGGAAGTAGTACCTCGGGTTAAGAACTTTACCTCAGGATGAGAACAGAAATTGCGCAGTGGCAGCAGGAGGCCCCATAACCTCAGATTAAGGATGGTTGCAGGTTAAGAACGGAACTCTGGAATGAATTAAGTTTGTAACCAGAGGTACCACTGTATAGCATTGCAGGCTAAATTGAAGCCCATGGGCTGGAGGTTCCTTACTTCTATGCTTCAAGCTTGCAAGACTCAAGTTTAGAAAAATCTTTGCCCTGTTTGGGGTCAACTATAACTTTGACTTCTTCTTATGTTTTACAGAACACGTTTTGATAAATGTCATATTTTTTTTTAATAGTGGGGAAGCTACAGAGTAAAATATGATTTTATAATTTTAATCCGTAAATACTTCCAAGTCCTGGAGTTTTATTGTCCCCCTTTTTTCAAAGCTCATTCAGTGTTTGTTCCATTGCTATCAGAGCTTCAAGGCTCTCAGCTTTGTCCTTCAATAAATGAGGTAAATAGACCTTCCGCATAAAAGATTTAATACTTTCCTCACAAGCATTCTCAGATGAATAAAGTTTAATGAAAATCTTTCTGAATTTACTTACTATATCTCTCGGGTGTACAACTATAATCTACGTACCTCACGAAATGTTGCTGTTGCTTCTTTCTTAATTATGCTGCTAATAGTCTATCCAGTTTGTTGCCTTTTTCAACTACACAGTTTTAGAAAACATAAGAGTTGTTGTTTTTTACCTGGAAGCAATTTAGATATATCTAATTGGTTCCACACTGCTTCCAATTTTCTATATACAGCCTTTCAGCATATCCTTTTATGTTCCTTCTCCAACTGGCATATTTGCAAAGTAATATCTTGCACCTTTTTCTTTCTGTTCTTCCTTAATAAAGAAGTCTTTTGTATTAATACCTCTTTGATCACAGCCTTCAATGCTCCCCAGATTAATTAAAATTTGGAGAATTATTGTACTGAAAGTATTAATCTATATTTATTGTTATACTGTACTAATTCTTCAAAGGCTTATATTTCTTTGAATTTTTGATGGCTCCTGTAATTCTGTTATTGACTATTCTTTCCATTTTTTGGTGAAACAGACCTTCTGTTTCCACCATACTCTTCCAGCCCTGTCTTCATTAAGTAATAATTTCTTGTCTAGATTGGATTCTAAAATTTCATCTATTTTTTGACAGGTGAGAATGAAAGCACAATTCCTTAAAATGACCAAACTCAGAGAGTTAGGTTTATTCAAACCAAAGTTAGTTTAAGCTAATTTTTTCCTGACTTTGGAGCTTCAGCTGTTTTTGGACTACAATTCCCATCATCCCTGACCACAGGTCCTGCTAGTTAAGGATGGTGGGAGTTGTTGCCCAACAACAGCTGGAGACCCAAGTTTGGGAAACCCTGGTTTAAGCAAACCAGGATCGTAAAATACACTTTGATCCTGGTTTGTTTATATTAACTTTCCCATGTAATCACAGCATTGCGACCCATCACTCCCAGGGGAATTGCAGTTCCACTTTCAATTATCATGGCAACAGTGTTTGCTAGCCACTTCCTACCAATCTGGCTTTGATCCAATTCTTCACTTATGTGGTTATAGCCAAGGCTTGTGGAATTTGTGATGTTTCTGGGTGGAAGCTGGAAGTATGTAGTTATGAGTACCTTTCCAGCAACTGCATCCATTCAGATTCATCAGACAGAGACTCTCACTTAAACAAATTACATCAAGCATTCTTTAGATTATTATACTTACTCAACAAAATGGAGAAAACCAGAACAAAAGGCCAATAACAATGTACTACAGGACAGCACTAGATAAGAAAATGACAGGCCACTCTCACTTAAAACTATATCATCTATTATCTACAGTCCATCCTGGACAAAGACACTTCTCTCACACAGGCCTTGGGTGGCAGGCCTGCACTTGCTTACACACACACACACACACACACACACACACACAAAACCCAACATGGATACAAGCACAGTCCCTGGGGCAGACCCAGATGCTAACTCTGTCCTCATATTTACTCTGACAGCAGTATTACAACCACCCATGCCACCCAAAGCATCAAGGGTTCATTCAGTTCCTTCATCAACCAACAATACGCATCTCTCAAGGTACCATACGCCACCATCTGCTATCAGTGCCCTCTGCATTCTACATAGGGCAAACAGGTCAGTCACAAGTCTGGCAACATAGAGAAGCCATAGATAAATGTTTCAGCCTCCAAGAACTTAAAGCTTAAGTCCTTAAACAAAGGAACTTCAAAGGGAGCATGAACTGTGAAACCACTGAATTAGAATATATCAAGAGGTTCAATACAGGTAGAATTGGCACAATGGATTTTATCAGACTGCATGTGTTAATTGGCTTTATCGATAGCAGCAAGTCTGTGCCATTGAATATTCTGGTCTGAGGGATTAATCACATGCCAAACATTTCTGCATTTTGTTTTCAACTGACCTCACTGTTTATAATACCACCCACCCACAAGAAATAACAATTAACTCAAAAGCTTATGCCATAATAAGTTGTCAGTGGTTAACATGCCACAAGACTGTTACTTTTACAAGAAACAAAAAGTTTTGAAACAGTTCTGTGAGTAAAACAACAGCAACAACCTGCAAACAGAATGCACGAATGCCAAGTAAAATTAATGAGAGGAGTAAGGTGGAAACAAAATTTTACTTGGTTCAGGGAGCCCCCCCCCCCCCCCATTTTAGGTCATTCTTGGAGGTGGGCGGGCAAGAAAGAAAGCATTGTTAACATCATCTAACTTTTTCCTAATTTTATAAAATATGGTTTTACAGCAGACATCAATTACTTTGTTAAACAGGAGATGAAATTTTTATCAGATTCTACACTTCACTTGACTTCATGTGGTGAGATTCTTATTTTCAGGGGAATAATCCAGATAGTTTGGTTTGAAACCCATCAGCATTAAGAGTTCTAGCTGATCTGAGCTGCATTTACCAATTTGCATTATGCTTCTCCATGCTTAGCAGTTTTGAAACAGTATTACAAATTAATTCATAGGGGAAAGTGAAGGAAATCCACCCTGAAAATTTTAAATAGATTACGTATGACGTAAAACAATACGTGATATAAAGAACAGCAGGGTTTAAGCAGAGCAAACTAAGAAATAAAAACTGGCAAAAGCAAATTTATGATGACTCAAGAATGCCTAGAATATGATTTTTTTTACTATTAGCTTGCAGTGAAGGAAAAGACAATGAAGGAACATGAAAATGGTAAAAACAGTTGACAGAGTAATTTCATCAGTCTACACTGCATTGCTGTTTGTGGAAGGGAGGAGTGGTTATTGGTTTGTGGTTTTTGTTTTATCATGTATTTTTATATTATATTTGATGTTGTGATGTGAATCACCCTAATATCTGCAGATGAAGGGCAGTATACAAAACAAACAAACAAACAAAGGTAAATGAAACAAGTTTGAGAAAGAGAAACAGCAGGGCAAAGCTTTCCAAACTTTTCATGTTGGTGACACTTTTTAGATTTGAACCATTTTGCGACACAGTAATTCTGTTTTCCTAGCAAACCAGAGATTAAACTAACTCCTTTCCAGCCCCGGGAGGAGCGCAGGGAGTGTTTGTGTAACACACCTGCACACTGCAGCCGACACACTAACGTGTCGCAACACACAATCTGGAAAGAGCTGCAATACGGGATGGCAACAAATGTTGGCTCAGGGTTAGTGAGGTGAGAAATTAACCAAAAATTCAGACAACATGCTAAGCCAGACTTTTCCTTTATTCAGTGCAGTGTGGCAGTAAAAAGGACCAGAAAGGAGCAACGCAGGTTGTTAGTTCCTCTCCAGGAGCCCACACATTTCTGTAGTCAGAGCAAGACACAGTTTGGCTTACTGTGCTGTCCAAACTAGGAATAACCCAGTTCATACCTAATGCTTAACCATGGTTTAGCATAGTGTACATGAGCCTCCATGAACCCAAGCAGTGCCAGCTCACCCCCATTCCTGCCTCCTTTCATCTTGGAGAGGGAGGACCTCTTGCAAGTTCAGTTTTGCTTTTAACCATGACAATTCTTTCAAGGAACTCTTTTGTTTTTTTGTTAATGCCTAATATTTTTAGTTTGAAATAGTAGTATTTCCTATGTGTGTTTTTTATAGGCTAAATTTTTATGACTTGGGAGTCTGTGTCAATTCAAGAGACTAATCTCCCAATTATTCATGTCTTCTTTAAGTCTACTGCAATAAGCAGATGTTTAGACAAAGTTAGGCACTTTTAAATTCCATTAATTGAAATAGGCACGTTAAGCATGTGCATAACTGTCTCCAGACTTGCTTAACTCTGTATTGCATCTATGGATAATGCGTTATACACATAAAAAGTATAAGAGTTATCACGTGAAATGTGAATTCATGTGAAATTATATATTAATCTTGCCTAGTTTATCTTTTTTCACTTTTCAGCTTTGAGGTAACTAGTAAATATGTCTATGGAAAGAACTAACTTTACACCAGAATATGCAAATTAAATTCATTGTTATGGAGCTTTAGAACTGAAAATTCACATTCTGCACCTGCATAGGAATGAATAACAAGATCATCATAAATTGTTTATATAATACTGCTGAAACGGAGAAATTTTAGGTACATGTAACACCTGATGAGGCAACTGGAAGGTTTGCCACTGACATCCAAGGTTAAATTTTCAAATACTTACACCAGAAATAAATATATTATTATCCGAAAAGAAAATTGTGAGCAGTATGAATTTTTCATATGCACTGAAATTACTAATGCTTAGTTTTTATTCTTTAAAGTATTATGTTGGGTAAGACACATTCTTGTGCTGCTGCTTATGCACAAGTTCCTTATGCAGAGTGTATATTAAAATATATAGAACAGATGAGTTTATCAGAAGTTTCTGGTTCTGTTAGATGTCTATATCCCAGGTGGTTTCATTTTTACACTGCTCTATCTGTAGAGCTCAAAACTAAAGGATATGGGTAATTCATGTCATTCCTCTCTGAACTAATTGCTGGACAAGGCAGGGGGCAAGGTGGGTGTGTATAGTTGCTGTGCATGTGTGCATGGTTGTGGGATGTGTGCATGGTTGCAGTGCCCATAACAGTTTCACCAAGTTGCAAATGTGTCAACAGGTGGCCCCTGGTCTAGTGAATCCACTTTAGGCATAGAAAGGTAGAAGTGTATGCAACATTGCTCGCTTCACTTGGCAGCCATGATGATACCTCTGGAGTAGCCAGGACTACTATAACTCATACAAGGTTGGCTTTCTGCCTTTGTCTGATCCACAGAGATGTCTACCTACTTGCTATGCTTCAAGTTTCAACACAGTCTTTATTTGGGCTCCAGCTAAGATAGCCCTCTAGCTCAAATTCCTTCCAGCTCAATATATCAGCTCTAGAATGAACTCAGGGACGCTAGGTAAGAGAACAGAACCTTCAGGGTGCCTTGGTCTGGCAAAAACAAACTGGTCATTGGTCACTGTCTAATGGCTAACAACTTTCAGGGCTATCCTGCTGCCTTGTGAGTGAATCTGGTATACGATGCAATGTAATCACACAAAATTTACTAAAGTATATTAGTGTCTAAGTTATCATCATGTAGCTTTTGCACATATTAGTCTTGTGGGCAAGCTGACTTGAACAAGTGAGAAGGTGTCACGGTCCGGTTCATGGGCAATCAAAGTCACGGCAGAGGACGTTAGGACCGGGAGAAAGATGGCGGGGTGGGAGCAGGAACAGGGGTCCAGAAGCCAGGAATCCAAGAGTCCGAGGGTCAGAGAGCCAAGAGTCAGGAAGCCAAGAGTCCGAGGGTCAGAGAGCTGGGAGTCAAGGTCCGGGGGTCAGGAAGCAAGGAGCCATGAAGCCAGGGGTCCGAGGATCAAGAAGCAAGGAGTCAAGAAGCCAAGGTTCAAGGATCAGGAAGCAAGAAGCCAAACACAGCAAGGCAGGGAGCGTGTTGCTGTGGCAAAGAGCCGAAGGGAAAATGCTGACCTTATATCCCTTCCCAGCTCTTGCCACCAGGTGCTGTGAGTTACCAATCGGCCTCACCTGTGAGGCTGCGCCTTGCCTCTCCAGAACAAATTTAGGGAGGCCCCAGTCCTGCAAAGTCCTATTGCTCACAGGGCCTGGCTCCTGCACGCACACCTGACAGAAGGATTTAAAGTGGAAGCTTGACATGTGTCTAGGGGAAGCTGTCAGGGAGCTGTTAAAGGCTCCCTGATTCACTGTCTTCCACAATTCCAAGCAATGTCCATAGTTTTGACTCATGCTACAACAACCTGAAACCCCCAATGAGCTATACGCCAGCTTGGAACTGGCAGAGCAACCTTAGTGTTGCTTTTAAAATTTCTGGTACACACATGGGAGGCACAGAAATGAATAACTAACTAGCCCACCAACAGACGCAAACTTCCCAGTGGGGAAATTTTTGTTATACACTCATTAGTCCATGAATACTCTCAATTTTTATTTTTATTTTTTAAAAAAACCAATTCCAAGCAGTGACTACAGCTCAAATATGCACTGTATAGAAGTCTTACACATTCTTTTCCGTCACCACGTATTATAAAATGCTGAATATAAACATTTCTGTTCTGGATCCAATACATAAAGCTGTTGGATATTAATATTTCTCTACCTTTGCTTTCTTATCAGCTACCTAAAACTGTCAGTGTTTTTCAACCAGAAGGTTTTTAGCTGCAAGAAAGAAAGCTATAAATAATTGATTCACAACAGTTTATTTCCTATTTTATCCTCACTTGTTCCATTCTGTCTTTCATTTCAGTTGCGCGATTCCTCACACTGCCTCAGTGGTTCCTTTTCCATGTAAATACAGTTTTAGCCCGCATTTTTTAGAAATAGTATTATTTCTATGTTTTGGGTGTAGCAAATTGTCAAGTGTGTGAGGCTATTTTGTGCTGAAAACTGGATCCAGAAAGTCTGGCTCGAGTTTAGAGAGCTTCTACAGCGAAGTGTTGCTTTTATGAAATTAAGGCATTTAAAGTTGCATTTCTGTGCCACAAATCACATTCAGAGTGATTTCCAACCACATAAAAAGCATTCAATGTTTTGCAAACATTAATAATAAAAAATACCCTGGTTTGAGGGAAAGTGTTCCTGGGTGGCACTAATTATCTGGCTCCACTTCAGTCTGGGTTTGGGCCTGGTTTCGGGACTGAAATAGCTTTAGTCGCCATGATGGATGACCTATATCAAGAGACAACAGGGGGAGTGCGACGCTGCTTCTACTACTGAATCTCTCAGTGACTTTTGACACCACAGAGCATGGTATCCTTCAAAGTTAACCGTGTGGGATGGTATTGGAGGCATTGTACTCCATCCTGCCTGCATGGTCAAGTCCAGAGAACAGTGTTGGGAGAGTGATCTTTGACACCCTGGCACCTATGCTATGGCTTTCAGAAGAGCTGATATACAAAGCCCTGAACATTTTGGGTCCAGGATACCTTAAGGGCCACCTGAGCTTTAATATCCCAGCTTATATCATATGGAGGAATGTTGTTAGTTGCCCCCGTATAACCAAGGCCCAACTGACCTCAGCCAGAAGTTTGGCATTTAGTGCTGCTGCTCCCAAGTTGTGGAGCAGTTCCAGCAGAAATTTGGAAGGCACTCTCGCTTTTGACGTTCAGAAGACTTCTTTTTATGAACAGGCCTATGCAGTTGTTCAAAATGTTTCTTGAGTATTTCAATGATTTTTTTTTAAACTGCTTTTAAATGTTTTATGTACATTGCCCTGAAGTTTTGCAAGAGGGTGGTATGCAAATCAATCAATCAATCAATCAATCAATAAAAAAATCTATTGCTACGCTCTAACAATGGCAGCAGAAATCTCAATGCCCCTCAGCTGCTGAATTGCTTGTTTCCAGATAGGTCCAGTCTGTATTTATGGATGGAGTATTACCTATGGTTACTGCTTAAAACCACATAGTCCAACTCTATTCCGCCAGAAGTAGAAAACTTTATATAGCAAATAGGCTGAAGTAATTTTATCATTTTACTTATTATATAGAATATGCATTACACCCTTTCTCTAAGGAGTATCTAGAGTGTATCTGATCTTATTCATTTCTTTCCCACACCCCCACATATCCTGCAGGGTGAGAGAAATAAAGGAAGTGTTCCAAACCCTCCAGAGTCCAAGTCCAAATTTGGCATTCTAACCACTTTGAGAAACATAACTCTCATCCTGTCCTGCCACACCTTCCTGCTACAACCAAAACCCAAGAACTTGGATTCAGATGGCAACATTTCAGATGGCAATTTACCAATATATACATGTAATCAACTGCTCATCTGTATTGTACTGCTGATTGGCCAGGAATATTTTATTGGCCTTCCTTCCTTGTTGCTTTTCCAACATAATTTCTCCAAGCCAAAAAAGAAAGAAAAAGAAAGGAAGTTTACTTCTCTTCCTGAATGTAGTCATCTTCTTAACATATAGAATTTATTATACAAGGAGCAACATCAATTCAGGACAACTGCTCAGGACTTTCAACTTTTGTGCCAGTATCATTTTATAGCACCCATTAATACTTAGCTGAGGAAGGCATCTTGTAAAAATGTGTGAAATCAAAAAGCTCATGCTTCTTCTTGTGCACTGCAAAGTGGAGTTATTCTGCATGGCATTCTGAAATACACTGCCTTATCCATTTTCTACAGAATTACTTTACAGTAATAATTTAAATTCACTTTGCTCCAAAAGACCCCAGGCAAGCAAAATTTCCAAGATAGTAGTAAAAGAGACTTTTTGTTACTAACACAGGCTGCTGTCCTAATTCTGGATACAAATGAAAGCTAGCAGCTGCTTTTTAAAAAGCTGAGCTTTCAAACAAGTTCAGGAATGAGGAAAGATGAAAAGTTTTCTCAACAAAATATTTTTTTACCATATATGTAAATTAAAAGGTGGGCATGGTCCAGCTTTTAAATATTTTAAATAAATATTCACACTCTCACTGTTTGCTCTTGATGAAGGAAAGTTGTAGCTTTCTCCTTCAGTTTTAATGAAAACAGGTTCCCATTAATTGCAAATTTGTGTAACTGTTGCATGTTGTAACTCCAATGAGCAAACAAGCCAGTGTACCAATCCAAAGTTTGATCCAACTGTGATATAGTCAAAAGTGAGAAATGCAACTTTCACCCTTCTCTTCACGTGCAGAAAAGCAAGAATGCAAGAAGGCTCACTGCAGGTGGCTCATTGTCACCCAAATGATGGCTTTTGATGATCATCTGAACCAGGCTACTTGATTCTTCTGTGCAATTGCAATTATCTATACAACTTTGGTTATATTTCTACCAAAGAAGGCACAATGTTTAATTATTTTCATAATAAATCCTTTCAGGAAGGCTGTCAGCTACGTAAATGTAGTTATTCCCCTTATATATTTTTTATTTGAAAGTTTAGCTATTAAATCAAAAGAATTGTACCATTTTTAAAACGGGGAGGGGCAGCAAGTATTTGCCAGTTTTTTGTGGGCAGGCAAAACAGTATCAAATTAGAAAATAATATTACCAAGCAGAGTTACTGTAAAAGATGCAACCTGAATTTTCCTACTCTTAGATTATATTAACACATCAATTGTTTACCCTGGATTATAGAGTGGGTTGATGAATCACTTAAAACTGGGTGTTACAAAAAGTTAGAACATCGTACTTCAAAAGTTACAAGACATTTTATGACTAAATAATAAAGGTAGAAAGAAGAATTATAAGGCCCCAAATTTTATGAAACCATTGCTAGAAATATGGGATAGATATAAGGAAATAATAAATCTGAGTAAATCACCTAGAGGGTCTGTAAAAGGTGATCCAGAATTTTATTTAAATAATATATAGGAGCACTTTTGGCATGCAAACCAGTGCTTTTTCATACTTATAAAGTATTGTTAAGCCATGAACATTTTGTATAACTTTAGATCTAAATATATTGCCAGATAACATTAATCTTTCATGATCTGAATATCTGCAACTAAGGGAATATGTAATCAAACTAAAACATTAGGGTTTTCAAGTGAGAGTTTTGAAAAGTTTTACTTATCCAATGTAAGAAAACAGTATGTGTTAAGAATTAACATTCTGTGATTTTTTTGTGTGTGAAGAAAAATGAAATACATGCTGAAATGGGGGCATACATTTTTATATTCAAAATGAATAGTTAGATGCAACTCTATACAGGTTGGCCCAAAAGTAAGTCCCATTAAATTGCATGGGGCTTATTCCCAGGTTATATTGCGAGTACAAAGTAAGTAGTAGTGAAAGGATGTGTGTGCCTGAACGAGAGATTGCATTGCCTTATTGGTCAGGAGCAGTTTTCTACTCAGGTACCTAAATCTCATTTAAGGGCACTTGCTACTTGCCCAAGCCAAACACCCAGTTGCAAGATTGACTTAGAATGACAAGAAACACACCCCTCAAACTCTGAGACAAAGACTTGTAGCTCAGTGGCAGAACACATACTCCGCAAGCAAAAGATCCAGGGTTCAACCCCTGGTGTTTGCAGGCAGAGCTGGGACAGATACCTGCATGAAACCTGAAGGGCCACTGCTGCCCCGTGTCAACAGTACTGACCTAGATGGGCCAATGGACTCACCTGATGAAAAACACCTTCCTACGCTCCTGTGATTCTGCAGTTCTGGTCCTGACTACTCACTATGATTGCCCAATTCCTACTCCCAAGTGACACTGCAGATTAAATTAAAATGCCTATGTGCAATGCACACTTAAAAGGAAAAGGTATACAATAGTTAATAATAAAAATATTGATTTACACATATAAACCTGTATTTTTAACTCATTATTTCTCTTCTTTCTCCTATTAAAATTCATGACTGTTTCTCTAAGAAAAGTATTTGACATCTTATAGCTTGAAGAAGGAGAAGACCTCAACTGTACTACATGCAGTCAAATGGGTTTCCTTCATACAGTTAAAAATAATTAGACCAATACTTTTGTAGAAGGAAATACACCATTACAATCTCAGTGGGGTACAACCTTGGCCTTTAGCTTGAGAGGGAGAGAAATCACCAAGTTACTTTCCTAATAAACAATGCAATATTAATAAGCACAGCTGGGGTCCAGTGTTCTGAAAACTCGCAGCAGGTATTGAAATTGTTGCTTGATTTAGCTTGGAAATTCACTATTCTTTATAAATGGACAATGCTGATTGCAAGTAACAGAAGGGCAAATGTAGAGCATAATCAATTAAGGGATAAAAAAAAGAAACTACCTAGTAACTTTGAAATAATAATTCTGCTCTATTCTGTGCTGATCAAATCATATTTGGAGAAATGTACTGAGCTCTGTTAACCATACTGTAAGGAGGACATTGGCAATTTCTGTTTGAGGCTGTGACTATGGAAGACGCGCTTGGTGTGTTAATGCTGAGAACCCCACTACTGCAGGCTAAGGTTGTATATATGTGCAAATAAACCATATATCATAAAGACACCACAGTCTCCACTGTGCCTTATTCCTGAAGGAAACACGAAGCCTGGGATAGTGTCTGGAACCCCTGGAATCTCACACCACTCAGAGATTGGGGTGGCATGTAACAGTATACAGTGGTACCTCGGGTTAAGAACTTAATTCGTTCCGGAGGTCCGTTCTTAACCTGAAACTGTTCTTATCCTGAGGTACCACTTTAGCTAATGGGGCCTCCCACTGCTGCTATGCCGCCGGAGCACGATTTCTGTTCTCATCCTGAAGCAAAGTTCTTAACCCGAGGTACTATTTCTGGCTTAGCGGAGTCTGTAACCTGAAACGTCTGTAACCTGAAGCATCTGTAAACCGAGGTACCACTGTAATTTAAAATCCATTAGGAGTTTAAAAGGTGCACAAATTACAAGACTAGAATAAGCACAATGTATAAACTGTAGGCATTTATTTATGACCAGAAATTGAGAAACCCTTCAAGTATAAACTGAAGGCACTTGGTGTGTGCCAGGTCCAAGCGATTGGGATATTTTTCAGTTTATAGCAGACACTAGATTAAAAGTGCCATCTGAGAAACCTGGCCACTAATTGCCAAGGCACCATGGGATTCATCCCAGAATTATGTAAGATACTTTGCCAACACAGATGGTAAGGTTATCCAGGGGCCAAATTAAATGTGAGACCAAGTTCCTCAACAGTGTTGTTGTTTAACTGAAAAGCAGCCTGAGAAGGCTACAATCCTGCCTAACATATGTATATTTGTTCTCATGCAGTGAAAATCAGTTTGTGTGTAACTTCAACTTTTCCCAGCCAATTTCTCATTTTAAAAATGTCTAATTTAGCCCTGTAGCTCAATGAGTAAAAACATATTTACAGTGGTACAGACGCTTCAGGTTACAGACATTTCAGGTTACAGACTCCGCTAACCCAGGAATAGTACCTCAGGTTAAGAACTTTGCTTCAGGATGAGAACAGAAATCGCATGGTGGCGGCGCGGTGGCAGTGGGAGGCCCCATTAGCGAAAGTGGTACCTCAGGTTAAGAACAGTTTCAGGTTAAGAACAGACCTCCGGAACGAATTAAGTTCTTAACCCGAGGTACCAATGTACTCTTAAGGATCAAAGAAAATAATGCAAACTGGTAGATAGTATTTTAAAATGTGGTCTTATTTAAGGAAAGCCCTTCAGTTTGTTCTTCCTCAGTAAAATAGATTACTGGCGACCATCCTTTCAAGAAGTTCTAAGTGTTGGATCAAACGTTAGAACAGCCACATGGAAAGTTCTAGAAATCTTTTGCCTTTAGGTTATTCATTACATGGACGCGGATGATCACGTGGAGAGTTTCAGCACCACCATTTGCAGCCACTGATGCAGAAGTTCTCCATATGATTCTCCACTTTGTGAGAAACTTGGATATATTTTTCCCTCCCACTTCTTTCTCTCTCTCACCCCCCCCCCCCACGTTTTTCTATTGGACTTTCTGTGGTGGCTGTAATATTTGAGTCAGTTGTAAGTTTCAACTTCTATGCAACCTATGGTAAGTAGCTTTTGAGGTTCAGAACTACATCTAATGAATAATAAAATTCCAGAGCAGAGAACATTTAAGACATTTCTGTTTCTTAAAGTAAAACACACAACGTTCTTCCAAATCTTTCCAGTAAAGATAAGCTGGTTTAGATACAATAGCACCAAAGCATGAAACAACTATTGCTATTTGCTTATTAAGAAATGTGCAAATTGTACAAGCTGAATGTTGTCTGGGCTTCTAAGAAAGAAAAGAAAGAGGAATCGCAATCTTCATGGGACCAGGCTTTTTCCAGCAATATGGTCAGTCTGAGGCTTCTGACCCAGGGATGAGCTGGCTATAGGTCAGAGAGGAGGATAACAGACTAAACGGACCCTTGGTTTGATGTACAAGGGAAGCTGAGAAGGCAAAGCATCAGAAATGCACTACTCAAATGCCCGTGAATTTGTATTTGGCAAAAAACAGAAGAGAGTACAGTAATCGAGTCTGAATCAAGTCTCTCCGGAAGGAATGTGACTAGTTCTCATAAGCATGAGAGAGAAAGATCATTTGCAGTGTACTTCTGATTTACTTGCTTTCATTATAGTCAAGACCAAACGGCAGTTCTTCAGTTCTCTGTATGCAAAGGAAAACAGTAAATGAGATGATTTCTCCCTTAACCTTGAGAAAGCTGGTTATTAAACCATTTTAGATTACCAAACCATCCTACCGGTGTACTGCCATCTAGTGTAGATCAAAACCACTCTGTAAAACTACACAGGAAAAAGGACGACTAAAGAAAAATCTGAGCCAGAAAGTAGCAGTATGGCAACTCAACCACTTCTGTGAACTGTGTGTACTCTGCATTGTAAAGGCGCTTCTAGAACTTCGCTCTCTTCCTGATGGCTTAGCTTTCTAGGTGCACTGGGTTTTTTACATGGGTTAATCAATCAAATACATGGTGATGTACAATCAAAAGGCTTAAATGGCACAGTCCTGACAAGAGTTTTACCACGTTTGTCTCTTGGCTTGCTATGGAAAGATCCGTAGCTACTTTTACTTTGAGAACAACATTTGATAAGCTAGGATTTAGGTAACAACAAATCGCCAAATAGGAGAGTAAAGCACTGCTGAGTGGAACAGGAATGTGGAAACCAGCATTTCCTTGTTCATTATTTCTGAAGTTTCTTACGCTGTTTTGCGGCAGCCATTTTTGTTTAGAAATATGCTATATGTGTGCCACGATTGTATTATTGCTTTTCCTGTTTTATATAAACTGCTATGGCAATTTCTTTTTCCATGAGTGGAATAACAATCCTTAAATTTATTAAATAATTGAAAATTGTTGTTAAATATTAAACAATGTCCAAAAGAGTACATATTTCAATACACTTGTGAGTTCTTTATAACCATGGAAGATTTTGTAAATTTCTAATCCTATTTGCACTGAACATGGCTCCCCAAAACCACTCTATAGTTATGTTGTCAACCATAGCTACTACAGTCGTACCTTAGTTGTCCGAATGCCCTGGAACTCGGACATTTTGGTTCCCAAACACCACAAACCCGGAAGTGATTGTTCCAGTTTGCGAACGTTCTTTTGGAACCCGAACATCCGATGGGGCTTCCGTGGCTTCTGACTGGCTGCAGGAGCTTCCTGCAGCCAATCAGAAGCTGAGATTTGGTTTTCAAAGTCAAACAGACTTCCAGAACGGATTCTGTTTGATTTCCAAGGTACGACAGTATAATAGCTTCTCCAGTCTCAAAAAAGAAAAAGAAAGGCTAAGTGAACTACATGTACAAGTTTGGATCTTGTTTAGCTGATTTTCAGAAAATCCCCTTTTTAAAAAATGAGATGAAAGAAGAAAAATCAGCGTTTTTATTTTGTATTGTAATCCAATCCAAAAAGCTAACTGTCATTCCCTCCAATACCAAACTGAGGTGTGCCAAGTGGGATATCTAAAAACAAGGGATGGTTTACAGTTCTACATACTTGGGGAACTCCCTAAGTATGCGGAAATGCATAACTTTATTTTTTTTAATTTTTTTAATTTAAAAGGAAAAGTCACAAATGGCCTGGCATGGACCTACATGCCTATATAACCTAGGGGATATTGAAAGCATAGAAACACAGGAAGGCACCTTACAAAAAGTCAAGCCATGGTCTACCTAGATCTCTATGCTTCACATAGTCGCTCTCTGCAGTTTCACGCCGGAGTATTTCCCAGCCCTACCTGGTGTCAGGGAGCTGGAAAGGAGAACAGCTCATTTGCAGATCGGAGAAAGTCAGGGAAACACCAGCTAACTTGCAGTTAAGTTTCTTTAGTAAGGAAGCAGAACAGACCAGGGAGAAGGGTCGATGGAAGAAGATTGGAAAAAATTCAAAATATATCTTCAAAAATACTGCAATATAAAAGAATGTTAGAAAGAGGTTGGAAAAAGAATATTAGGTCGTTTTGGTAGATATGATATAATGGACTAAGCAAAAATGAGTTGATGAAATTGATGAAATAGAGGAGGTTTAATCACATTATTTTAATTTTAAAATACGTAAATGAAAATAAGGTTAGAAGGATTTGCTGGAAACACGATCTGAACTAGAATACAAAACTGGGAGGTGAGAGGAGGTCATGGAAATAAGTAAAGGGAAAAGGCTATGTAAAGGTTTAATCTGTTTTTGTTTTATTTTAACTCAATGTATTTTTATATTTTTTGTTAAGTCATCTTTTTTATTCTATCTTATTGTTCTTTTTTACTTGTTTATTTTTTGCTTTGTTATGGCTAAAGTTTTCTTTGTATTTTGTATGGTTTTTCTTTTTCTTTTTTGTAACCTTAAATCTGGAATAAATATCATTTAAAAAAAAAAAAAAGGAAGCAGAACAGAGAACATACAGAGACCGCGGCGGTATGCTCCCACCTTGGCCTCCGCAGTTGCTTGGGCTTGCTTGTACTTCCCACTTCACCCCATTCCCTATGTGTCAGGCCCCTCCCTCTGTGCAGGCATGCCCAAAGTCCATTTTGGGGGCCTAATCTGGCCCATTGGCCAGTTTAATCCAGCCCCTGCGGCAGTTTATTTCCTGGGGTAAAATCCTAAAAAATCCTCAACAACTTCAATCCTAAAAAAAAGCTCAACAACTTTGGTCAGCCCTCATGGCCCTTCACTTCATCAAATCTGGCCCCCTTTGAAAATGGACCCTCTCTGTTTCTGCCTGGCTCTCTGCTCTGTGATAGGAATCAGACGCCTTGGGGGGGGATTTTTTTTTGGGGGGAGGCTTGCATGCTGTCCACAGAAAAACTGTCAGGGTGGCTCTGTTGTGAAGCTGCTGATTCCTGTCTTTGCTCTGTGCTGGGGCACCTGCCTGTTTGCTCCTTTTCCTCATCCTCCAAGCTCCCAATCTCCAGTACTTCCCAGCTCTTCCCCTCCTCTCGGGTGTGTCCATTTGTCCACCACCAGGATCAAGAATCCAAATCCTCTACCTCTGCTTTCCCCAGAGGGCAAGGCTCTTAGTCCTACGGTTTCCACCACTTCTCATCTAGCCAGTTTCTGACACCAGGGAATTTATCTGGGATTCTTGCATACAAAGTACCGTATATGCTCTCCCCCTGAGTTTCAGCCCAGTTTATCCATGGAATGATAGGGTGAAAATTAGGGCAGAGGGAGACAGTGGAGGAACGACCTCTGTTCAAGCTCCCTAACCTTATCCTGGAAAGGGTGATGAGGTGGGAATGCTGTGAAGCTAAAAAATTGTCTCTAGGCACTATTCTGCAACGTTATCAGGAGGGAGCGACTGAGAGTTAGTTGCTTGTGTAAGGCTACCTAGCGGCTTCATGGCAAAAGACTGATTAGGGCAGATTATTCTGCCGTATTGTCAAGAATTAGTCCCCAGGCACAAACCAGCTGCATGCATCATAGCCTGCCTTCATTAAGATTCATACTATTCAGAGCTTCACAACAGCCAACAAGGAACTGCTCAAAGTTCTCAATCCAAGAAGCTGCACTGGTATCTCATGAAAAAAATAGTGCGTTCCAGCCATGCTGCCTCTTTCCTTCAATCTCTTTTGCCACTGATTGGGAACAGCCAAGTGCTGCAAAGTTTGCAAAATTATTCTGGACTCACATGCTAATATTAAACAAGTGAAGTCTTTGTCATGCGGGGGGCGGGGGCGGGAATTTGACATGGAGTCTGATCCAAGTAACAATATAGTTCATACATTTCAAATATCTTTAGCATTTCTTCAATCGAGTCACTGCAGCTTTTTATCAACAGATTCCCCATGAAGTGATCAAAAGGGGGGGGGGGATCTTTAAGGTGCCAGAAGGTAAGAGTAGTATCAGTTACTGAATTTCCAGCAATGAAACCTTATTACTATGCATGATGTTTACTCTGCAGCATCTGTTTCTTGTTGAGCAAAGACCTCTTTTACAATGATGATCTAAGCCCTGTAGCTTTTCCACTAAAGGATCACAGCATAAATTCAGACATCTTTATAGAGCAGTATCAATAAGTGTATCCCATCTATTCAGAACATTCTAAAGAGCTCATTACTATGATGCTAAAATCCCTCTCCTGGTCTTATAGGTTACTTTTTTTTTAGCAGCAGTGCAAGTAGGTTTTATTCTGTTAAGCATAGTACAATTTTTTAAAAATAAAATTTAGGTCCAGAGATATATTTTTTGCCGTGGAAGTTTGCAGGCTAGGAACAGAATAGGTAGTAAAACATTTTACTAAGAGAATGTTGCCAAATATGTATATTAATTCAAATATATGCAGGGCAATTAGATGGTAATTACAAGGAAGTAAGTCACAGAAGTCTGGCTGGCTCACTCCCTAATAAGTGTACTTGGAACTGAAATTTTTACACACATAAAAGGCACCAGATTTCATGTGTTGATGGTTGCACTTTGTATAGTTCCAGGCAAGCTTTGTACCTGAAGTTGGCATGGCTGACCAAACACCATTCTGAACTACATAATTGTTGCGACACTTGCGATATACTCCAACTTCGCAGCAGCAAGCAAGTGCGGCTTGCCCCCATTGCCTAAATGAAATGGGAGAGCAAATGTAGAACAAATATAGCACAAGCTACAGACAATTCCAGCCTATGTTTGCTCTACACTGCAAAGGATCAGGCGCCACCACTTATCTTTAATTCCCTCTCACAATAGCTCTCCTCTTCCTTGCTGCCCACTTGGTCTATAAGGTAGGAGAGTCAGTTGGCAGTGAGAAGATGGGAGAGAAAAACTGGTGCTGACTGTGGTGATCACACAGGGTCCCTGGACGTTTCACCGTCTATTGATCCCTGTGCCACCACTTTATTTCTTGCTGCCACCACCCAGGCCCTACCTGGTACAATACTGAGTCCAGTCAGGGTTAAATTGGAATATAAACTTCTGTTTATTTATTGCAGTTTAACAAGCGTGTGGTTACATAAACGGTATCGGTCAATTACAATCATGGGGTGCCTATCCAGACCTATAACTTCTGCTACCTGCTCTTACTCACTAAACCACCTCTCAGATATTTACTTGTCTTCCTAGCTCCTAACTGTTCCTGACTCAGCTTATTCCGCTACACTAACTCAACCTACCCACAGACTCTATCCCAATTCACTCCCACTCCAACCAACCACCCAACTACCAATGAACTCGTCCTTTTGCCCCTCCCAGAGCTGGTTTTATAGTCCCTCTGCCTCCACCCTCCTGGGTTCTGATTGGGTAACCTGTTTAACTATTTCACCTCCAGCACTCTCATATGTTAACGTCACACTGACATTAAAAAAAAAAGTTTTGAGCAGCACCAGGAAGGGCAATACTAGCACCATTTTCACTCAGGAAGAGTCTTCGTCATGAATTATGTCAACGAAGTGTCAGTGAAGGGCAGACAACCACACAGAATTGCTGCTGCACGCTCTGCCTTGTTTAGTGTGTTCATCTTTTCTTGAGGAAGCAAGGAGTAAGTTCACACGCTCAGACCTCTTTTGCTGGATGTGAGGCAGTCTGTCATTCTTCAAGTCTAAAATGCCCAGTGTGCATATGAAAAATTAAATATAGGGCCACACTTGTGGTCCTGTGTTAAGGATAATAAGCAAAACTGCATTCTGCCATTATCTTGAGAAATGGGGGGAGGCAGAAGTAGGTTCTATAGTTTATACCTAGAAAATGTTTGATATGAAACTTGGCAATGTAGGAGAGGCACTGTGGGTTAGGTCCACCACTCTGTCCCTGACAGCCATCCATCTTCCAAGGTAGTGGTGAAGCTGGAACTAACCATAGGATAGGATACCATACCATATCGTATCTATATTGCCTAAATAACATGTCTGTTAAAGGTGTCATCTTTAACAGCTGTAATTTTGCAGCGTTTTGGAGCTTGACAGAACATGAACAGCTTTCAACACAACATGTTAAACTGAAAGTTTTATTACTGTAATTGATTTGCATTTTATCTCTAATGAAAATAATCCAAATACATTGCCATCTAAGTAAGGGGCACCTCGCATTCTAAACATGTGAAATATTAAAACAAGACTACTTCTGAGCATGGGTAGAATGTATGTTCCTAACAAAAAGCAATAATGATAATCACATCCAACCATGTATTTTAAATGATGGAAGGAATACAGTTTCCACATCAATGATTATCTAACTCATATTTGTACCAAAATAAGCTGGTAGTTAATGTATTTTCAAGATCCACATCGGGCAAAATCTAAGTTTTAAATGTCATTTAAGATTATTAGAAGATCAATTAGCATTTGAAATCAAGGGGGCTTTAAAAGGATGGAAATCATGGTCATATTACTTTCTTCGATGTAAATACTGCTACATTATTAATTTTTTTTACATATTTTCTATCTCATAGTCAATACAAACATTTGTCTTGGGGCACAACTCAAACCCTAACCACTTCCGAGTGGAGAATAAGGCAAATAGATGGGTTTCAGGAGAGTAATTCAGGTATTCAGCCATGGGCTCTCATTTGACCCCTTCATTAATTCAAAGAGAGCTGTGCCACAATGAAATACCTACCCTGAAAATTATGTAAAACTCTTTGTAACATTTAACCATTTTATTTTGTCACTCTGAAAGCAACAATAAAATGTTTTTGAATATGCTCTGAGTAGCCAAACTAACATTATTTGAAAACAAAACTAGTTTCCAGCACTTTTTAAAAAAAGTTAAATTACTTGATATTATTCTGAGAATTTGAGCCGGTAGAATTTAATATTTGCTGCTTGCTTCCATCTACTAGGCTTCTCTCACGCACTCTTCAAGATTGCTACATGGGACATATTAAGTGAAAAAGCTGTAATTGCCAGAAAAAGCTGTGTATTTCCAACAAACCTAATCACAGTAATTTTCAGAACTGAAAAGGGGGAATAGTGACACCTAGATATTTGAAATACTTTTTTTTTTATCCAGCACTAGAAATGTGCATGATATTTTACCCTGCAGATAGTTCTGAAAAGATGCACTAAAATTTTACTTTGTTTCCACTTCTGAACTGTAGTGGCAACAGTTGTAGTATTCAGCGTTACTTCCTCCTCTGTGCAAAACCAGAAGTGATAAACCCATGGCAATGTTTTGCTGTCTGAAGGTATCCAGTACTGTATTAACAGTGGAATAGTAATGGGATCAACACTACCCTTGTCATGTCAAATGAGTTATTGCCCTCTGGCAGAAGGGTGATGAGAGAAGCCCCATGTTCTTCTGTGGCTTGGAGCCAAGAAGTGAGACTTTGTTTGTGCTGTTACAGCGCTTCAGGTTACAGACTCTGCTAACCCAGAAATATTACCTTGGGTTAAGAACTTTGCTTTAGGATGAGTACAGAAATCGTGCTCTGGCGGCGCAGCGGCAGCGGGAGGCCTCGTTAGCTAGAATGAATTAAGTTCTTAACTTGAGGTACCACTGTACTGATAACTGGTAGCTATTAACTTTGAACGCCCAGGGGAAATATATACACACACACACACACACACACATATATATATATATATATGAGTCTTTCCTGATGGCATAGTGGATGTGCATGAAAAAATATGCATCACAAGAAAGTATTTACCTGCACACACTTCTTCACTAGCATACAGGTGACACTATAACTAAAATTAAAAACAACAACACCACCATTTGCTCCAACTCACCCCCCAAAAGAATGATAATTGTTTTATGGATAACGTTGCGTATATTTATTTGGAAACCTATATGTTATTGATATGACTTGTCTTTTGACAGTCAAAATACGAACCGTAAAACAAAACTGGAAGCTTTGACAAAATGCTGCACTATTGTATGAAGAGTTAGGTAGAACTAATGCTTTACTCCGTAGCAACAGAGTGAATCAGTAATTAAGAGTAGACCAACCAACAAAAACAACAGAATAGTACAAGGCAAACTTTATTGCCTCCATTTTGGCACACATTTAATCAACAAACAAACCTCCCCATCTTTACTTGTCTATAGTCACCTTAGGTGAGGGCTGTAAGTGTATGCATTAGAATGTACATTGTGCTCATACAAACCCGAGCTGAATCAAGCCACTTCAGAGAGATTTTGGGGGGTCTTCCAAGGTGCTAAGCAGGTGTGCATTGAGGCACCCCAAACAAAATTAGGCTGCTCCTGAAGGCACAGGGCCACTTCAGACTTCCAGAAGTGCCAAGCAGTCTTGAGCAAGTTGCCTATTCAAAATGTTACGTTTTCCCCAAGCTCACAATATAAATGAAAAGGGGCACTGATCTGTAGTTTTGTGTCTAACAACTCTAGTTTCCAAGGAGACTCAAAACTATTTTCATTCACCATAACTCCCTAACGGCAGTGCCTATCCCCTCAGAAAGGCAATCTGTATTCAAATTGCACACACGACAGAGGCAGCCCCTAGGTAAATAACGTGCAAAACTGGTCCACCCAATTTGGGCAGTTAGAATCCCTGATTGGAAGGAACACATGGTTCAATACATGGCTCATGGGTTGAGACGCCATTTTGCATCTGGCTCTGCCTCCTTCTACACTGTTCTGCACCTGGCTTCTAGTAAAAAAAGTAGATCCTGCAAGCCTGTCCATGAATGTCTAGAACACTGGTTTTAAACAAGTGGATCAGGAATACAACATGGACATGATGCAACCTAGGGGAGTTTCATGTTCGCTTCCCCCCCCCCTCCCAGGGGGAGTTGCCATAAAAGAAAGAGAATGAAAGAATACAGAGAGAGGAGAGAGTCGGAAAGAACATAAGAAGAGAGCAGAGGAACTGAGGGCTCACCTAGACTTTGCTTGCCTCACAAGCTCTATCAGAACAAACATCAATTGGGTTTTTTCTCGATTGGCATGTGACCTTATTTAAAGCTAAAGTGTGG
Source organism: Podarcis pityusensis (assembly GCF_964106645.2). NCBI lineage: Eukaryota > Metazoa > Chordata > Lepidosauria > Squamata > Lacertidae > Podarcis > Podarcis pityusensis. The sequence goes on along the minus strand of NC_138034.1, from coordinate 18,802,918 downwards.
GTTTTTCATGCCTAGAAAGTGTGGGTCCAGCATACAACCACTCACACCCATGCTTTCTAGGCATGAGACAAGTGGAAGTGTGGCTGAGCCCTGAGACAAGTATGGTACAAAATAGTTCCCATGCTGCATGTTTTGTCTTAGGGAAGCTCCCTGGTCTGAACAAGTTGAAGGCTCCTGTTCTAGAATGAATGCAAGAGCAGTCCAAACAGCTGAATACTTTTTTCACAAAACATAGTGTAAGAAAGCAACTCCCCTAAGTAGTAAGATGCAGAGGATAGAGCAAAGTTCAGATATGTATCTTCAGAACTTTTTACAATTAACTATTAGCTTCAGAGATACACACCCTGGTTACATCCATGCTAGATTCCTATAATACTTTAGACCATGAAAGTGTGGGAATGTTCTGGGGTGCAGGAGAGGATATATTGTGAGATTATATCCTAATCCAACTTGTGCTAACAAGTTCCCAAAATATCAGCAGAGTTTATAACATTCCCCTTTTAAGTTCGCAACGGTAACGTGTGCACAGGTTCGCTAGAACCTCTATAATAATTACTCTGGTAATTTCCCCTTTTGTTCCCTCTTAAAATACAAGACACAACACAGTCTTTATAAAAGTATAAAAGAGTTTACTCACGTTCTGTTCACAATATGATCCCAGAAGGCAGACAGGCTTAAAAAGATTACATACATTCAGAATCTATCTTATAGCAAGATAGTCCTTTCCTCCTCTCTTGGCTGAGAGCCAAGAGAGCATCCTGCTTCTTCGAAAGATGAAGATGAGAGAGAGAGATGGCTGCCCTGCCCTGTGCTTTTATCATTTACCTGCACAGGTGAGGCCACACCCACCTCTGGTCACATGTGGAGGAAGTCCGTCCCCAGGAAGTTTACCTGCTTGCTGGACAGACATCCCTCCCCATGTTCTAACATGTACACTCTAGGGATGTTGTCATTGACTGCTCCTGTGTTTACATCCCACAGAAAGTCAATTTGAAAACTTCCCCTGGTATAGATTGCAGCAGCCAAGATGCTTGTGACAGATGAGAGTTTGAACTATGTGATACTAATGTACCAGTTGCAATGATTCTTGTTTGCTTCTGGGCTCACTTTCAACTCCTAGTTTAGTTCTTAATGGCCTTAAATAGTTGGGGTCCAGAAGGATTGCCTCCAGCACAGGCCTGGAGATGAACTCAGAGGTTTTGTCCCCAGTGCTAAGAGCTATCAGGTTGGCAGGTACCATGGACAAGGACTTTTCAGTAGTGGCCTCATAGTTACCTAGAGAGGGAGTTCTTATGGCACTCTCACTAATGACTTTTAATTTTTAATTGGATTGTAAACACTATTTTATTTGATTTGGCATTTGACTTCTGGCTGGTTTTCATGTTTTAATTGCTGCTGTTTTATTTATTATTTATTTTGATAATTTATATACTGCTTGAATGCAGTTGTGTCTAAGCCATGCACAAGTAACTTGTTTTACAACTTGTTTGCAGGTAACCTGAACTTTTTATATATATGGTTGTTTGATTATATTTTTGCTGGCCACCTTCAGAGGGTTTGCCCCTTAATATCAGGTTATAAAAAAACAAACAAACTTTGTGATTATAGAACAGTTTTGATGCTACTGTTTGACAAAGGTAGACTTATGAAAAGTCTGTCCTGACACTTTCCCTTTTAATTTTTAAACAAACTTTAAGTTACATCCAATAATCAATGTGCTTCACTTCTTCAGGGTATTCAGCGGTATTATAAAGTCAACAGATTCAGAAAGAAAATATTTCATCTCTTCCAGTGATGCATTTACATTTACAGTCTGCCCTCCAACAGTTTTGGGACAGGTGTCATATGTTTTATAGGTATATATTAAGAAAAGAATATGATGAGCTCATGTCCCAAAAGGGCTGATGATAAAATACTTTTGCTTGGCTGTGACAATTTCCACAACCACCAATGCAGAGGGAGCAGCGAATTGTAACTCCAGATGGAAAACTAAGCAACATTATTTGGACAGATATTTTTAATGCATTTATTGCAAGAATAAACCTAAGCTTAGAACAGTAGCAAAGAACAGATACCCCAAGAATCTTTCTCATGTTAAATGTGAAATCCATTAAGATCCACTGGGTTTTTCAAATGAAGAAGGACATTAACAGCCATGTGCAAACAATCTTTTGTGGAGAAGCAAACTGAATTTGACCACCCCTCTTACCATTAAAAAAAGAAACCCTGACCTTGTAAACACATTAGCTGAAGAGCTGTGTCAACAACTGTGAGAATGGGATGCTGAATTAGATGGGACATTGGCAGCAAGCTCTTCTTATGTCCTTAACTGACACATTAATACAGAGCATGTAACTCAGATAATGGTTTCACAGCACATAATGCAGGCCTGTAACTGAAACTAAGCAAGTCTGGTTCAGTAAGCTGCCTCAGTGTTAGATATGTGTCCCGTCCTGTCCCCTGCAGACTCCAGCACAGCATCCAAAAGGTTGCTAGTCATAGACAGAGGCTAGGTTTAAAACAACTGCCCATGAACACACAAGTGGTATCCAAAGGCACTATAGTTGCTGGGAGAATTTTATTTATTAAAACCATTTCTATCCCAAACTTCTGCCTCAATATGAGACACTCAAGGTGGTTCACAAGTCTAAGACAAGCCCAAAGTACAAAAATAATCAAAGAAACAAAAAGCAAAGAGATACAAATATTACAGCAGAAGGATTCTGGGTACACAACATAATATTAGGGTCAGCAAAGCCACATATCCAAAACCCTGTTGGATTTTAATTTTTTTAAGTCTCCAACACAGAGCAGAATGCCATAAGCAGAAGCAGAAGACCAATCTGTTGAGGAAGGGTAACCCAGAGCTAGGGTACCACAACAAAGGTGGCTATGGCCCAATGTTCCTAACAAGAGAGACTCTGATATCAGTGAGCTACCCAGAAGGGCTTTCCCCATTGACATGAAAATGCATGTATTTATTTAGAAAGACTTACAGACCACCACCGCCCCCAACTCAAAGTGCTATACAAAATAAAACTGAACCATTTTAGTGAATAGAACAGTAGCCACAAATTTGAAAATGAATAAAAATACTGAAAAAAATAAATTATCAACAAAACACAGATAAAATCAGTAGAACATTCTGAAGGAGCGTCTCCACCCCCATCGTTCTGCCTGGACACTGAGGTCCAGTGCCGAGGGCCTTCTGGTAGTTCCATTGCTGTGAGAAGCCAAGTTACAGTGAACCAGGCAGAGGGCCTTCTCGGTAGTGGCGCCCACCCTGTGGAACGCCCTCCCACCAGAAGTCAAAGAGAACAACAACTACCAGACTTATAGAAGACATCTGAAGGCAGCCCTGTTTAGGGAAGCTTTTAATGCTTAATAGGTTATTGTATTTTAATATTCTGTTGGAAGCCGCCCAGAGTGGCTGGAGAAACCCAGCCAGATGGGCGGGGAATAAATAAAATAGTAATAGTAATAGTAGTAGTAGTAGTAGTAGTAGTAGTAGTAGACTGCACTTCAGTAATCCAGTCTTGAAGTTACCAATGTCTGAATTACTGTGGTTAACCTTTCCTGGTTCAGGAATGATTACAGCTGTGGTACCAACTGAAGCTAGTAAACCAGCCTCACTGAAATCTCTTGGGCCTCCGTTACAAAGCTGGATCCAGGAGCAAACCCAGGATGCCTGCCTACTCCTTCATAGTGAGTACAATTCCCTTCAGGGCAGGCTGTTGGCCAAGTTCTCAGATGCAAGAACCAATCACCCACAGAGTCTCTGTCTTGCCAGGATTTACAAGTAGCTTAATATGGCAGGTAGAAGTCCTTGTAAATATTGTTCCTGATATAGGAGGTAGTAAGGCAGAGAGTAATTAAGTCTAGATAGTGTGTTAGAGCAGAAGCCAAAATTGAGAAAAAACTTAGTAATTGCACACTCAGTGTTCAACAGGACTCTGAAGCACAAAGATTATTCTGATAGTTATTTTTACACCTATAAAAAAAGCTGGAATAATAGATTTGGAGACTTATTTGTAAGCATGCAGATTTTGGGAACAAGTGGCAAAAAGCAAATAGCACCATCATGCCACCATCTTCCATTGGCCTACCTCTCTGGAGCTGTTTTCATGAGACACAAACCAAACTGATAATAATTGGAGGTACCAGGGAGAGTCTGCTCGTTTAATGTTTGCAGTCCATATTTGCAGAGAACCCTTTGGACATCAAGGAGATGGAACCAGATAGGTGGAGGGCAGAAAGCAGCCCAGGATTTGACCCAGGACATCGAAGTGGAAGAACTGGGGTTAAAGGTCAAAATGAACCACAAGGAGGGGCACAGACTAGAAAGGTAAAAGTGGGGTGGGATAGGGAAGACACTGACAGGAAAAGAAGGGTGAAGGGGTGCAGAATGGAATGAGCTGTGAGCTGCATGACTGTAAGTGGTATGCTTAGGGCTGGAGTGGCAAAAATTGAGGCTTCTCTTCCAGTACAGGGATGCGGGTGGCGCTGTGGGTTAAACCACAGAGCCTAGGACTTGCCGATCAGAAGGTCAGCGGTTCAAATCCCCGCAACGGGGTGAGCTCCCATTGCTTGGTCCCTGCTCCTGCCAACCTAGCAGTTCAAAAGCATGTCAAAGTGCAAGTAGATAAATATGTACCGCTCCAGCAGGAAGGTAAACGGCGTTTCTGTGCGCTGCTCTGGTTCGCCAGAAGCGGCTTAGTCATGCTGGCCACATGACCCGGAAGCTGTACGCTGGCTCCCTTGGCCAATAAAGCGAGATGAGCGCCGCAACCCCAGAGGCGGCCACAGGTGGACCTAATGGTCAGGGGTCCCTTTACCTTTACCTTCCAGTACAAGTAGCAGCTGGGGGTATTTTCTGTGAACCATGAAAGGGTTAAACTCTCCCTGTCCACTCCCTGTGGTTGCAATGCTACCTCAAGTTCCCCGTGACTGCTGTTTACATACTAATATTTTAAAGTGCATGTTAACTACATTCATACAATTAACTTTGTGTCTAGTTTGGCCCTCAAAGTCGATTCGCATGACCACCAAGCTCAAGGTGGTCTCCTTAAATCACTGCAACCAGCAGCTGCCGCCACATGAAATGTGGGAAGGCTTTTCAATATCACTGCAAAAAAGGGGCAGATGTGTAATGACCTGCAACATGTTTTCTCCTGCACATGGTCACAGGGAGGAAGCTGGCAGCAATTTCAAAAAGCCTAATGGGTGCATGAGTTGTCCTCAGCTGATGCTTAATATGCCAATCAGCGAAAATCCATAAATGACTTCCCATTATATTTTGTTTGATTTGTTTAAAAGTGCTAAATTGCAGTCATTTCCTAGTCACAAAGCCACTGCACTAGAGTGCTCCAATTTCCTCTATCCATGGTTCCCTCCTTTGCTAAAGCATAAACACACAGGCACCTCCACAAAAGCAAGTGAATAGGAAAAATTACACTCACTCCACTCTGTCTCTCATATACAGGACTTAACTCAAACCCTTTCAAACATTTTTTAAAAGACCTAAAGCTTACTGAGACTTGGGAAGGAAAAATCTGCCAAACAGACATTCGCATATGGAATCCAGTTATGCTTTTCTTTAGTTCAAATCACTTCCTACTTATCGTTCAACACAACATGTACTTTGTGAGATTTAAGGATGCCGTCTAGCAGTATGCAGCTACAGTTTATTTTTTTCATTTCCAAATGTCTTGAAGTTTGTACAGTACACTTATGCACACCGAACCTAAGAGAGAGTTATTTAAAGAATTTTTCCTACTGAGAAGCTTCTTGCTTTTTTTCTTTTTGAGGTTTATCTTTTCAGTAGCCTTTGGAAAACTGAGACTCTTCTTGCTGTTCTGTCCTCCACTGAAATGTGTCCAGATGGAGTCTGTTTACTTTGTAGTTAATGAGAATGGAAGGAAATGTAGTGATGAAATATTAAAAACCCTTCCTTACTTCTAGCATTGCCTGCTTTAATCTTGTGCAAAGCTTCCTTCAACAAACTCTGTGAAACCTTCAAAGTCAAACAGCATCACTCTCTAAACCTTTCTTTAAAAAGCGAGAAAGGCTGTAGTTTTGGGGGGTTTCAAATATTTTCGATAGGCAGGAACGGGGAGCTCCAAACTTTTTGCATGGAAAAATATTAAAACCTTAAATATAAGAACCCATTCACCAATTTCCAAAGACTGACAATTGCAACAACCATAATATTAATAAGCTGATAGTGACTTGGTGCCACCACAGTAAGTTTCAACTTGATCCTCTTGATTTAAGTTACTGGTTCAAATTAAATGATCAATAACAACTTGCATCATGAAGACAACTTTTTGGAGTACCAAAAATACGGGTCGAGTTCCACTTCACACGTGCATATTCACACACTCAAGTACAAAGTGGTGATATACATCACCACATATGGAACTTTTTCGTATCACTCAGTTTCAAGTTAAGGAATACTTTCCCAGGAAAACAGTTCACATATTTGGCTTTGAGTTATCAAGAATAGCGAGCAGGTGGGTGATGAACATGAATTTGTGTATCTGCCTTGGGATGAGACAATGTCAGGAGTCCTTAAACTCATCTGGGAAGAGCTTTCCCATCCTGAAAAAGTCAAATTTGCCCTCCTACTGGTATTTCACTGCACAGGCGCCCAATGTATAAATGGTATGCAAATTTCAATGAATTTGTTCAAAAAGTGCGAAGAAGAATAATAATTTTATGATTTATACCCCACCCATCTGGCTGGGTTTCCAGGACTATGTTCTGTTTCAAGTCAAAATAGATTACACATTAGAAACTGGGGGCTTAGGGGCTCTTCTTTTTCCTGCCACACACATTTAAATACTACGTATAGGGATAAAGATTTGTGGTATACTTGGTGCAGTGGTAGTTAATGGATAAGTTGTAACTTATTTAGCTACTTTCCACATGGAAATTTCTCTTCCTTTGCAGTATGTATGAGCCTAAGTGGGCTTTACAAGACGAGATTCTTTGCAATGAGACATTTCTACACATGAGTGCCCACAGCACTGGGCAATTAATGCAGAATTCTAAAAGGGGCCAACTACATCTTTGAAGCGATGAAATAAAGAAAATATTTTCAATTACCTAGCAACACCCTAACCTCCATATCCCAGCAACTAAAGCCAGCACTGTCAGGGATCGAGCCTGACTAGATACACAGGGCTTTGGGGGTTCCCAGCAGCATCTGGTTGGAAACTCTTCAAAAGAGAATGCAGAACGGCATGGAAAGCTGCCAGGTTCCCCCTCTTCTTCCATCCTTGCCCCTTGTCCTTTAGGAGGGAGACTAAAATGCACTCTGCACATGTTTAGAGACCGATTTAGCTCCATCTCGCAATGCAGAGCCTTCAAAAAAAAGTTTATAAATCACTTTTGTGAACCCTGGAGTGGCTGGGGAAACCCAGCCAGATGGGCAAGGTATAAATAGAGTCATATAATTGTAGAGTGTTAAAGCTATGGTTTTCCTAGTAGTGATGTATGGAAGTGAGAGCTGGACCATAAAAAGGCTGATCGCTGAAGAATTGATGCTTTTGAATTATGGTGTTGGAGGAGACTCTTGAGAGTCCCATGGACTGCAAGAAGATCAAACCTCTCCATTCTTAAGGAAATCAGCCCTGAGTGCTCACTGGAAGGACAGATCCTGAAGCTGAGGCTCCAATACTTTGGCCACCTCATGAGAAGAGAAGACTCCCTGGAAAAGACCCTGATGTTGGGAAAGATGGAGGGCACAAGGAGAAGGGGACGACAGAGGACGAGATGGCTGGATAGTGTTCTCGAAGCTACCAGCATGAGTTTGACCAAACTGCGGGAGGCAGTGGAAGACAGGAGTGCCTGCCGTGCTCTGGTCCATGGGGTCACGAAGAGTCGGACATGACTAAACGACTAAACAACAACAACAATTGTAGAGTTGGAAGGGGCTCTAAGCATCATCTAGTCTGACCCCCTGCAATGCAGGAAAACGCAGCTGCCCCATAAGGGGATCAAAACTGCAACCTTGGCGGGATCAGCACCATGCTCTAACCAACTGAGCTCTCCAGGCAAGTCTTAATAATAAAATTATTATTATTGTTATTATTATTATTAAGCGTTAAGCCTCCACCTTCAGCTTCTCACCACCGGGGAAGGAAGAGCATGGGGGACTTACTGTAGAAGATGTACTCGGTGTAGCTGCTCCAGATCTTGTCCTCTCGGTACTGGTTGATGAAGGCGGCGGTGCCGGTGGAGTTGCAAGCCACCATGTGGAAGCCGGCTTCGGAGAGGCGGTCGAAGGCCTGCTCCAGGTAGGTGAACTTCAGGTAGAAGCGCGACGTGTACTTCTCGGGCGGGCGGTCCGGGTCTCGGCTCTCGTTGAGCGTCTCGCCGAAGATCTCCTTGGCCAGGGCGATGCGGCCGCACACCATGATGCGCGCCACGCGGCGGAACTTGGCGTCGGCCTGGTTCTCGCGCACCGTGGTGTACGAGCCGCGGTAGCCCACCGTGATGAAGCCGGCGCGCTTCTCCCCGGCGCTGCGCTGCTGGTGCTGCGCCACCAGGAGCTCGCCGCTGCCGGGCGAGTTGGCGTCCTCCAAGTCGCTCTGGCAGCCCTCGTCGTTGAGCGAGCTCTGCTTGGCCACCTTGGGCGACAGCAGCTTGACCAGCTCGGCCAGCTGGAAGTACTCGGCTTCGCGGAGCAGCCGCTCCTTCTCCGGGAAGTGTTCGGGCAGCGCCAGCTGCTTGTCGCGCAGGTAATCCAGCACGTACCTGAAGAGGAAGCCGTCGCGGTCGATGAAGAAGCGCGCGCGGCTGTCCCGGGGCAGCTCCCGCGGGGCGCTCCGCCGCGGCGAGAACATGCGCGCCAAGGTGCTGTCCGGCACGCTCAGCAGCGTCGCGTGCTTGGTCACGTACACCTGCCCGCCCACGTTCAGCTCCACCACCTCAGGGAAGGCGCCCACCGACCCCGGCGCCGACGGAGAGGAGCACGACGACACCATGTCGCTGATGGGCAGGATGGTGGCGCCGCCGCCGCCGCCGCTCACCCCTCCGCCGCCGTCCTTGAGGGCCATGGCTGAGGCGCTTTACCTCAGCGAGCCGCGCGCAGAGCGGGAAGGGACGGCGGCGCCCGCCGCTCCGCGAGTGCCTCCGGACGCCGCGCGCGCAGCAGCCGCGGAAGGCGGGCGGGCTCGCCCAACCCACTCGCCTTCCTCCGTGGCCACGTGCGCGCTCGTCTCCCCCCTTCTCTCTATGCGCCTCGGGCGATTCCCTCTCACGAAAGGGGCTTCTCGGGCGCTCGTCCGCTTCTCCCGCCTTTTTGCTCTTCACAGGGTGTTTTCCCCCCAGCCGCGGGACGCCTTTCTTGGAGAAGCTGCTTCTTCCTTTCTGAGAGAAGCGGGTTCCTTCGTTTGCTCCCCACAAGACAAGTCCCGTTTCATTCAGCGCTGAAGGAGTGGTGGAGGAAGAAGACCCCTTTATCCCCCCACTTCCCACTTAGAGGGCTCGAATCTTCTCTTGAGGAGAATCTTCTCCTCAGGAGGGAGCGCCTCACTCCTGGACATCCCGCGCCCCGCTCTCCCCTCTTGCCGGCGCCTCGGCTCCTTCTGAGGAGGAGCAGGAGGACTCCTCCCGCTCCTCTGCCGTCAGCTAAATGCACCACTCCGCGGGTTCTGGCGCAGCGGCGTGCCACCAGCGGCGCCTTCCGGACCGAGCAGCAGCGCGGGGCGGCGGGAGGGGGGGGGAGAGCGCAGCGCGGGAAGCAGCTCCTGGTGAGGCAACAGCGTCGTCCGCTCTCTCTCTCTCTCTCGCTCTCTGCCTCACCAACTCCCAACCCGCCGCGACGGCAACTCGAGAAAGGCCCGCTGACGTCAAGCCCAGCCTGCAAAAAACACACGCGAAAGAAGCTGCCGGGACGTTGCGAACGGAACAGCTGTCGTGTTTCTTGGGAATCGCGGACTGGCGGGAGGACTGGGCAGGCGCGGTTCGTTGCTGGGATGAGGGAGCGGGGCGCTGGGAAGGGGAGAGAGGTGGCTTTGGGGTCTTGTTTAGGGTCCCACCTCTCGGTTTATGAGTGAGAGGATATTGGAGAGGTGAAGTAGAAACACACTGCGGAGCTGCTCCTCCAGATCAGGGGCCGGGCCCAGGAGGGTTCGCCTGCAACCCGAATCTAATCAGGTTTACACGGAAATATAAGGTCCGCTGAGCCCCATGATAGTAAGAATGCAAGGTTTAGGACGGCAACCTCTTACTGCGCATGCGCGCGCTCCCCTGAGTGTTTTGACTCTGTCCATGGTTGGGACCAGGGTTTAGCCAATAGCAGCTGGGGACATAGCTGTCAACTTACAGATTTGAAAATAAGGGACCAGCAGCCTCGAAAATGGTGTAGTGGTTAAGAGCGGTAGTCTCGTAATCTGGGGAACTGGGTTCGCTTCCCCTCTCCTCCACATGCAGCTGCTGGGTGACCTTGGGCCAGTCACACTTCTCTGAAGTCTCTCACCCTCACTCACCACACAGAGTGTTTGTTGTGGGGGAGGAAGGGAAAGGAGAATGTTGGCCGCTTTGAGACTCCTGAAGGGGAGTGAAAGGCGGGATATCAAATCCAAATCCAAATAAGGGATCAGCAGCCAAAATAAGGGGTTTTGCTTAGCTTAGACAGAAATCCGGCACTGATGAAGCCATGCTGCTTTTGCTGCGACTGTGTTTTGCAGGGGGTTGGACTAGCTGACCCTAAGGGTCTACAACTCCCACCAAAGAAGAGTGGCAGACAACTGATGAACAACCTCCAGATGGCAAAGCTTACAGGAAGAATTAGAAACCAGGAAGAGGACCTCTTTAATAAAGAATGGGGAAAGTTTCTAATTTATTTGAAAAGCTATTGGTAGCATTGACAGAAAACTTGTAGTAAAAATTTGAACTATGGATGGACAAATGATTTATAAAAATAGAGTTATGAAAGGGATGCAGAGGGGGAAATCACTACATTAAGATGCTGCACTGGTTGGAGGGTATGCTAAGCAGCACGTCGGGGCTGCCGTCGTCCTGGCACGAGGAGTTCCATCGGTCCTTCCCTGCCCGAGAGGGAGGGAGGGAGAGAGACTCTTGCCCACGCTGCCCGCGAGCCCGGCATGAGGCAGTTTCGGCGCTGTGGCGGCCCTGAAGTGCTGCCCTTCTTCGTCCCTCCCGAGCCGGGCGAGCATGAAACCCGGGAAATTTAAGGGACATTATCAATAAGAGACAGCAGCGGGACACGGCACTGGGATAAGGGAGTTTCCCACCAAATAAGGGACAGTTGACAGCTATGGCTGGGGAAAATGTTTCAGGGTGTGAAAGTGGCCGGCGAGGGAAGGGTTAAACGCACCGCTTCGGATGCAACTGGTATGCAGTATTTAGAACACTTTGCAAGGAAGAAGTAGTATTAAACTAAGGTTTCCGATGCAGAGCTGGGGCATCAAGTGTTATTTAACCCTTCAATGGATCTGTTGGGTGCAATTCTGTGCAGGTGCTTGCCCCCCTCCTCAATAGTCATGCAGTGTTGGCATTTGCTAGTTCTGGGGAGGGGGAATCCCATTCAGTTATTGGCAGGAAATTTGAACTGATATTGAAACATTAATACCTCCCTTCAGCCACAATAGAATTTTGCCAGTGTCTAGGAGTTGACAATGACGACGACGTCATGGAAGGACATCGGAGGAGCGTTGTGCAAAGTACAAATGCATCTTTAAGAAAGTGATACATATTACCATATTAGATTCTCAGCAGATATATAGCCCTGCAAGTACAGGCCTCATACTTGCAGACACTGGAACAGTTTCTGTCCATGGAATAAAAAGTTGCCTTCCGTTTGGTTATGTTAATGAACGAATCAGTATATAAATCTTAATGGCCAGAACTAGCTGATGCATGAGAACCAAGTGACTGAAGATGGATGCACTGCCTTCTGGAAGTTCATTGATAGAGTTGGGCACAGTTGCAACACAAAACCAATAAGGATGCAGAGGTAACTAGGTTTTCCCCCACACTGGAAAATAGAGGCAGGGAGGTGCTGGAGGAATGAAGTCAGACTTTCATTTGATTATGTTGCAATTATATACATTGGAAGTTTTACTGGTATTTTTCAGTGTTCAAGGGAAAGTTCTGTTTTAAAATGTTTTACAGTTTTCCTGACCCAATGGCATGATTGCCATGATATCCAAACTTGAAGTGAAAATTTTTATACTGACTTCACTGCAACTTTAATTCTGATAGCTCATTCACCAATGCAGATATCACACTGAGGTATCTTCTGCATTTTCCTTCTCCTTCTTTTAAATATAGGTGTGGAGTTCAAGCTGAAGACGGAACTGGAAACCAAAAAATTGTAAAAGTGTATATCAAATTTCATTGCAATATATCAATACTCAAGGGAGATATTACGTTGCTGGGTGCTTTTACAACCCTTTGAGGTGGTGTAGAACCATTGCTTTTAGAACTTTAAGTTCCAGTTTATCTTGATTTATCTTGAGTTTGCACATAGTAGAACTTGTATCTTCAGTAGCTTCCAAGTATCAACATATCCCCATTCAAAACCTTTTCTTTCCTCAAAAATGTATTATTCAGGTTGTATATCTCTCCACAGGGGGCTATACTTGCAGAATCTATTATCATATTTTCCACAAAGCTGCATTCTATAGCTCTCCCGGCCATTTATCTGCCTTGGCTCTGGGTGCCCTGCATTTATAGCTGCATTCTAAAACAGAAATAATTTACTCTTTTCTGTACTGTCCACACTCCATGCAACAATAGAGCACAAATTATTCCCATTCACTTATGTGCAAGATAAGGTATTATACGGCTACTGTTATTGCAAGAGTCAGCTATATTGGTGTAAAGTTTTATAGGTCAAAACCGGCACTTTGAATTGGGCCAGGAAACTAATTGGCAGCCATTGCAGTTGGGCCAGGACTGCTGTAATATGCACAAACCATCTTGCGCTGATGAGCAACCTGGTCACCAAATTCTGCGCTATCTGAAGTTTATGAACTCCAGAGGCAGCCCTACATACAGTGCATTGCAGTAATCTAACCTAGAGGTTTGCCAGAACACAGACAACAGAAGTTAGGCTATCCATTTCCAGATAGGGGCATAACATGGCCAACAGTCAGAGCTGGTGGAAGCCTCAAGCGAGAGCAAAGGATCCAGAAGAATCCCCAAGCTATGCACCCGCTCCTTCAGAGGGAGCGTAACCTCATCAAGAGCAGGCAACCTTCCATCCATCCAGTTTAGGGAACCAGCCACTAACAGTGCCTCATTCTTAACTGGATCGAACTTCAGTTTGTTGACTCTCATCCAGTCCAAGGAGGCTGTGTGTTGTCAGCATATTGCTGACAATGTACCCCAAAACCCCTGAGGAACTCCACATTGAAGGCTCCATGGGGTTGAAAGCATCACTCTATGGAAACGATATAATCCAAGTAGGACCGGAACCACCGCAAAGCAGTGCCACCCACCCACAATTTGGATAGCTGCTCCAGAAGGATACCACGGGTGATGGTATTAAAAGCATCTAAGAGGTCAAAGAGAATTACTGTATTTTTGCTCTATAAGATTCACTTTTTCCCTCCTAAAAAGTAAGGGGAAATGTGGGTGCGTCTTATGGAGCGAATACAGGCTGCGCAGCTATCACAGAAGCCAGATCAGCAAGAGGGATTGCTGCTTTCACTGTGCTGTGATCCCTCTTGCTGTTCTGGCTTCTGAGATTAAGAATTTTTTTTTTTCGTGTTTTCCTCCTCCAAAAACTATTGTGGTCTGGTGCGTCTTATAGAGCGAAAAATACGGTAACAGGGACACATTTCTCCTCTCTTCTGACAGAGGTCGTCGTACAGGGCTACCAAAGCAGTTTCTGTGCCAAAACCTCTACCTCTACACCAATTGAAATGGATTTAGAAAACCCGTTTCCTCTTCCTCCCAGAGTGCCTGGATACATCCAGTCAAGACCCTTGCCCAAGAAGGAGAAATAGGCAACTGTCCACCGGGCTGCTTCATAGTGAAATGCTATTGGCAGGAAGACCCCATTATTAAGAATGATACCAATTAGAACTGCCCTTTAGAAGATTATGTGTTTATATTTATATGTATACTCTCTCTCTCTTACACACACACACACACACACACACACACACAAACACACACAGAGAGAGATTTTATAAAAAATGGGTATTATAAACACAATAGGTTTTGTCCAAGTACAGTTATGTATGAAAAGGAATCATAAGCAATGACTACTTCCCCCCCCCCATCGTAATACTGCAGTGAAGCAATGTAATCAGAATGTAAAACATCTTCATATTGCAAGGTGCTGCATTTAAAAGCAGCAGTCTCCCAAATGCATCATAAGGATAAATTAACGTTAGTGCTGCAATACATGAATAAGGTTAAAGGTGACAAGCTCTACGGAGCAGCTTAATAAGCTAACATATGTAAATGCAGAATTCAGTGGCGTCTTCCTCATAATAATGCAAATCTAACTTTAGCATCCAGTCCATGGTTGCCAGTGAGGAAACTAGCATCAGAAACATGACAGGAAAAGGCAATACAGAGAAATTTGCAAGAGGAGATTTACCCCAGAGTCTTGTGAACATGACACTTGGAATGAGTCAAACTATTGGTCAATTTAGCTCAATAATAACTTATAATAATAACTTAGCACCTCAGGATCTTTAGTCTTTTCCTGAGATTCTTAACTCAGTGGTGGGGAACCTGTCGTTATTCAGATGTCATGGACTCCAGCTTCCATAGGTCACAACCAGAATTGCCAGTGGTCAGGAATGCTGGGAGTTGTAGTCTTGCGATATCTAGAAGGTCATGGATTCCTCACTTCCTAATTCAACTGGAGATGTCAGTTTCTAGTGACTTCTGTCTGCATGTATGTGTCCTTCCTTGGGATCAGTGGTCCTCCTGGCATAGGGAGGAGGTGAAAGAAGCTTGCTATATCGCACATTCCAGCTTCAGTCCCTAACATCTTAAGTTGGAGGGAGTCGTTGGCATCCGTCTGTCTCAAGAGGCTACGGAGTGCGGCTCTGGAGGTGGAGTCAAACCGCTGCACATTAAAGTGTCACACCAAATATAACTGATCCATAGAAAGGACTTTATGATCTGAAAACAGAGGTGATGTATGTACTTTTGTAACCCAAGAAAATTGTTAGCAAAAGCAATTAATTAGCAGCACCAAAGTGACCTCCACTGGAATGCAAGCCTGGGCAGCGTGTGTGGACGTCATGGGCTGGGAACTGGCATTTAAAGCACATGTCTTGCCCAGGGCTGGATTTAGGTTTGATGAGGCCCTAAGCTACTGAAGGTAATGGGGCCCTTTATATGTCCAGCTGTCCTTTGTCAACAACAAATTGTCACTGGTTTTTGTGTTGAATATATGCTATATGGTAATGGGCCCCGCCTGCTAGCCTATTAGGTGCACCCCGCGACGGGGTGAGCTCCTGTTGCTCGGTCCCTGCTCCTGCCAACCTGCCAACCTAGCAGTTCGAAAGCACGGCAAAGTGCACGTAGATAAATAGGTACCGCTCTGGCGGGAAGGTAAATGGTGTTTCCATACGCTGCTCTGCTTCGCCAGAAGCGGCTTATTCATGCTGGCCACATGACCTGGAAGTTGTATGCTGGCTCCCTCGGCCAGTAAAGCGAGATGAGCGCTGCAACTCCAGAGTCGGCCACAACTGGACCTAAAGGTCAGGGGTCCCTTTACCTTTAATTTATGGACCTAATAGGCTAGCAGGCGGGGCCCATTACTTACATCATAGGAGCCTACACAAAACAAAACACTGTTGCTGTATGTAGGTTTTATTTTATTTGTTTTTTATCTTATATTTTGGAAATCTACATCCAGTTGTTTTTTTCCTTTTTTGTTTTTTTTAAAAATGATATTTATTAAAGTTTCAAAAGAAGGATACATAAATAAGAAAGAGAAAAATAGAAAAAAGAAAAATACAAAATACAAAAAAAACAAAAAACAATTAAAAACAATTCCATCTTTTCATCACTTCTCTTTCAATTACTTGTTTCCCGGACCTCCTCATACCTCCCTTTTTTGTATTCCAGTTCAATTTATTAGTTCAGCAATTCCTTTCCCTCCTTTTTAATCCTGATCTTTAATCTTAATATATTATAGCATTAGGTTTTTACGTATTGAAAATCCAATTTTTCCATATTCTTTTATACCATTACAGCTAGAAACCACTTAACTTCAATCCAACATCATTCTAACATTCATTAATTTTGCAATATTTCTGTAAATAGTCTTTAAATTTCTTCCAATCTTCTTCCACCGACTCTTCTCCCTGGTCTCGGATTCTGCCAGTCATTTCCGTCAATTCCATGTAGTCCATCATTTTCATCTGCCATTCCTCCAGTGTGGGTAGGTCTTGTGTCTTCCAATGCTTTGCAATAAGTATTTTTGCTGCTGTTGTAGCATACATAAAGAAAGTTCTGTCCTTCTTTAACACCGATTGGCCAACTATGCCCAGGAGAAAGGCCTCTGGTTTCTTCAAGAAGGTATATTTAAATACCTTTTTTAATTCATTATAAATCATCTCCCAGAAAACCTTAATCCTTGGGCACGTCCACCAAAGGTGAAAGAATGTACCTTCAGTTTCTTTACATTTCCAACATTTGTTATCGGGCAAATGGTAGATTTTTGCAAGCTTGACTGGGGTTATGTGTATATCATTTTCATAATATTCTCTCTTAAGGCATTGCATGCCGTAAACTTCATACCTGTGGTCCACAACTGTTCCCAGTCAGCCATCATTATGTTATGGCCAACGTCTTGTGCCCATTTAATCATAGCAGATTTCACCGTTTCATCCTGAGTATTCCATTTCAACAGCAAGTTATACATCTTTGACAAAATCTTAGTTTTGGGTTCTAACAATTCTGTTTCTAATTTTGATTTTTCCACCTGGAAGCCGATTTTCTTGTCCAAATTGTATGCCTCCATTATCTGATAATAATGAAGCCAGTCTCGCACTTTGTTTTTTAGTTTTTCAAAACTCTGCAGTTTCAATCTATCTCCGTCTTGTTCCAAAATTTCCCAATATTTCGGCCATTTGACCTCCATATTGAGCTTTTTCAGAGCTTTCGCTTCCATCGGTGACAGCCACCTTGGGGTTTTATTTTCCAATAAGTCCTTATATCTTATCCAAACATTAAACAATGCTTTCCTGACAATATGGTTTTTAAATGCTTTATGTGCTTTGACCTTATCATACCACAGATATGTGTTTTTTTCCTTTTTTGGGGGGGGAGCCCCCAAGGGAGTAGGGCCCTAAGCTATGACTTGTATAGCTTATACTGGTCTTCCCCCAAGGAATCATGAGAACTGATTTCCAAAGGATTTTTTTTTTAAAAAAAAGTAGTGGAAAACCATTCATACGTGAGGATAAAATATGCGAGAAACACTTCGAATCACCCAACAATGCTCTCTCGCTCTGTGTTCTGAATGACTTCTTTGATTCTTGCCAACCTTTCAAAGTTTGGCATGTTTAGTGGTGGGAAATGTATTTTTAGAACCCACATCAATCAATGAGCGGCTCAGCGTTTTTCCTGCACTATGAGATCACTTCATTTTTAGAAAGCTAACTCGTTCCATGATAAATAAGTCTGTTTACCTATGTATTGGCATAGTAGGACTCCCCCCCCCTCCCACCAAGGATCCTCAAATCTTTATGGAGTGGCATCTCTATAAATAGATACATAAAAATAATGGAAATGTAAAAGAGCTTGTGAAGGAGACATTAAAAGGAAATGCAATCTTAAAAGTGAAAACGTGCCGTATAATTGATTCATATGGGGTTTATAAACATTAATATCCAAGATTCCAAGCTCTGTAACGGAACACTGTTAAAATGCTACATAAAAAAATGAAAAGAAGTTGCAGCTGATTTGTAATAAAAAGAAAAGTAGTATGGTTATACTTAAAACATGCTAGAAGATTACATAAACTTGGCTATTAAATGATCAGATTACAGCCAGAAAAAGATTGTAGATGAGTTTACTCATTAGATACTGGGAGTGGCTGTATATACTGTAGAATAAGAAATCCCATTTGTTTGGATTGAGTGGACTAGACTAGTCGTGATATCAACCACATCATTTCATTTACTGGAATTATTATTATCAACTTTATCAACACTTTAGAGTGTGCAAAGTGAAGCAAATAACACATACACATTACCTCAGCAATGATGCTTTGGAGGCGGAAAATAATGTTATGAGTGAGGTGGATGTGAAATAACGTTCTGAATGAAGTCAGAATAGCACAGGACAAAGTCATGTTGGCAAAAGCTATAAGTAGCAATCCTAATGAAATTAGACAAGTGGCAAAAGGTCAGTTGACAATATGTCTCAAGGAAAAGCGGGATAAATTTAGTAAACTAAAAAAAGCAGGGCGGGGGCGAAGGGCTGGGCAAATTAGATGAATAATTTAAATGCTGATGGTATAGTGGGGGGGGGGATATTTAGGGAATCCTAGCTTAGTGAAAGGATCAGATCAATTGTTTGATGGATAAAGCAATTAGGCAATGTACCATCTTGGTCATACATGCCCCTAAGGGCAATAACCTCTTTTGTTGGGTTGGATGCAGTTGGGTAACCTCTCTGTGGCTCCTGTTGCTAGTGGCACCTAAGGTTCTTCGCTGCCTCCTATGTGGTCCTTTCCCTGGATAGCCACATCCCTCAGTGAGGAAAAGAGCCATTCTCCTTTCCTGAACCATGAATGATATTTAACTAAGTTTTACTCAGAACAGACCCATTGAAATACAAGGCTAGACACTGAACAATTCTAAGTTAGGTCCATTAATTTCAATAGGTCTACTCTGAATAAGACTTAGCGAAATCCCACCTGGTCTCTCTGCCCATTTCCTAGTCCTTGTGGGCCAACTATGGAAAATCAACAATGAATTTCCCTAACAAAGCCTAACAAACAACAACAACAACAACAACAACTCATTATTTATATCCCGCCCATCTGGCCGGGCCTCCCCAGCCACTCTGGGCGGCTTCCAACAGGATATTAAAAACACAATAAGAGATCAAACATTAAAAACTTCCCTAAACAGGGCTGCCTTCAGATGTCTTCTAAAAGTCAGATAGTTGTTGATTTCCTTGACATCTGGTGAGAGGGTTTCCACAGGGCGGATGCCACTGCCGAGAAGGCCCACTGTCTGGTTCCCGGCTACCTCACATCTTGCAGTGAGGGAATCGCCAGAAAGCCCTCGGAGCTGGACCTCAGTGTCTGGGCTGAACGATGGGGGTGGAGATGCTCCTTCAGGTATGCAGGGCCGAGGCTGTTTAGGGCTTTAAAGGTCAGCACCAACACTTTGAATTGTGCTTGGAAACATCATGGGATCCAATGTAGGTCTTCCAGGACCAGTGTTATATGGCCTTGGCGGCCACTCCCAATCACCAGTTATTAAGAACTCCAGTGCTCTGATCAGGTATCCCTCAGGAACCTACACTGATAGAGGACTCATTCACCGAAGTCTTAAAGTCAGTGATGGGAAGGATTCAAGGTGGTCATCCAGAGCAACCAACTTCAAACTCACAACACTCTATAGATTGATATTTGGTGAAAATGCACTGTGGTAGCACATTTTCAAGCTTTTAACACCTGACGGTCAATCAAGACTTCTCTGGATGTGTGGCAGCCACAACTATCTGACTTTTAGAAGACATCTGAAAGCAGCCCTGTTTGAGGAAGTTTTTAATGTTTGATGTTTTATGGTGTTTTTAATATTCTGTTGGGAGCCACCCAGGGAGCTGGGGAAACCCAGCCAGATGATCTGGGTATAAATAAAATTACCGTATTTTTTGCTCTATAAGACTCACTTTTTCCCTCCTAAAAAGTAAGGGGAAATAGGTGTGCGTCTTATGGAGTGAATGCAGGCTGCACAGCTATCCGAGAAGCCAGAACAGCAAGAGGGATTGCGGCTTTCGCTGCGCAGTGATCCCTCTTGCTGTTCTGGCTTCTGGGATTCAGAATATTTTTTTTTCTTGTGTTTCTCCTCCAAAAACTAGGTGTGTCTTGTGGTCTGGTGCATCTTATAGAGCGAAAAATGCAGTGTTGTTGTTGTTGTTGTTGTTGTTGTTGTTGTTGTTACGTGTGGGATCCGCCCACCCAACCAACCATGCATATTCAGGGGCATCCATTAAAATTGCACATCTGTGCAGTGTCACAAGCGGTCCCCCCCCCCGAATGTGGTGGCATTTGAGCACCAGGTTTGACTATATCTTGGGCCTTAATCACCTTGAGTGAGCATCAGCTTCCTTGCTCTTTGCTAGGGAAGACAGTGGAGAAAGTGATAATTGCTGATTCGGTAATGGGCCGGATTTGAAAGGGACTTCGTGGCATGAGAGCATTTTGTATCCCGCTTTCTTCAAAGAGAGCAGCTGAACTGTGAAATGAGTGCATAAATGAGAAAGGCATATGAAAAGGTCGGAGGTGTCACAGCAGTAAATGGGAGCATTTCTTCACCTGGTGATGGATGTGCTAGTATTAACTGGCAAGAATGAAGCTGGCTCCGTGTGGCTGCACACAGATATGGCACGGAGCTGTATTTCGGCTCAGGTTCCATCCTAATCTGAGCAAGAGTAATTGTCGAGCGAGCGACAAGCCCCCTACAAACAAAACATGCATGGAGGGCAGAATGCAGAGATTACTTCGGTGTAAGGTTTCGGACAGGAGAAATAAATTAAGATGGAAGAGCCACAATTAAAAGGCAACCTGATGCAGCCACCCCAGTCAAATGGGCCGATCAAATGGGAGGATGGATATCATGCAGGGTGAAATCCAGTTGAAGATGATAAGCCTGTAAATGGCTGTAAATAAAGGATGCCCCAAAAGACGTTACACTGTCCTGATCTTGCTGTTCCCTCAACGGATTTACGATGCTAGCTATTGGCCTTGACAAAACTTTGGGCTACATGCAAATACGCTGACGAGCTGCAGAATGACAGACCATCTTGACCAATAAAAGCCACTTCCAAGGACCGGGATCAGTAGCAGAGAGGGGGCAGATGGGAGGGAGGGCCTCACCATTTCCCGGCCAGTTATTTCCGCACTCCAAATTGCTGCACACACACGCACCCATAATATTTTAAATCTGACTGCATATTGCATTTTGGACTCTGTTGAGTGTGTGGTGGGGGGTGGGATGCAAAGTAGGGAAAGTGTTGTAGGCTCTTCCCACAATTCCTCAGTTTCAAATTTCATGCTCTGGCAACAGTTTTTCCATTCAAAAGAGCCTACCAGCGCCACCATTACATACATTTGCATGTACCATACAGGGGCATAGGAAGGGGGCCGGTCCGCCCCAGGTTCCATCACGGAGGGGGGTGACAAATTATCAAGAAAGAATTACTGCCCTACTAGGGCTGTTCATTAAAAAACTTTTTTTTTGAAAATGCCTGCTTCAAAGGTCTTATCTTACTACACTAAGGATTATATAGCTATGTATGAAATTTCATGCATATCAGTTAATATCTTGACCCTCCTCCACAAAAATAGCTGTTTATTTGGCCATTTTCTTATGTTGTGAAGGCTGAAATTTCAGTTCATTGGAGCACTTACTGTTCCCAACCCTAACCCTGTGGAAAGCCATCTATAATTAGACTTTAATTTGATTTTGACATGTTTTTAGGAGGTAATTTAATTATTGTTTGATTTTATACTAATGTTATGTACCTGATGTTATTTTTTTTTATAAGATATTTATTAAGATTTTCCAGATATTACAAAGTGAAAAAAGAAAAAAGAAAAATACAAAATAAAAATGGTTAAAAACAATTCATTCTTTCCATTACTTGTCTTTCATTTGCTTATTTCCCGGACCTCCTCACGCCTCCCTTTTTTGTATTCCAGTTCAGTTTGTTAATTCAGCAAATCCCTCCCCTATTTGTATATCCTAGTCTTTAATCATAGTTTTTTGTAACCTTACATTTTTACCTATTAATAATCCATTTTTTCATGTTCATAACATTACTGCTAAAAACCACTTAGTTTCTATCCAACATCATTCTAACATTCATTAATTTTGCAATATTTCTGTAAATAGTCTTTAAACTTTCTCCAATCTTCTTCCATCGACTCTTCTCCCTGGTCTCGGATTCTGCCAGTCATTTCCGCCAGTTCCATATAGTCCATCATCTTCATCTGCCATTCTTCCAGAGTGGGTAGATCTTGTGTCTTCCAGTACTTTGCAATAAGTATTCTTGCTGCTGTTGTGGCATACATAAAAAAAATTCTGTCCTTCTTTGACACCAATTGGCCGACTATGCCCAGCAGAAAGGCCTCTGGTTTCTTTAGAAAGGTATATTTAAATACCTTTTTCATTTCATTATAGATCATCTCCCAGAAAGCCTTAATCTTTGGGCACGTCCACCAAAGGTGGAAGAATGTACCTTTGTTTTCTTTACATTTCCAACATTTATTATCGGGCAAGTGATAGATTTTTGCAAGCTTGACTGGTGTCATGTACCACCTGTAAATCATTTTCATAATATTCTCTCTTAGGGCATTACATGCCGTAAATTTCATACCAGTGGTCCACAGCTGTTCCCAGTCAGCAAACATAATGTTATGTCCAACATCTTGTGCCCATTTAATCACAGCAGATTTCACCGTTTCATCCTGAGTATTCCATTTCAACAGCAAGTTATACATCTTTGACAAAATCTTAGTTTTGGGTTCTAACAGTTCTGTTTCTAATTTTGATTTTTCCACCTGGAAACCAATTTTTTTGTCCAAATTGTAGGCCTCCCTTATTTGATAATAGTGAAGCCAGTCTCGCACTTTGTCTTTTAATTTCTCAAAGCTCTGCAATTTCAATTTGTCTCCTTCTTGTTCCAAAATTTCCCAATATTTCGGCCATTTGGCCTCCATATTGAGCTTTTTCTGAGCCTTTGCTTCCATCGGTGACAACCACCTTGGGGTTTTATTTTCAAGTAAGTCCTTATACCTTATCCAGACATTTAACAATGCTTTTCTGACAATATGGTTTTTAAATGCTTTATGTGCTTTAACCTTGTCATACCACAAATATGCATGCCACCCAAAGACATTATTAAAACCTTCTAAATCCAAAATGTCTGTGTTCTCAAGAAGTAGCCATTCTTTCAACCAGCAAAATGCTGCTGATTCGTAATAAAGTTTAAGGTCTGGCAGGGCAAATCCACCTCTTTCCTTTACATCGGTTAAAATATTCTAGGCTTCTTGCCCTGCCAGACAAATCTAGAAATGTCTCTCTGCCACTTCTTGAAACAGTCCATTTTGTCCAGAATTTGCAATGATTGAAACAAAAATAACATTCTTGGCAATACATTCATCTTTATAGCAGCAATTCTACCTAACAAGGAAAGCTTCAAATTTGACCATATCTCTAGATCCTTTTTGACTTCTGACCAACATTTCTCATAGTTGTCTTTAAATAGGTTTAAGTTCTTAGCAGTCATATTAACCCCCAGGTTTACTTTCTTAACCAATGTTAAACCTGTCTCCTTCTGAAACCTTTCTTTCTCAATCGGTGTTAAATTTTTCTCGAGCACCTTAGTTTTTAACTTTTTCAACTTAAATCCTGCCACATGTCCAAATTCTTGGATCAATTCTAAAACTCTTTTGGTACTAGATTCTGGTTCCTGCAACGTCAATACTAAGTCATCTGCAAAAGCTTCCAATTTGTACTGTTTGGCCCCGGTTATGTATCTGATGTTAGCCACCCTGAGCCCGACTTCGGCCGGGGAGGGTGGGATATAAATAAAAGTTTATTATTATTATTATTACATATTATTATTCCTTTGTAAGAAAATAACATAAAACCAATTTTGCAGGCAAAAAAAAAAAAAATCAATGTGGGAGGGGGGGTGACAAAAAAGTTTCTGCACCAGGTACCACCTGACCTTCCTATGCCTCTGGTACCATATTGTTGCTGTTGTTTAGTTGTTTAGTCATGTCCGACTCTTCGTGACCCCATGGACCAGAGCACGTCAGGCACTCCTGTCTTCCACTGCCTCCCGCAGTTTGGTCAAACTCATGCTGGTAGCTTCAAGAACACTATCCAACCATCTTGTCCTCTGTCGTCCCCTTCTCCTTGTGCCCGCCATCTTTCCCAACATCAGGGTCTTTTCCAGGGAGTCTTCTCTTCTCATGAGGTGGCCAAAGTATTGGAGCCTCAGCTTCAGGGTCTGTCCTTCCAGTGAGCGCTCAGGGCTGATTTTCTTCAGAATGGATAGGTTTGATCTTCTTGCAGTCCATGGGACTCTCAAGAGTCTCCTCCAGCACCAGAATTCAAAAGCATCAATTCTTCGGCGATCAGCCTTCTTTATGGTCCAGCTGTCACTTCCATACATCACTACTGGGAAAACTTTAACTATACGGACCTTAACTATACTGGTAACCATATAGTTTGGACCTAAGATGAGCTCCTTATTCCTTCCCACCCCATAGAGCAAATAGTGCTGAGAACATTTAAAGCCAAGCATGACCCACATGGCATGTTCCTTGGACCTCAGTGTGGGTGTTTTATATCTTAATGACAATCATTGCAGTTGAGGCTTCACACACGTTTGTGTGAATAAAGATTTGTGCCTCTTCGTGTTAGTTTTCATTTTAGCTCAGAAACATGAGACGTAAACAGATTACCATGAAGAGAGAAAGACAAAGATAGGATAAGCTTGTGTTTCACTGCTTCCAGTGACCTGCATCAGAATTCTTGTATAGCCAAGGCCACATAGGACTTTAAATGGGCTCTTGACCAGAAAATGTATCTGAACCCGTATATAAAAGGTGCCGCAGAAGCACAAAAGATGTAGATATTGAGAGGAAGAGGGAAAGAGAAAACAGCCTTTCAGAGTCTCCTGATTACTTGCTGCCATGTATTGACTGAAATACAAAAGGAATACTCAGAAAAGAAAGTGGAATGTATTCACAAGGGAGAAACAAATGAAATTCTCACCTGCAAAACATCCCAGCTTTGTAGAAACCAACTCAGCTGGAAGAGTTTGAAATAATCAGTCCCACATATCTGCCTTGACAAAACAGGGATTGTTGACTGATCTCTCGAGTGAAATGCATACCCCCGTGAAAAGTGGGAACAAGGTGTAGGCTTTAAGCTACTCTGAAGACCACAAATACTACAATATTATTGTGAAAGGTACAAAACCATGTGCGCACACTCGTCATAAGTCTAGAGTACAAACTACTATTAATGTCAACATTTCTGCATCACACAAGTGTGTTAGAAAAGCAAGTCCAACACTTAAAAGGAGACAGATGCAGTTAAAGTGTGCTTCAGATTGCAGCCTTATAACCCGTGTTTCCTCAGAAATACAGTGGTACCTCGGGTTACATACGCTTCAGGTTACATGCGCTTCAGGTTACACACTCCGCTAACCCAGAAATAGTGCTTCAGGTTAAGAACTTTGCTTCAGGATAAGAACAGAAATCGTGCTCTGGCGGTGCTGCAGCAGCAGGAGGCCCCATTAGCTAAAGTGGTGCTTCAGGTTAAGAACAGTTTCAGGTTAAGAACGGACCTCCAGAACGAATTAAGTACTTAACCCGAGGTACCACTGTAAGTCAAATTGACTTCAGTGGAACCTATTCACTTATTTCCTCCCACTTTGTATGCCACTCAGTTCACAATGTCTTCTGGGCAATGAACGATAAAAGCCTTAAAAAACAACAACCCAAAAACCAATGAACCCCATAAAAACAATCAACAAAAGCTCAAAAAAACCCAACAACCCAGAATAAAACCAACCACAGTACAAAACTAAATAAATATATAAAGCCAATAAAAGCAATGAAAATATTTAGTCGAAGAAGAAGAAGAAGAAGAAGAAGAAGAAGAAGAAGAGGAGGAGGAGTTTGGATTTGATATCCCGCCTTTCACTCCCCTTCAGGAGTCTCAAAGCGGCTAAGATTCTCCTTTCCCTTCCTCCCCCACAACAAACACTCTGTGAGGTGAGTGGGGCTGAGAGACTTCAAAGAAGTGTGACTGGCCCAAGGTCACCCAGCAGCTGCATGTGGAGGAGCGGAGAGGCGAACCCGGTTCCCCAGATTACGAATCTACAGCTCTTAACCACTACACCACACTGGCTGTGGTGTAAACATCAGGGGGAAGGTTCTTCACCTGATGCTGAAAATATCACAATATAAACTTACTTCCAAGTAGGTGTCTGTGGGATTGCACACTTACCCCACCTTTCCTCAGTGAGATGCTCAAGGTAGCTACCATCTCTAGAATTCCAGAATTCCTCAGGTCCAGCTGTGAACCTGAGTGTCTCGCAGGGAGTGCTACCCCATCTGAGAAACGTGGAACCTTTGTTGAAACCAATGGGGCTCAAAGTTACCGAATGATGCACATTAGTAATGGTTTGCTCCTCTGTATTTGTTTTCTTTTATAGAGCGTAACATATTCCCCTCATAGTTCAGTGAACACCCCGCTGTTGACTATCATCTGTGTTTCTGAAATAATGGCATTGTTTCTATGGTCTGTTGCAAATATGTTCTCACACGGAAGTGATTTGTCTAAGATGGGCTTCATTTGAATTCAAATGAGCAAGTTATGATTCACTTTTAAGAGATCCTTTGGTAGCGCTGAATAGTCTGATTAGAGATGTATCATTATGCTATATTATGGCATCCGTGGTCTTTTATGATCCAGAGTTCAGACAGCCGCCAGCATTCGTCTTTTGTGACGTCTGGAAGCCGATTTTGGTGCCAACCTTGGTCATCATGCAAAGATTGGGAAGTCAAGGCATCATTTTCATTTGTTATAAACAACCCAGCTGGGAGTGCAGCTGCTTAATAAGGGGGAGACGATCAAGCTTCCTTCTACCTGGAAGGCTCTCATTATTCAGCCACCTAGATAGTCTCTCAAAAGAGCAAATAAACAAGCTTCAGCTGAACAAAGAAATAGCCCTGAACCCTGGAAGCTATGGCATCTGAAACAGCTTCCAACAGGGGATACTTTATACACTGATATCAACCCAAAGATCTGCTAAATGAAACTGAAGTAATGAGTTTCCAGGGATATGTAATCTGAGAGTCCTAATTGGCCCACTTTGCCTGAGCTCTTCAGCCAGAGCTGCCTTAAAAAGCCATCCTTTCACATGAATGTCATGGCATCTGCACAAAACAAAAGAGGAGACATCTTCATACAATTACCCAGAACTTGCTACATTGAGCGCAGACCCAGGAGAACAGGTAACAAAGGACACTCTGGCTACACAGTAAAATCCTACCCTTAGCAAGTTTAAATGAGATGATAAATTAGTGAAGCACTTAGAAGGAAAATGGGCTTTTCAATATATTCAACTATATAGTTATGGCAATTGGCTGTGAAAACCTTGTTACAGTTTGAACTTGCCTAAGATTAAGGTGAGCTGATATTACAGTAAATGTGTTCTTGTCCATAGCAAACATTATTAATTAATTAATTAATTAATTAATTAAATTTATATACTCTCCTTCATCACAAGATCTCAGGGCAGTTCACAGAAGAAAATGCAAGATAAAAACACAAGTAAATAATTAAAACAACAAAAGACACATTAAAAAAGCTCTAGAATATTAAATCAGCCAAAGGCTTGGTTGAAATGGAATGTTGCATTATATATTTCATAATATATTTTTAGGCCCCAGGCAAACCTCCCTAAGGAGAGCATTCCACAAATGGGGAGCCACTACAGAAAAAGCCTGTTGTTGCTACCCTCATGACCTTTGCATTCCTCCTGCTCCCCCCAAAAAACTAAATAGGATCGTTTGTTTTGTTTGACACAACTGCTTGATCCACGAATTCACAGTCTGAAAAACCAGTCACTTCACACATTAGGTTAAACATAAATTTTATTAGAAGGCAATGTGTCATGTTTGCAGCAATTTTCATTCTCACCATTAAAAGGTTGCATTAGTCATCCCAGTTTGCACATCTCTCTGTTTGCACACATCCTTCTCAAGTCCAAGGAGTTTGGAGAAACATGCGGAGGGCAACGTACGGACCTTTTGTCCATGACAAAGGCAGATTCAGGTCCATATGCATTTCACATGTACAGCCATGCCAGGACCCTCAAGGTAACTATATGGGTCAAAAGGTAAAGGACCCCTGGATGGTAAAGTCCAGTCAAAGTCGACTATGGAGTTGTGACTCTCATCTTGCTTCAGGCCAAGGGAGCCAGCGTTCGTCAACAGACAGCTTCCTGGGTCATGTGGCCAGCATGACTAAACCACTTCTGGCACAATGGAATACTGTGATGGAAACCAGAGCGTGCAAAAACTCCATTTACCTTCCCACGGCAGCAGTACCTACTTATCTACTTGCACTGGTGTACTTTCAAACTGCTAGGTTGGCAGGAACTGGGACAGAGCAACAGGAGCTCACCCTGTTGCGGGAATTCGAACCGCCAACTTTCCGATCAGCAAGCCCAAGAGGCTCAGTAGTTTAGATGGCAGCATCACCCGCTATATATAAGCCATCTGTTGTTAGGAAATAGGATCAAGCAAGCACTTCAAAGTGTGAGCCAGAAGTTCAGAATTACAGATAAGACATCAGGACCATGGATAGCACACTGAGAAGCTGCATGAAGGGTTGAGGATTGCAATCAGGCTGCCTTTTAAAGTCCCAGTCAGGAGTTACTGAGATCTAGAATACTGCTGTTGACAGTTCATGGACAGTTCAGACTCTGGAACCACATGCTTGAGTGACCCAACCTGGTGGCCTCCTTAGACATCTCCTTCAAGAGCAGTTTCCCAAGACCATAGAGTGGTACCTTGGATTACAGACGCTTCAGGTTACAGACTCCACTAACCCCACTAACTGCGTTTTGCCAAAGGAAAGTGCAAAGCTGATGGGAAATCAGTCTTACTGCTGCTGGCAATAGGAATCCAGATCAGGGTTTCCCAAACCTGGGTCTCCAGCTGTTTTTGGACTACAACTCCCATCATCCCTAGCTGGCAGGACCAGCGGTCAGGGACGCTGGGAACTGCAGTCCCCAAAACAGCTGGAGACCCAAGTTTGGGAAACCCTGATATGGATATAGTGGTACCTCGGGTTACATACGCTTCAGGTTACAGACTCCGCTAACCCAGAAATAGTGCTTCAGGTTAAGAACTTTGCTTCAGGCTGAGAACAGAAATCTCATCCTGTGGAGACGCGGCAGCACCAGGAGGCCCCATTAGCTAAAGCAGTACCTCAGGTTAAGAACAGTTTGAGGTTAAGAAGGGACCTCCAAAACGAATTAAGTTCTTAACCCGAGGTACCACTGTATTGTGAACTCCATGAGTCACCCTATTTTTATATTATTATTTTATGCATGCCCTTTTCACTCTAGTCATTTAGTTTCATTATTTTCTTTTTAACTGTGAAAAGGGTTTCTTTTTAACAAAAGAAGTTCAATGCATGGAGCAACAATTCTAAAACTACAAAATGGCAGAGGGTGATATTCGGCCTGTTCTCTACTCTGTAATTTGCTTAGCACAGTAGTGCCCAAAAACTAGCTAACAGAGGTGCAGTGGAGTAGCATGGGGGGTGCAGGGGGGCCCGGCCGCACCGGGCACAATATCTGGGGGGGGGGCGCTCGCACTCGCAGCTCTCTGCCCCTACCTGGCTCACTCACTCTCTCTCACTGCAGTGCTGGCTGTGCGAATCCGATCCGAGCCGCTGGGTCGCCGCCCACTGTGGAGGGGGTGGGTGCCAGGCGTGCGGTGCGGAGAGAGCGCGAGGGACTATCTGGGGGAGGGACAGTGCAGCGGCCACCCAGCGCAGCGCTGAGCGCAGGAGAGAACCACACCAGACCAGACCAGGCAGCAGCAAGAAGAAGCTGGCAGCGGCGGCAGGTTAGGGGTTAGGGGCGCAAATTACTTGCCTTGCCCTGGGTGCTGACAACCCACGCTACGCCACTGCAGAGGTGTGTTGCAGATTGAGTGGATCCTCACTACTCTCCCATGGCCTGCTATTCCATTGCTTCCAAGATTTAAGTGCTGTGCTTCTGAATGCTAAAGAGAGAACCTGTGCTGTATATAATATAGAGTAATAGGGAACTGCACAAGAACACTTGCCAGAAAGTCTTGAAGCTGACAGCTTCTCAGTAAAAAACAACAACGAAAAACCTTCATGTAAAATTTGCAATCAATGACTCAATAACTCACATAATATTTTCTGAAAGGAAACATGTTGCCTGCCAGCATTTTGCCCGAGGTTGAAAGGATTTCTTCCAGTCTTTTCAGTTCGGGAAAGCAAAATGATTGACCTAATTCATAGTGATTGGAAAACTGGGAAAAGACAGGAGGAGATCAAAAGAGCTATGTTCAGAGGCACAGCTGCGACTCTGTTGATACAATATAGTTGCAGGGTAGGTTGTTTCATAACCGTGCTAGAAATGTTAATACTGGGAAACGATGTTTGTCATAGAAGCAGGAAGGCGTGGTGATTCTGCTCAGTGTGTGAACTCAGTAAGAATTGAGCTTATTAAGTTTAAACTTAATAAATATTGCAACCCCTGGGAGCTCGTGGCCAGGACATTGTGACCAGGACTTGTAAACAGGGGTGTTTGTGAAGGCGACGGCGAGGGAGCTGCTGCAGTGACCACAACACCTGTGCCATGCTTGACTTCCTGCCTGAAATTGTGCAAAGCTGCACCTGTAGCTTCAGATTTGACTTGGGCTGATATTTACTCTAGAGCAGGCATCCCCAAACTCAGCCCTCCAGATGTTTGGAGACTACAACTCCCATCATCCCTAGCTAACAGGACCAGTGGTCAGGGGTGATGGGAATTGTATTGGCAAAACCTATTTGGTGTTTCGCAACTTTCTGACTAGTTGCAGGACCTTAGCCAGACCTAGCAGAGTAAACGCAGAATCCATGGAAGCAATTGGCGACTTGGCTGCAGACAGGATAGACAAAGCAGGAACCAGGAACTTGTAGTTAGGTGTTTATTATATACAGTGGACTATTTACAGGAACAGAACACAGATCTTTAGCTTGCTCTCTCATACACTACTCACAACTCCTACACTGACACACTGAACCAACAGTTAGTAGGCCATTAATTATCACTCCCTTGAGAGAGCTTGACCAATCATGGAGCTGTCTCCATGCCTCTGTATCACCAGGCAGACTTACTCCTTCACATTACCTTTTGGCTGTCTGCCAAACCTTAATTGACTCTGTGTGAGTAGCTGCACATACACAGTTTCCCAACAAATTGTAGTCCCAAAACATCTGGAGAGCCGGAGATGCCTGTTCTAGAGCTCCTCTAGCCTGTTCTCTGAAGGCCAGGCTAGATGGGACATCATTGGCATGAATGGAACTCATGTGTATGTTTCTCTTAGGTCAACAGAAGCCACAGCACATGAACAACAGCAAGATGCTTCCAGTAGAGGCTTTCATCCATCAGCGGAAAGTTTACTAAAATGAAGCCACCCTCCGGACATTGGCATCACTGCAACTTACCCGGATAAGGCTGGTGCATCCACACAACCCCAGTCTTAGCACCGCCTTGTTCCCCAGCCCCCCAAATCCCATCTAGGTGAGCTG
Source organism: Podarcis pityusensis (assembly GCF_964106645.2). NCBI lineage: Eukaryota > Metazoa > Chordata > Lepidosauria > Squamata > Lacertidae > Podarcis > Podarcis pityusensis. The sequence goes on along the minus strand of NC_138034.1, from coordinate 18,771,359 downwards.
CAGCAATGCTGTTGTCAGGAAGGCAGTTCTGTGGCTCTTCCCTGCCACAGTGTTGCTTCCTTGCCAGTGCTAATAGCAACTTGGGGAGGGGTGGTTTTCATCAGGACTATGGAAGGAGTAACAGGATTACGGGTCCCCCTTGGCTGCTACTTACCTCACAAAAAATGCACAGGAGTTCATTGCGTTCGTACAATGAACATCACATCCAGTTTTGTCGAGAGAATGAGCTATTTGCTCAAGGCTATTGAGACTGTAGTCCAATACTGTAGGGTTGAGGAGGGGACCATTTTCAACCGAAGGGTTGCATTCTCCCTTGGTCAGCCTTCTGAGAGATGCATGCCAGAGGTGGGCGGGGCCAGAGGCAAAAGTAGGTGGAGCCACATATATCTACACCCCCTACCTCTCCATCCTTCATCCAGGCATGCAAGAGGCATTGTCTTGGGTCCATAGCTATCAACTTTTCCCTTTACTTGCGAGGAATCCTATTCGGAATAAGGGAATTTAAAAAAGGGAAACGTTTACAGCTATGCTTGGGTAACGAACACGTTCCACCCATGAAACAGAGCCCAAGGAGAACATGTAGCAGGGCCAGCGAGAGAGCAAGGAGCCTGGGGAGAAACCCAAGGGCCACATAGAGAGGTCTGGAGGGCCTGAGGGCCTAATTGAAATAATGGGACTTACATCTGAGGGGACATGTGTAGGATTGTGTTTTTACTGAGATGTATAGCTGTGGGACGCGGGTGGCACTGTAGGTTAAACCACAGAGCCTAGGACTTGCCGATCAGAAGGTTGGCGGTTCGAATCTCCACATCGGGGTGAGCTCCCGTTGCTCGGTCCCTGCTCCTGCCAACCTAGCAGTTTGAAAGCACATCAAAGAGCAAGTAGATAAATAGGTACCGCTCCGGCGGGAAGGTAAACAGCATTTCCGTGCTCTGCTCTGGTTCGCCAGAAGTGGCTTAGTCATGGTGGCCGCATGAACCGGAAGCTGTACGCTGGCTCCCTCAGCTAATAAAGCGAGATGAGCACCGCAACCCCAGAGTCTGCCACGACTAGACCTAATGGTCAGGGGTCCCTTTACCTTTACTATGGCTAGGGGAGGATTTCAATCCAGTTCAAGCAGTTCTGTTAAGGAACATCTTCATTGCAGAGGATTTGAAGGCGTGTTTTGACTTCCCTGGGGATGATGGCCAGGTCCATTGAAACTCAGCTTTGCCTTATTATGTGAAATGAGAAAGGACTCAACACTCACCTGTCGCTACACATAACAGGGAAAGATTGATTGCTAACTGTAGGTTTGGTTGTCTTTAAGGGAAACCTATATGTCATCACTAATTTATTTATTTACTTTAAAAATGTATGCCCTGCCATTCAGGATCTGGGCCCCAAAGATGGCAGATCACTAATATCCCCACTGAAGAATCACCAGTGAACTTCCATAGAAAAAGTAGGGTTCCTTGGGGGAAAAATACTCCAGCTCTATTTTACAAACTGAGGGCACCCAAATACTGATTATTAAAGACCTCTGCAATACAAGATACTGTTTCAAGGACATTATAACGTGGGGAACAAAGTTATGTTTCCCTTTTCCCGACATTTAAAAACAAAGCATTCCTGTTTATTGTAGGAATAACTCACAATTGTCAGTGGAGTAAGCTAAAAGCATATACCCTGACTTTGGAAGGAATTGCATGATACTAGATATTAAGAGCGCTGTTGTGGGTGGTACATATAATTTTATGAATTTATAGAAAAAGCTTTGTGGGGTTTTCCTTAGTTGTATCTGTTTTGATTGAATATAACCCTGTTGTGACTTAAATTGATGCCCTGCACGATTAATCTGCTTAACTCACCCCCTTTGCCTGTATGAGCTGTGATTAAAAAACACAAAAATACATATTGTTAAAAGTCACATAAGCTGAGAATGTAGCAAAAGTGGGGGGAGACTAAACACAAAACATACTTAAGTTCAAGCTAAATTTTGCGTGCAACATATTTTGCTGTTTATTTAAATACTCAATTTTCTTTGAGTTTATCCAGCTTAAAATAGTGTCTTCCCATGCTAGCATGTCACGTGTTTGCCTATAATTACTGCAATCATTTTTTTTGCAAAACAACTGTCTAGCCCATTTAAAATGAAAAAAGCTAACATCAATCTAATTATCCCCTGTGAGCCTACTTTCCATCAATTTCCATTACAAAGGTAAGTGAATTGGCCATTATTTTCCACTTCTAACTGCAGCTTCCAAAAGGTCCTCCCCCCCCCCACTCCCTGTGTGGCAGATTTCTTTAAAACCCATAGCTTTTATTTCAGAGTGTGCATCAGGACTATTGACGACTAATAAGAATTGCATCTCAGATGTACTACTGCACACACTTTCAGTTTTCGTATCAGTTAATTTGCTTTCGCCTCAGGAAATCAGCCCTGAGTGCTCACTGGAAGGACAGATCCTGAAGCTGAGACTCCAATACTTTGACCACCTCATGAGAAGAGAAGACTCCCTGGAAAAGACCCTGATGTTGAGAAAGATGGAGGGCACAAGGAGAAGGGGACGACAGAGGACGAGATGGTCGGACAGTGTTCTCGAAGCTACCAGCATGAGTTTGACCAAACTGTGGGAGGCAGTGGAAGACAGGAGTGCCTGGCGTGCTCTGGTCCATGGGGTCACGAAGAGTCGGACACGACTAAATGACTAAACAACAACAGCAACAGTAATGGACATTCGGGGGTGGAGAAGCACCAGGGGCTGGTTATGCTCCTCATACATCTTCTTATGAACTCCAAAGAGGCATCTGATTGGCTGCTGTTGGAAACCTGATACTATTTGGTGGACGCTGGGTCTGATCTAGCAAAGCAATTATTGTGATGCACAGACCTTACAGGAGTGACTCCCAACAAATGGGTCAGGAAGCCTGTGCAATTGGACCACGTGGGCTTTAGAAGAAAACCCGAAATAACAAGAACTTTTAATCCTCAATGGGTATGATAAATACCTCTTACAGCTTTTTTGTTTGGTTGGCATATTATAATGCTTGCTAGGAGAACCCTGTTCCCTCACAGAGCTACAATTCCCAGAGTTCCCTAGGAAGATGGATTGTTAAAGCACTCTGGAAACCGTAGCTCCATGACAGGAATGTTGTTGTTTAGTCGTTTAGTCGTGTCCGACTCTTCGTGACCCCATGGACCAGAGCACACCAGGCACTCCTGTCTTCCACTGCCTCCTGCAGTTTGGTCAAACTCATGCTGGTAGCTTCGAGAACACTGTCCGACCATCTTGTCCTCTGTCGTCCCCTTCTCCTTGTGCCCTCCATCTTTCCCAACATCAGGGTCTTTTCCAGGGCGTCTTCTCTTCTCATGAGGTGGCCAAAGTATTGGAGCCTCAGCTTCAGGATCTGTCCTTCCAGTGAGCACTCAGGGCTGATTTCCTTAAGAATGGATAGGTTTGATCTTCTTGCAGTCCATGGGACTCTCAAGAGTCTCTTCCAGCACCATAATTCAAAAGCATCAATTCTTCGGCGATCAGCCTTCTTGATGGTCCAGCTCTCATTTCCATACATCACTACTGGGAAAACCATAGCTTTAACTATACGGACCTTTGTTAGCAAGGTGATGTCTCTGCTTTTTAAGATGCTGTCTAGGTTTGTCATTGCTTTTCCAGGACAGGAATAGCACTCTCCTAACAAATCACAGCACGCTTAACAAACTGCACACTTGCGTAATCATACATTTTTAGAATACATATATACATTGTAGCTTATGAAGCAATATCCTACAATCTGATGGTTGGTGTTTTTATAGTCCCTTAAGCAAAACCATGAATAACTTTGTGAGTACAATAAATATTTCAACAAATTCCACATTAAGTTATTTTACGTTAAGTTGGTTTTCTTTTGCATGGATAGCTCAAGTTGAGTGAATTTATGGGTGAATGCTACCAAAGACCTATGGTCCAAAATTCCCGTGACAATCTATGGGCCACCATACCAAGTAAATTTGGACATGTCTGTCATGGTACCCAAAAAGCTGGGAACCACTGTTTTACAGTATAGTGGATTCTGAATTAATTCCTTCTCTCTGGGAGAGCAGCAGCAAATGAATCATTTGGCAGTGGCACAGAGGATGCATTATATTACAGTCACTATAAGGTACCACTAAATATAATCACTGTGGTGAAGCGATCCCTGTTTTATCTGCTCCAGCACAGGGATTATGTTCTTATGTTCCCAGCATTGCCTTTTTGCATTCTTCCCCTGAGAGAAACAAAAAAATAATAATGTGTTCCACCTCTCACTTCCATACATCACTACTGGGAAAACCATAGCTTTAACTATACGGACCTTTGTTGACAAGGTGATGTCTCTGCTTTGTAAGATGCTGTCTAGGTTTGTCATTGCTTTTCTCCCAAGAAGCAGGTGTCTTTTAATTTCATGTTAGGTTGTTGTTAAAGGCATAGAAGATTTGCAAGACGGACTCAAGTCACCTACACAGCAGGCTGGTTAACTCTCGTGTGCCAAGCCATTTTCATGTTCATGAATGAAACACAGATCTGTGAGAGCCAAGCCATCTGCGTACTCATAGTGCTTTAACCTCCCCATGCCATATCTGCCTCCCTGTGAGTAAAACACCCGTGCACAAAAACGACTGTGTTTATGTAGCCGAAACAACAACAAAATGCTACAGGATTCATCTAACTGTGAATGAACTCGTATCATCAGGGGCATTTTAGATGAAGCACGCACGTTGAAATATTAAAGGAGCAGCTGCACAAAGAGAAGCGACTGTATTTAATCAACAACACACACAGCAGATGCGTTTTCTGCAGAAATCTGTAGCTACAGGTCCAGAGATGGAACTGAAAGTGGAATTCCAACTATAGGTTCCGTGCAGGTTGTAGGAGATGCATGTCTTTCCTGTCCTCTGACTGTATACACATTAGCATTCGTAATCTATAAAACATTATTAACAACGGGGGTTTTGTGTTGTTGTTTTAGAAGGAACTCAGGGGTACTGAGTTCACTTACCTTTTAAAAAATGAAATAATCATTTTTTGTCTGGGGGGGGGGTTGGAACGGATATACACCTAATGCCTGAGCCAAAATCCAGTGATATCTGTAATTTAAAAAGTTGTGGTCATTTCTAATCCAGATTATAGTCTTTTTGAGTTCATTAATCATATCTTACATTTAGCCACAGCCCGGGTGTTGTTGTTGCAGCAGCACTGCAACTGGGCCCGCAAGAAACAAACAAGCAAGCAAACTTTGTGGTGAGTTCTCCCACATTTCCCCCCCAAGAAAAATGCACTGATTAACAACATTAACAAAATAGCAACCCAAAACAAACAAACTAAGCACTGTTGAATTCATATGCAGTCTCCTCACCCCTATAACTCATAATCTTCCACTATGTTCAGTTCATTAAAAGATACTTACACACAATGCCCACAGCCGCAACTCCATTCTGAAGGCTCCTGGGGCTGGAGGGTGGGGTAAGACAGGTGGAAAGCACCTGTGCTGGTCCCATGGGTTACCCAAGAGGAGAGGGCCAAGTCCGGTCCAAGGTCAAAGGTACAACGTGGAGGCAGTCCGTAGTAGCTGAAGCTGGGTGCAGGGCAGGGAGTCGGGTGAAGTCAGGAACAGGCATGCAAGCAGGGAGCCAGGGTGGGTCAGGAGCTCAGGCAGGAAAGCAGAACAGGGTTCAGGCAGGAACTAGCAACCAACAATGTTGCTCCCGCAACTTGGGACTGGGGCTGGCTGGCTTTTATCTGCCCCAAGGCATAGGGCGGCCCTGATCCTCTGGTGACTCGCCTCTCCTGGCCTGGAGGCGAGCACTCCTCCTGCAGGAACTTAGTTCCCTCTGCCTCTCTGCCCTGAGCCTCTGCAGCTCAGGAGAGGCTGGAGGGTTACCGGACCCAGAGGCAACCTCAGCTTCCTCTGATGGGGCTGAGAGTGGAGCACTTGCAGGCAATGGGTCCTCCATCACCTCAGGAGCAAGAGCAGACTCAGCTGGTGCCTGCACCTGAGGATCCAGCACAGGTGAGGACCCTTCAGGCTCATGCCCCAGCCCCGGCTCAGCTGGTTCTGGAGGCGTGGAATCCTGTGCAGGCTGGGATCCCTCAGGTTCAGCATCCGAGTCCGAATTCCAAGCCATCACAGCACCATTGCACAAAGTCTCTCTCCCCTCACCTTGGAATGGGTCCTTGAACTCAGATACTTCTTGCTTGCCTACATATAGGATAGAGAGGAATCCATAAGTGTGAAGAAACAAGCCTGAAGTCCCCAAAAGGTTGCCCAGAAGAGAACCTCAGGTTGGAAAAAGGTTCCCCCACCTCTGATGTATAGCAATATGACCAATGTTCATTCCAGAGAGTGGATCCCACTTCTTTTATCAAAGATGGGGGGGGGGGAATGTCCTGCAATCGGTGCCATTCCCTCATTACAAAATATACATCCCCCACCCCAACAAATAAATGTAGCTTTGCAAATCTACCCTTATCTGTGCAACTGAATAAAAAGAGGATATACTGTAGGAAGTTATTTCATAGGATGTGAATTGCAGAACCTATTGTGTGTCTTTGAAGAGGGCTGATAGTTCTGTCATGTTCCTAGGCTATTTGACTAGACGCATGTGTCAGGAAAAAAGGAGGGGGGAAATGGTTAAACATCTATCTTCAGAAATTTATTTTGGCTTGATGCTTTCAGTCTGCAAATACAGCTGCGGCAAGAGCTATGCATCTTGTATACACAATCACACACATAAAATTTGCGTATTGTATACTGAATTCTACTCCTCAAGCCATAAGCTCTTGCTTTCCCCTATAAACTGCTGATAAAAATTGCTTGCACTGTACTGAGCAATCAGATTTGGAGACAGACTGATTGTTCTTACAAAACTGACCTCGTTTTCCAGATGCAAAGAATTAGGATTTTTTAAAAATATTTTTAAAAAACCAGCAACCCAGAAACAACCTTCTATGAAATAGAAACAAGCAATTTGCTTTGTACTTTTCTGTCAATCACTGATGTTATGAAGGCCGAAATTAAGGCCTCCAGGTGGAATCTAAAAGAAAACGTTGCAATATTTTCACCAGATGGAGGTTGTGAAAAACACATCTGATGTTGTCTGTAGCCTGGCTTATCAGCTGCATCAATGGATCCTGGAATAATCTATATAGGAAAAACATCATGGGCATATCTACACTACAGACTTAAACTAGTTTAACAGTCATTCTCTCATCCTAGGGAGGCCTGGGAATTGTTGTTTGGGGTTGGTGGGTAGAAAATTAAGGGGGGGGAAACCCATCAACACCCTGACTACACTCTGCAGAAATCAGTGGGAGAAGTCATTCTTTGGGGATGTTCAGAAAGAGGAATGCTTTGCATGTACAGTGGTACCTCGGGTTAAGTACTTAATTCGTTCCGGAGGTCTGTTCTTAACCTGAAACTGTTCTTAACCTGAAGCACCACTTTAGCTAATGGGGCCTCCTGCTGCTGCCGTGCCGCTGGAGCACAATTTCTGTTCTCATCCTGAAGCAAAGTTCTTAACCTGAAGCACTATTTCTGGGTTAGCAGAGTCTGTAACCTGAAGCGTATGTAACCTGAAGTACCACTCTATAAAAATTCAATCATCAACATCTCTAGTTAAAGGATCTCAGGTAACAGGCGCTGAGAAAGCCATGGCCTGACTCCCCAGTGAGCCTGTGGCTGTCAGGGTAGACAATACCAGGCAATGTGTCTCAATATAAGGCAACTTCATATGTTCATGTGGCAGAAGTGACATAAGCTGGGAGTGTAGGAGATGTTGCTACAGGGAAATTGAACCTGCATCAATGTTGGAAATTCAGATCACATATTCAGATCACAAGGCCCGGCGGCCGCCATCATTTAGCTTTGTGCGCAATTGGCTTCAAATCAGCTCAGCTCAGCTGCATTTAGTCTACCCTCTCCAGATGCAGCCGAATAAGGCATGAGGAATCATCAGTCTCTATGGCAAGGGGTTGACACTTCTGATGGAGTCAAAGCAGCCATCTCCTTTAAGCTGACATAGCACCGCATTCGGCTGCGGCGCTTGCGTCAATCACGACACAATCTAACTCTCATAGCTGCACCGTGGTTACTCACACAAAAGGCTATGTTTTGTAATGTGACCTGGGCAGCAATTCAAGGGGGGCAGCTGGAGGAGAGACCTCACTGAAGACCTCCAAAAGCAGTTGCAGCCTCACAGCAGATGACTTTGACCTTTCTGTGGATGGCTCCAGAAGTGAGAAACTGCCGAGGTTCACTGAGAATCAGCATCTGAAGTGGTAATGGGGTCACAGTGCCAAGGACAGAATGAGCAAGTTGATAGTCAGGTAGGGGTCAAAGGCAAGGAGGTATAGTCAAGATTATGAGATGGCAGCTGGTTTGAAGATGGGTTGGGGGCAAGCAGGATATTCTTTGCAGACATTTGGGGTCCTCAGTGTTGAAGGAAGGGTAGCAAAAACAGCTAAGAAGTTCGTATATATGGCTGACACCCTTCTTTGGAAATTAAACCAATGTCCAGACTTAACCACTCAAAAACTTTACTTGCAGAAACTTAGGTAAAAGGTAAAGGTACCCCTGCCCGTACGGGCCAGTCGTGCCCGACTCTAGGGTTGTGCGCCCATCTCACTTAAGAGGCCGGGAGCCAGCGTTGTCCGGAGACACGTGGCCAGCGTGACGAAGCTGCATCTGGCGAGCCAGCACCAGCGCAGCACACGGAAACGCCGTTTGCCTTCCCGCTAGGTAAGCGGTACAGTGGTGCCTCGCAAGACGAAATTAATTCGTTCCGCGAGTTTTGTCGTCTTGCGATTTTTTTCGTCTTGCGAAGCACGGTGTCGGGAAAGTTTTGGAAAAGCTTCAAAAATCACCAAAGTCTTTAAAAACCTCAAAAAAGGCTACCACACCGCGTTCTATGAGTTGCTCCTCGAAGTCAAGTCGCAACTGTATTAACGGTGTTAAGAAAAAGGAAACAAACTTGCAAGGCGTTTCCGTCTTGCGAAGCAAGCCCATAGCGAAAATCGTCTTGCGAAGCAGCTCAAAAAACAAAAAACCCTTTCGTCTAGCGAGTTTTTTGTCTTGCGAGGCATTCGTCTTGCGAGGTACCACTGTACCTATTTATCTACTTGCACTTAAGGGTGCTTTCGAACTGCTAGGTGGGCAGGAGCTGGGACCGAAAGACGGGAGCTCACCCCGCCGCGGGGATTCGAACCGCCGACCATGCAATCGGGAAGCCCTAGGCTCTGTGGTTGTACCCACAGCGCCACCCGCATCCCTGCAGAAACTTACAGATGAATTAAAGCATAATATTTACAGTCACATGCCTGTCCAAGCATGGGCTTACAGTCTCTTCTAACTTCCAAACAACAGTATTTTCCTCTCTTTCCGGAGCTTAGCACTCAACTTTCTGTATCTCAGGCCATGCCTTGCAGCTCTTATGAGAGATTTCCATTTTACTGTCTTCTTCCGTTTTGCTCTCTTTCTTTCAAGCACAGAAGCACTCGAACACTCAGTTCCACTTAGCACTGGTCACAGTGGATTCTGAAACACAGTCATCTTGCTTCACATAGAATGGAGTCTCTCCTTCACTAGATACCTCCCACATGACCGACATTAGCCAGTGACACGAGAACTCTCTAAAATTCAATTACCAACCAATCAAATTCAAACACATGGTTTGAAAAAGCATTTACAATTTCAGTGAATTAAATTACTGTACTTAGCACTGAATCAGCAACTACTGGGAAGAAGAATGGCTAGCACAACTTAAGGCTGGCAGGGTCGTATCACTAGAAGACTTCTTGTGTAGAATAAAGGTAATGGTCTAGGGTCAAGTGGGGCTGTGTTGGCTCCTGGCTCACCTGGTGGGGCTCTTAGGTTGTGCCTCTGGTAGCCTAATTAGACCTGCAACTTGTCAGTACTGCAGGAGATAAGAGAACTGAAGGATGCTGAAATTTACTCGGAGTCGAGAGTGGATTTCATGCTCTTTATTCAGCTCATAGTGGTGAGGAGGAATGGAAGTTCCCCCATACTGTCTGCTTTATATACATTATTACACAATGGGCCCCATGTGATTGGCTAATTCCGGGATTCTCCTGTAGGCCAATCAGGTTGCGGATTCACTTCCACCTGGAGCTGGATTGGGTGGCTCCTGTGGACCAATCAGACTGCTGCATTCTGGATCCTATTGTTCTAGGACCAATCAGACTGCTGCATTTTGGATCCTATTCAACTCAGTACATAACAGATGTCAACCAGTAGTCCCTCTTATCTTATATCATTTCAGCCTTGCATAAGACTCTGAGGGGAAATGAATGGGATTGTGAGGTGTTACCAAAATGATATGGGAGGAGGCAGCAGCAGGGCTGGGATGGTCCTAAGGCCCAGGGAGAGGGTTTGGTTCATCCTGGTTGCCATTTGGCTATGCTTCTGGGAGGTAACTGGCAATGGATCCCCTGCTATCGAGGCCGCCGTGTGGCACTTGCGCCATGTAAATAAACAAATATAGACACCACTTCCTTGTCAAGGGACTGCAAAACCTGATCCATGCTCAGAATAGCACCAAGGAGCAGGGCAAATGAGGAATAAGCAAAGCGCTGACTATGTGTATTAAAGGGAATCTAAGCAGAGCTTGTAGATGAATGCTCGTATCAAATTCTTGCTGATCATGCATAGTGGGAGCGATAACATTCTACTCTGAAAAATGGTCTATAGCAAACCACAAGGAAGAGATCCATCAGGAAACTTTACCAAGCAAAGGCACTAATACACTGTGTGCCATTCATAGCAATACCCTTTGATTAGAGAGTGGCATGGGGAAAACGTTTGGTAATAATTTGAGACTTTCCAATGATTCCAGGGTCAACGCTGATAGGGCTGGAATGCATCAGGGCTTTGTAGCTACAGAAGGGATTATGAGAAAGATTCTTGGATGGTCCCAGGAATACAAGGCCACTGACAGACACATGCTGCCATGATTTGCAGGATCTCAAAAACAGAGGAGCCATATTATATTTTTTTGCATTTCCTTGGGGGTCAGATGTTGGTGGCCATATGCCAGTTTTAGTTGGGGTCCTTTGGTTCAGAACCAAATGGGGTCAGTTGCCCCCTGTGTCTCTCTTCCTGCCACCTTCATTTTTCTTACTTTCAGTCATGGTGTCATGTTCTCTGGCCTCAATCCCCTCCAGCTTAGATGAAGAAAGACATGGCTGGGGAGCTCAGGTACCCAGTGACCCTGATCCACATCTGGAAGATGTGACTTTACCTGATTCGTCAAACTCAGAGGTGTACCCGCCTCTGACCCTACATGGCATTCCTCACTGTCCCTACACAGGAAGGAGCTGACAGCTGCAGAATCAAACAATGACCTTTAGAGCAGGCATCTCCGGCCCTCCAGATGTTTTGGGACTACATTTCCCATCATCCCTGACCACTGGTCCTGTTAGCTAGGGATGATGGGAGTTGTAGTCCCAAAACATCTGGAGGGCTGAGTTTGCCTATGCCTGCTTTAACACCTGGGAACAGATGACTAAAGAACTACGGCAAGAGAAACTGATGTACTATGCAGAATTGGCAAAGTTGACACCTAAACTACGGGACAAGGATAACTGTGATTTTAAAGATGAATGGGAACCTTTTACAAAGTATTCAAAGATGCAACAAAGTGAACTGGACTCCTTGGCAGGCTTTGAATAAACACTCACAAACTTTTTATTGATAATAATCAGTCAGATAAATTAAGGATGTATACAATTTTGTAACATGCAGAGAATAGCATTTATAGAGAAACCAGAGATTGAAACTGAGGGAAGTCGGCGGGGAGGGGAGAGTGGGTTGTTTTATGGGGGGGAATGGGGGGAATTAAGGATGATATGTTTTAAGATAATATGTTTTGTTTAAATTCCTAATAAAAAATATTTTTAAAAAACAAAACACTTGGGAACAGAGAGTTTCAGCCAACCCCTTTCATGGTGACCTGTCCAGGGTCCTGACAGATTAGCCTTGTTATTATCTACATAGTACTGTATACCTTGACTCTGCTGCTATGAGCGCGACATCCCTTTCTCCCATTCTCACTCCCTCTCCAGGGCTTTTAACGCAAAGGGGCAGGACTTCATTAATTTCAACGGGTCTACTCTGAGTAGGGCTTGGTTGGCTTCCTCCCCTACAATATAAAACAGTGACCCTATTGATGGGTGAAAGGATAACAAAAGGAACAGTGGAAAGGGTAAGAATTCATACAGGTGAATGAAATGGATACAATACATAGCTGCTGTTTTAACCTTCCATTGTCAGGTACACAGTTAACCCTAATCTCTCCCCCCCCACCCCCAGTAACAGCTATTTAACATTGTGTTACGTTTTGCTTTAAGGTTCACTTGGAATTGTGCCACTGATTCCAGCACGCTCCCACCCTAACGTGCGGTAAAAATATATTAGGCACTAATGCTGCAATGGACATTGCTCTTTAATGTGCCATTGGTCCTCCTGCTCTGCTGCTGCTTTGCTGACTTGCACTTTTGAAAGACAACTGCTTGCCTGATCAATAATCTTCTTGGGAAGGGGAAAATGCAGGATGGTTCTCATAAATTGATTTCTAACCCTGCATCTTCAGCAAGAAAAAACAAACTGTCACTACGGAAAGGAGGGAAATGTTCTCACCTGGCCAGGTTGCAAGTGGCTGACCTGATCTGGGAAATGAGGGAAGTGTTTCTGTGTCCTGGCCGAAAGGACTAGATAAAAACATTTGATAATGATTCATAAATCTTTCTTCCCTATAAAAAAAATGATACTTCAACTTCGACTGATGTTCCTTGCATTAACATTCACTCATATTCCTGGGTGCTTGACAGGGGGGGGGAACCATAACAACAACAACAACAACAACAACAACAACAACAACAACAACTTATTATTTAAACCCTGCCCATCTGGCTGGGTTTCCACATCCACTCTGGGTGGCTTCCAACAAAAGATTAAAATACAATAATCAAAGCATCAAAATATAAAGACAACCCCCCGTATTTTTTGCTCCATAAGACACACCTGACCATAAGACACACCTAGTTTTAGAGCAGGAGAACAAGAAAAAAAAAAATCTCTCTGCGCAGTGCCTCTCCAGCAAAGTGGGAGGAGAAATGGAAGGGGCTCCGTTTCTCCTCCCACTTCGCTGAAGGGGTGCTGCGCAGTGCCTCTCCAGTGAAGCGAAGTCAGAACAGCAAGAGGGATCACTGCGCAGCGATCCCTCTTGCTGTTCTGGCTTCTGGGATAGCTGTGCAGCCTGCATTCACTCCATAAGACGCACACACATTTCCCCTTACTTTTTAGGAGGGAAAAAGTGCGTCTTACAGAGCGAAAAATACTGTAATAAACATAGCCACAAAACCGGGGTTAGGACTATAGCTGAGTGATGGGAATATCTGCTTTGCATGCAGAAGGGCCCAGGTTCAATCCTAAGAAATTCTAGTTCGTGCTGGGAAGGTCCTCTGAAACCCTGGTCAGTGTAAACAATACTGAGATAGCAGCAAGGTCATTTCCTATGTTCCATAACATAAAAGCTGTACAAAACAGGAAGTAGGATTAAAACTGTATCTAAAAAGCTCGGTGGAGGGTGCTAAAAGAACAGAAAGGTAGGTGCCAGGCAAATGTCTCTGGAGGGAGTCTGCCACAACTGGGGCACCACCGCCAAAAAGGCCCTCCAATAGTCCCACCTCAGATGATGAGGAAGCTCACAAGAACCCCTTCACTGAAGATCTGAAGGAATGGCTAGGCTTTTAAGAAGGCCGACTGTCCACTTATTCAAAAGTCCCCCATGGTAGGCAGGTACATTTAAAATGTAACTGGTTGCCATTTGCCTTTTAGTTGATGGAAGCAAGCATTATTTAACTAGCAGAGGTCCTGCCTAATTTGTCTTCCTGTGTCACCATCGTTCAGCCCGGACACTGAGATCCAGCTCCGAGGGCCTTCTGGCAGTTCCCTCGGTGAGAGAAATGAAGCTGCAGGGAATCAGTCAGAGGGCCTTCTTGGTAGTGGCACCCGCCCTGTGGAATGCCCTCCCATCAGATGCCAAGGAGATGAGTAAATATATAACATTTAGAAGACATCTGAGGGCAACCCTGTATAGGGAAGCTTTTTAAAATGTAGTGTTTTATTATGAAATCCAGCCAGATGGGTGGGGAAGAAATAATAAATGTTGTTGTTGTTGATGATGAAGATGTTATATATATATATATATGTGTGTGTGTGTGTGTGTGTGTGTGTGTCCAGAGTGGCTGGGGCAACCCAGTTAGATGGGCAGGGTACAAATAATAAAAATGTTTTTATTATTAGGAAATGCTGTATTCACTTCTCCCTCTTTGGGCTCTTCTGATTTCTGTGTACCAGTAAACACATGGTCTAACTTTCGCAGCATATGTAATTGGCAAATATGCCAAGGCAGTAATTCTCTTCCCTTCTGCAAACTGCTGGAATTTCTTGCATATTATTCAGGGCCTCTTTTGTATGTGTGCCGAAACCATATCAGTGGAGGCCTTCAAGGAACTGCAACCGTGGATATGGAAAGCATTTTAATTTCCCTCCCTTAGCTATTTTAAGCAAGCAGGTCTTTACCCCATCATCACACCTCTGGCCTCTGATTTCCATAACAAGGAGATCCTAACTAACTGCTGCTAATATCAAGGATGGGTCTGCATACATTTCTTTGCCTTTCAAATCCATTGGAAAGGGCGCAAAACACTGGAGAGCAGCTATCTCCTGCGGTATACAGAGTAGATCTGCAAATTCCCTTTTACATATGCATCTGGAAGCTGCCCTCATGAATAACACAGAATAAGTAGAAAGGCCCAGAGGATGCTGGGAAAGATCCAAGGGGGGGAGGGACTAATCTGAACCAGAGTGTAGAAGAAGAGTTTGGATTTGATATCCCGCTTTATCACTACCCTAAGGAGTCTCAAAGCAGCTAACATTCTCCTTTCCCTTCCTCCCCCACAACAAACACTCTGTGAGGTGAGTGGGGCTGAGAGACTTCAGAGAAGTGTGACTGGCCCAAGGTCACCCAGCAGCTGCATGTGGAGTAGCGGAGATGCGAACCTGGTTCACCAGATTACGAGTCTATCGCTCTTAACCACTACACCACACTGGCTCTCAGAGGGTAACAGTCAGCAGGATATGGCAGCAAGAAGCAAGGCATGGATTTCAGTGTGAATCCATCCTATAATGCATAAGAAGAAAAGAAGAAGAAGAAGAAGCTTTAGAAGGTCACCTGGCAGGTATATTTATGTTTATGGAAGCTGAACGATTGCTATTGCTCAATGACTGCCACCCTCGTCGCTGTGTTAAGGTGAAGAAAGGCACTTGGGTAAACAAGTAACAGTGGATACTATTTTTGTTTAGGAGAAGAGGCTGCCAATTGATCCTGTCTGCAGCTTCCGTTGAAACATCTGGAGCTCTTGGCTTCCTGCCCTGGTACATTATTGCCATCTGGGTCTTTTTAGATGCTGCGGACTCCATTCACTAATTGTGAAGCTGCTGATAAATCGACTGGCCCTCATAAGAAGGAAAAATTGCGCAGACCAATCATGTCGCCACGCCATGTTTATCCAGGGAAAGTGTTCTCAGATATCACAGAATCAATACAGAAGCATTTATTAGTTTAGTTAACATTGGGTGATGTTTTTTCCCAAGCCTTGGGAGGAAAAGGGAACTGGATTAAACAACAACAACAGCAACAATGGGGGGAAATGTTGGGAATAGAACATTTTATTGAAAACTGCAGTTGCCAATACATTTCAGATGCTGGCTTTTTTCAGGAAGCATTTTCCTGCTCTTCTATCCCATCCATTGTGATCCTTCACTCAAAACATCAAGCCTTGGCGTGGGTGAGTCATCTCCAAACTTGCACAGAAGCAGGTGGGATTTGTTCCCGGAACCTACTAGTTCACAGTCACTATGCAGCACAAACTCATGTCTGGGTTCAGCAGAAGGCTCCATAAATCTCTACAACAGAGAGCTTCCATAATTTGCGCTACAAACATTAATCTATGGAAGCTTCCTCTGTTTTGAATAGTTCTGATGTAGACATAAAATACAAGTGCTTCCAGTCTGTAAATTAATTTGTTACGTCGAGGGGGGGGGAGTGAATTTTTAAAATCTCGCAGTAGCCCCACAACGAATAGTTTGGCTTTAATCTTTAATTAAAGAATGCAGGGGAGTTAAACGGGCATGAAACAATTTTGTTACACACTGTATGGGGAATGGATGTTGATGCTGGCTAATTTTGGGCCATGCTTCATGCAAAGTAATGTGAAGTGATGTGCTGTAATTTGTGATGCAAGGGCCTGCAAATCTGCACGCCAGGAAATTGACTGGGCTGTTATTTCCCTGCGGATTCAAACATGATCACCACTACAGAGAGAGATGGAGAGAGTTTGCAGAAACGGCTCTCTTCTTTTCCCCCTAGCGCTGTCAGGTGATTAAAAGGCTATGTTAATTGATCAGCTGATTGATTTTTAGATTTGTAACACAAAATAACCCCAAGGGAATCCTCCCACTACCACCTTCCTTATGTTTTCTGTTTCTGGTGGTCATCTAGTCCTCTTCTGCTGACAGCCTGGTTCTGTGGACCTGCTTTCTTCAGGGTGGGCCTGCACGTCTTTAAAGAAACCTAGTTTTGAAGTCTGTGCAGCAGTCGTGGTCCCACCAGTGAGGTGCTGTAGAAATGCAGATCCGTAAAGGTTTATAAATCCCTAATTAATATTTTCTGATGTGGCCACAGTGCCTCTGGCAAGCGCTTGGTAGACAAGACATGTAACAGGAAAATACTAGGAAAAACTTCACCTGCAACATCTGAAGGCATCCACCACCCAACTCCACTTTCCCCCAGGAAGATGCAGCCAGTCTGGCTGGTCCCTCCTACTCAACTAGATCTTTCCATTGCTTCTCCTTCTTCCTGCTATGGGCAGCCCAACCCAAACCATGCCAATCCAGGACTATCTCCGGTGCCATTTTTCTAGAAAAAGAGGTGCTGGAACTCGCCATGAACTTCTCCCTTCTTCTCTGGTAATGGCAATGGCGCCCACTTGAGAGGTGCCGGGGCTGAGCTCTGGTGAGCTCAGGCTGAAAAAAAGCCCTGACTATCTCCATCCCATTTGCACGAAGCCCATATTTCTTCAAATCAGCCCATTTGGTTGAAGATTTGGCTGAATCCAGTGCCCAGCCCAGCCCATATAAACCAGATACTATTGTCCTTTCTTAGGGGATGGAGGACAAAGATGGAAAACTCTGGTTTTATAATGTTAAAACCACCCTTCTAAATTCTTCCCTCTCAGTATACTGGCTCCCCGTTATTCTGTTTTGTATTCTTCAAGTGGTTGGTTTGCTGTAGATGTATTGTTTGTTGACGATTCCTTCCCCATAGACTGGCTGAGTGAACTTTGTACATTACATGCTCAGATTCAATTCTGGCTTCCAGGAGACATATTTAGGAATTACCTTGGCTCTGCAAAGGGTTGTTTCTGCTGTGACAGCAGGTGGTAGTTTAGTGGCAATTTTGGAATCAAACATTGCTGTACATTATGTACAGTACAATGGAGCTTACAGAACCATTTGTCTTGAAAAAGAGAAACGGCAACCCAATGGGCTGAAATTCAGTTAGCTCATGTGGTGCTCTAATAACATGTTCCTGTTGTCCTGTCCCATAATGTAATCCTTCAGCATCATAATAATTCCATTTAAAAAACAAACACATTTCTCATGCTTGGATCAACTCTTTGTACAAGGCGCCAAGACAGACTTGTGTTTGGATAATTTAAAACTGAAGGCCTGGAGAAAAAGATTCAGTTTCTAATCAGTATGTGAAATTCAGCGGCTTTGTGGAATTGCAGTTTCTCATGTCCAGCCCTGCTTAGCTTTGCCTTTTTCCGTTCCATGTTTTTTTCTTCTTCTGAAGACATTTGCCTTTCCATTCTTGATGCCAGCGTCAAACTTAGATGGCAAAAGGAGATTGCAAACTCCATGTTTTGCCCATGTAATTTGGATTAGCAGAAGATGGGATGAGGTGGCAGCTATTACCTGACCTCCCAGCTGTTGCTGCCTTCCGGGAGGAGAGCTGGCGGGGAGGTTAGCTCTATGCAAACAAACCAGTGGAGCCAAAATGTCCTCTAGTCCTGGCCCAGCACATCTTACTGCACCATCCAGACATGAATTACTACCTCCATCTATTGCCCTCACCCCCCGCCATGGTCCCATCCAAATTTGGCCTCATTCTGCTACACGGCAGCCAGGCCTCAGTCCTTGGTGCACACAAGAAAATTGCATTGGAAACCCCAAGATATATGGACAGGTCCTTAGAACTGCAGAATTCATACGTGTGCCTTTCCCATCGTCTATAAAATACATTTTATTTTATTTTTCCTGGGGGTTTTTTAAAGCAAAGTTTTCCAGTGCCTTAAAAAAAAAAGTCGTTTCAGCAAAAATGCTTTTAAAAGCAAACATTTACAGCTTAATGCTTTCCCTGTGCAATTATTAACATCCCCTTCCTGGTTTTATTTCATTTTCATCCATTAAACAAATAAAATGTAAATCATATAATCTAATTTCGGTAATGGGATTTAATGCATACTAGGTAGGGGAAGAGCAGAAAACATTTAGATGTGAATACAGAAGTAGATAGCTCCAAAAATTAATGCATAATTTTCCTGTATGCAGAATCTTTTTCATTGCCCATACCCTCTTCGCTCTCTCATATACTGTCTTATTCACGTACACACACTTACCCCATTCATGCTACTTGTGTACAGAAAATTCTCACAGGGTATACTATTCACATACTACTCTCAAACCCAGACAATATTCACAACACAAGCTGTGTACACCTTACTAGCTTAAAATACAGCTAGGTTGTCCTTTTTTCTCAATTCAGCTTGAAGCTGATTTTGGGGTGAAATGCATTAAAATATAGGACACTCATACCTTGGAGCTCAAATGCCTTGCGAGTCGAACATTTTGGCTCCAGAACACCGCAAACCTGGAAGTGAGTGTTCCGGTTTGTGAATGTTCTTTGGAACCCGAACGTCCAACGCAGGTTCCACGGGTTCCAATTGGAAGCCGTGCCTTGGTTTCCGAACGTTTTGGAAGTCGACTTCCGAGGTACGACTGTAATTCTTAAGAAATGACAGACTGGATATAGATTGTGGCTAACGTCACAGATATGGATGAAAAGATACGGATTGTGGCTAACGCCAGCTGTGGGATGGCAGAGCACTGGATGGCAGAGTAAAATAGGAATATATGCACAGCCAGGCATGGTATAGTAGCCGATGTAAATGTTACTCTTATTGCAGCATCCTTTCCCATTAACTTCATAGACCAATATGTCCCTAGACACTGTCTGCTGGCAGTTCCCTCTCCCCACTTAATTCTGAGCATTTGGAATGGTCACAAACATTCCGTAGCACTCAAGCAGTTCAGCCAATGGCCAGAGAGGGCTCATGTTCATCATAATATTAGCCAATCACTACAGAGGTTTCAAAGAATACAGTCTTTGCTTATCCATTTTTTAATTTAAAAAATGATTACATAATGAAGAGGGTTTAACATGACACAATTCTTTCTCTCCACCCCTCATCCCAAACTCTATACATTCTGTTCCTCAGATCGATATTATGATCATGAAGAGTTGAATGAGCTAGATAGCAATGAGTGAATGCTCAGCTCAATTCTGAATTGGCCTGGTAATTAGTAAGGTTTTTTGTGGGGGGAACTGTTGTCTGCTTTCTGAGAATTCTCTCCCACTGGGAAATGACAGTGTGGTGACAGTGCTATGTGTAAGTGGATGATCACATAGTCTCCTGGAAAATGTAATTCCCAGCGTCAGCCATGGCTGAGAACCAGCTAGAAATTTAAAACCCTCGCCACCTCAAAACAAACAAATCCAGGAGCAAGTTCCAGATCTAGAAGTGGGAGTGGAAATATATAAAAGGTTTGCAAGAAACAAATGGAGATAATTGGCCCGAACAGAGCAATTATTCACCAAGTAAAAGAGAGAAGGGTTAGGTGTTCGGGCCACATACTTCATTGCAATCAACAGACATTTCACTGGGAGTTAAGAGGTTAATGTAACAGACCTTGATGTACGTTTTCCTTCAAAGCAACCTTGTCAGAATAACGTATTATATTCTGAGCCAAGGGCAAACTTCTGGAGAAAACAAGGCTCAATTCACAATACAGCAGAGGGGCCAGTTTGTGAGGGTGATTGGGGGCAGACATCAGAATGCTGGGAGGAGCTGGGGGAGGAGCCAAATGCAGTGGCCATGCTGTTTCAATGGCCAGCAGTGTTGCCACTGGGGGGAGACTGCTTTGACACTCCTTCCCCTCTGCAGGAAGGAAACAACCAAATTGTTTCTCAATTTGACCCTTTTACATGGTTTTGTTTGTATTGTGGTATGTTACGCATTGTGACTTGCAGTTGTTTTTATTGATCATAGTTTAGTCATTATTTATTGTAACTGTTAAGAGTGAATTTCTGCTTAATTATTATTTACTGATGTTTTGAGACTTAAATTTTATTGTTTCCTATTATATTCTAATAGATTTTTTGAAAATTACTTTATTTGATATCAGTATCAGTTGTTCCATTTTAAAGTTGCGTCTTAATATGACTTTTTGTATTGGATCAGATTATGATAAGGTGTGTGTTCTTTGCTGTATATTTTGTTGCCATAAACCACCTTGTATATAGAAATATAGAAGGGTGGTACAGTGGTACCTCTGGTTACATACTTAATACGTTCCGGAGGTCCGTTCTTAACCTGTAACTGTTCTTAACCTGAAGCACCACTTTAGCAAATGGGGCCTCCTGCTGCTGCCACGCCGCTGCCACACAATTTCTGTTCTCATCCTGAAGCAAAGTTCTTAACCCGAGGTACTATTTCTGGGTTAGCGGAGTCTGTAACCTGAAGCGTATGTAACCCGAAGCGTATGTAACCCGAGGTTGTATACAAATTAAAAGTAAAATGAAAATGAAACGAAGGAAGAAAAGGAGCCGGCCACTAGAGCCATACCACACTCGGCTCCACGGTTTGCCTTTGTACTTTTTAGACATTGGGGGGCTGGCCCTCACCCCCAAAATATTGGGGGGCAAAAAGGCTCAGTCCCCAGGAGCTGGTGCCCCTCAATACAGCAAGCTTTCCAGGCTGAATTCGAGCCCTAAACCATGAGCTTTGGGGAACATCCCTAAATCATTCAAAAAGATCTGTAGATGGTTCTGATTTTGCAGTCCAACATAAGATAGCACAGTTTGCCTGGAAACCAAAGCTCAGAAGATAGCCATGAGTGCAAAGAGACCATAGAGCAAAGCACAGGGGTAGGCAACCAGAAACTGCTGGCCTTCCATCGACAAGGCGGAAGTGAATATTTTGGAGGCTGAGAGGCTGCACCATCCAGTAATGAGGAGAGCTAGCAGAGTTCCGAGAAACCCCCTGCAAGAACATAAAAAAACAAAACCCTACTGGTTAATAAGAGCAGAATAAAAACACTTCAAGAGCCTTCCTAATCAGGGATGCATTGATAGCCAAGGGCCAGCGGCAAAGACAATATAACATCAAGCCAAACAAACAGAAGATGAGGGGAGCAGGCGGGAGGGCATTTTTCATTTCGGATGAAAAACAGCTTCATAATTTGCAGCTTTAAAAGACTAAGCAGCAAGTAGTAAATTAGTCAGCTGCTATCTCGTTTGTTAGGATGGCAAGACAAACAACCGCAGCATTTTCATCCCGCAGCGAACCAGAAGCTGGCAGCAGATAAAGAGAAATGTGTGCATGATGTAATATTTGCACTGTGCAATCCAGGGCAACGGGCGCATCTGCCCTGCAAACTGATGCCGGCTTTGTATCAATTTGACTGACTTGTGGAGGGAGCTGGAAGTGGCAGCTTAGCGAAGGGTCTGTGAATTCGCTCGTGCCACTGCTGCCCTCCCTCTCCGCAGAGAAACAGCTGGCGCTTTTCTCCAGACTGAGGGAATGGCGAATGAAGTGGCCGAATCCTGTCATAATGATATGCCTACTATGTTAGCTAGTTACAGGAACAAGCTATTTGTTCTTATATTTACGTTGTATCCCCTTGTCCTCAGTGCGGCTTACAGCAATTTCATCAGTATCTAATGGGCAGCTTGAGGAAACAAAGGAAGGGAAAATGAAAATGATAAAGAATTCATTTCCAGTCGCTAACCTTTTTTTTGGTCCTCCATTACTGTTCTTCTCTGTCTTCAAAATATAGCTCTCTTGAGATACACAACCAGTGTGGTATAGTGGTTAAGAGCGGTAGATTCGTAATCTGGTGAACTAGGTTCGCTTCCCCGCTCCTCCACATGCAGCTGCTGGGTGTCCTTGGGCCAGTCACACTTCTCTGAAGTCTCTCAGCCCCACTCACCTCACAGAGTGTTTGTTGTGGGGGAGGAAGGGAAAAGGAGATTGTTAGCCGCTTTGAGACTCCTTAAAGGGTAGTGAAAGGCGGGATATCAAGTCCAAACTCTTCTTCTGTTTGGCTTCCATTTGTTTCTCTCTTCCCTACCAGTCGCCCCTCACCCATGCCCCTGCCCTTATCCCCCACCCCGGAAAACAAATCACACTTTTAAGGAAAAGTCTATTCGGGCCCTTAAATATTTTGCAGTGAGGGACACAGGTGATGTGTCAGCTGACAGAGAAGCCACCATAGATAGGAATGGTGCCAATGCCAGTTTCTTCTCGTTGCTTTTTCTTTCCCTCCTGCTCACAGGAAAGTTGAGCCTAAAGATGCAAGGTGCTATTTCATTGCCTATCTTACTTTCTGTATCTCTACCTATATATCTATGTACACCAGAGGGGCGGAACTTCTGTTCTGTGGGAATAATAATAATAATAATAATAATAATAATAATAATAATAATTTATTACTTATACCCCGCCCATCTGGCTGGGCTTCCCCAGCCACTCTGGGCGGCTTCCAACAAAACACTAAAATACAATAACCTATTAAACATTAAAAGCTTCCCTAAACAGGGCTGCCTTCAGATGTCCTCTAAAAGTCTGGTAGTTGTTGTTCTCTTTGACATCTGGTGGGAGGGCGTTCCATAGGGCGGGTGCCACTACCGAGAAGGCCCTCTGCCTGGTTCTCTATAACTTGGCTTCTCGCAGTGAGGGAACTGCCAGAAGGCCCTCGGTGCTGGACCTCAGGCAGAACGATGGGGGTGGAGACGCTTCTTCAGATATACTGGACCGAGGCCAGTATATTTTCAGATATACTGGACTGAGACCATTTCAACCAAGCCACGCCCACCTGCTGTACACCCAAACTCTAGATTCTAAATCTGCACAGGCAAAAATGGGTCACCTGACATTGTGACATCAGGTGATTGACAGGAGAGTGGTCCCACCCACCTGTCAAACTTGGTCCATTCAGGCTGGGGGAGAAAAGCTAGCGGGCTAGATCCAGTTTCCTAATTCTGATGTTCATGGAACTTTAGAGTGACATACAAGGCTGGGGGGGGGGAGCCAAAGGGATTTTATAGTTTAAATTGTGATGGGTTCACTGGACATTTTATTTGGCCATTTTCTAAAATGGGCAACAGGTCTGTTATGAAGTCTGGCTATTCTCCAGAGTAAGCCCATTTTGCTGTTGCTGTTTTTAAAAATACACATGCACTGCTTTATACAGGAAAATGATTACATAGTTAACCAATTAACCCTGCCTATTGCTGTAGAGACTGCTAGGGTTGCCATGTTTTGAAGAGCAAAAAAAGAGAACACATTTGCCGACTTCTCCTTTTAACTATGAATCGTCATGACGACTCTCCCCATGAAAAAGAGGGCGTGTCTTTAGCTTAGCTGCTCAGTGGAGTAAGGCGGAAACTCAGTACGATAAAAAAGCAACAACAACCAAGTCCAACAGCAGCAAAATGTATTTAGATGCAACTGCTGCTTTGTAAAATGAATCAACGGGATTTTTTTCTGTTCCATTTCCTGGCTGCAGTTTATCCAGAGCTGCTTTTGGAGCTCCCACTGTTCCATCATTGATTAGGGTTGAAGGAAAGCAGGTGGTTACTAGCAAAACATTCCCCATAATCCTATCCTAACCTAGGCCAGAGCCCTGAACAGGTGATACAAGCAAGATTTAATTACCTGGCTTCTTCTGTTGGCTATGTAAGCAAAATTAAACCTTTCTTTACAGAGGCAGTGTACCTCATTGTGTGCTGGGAAGAGGCAGCAGAGGGTACTAGGGCTGGGCGATATATCAATATATTGTCCAAAACCAGTTTGGAATCCATACTGTTATATTGGTTTCATAATTTTTGATCTGGCAATATACAGTGGCACCTTGGTTCTTGAACTTAATCCGTTCTGGGAGTCCCTACGACTCCTGAAACCGTTCGAAAACCAAGGAGTGGCTACTGACTGGCTGCGGGAGCTTCCTGCACTCAATCGGAAGCCGCGTCGGACGTTCAGCTTCCAAAAAATGTCCACAAACTGGAACACTCCTGCATTTGCAGCACTCGGGAGCCGATTTGTTCGGGAGCCAAGCCGTTTGACAACCAAGGTACCAGTGTATCACAAAGCCTGGTGTATGTGTGCATGTGTGTGCAAAAATCACAATGCAGGGAAAACTGCGAAGTCAGCCAATCCCTCTACATAGCTCCATCTTTATTTCAGACACTGTGATATGTCGTTATATTGTGATGTTTAGCTGGTGATATATCACATTGTTGAAAATCAGATACAGTAGTACCTCGGGTTAAGAACTTAATTCGTTCTGGAGGTCCGTTCTTAACCTGAAACTGTTCTTAACCTGAGGTACCACTTTAGCCAATGGGGCCTCCCGCTGCTGCCGTGCCACCGCCACGCGATTTCTGTTCACATCCTAAAGCAAAGTTCTTAACCCGAGGTACTATTTCTGGGTTAGCGGAGCCTGTAACCTGAAGCGTCTGTAACCTGAAGCGTCTTTAACCCTAGGTAGAAGAAGAAGAAGAGTTTGGATTTGATATCCCGCTTTATCACTACCTGAAGGAGTCTCAAAGCGGCTAACATTCTCCTTTCCCTTCCTCCCCCACAACAAACACTCTGTGAGGTGAGTGGGGCTGAGAGACTTCAAAGAAGTGCGACTAGCCCAAGGTCACCCAGCAGCTGCATGTGGAGGAGCGGAGACGCGAACCCGGTTCACCAGATTACAAGACTACCGCTCTTAACCACTACACCACACTGGCTCTCTGTCTTGCCAGGCCCTAGAGGGTACCTGTCACTACCATGATCTGAGTATCTAGAATAAATTTGGCTGGCCACAATTGGAAAAAAGGATGCTAACCTAAACAGATCCAGCAAAGCAATTCCCATAACTCTCTGTTTCCCCATTGCTTCTCTTCTCCTTTCTTGCTATTTCCTGGTGTCCTCTGTCTCAATGAAGCTCACATTACCCCTTCCTTATCATTCAAAGCAACCTGCCAGCATTTGAGATGAAACTTCACACTTACTGTAAGGAGAAAAAGACCGCGTAGGTTGATAGGATCACCATGGGCAGCAGGCAGTAGCCTAGCACACTCGCTACACAGCCATAGGAAACACTTGTGATGCTCATCAGGCTGAGCAAAGCATGAATTGCTGTGCAACCAATAGCACTCATGCCGTAAACGTAGCCAAAGTGGACTTTTCCCGCCTGTAGAAATGAAGAAAGAGAGGAGGTGATCACCATACAAATGGTAGATCAGCCGGAAAAGAAGTGGAGGGTCTTCCTTTCTGCCAAGCCATGGAGGAAATGGGGGTAGAATTTGCTGTTATGTGATGGAATCCCGCCTAAAAAAAGGGACAGATGAGATGCATCCTTAAGGAACCAGAGATGCATTGATTATGAGGGAAATGTGCTGGAAAATGTGGGGCAACGTTTCATTTGTCACAACATCATTAAGAAGAATAATAATTGTTATTATTATTAGCTAAGCTTCCCAGCGGGTGGCGCTGTGGGTTAAACCACAGAGCCTAGGACTTGCCGATCAGAAGGTCAGCAGTTCGAATCCCCGCGACAGGGTGAGCTCCCGTTGCTCGGTCCCTGCTCCTGCCAACCTAGCAGTTCGAGAGCACCTCAAAGTGCAAGTAGATAAATAGGTATCGCTCTGGTGGGAAGGTAAATGGTGTTTCTGTGTGCTGCTCTGGTTTGCCAGAAGCAGCTCAGTCATGCTGGCCACATGACCCGGAAGCTGTACGCCGGCTCCCTCGGCCAATAAAGCGAGATGAGCGCCGCAACTCCAGAGTCGGCCACGACTGGACCTAATGGTCAGGCGTCCTTTACCTTTAAGCTTCCCACAAATAAATCAGAATGAGTGCTCGATAAATAGCAGATGTAATCTAAACTCCCCGCATTTTTGTGTGCAAACAGATCATCCAATAGCCAACATTGTCTAATCTCTCTGCAAACACAGGCGAATGCTCACTAAACAGAGTATCTGGCAGTACCCTGAGATATAATTGACCTGTAACACAATTCCTTCCACATGGAAAGCCAACATACCAGGGAGTCAGCTATTCAAGACCCTTCCTTCCATCCCAACATCTAGTTTTCTACATGGAAGGTTTTCCCTGCCATATGGAGGAAAAAGCAGTCACGTAAACTCTTGCCTGCGGCCAGATGTAATGGAGGTTACCACTCTAGTGAGAACCAGGGTCTAGTTATTGCTGACTTTGATGGCTTGTACCCGTTCTTTTTTGTCTTCTCGGTACTGAGCGTTCTGCAAAGTGTTCAACATCTGGGTGCACCTTTCTGTTGCAGCAAAGATACATCATACCTCTTCATGAAAAAGTACAAAACTTACGTAACTGAATCCACAAAATGAGTCTGAGCGCGTGCGCTTGGCCACTGTAAGCAAATGAATACCTAGAAAGTTTCAGTGATACCTTTTATGAATCTCCAAGCTGATGGCACCAAAAGTACAATTGTGATTTCTTCCCCTAATATTGCAGCCAAAAAGCAGTTGCCGCTGCATTAACCTATCAATGACCGTTTACCTTTTCATGGCACTTTTCTTCTTCTTCCTTTGCTTCACCCAGTTATCATCCCCCCCCTCCTTTTAGGGTGCAATCCTACACATCCTTAAAAAGTAAAGGTAAAGGGACCCCTGACCATTAGGTCCAGTCGTGACCGACGCTGGGGTTGCGGCACTCATCTCACTTTATTGGCCGAGGGAGCCAGTGTACAGCTTCCGGGTCATGTGGCCAGCATGACTAAGCCGCTTCTGGCAAACCAGAGCAGCACACAGAACCGCCGTTTACCTTCCCGCCGGAGTGGTACCTATTTATCTACTTGCACTTTGATGTGCTTTCGAACTGCTAGGTTGGCAGGAGCAGGGACCAAGCAATGGGAGCTCACCTCGTCACAGGGATTTGAACCGCCGACCTTCTGATCAGCAAGTCCTAGGCTCTGTGGTTTAACCCACAGCGCCACCCGCCTTACCTGGGATTAATTCCCATTGAACTCAATGGGACTGACACGTGAGGAGACCCACATGGGACAGCATGTTAATAGCTATTGACTCCGTAACAAGGACTGTCGTGACAATTTGAGAAGACACTTTTATCTCTGAAAGAGAATTAACGGGCCACTGGCTTTTCCAACACTCATATTTCCAGCACTCCCCCGACTGCTGCTGACATACTGTGGGTATATAATGCCATTAGTGTAACAGATTACTATCAACAACCTCGATAGTCATTAAAGGTTTTCAATAGGTTTAGCATTTTCAATTTGGCCAGGGAGGTTTGATCTGCAATATTTCCTGCAGATGCCGCGCATAAACACAATGCCAGCAATAATCAGCTAATATTTTAACTTGTTTGTTCCAGAGCGTTTGATTAATTGACACAGCCATACTTAGCAGCTTAATCTAAGATTAACAAATTGCTTGCGCCAGAGGCAGAAGACAGCAAGATAGCGGCTAAATGAAAACTCTCTTTGATATACTGCTTGGCGGAGGAGGAAGGTTTCGGTGCAATAAGAAAGGGAAGGGGGTAGTTGGGGAGGAGAGGAGGGAAATGAAGCTGGAACAGATGAATTCAAATTATCTTCCCATTTCCCATGCCCCACATGTGTTTCTATCTCCTTGACTTTCATTAGAGGCTTGTTTGTGGGGTGGGGAGAATTCACTGCTTTGGAACTTAATATTTCTGATGAGGTTTATGTACACAGAACACACATTATTTTCTCAGATCTAACCTTTTATGACTTAGCCCACAGATGGCAACTTTGGCCCAGAAATACTTGCCATCCCTCAAACTACAGACCAAGTACAGACCAAGAAGGAATATGTTCAAGCCTCTCTGAGAGAGATTTTGCCAGAAATTGACACAGAAACCAGCAATCTGGAAATCTGAATGTTATTCAGTCCCGGTGCACCAACTGCTCAAGGCTGCTCATTGTCTTTTAGGTCTCTGTTTCAGGTGGTAGAACAAGTGTGGGGAACCTTTGGTCCGCCAGAAGTTGCTGAACTACAACTCCCATCAACCCCTGCAGGTATGGCCAGTGGCCAGGGACGATGGAAGTTGTAGTTCATCGGCATCTGGAGGGCCAAAGGTTCCACACATCTGAGCAGGATCTACAGAGGTATGAAAAACGCTGTTAAAAAGTTATTTAAAAATATACGGTAGCTCCCAATGCATTTTGCCATTGATGATTGATCACTGCTCCACAGCGCCTTCTGGTGTCACATTTTTATAACACATTTTTAACGTTATAATGGACCAGTCCAGCTGAGTCCCTGCAGGGGTAGATACAACCTAAGCCGCAGCCTTTCTCAACCTGTGGGTCCCCAGATGTTGTTGAACTACAACTCCCATCACCCCTAGCTAGCAAGGCCAGAGCTCAGGGATGATGGGAGTTGTAGTCCAACAACATCTGGGGACCCACAGGTTGAGAACTGCTAAGGCAATTCTTAAGGAAATCAGCCCTGAGTGCTCACTGGAAGGACAGATCCTGAAGCTGAGGCTCCAATACTTTGGCCACCTCATGAGAAGAGAAGACTCCCTGGAAAAGACCCTGATGTTGGGAAAGATAGAGGGCACAAGGAGAAGGGGACGACAGAGGACGAGATGGTTGGACAGTGTTCTCGAACCTACCATAGTTTGACCAAACTGTGGGTGGCAGTGAAAGACAGGAGTGCCTGGCGTGCTCTGGTCCATGGGGTCACGAAGAGTCGGACATGACTAAACGACTAAACAAGGCCATTCTTAATGGTGTGACAGTACAAGGCTCTTCGTCTTTGTCCCTTTATCTGTGTTCACCAGTATCCACAATTCTGGAACAAAGGAAGCTGTTTGATCTAGCTTAGTATTGTCTACATTGATTGGTAGTGGCTCTCCAGTTTCACAAAGAGGGATCTCCCAGACCTATCCGGATATTTGGGACCTTCTGCATTGAAAGCAAGTGCTCTACCACTGAGCTGCAGCCCTTTCCCCTATGGTACATGTGACTGTCCTCCTTAGGATGGTTCGTTTCTTCTTCTACTGCTACTAATTCCCTTCTTGCTGGCTGCAATATATACCATAGACGATAGTTGCTTCAGCATCAGTAGCAGCAGTATTCCTGGGATGAGTGGCAATTCTGTGGATGACAAGTTTCCTTCGAGCTGATTTACCCCACTCTTTTTGCACATGCTACCAGTAATTCCTTGGGACACGGGTGGCGTTGTGGGTTAAACCACAGAGCCTAGGACTTGCTGATCAGAAGGTCGGCGGTTCGAATCCCCGCGACAGGGTGAGCTCCCGTTGCTCGGTCCCTGCTCCTCCCAACCTAGCAGTTCGAAAGCACGTCAAAGTGCAAGTAGATAAATAGGTACCTCTCTGGCGGGAAGGTAAACGGTGTTTCCGTGTGCTGCTCTAGTTCGCCAGAAGCGGCTTAGTCATGCTGGCCACATGACCCGGAAGCTGTACGCCGGCTCCCTCGGCCAATAAAGCGAGAAGAGCACCGCAACCCCAGAGTTGGTCACGACTGGACCTAATGGTCAGGGGTCCCTTTACCTTTACCTTACCAGTAATTCCTAGCCAGCCTATGCCAATTTATATAACCAAACCACCACATGAATGCCAGCACCATACAATGGTAGGTGTCATGGAAGGCTTAAAGGACACACCAGTCAGAAAGGTAGCCAACCATGCTTTTGTTTTGTAAACGGGACACAGGAAACTCCTGAATCCACACAGCTACATCTAAGTCCAGGGCCATCTAGTGACTAAACTCCATAATGACACTACCCTCCCAGTAAATTTCTGAATGCTCTCCGCCACATGTCAAAAAAAAAAAAGGTAAACGTGGACTCATTTCTAGGAGTGCCATAATCATTCATGCAACCAGTTCTCTATGTGGGGCGCTCAGGTGGAATTTGGCAAGGCTGACCAAAAGAGACAAAAGAAAACTGCAGCGGAAATAGGCCTTCTGGCGGTTCCCTCACTGCGAGAAGCAAAGTTACAGGGAACCAGGCAGAGGGTCTTCTTGGTACTGGCGCCCGCCCTGTGGAATGCCCTCCCACCAGATGTCAAGGAAATAAACAACTATCTGACTTTTAGAAGACGTCTGAAAGCAGCCCTGTTTAGGGAAGTTTTTAATTACTGATGTTTTAATGTATTTTTAATATTTTGTTGGAAGCTGCCTAGAGTGGCTGGGGAAACCCAGCCAGATGGGCGGGGTATAAATATTATTATTATTATTATTATTATTATTATTATTATTATTATTGCATCTAAACGAAAACAGGCCCTCACCCGTGCGCCATAAACTCAACCTGCTGGCAAGGTGTGCCAATTGGTGGAGTGAAAAATGCCACATTGTAGTTCTGTTCCTTCAGCAAGGTTACAACCAACATGTCACCAAAAAGACTTGAAGGTCCTACAGGTGTATCAACTTTCCTTGGTTTATTTTCTATATGGTGGATGCAACAAAGAATAGCCATTACTTGGGTTATCAGCAGGAGATGATGCATACATTTTCCAATGGGTGCAACCACCATGTCTTCGACTCCAGGGGTAGCAAATGTCCTACCTTCCAGAGATGGTTTGGCTACAGCTCCCATCATCCCTGACCACTGGTCCACACTGTCTGGGGCTGAAAAGAGTTGGAGGTCCAATGACAACTGGAAAGAACTAAGTTGCTCCTCTCGTTCTACTCCATCCCTTCGCCGGGAGCTTTGCTTAATAAGGAGGAAAAAATGCAGCCTGGTCTCTGGGCTTTAACAACAGCTTGATCTCCAGAACTCAGCACACCGAAGGTTTTCATCACATGGGAATGAACATTATAACCTGCTAATTGGTGCTGATTCAGCAGCTGTTTAAAAGAGTTGCCAACTTTTTGTTTCAAATGTTCTGGCACCTTAGCAGGGTCAGGCCCCGAGTGAATCAGAAAGCAGAAGTCATCAGATGCTGGTAAGCCAGAAGCAGAATCACGGACAAAAGTCTTCTTCTTTGGCAGGCGCAGAGAGTCAACATGCGCCAATGAGTTCTAAAATGGGACGGGCCAGGCTACATTTCTGCCTCCTTTTTTCTCCCATCTTAAGCCCCCGTGGAGGGCAGCTATGGAAGAAACACATAGTGGCGTAGCGTGGGTTGTCAGCACCCGGGGCAAGGCAAGTAATTTGCGCCCCCTAACCTGTGGATTTTAGCACTCGAGCCAGGTAGGGGCAGAGAGCTGCGAGTGCAAGTGCCCCCCCGATGTTGCGCCCGGTGCGGCTGGCCCCCCCTGCACCCCCCACGCTACGCCACTGGAAACACACACATTTACAGTGGTACCTCTGGTTATGTACTTAATTCGTTCCGGAGGTCTGATCTTAACCTGAAACTGTTCTTAACCTGAAGCACCACTTTAGCTAATGGGGCCTCCTGCTGCTGCCATGCCGCTGGAGCACAATTTTTGTTCTCATCCTGAAGCAAAGTTCTTAACCTGAGGTACTATTTCTGGGTTAGCGGAGTCTGTAACCTGAAGCGTATGTAACCTGAAGCGTATGTAACCTGAAGCGTATGTAACCCGAGGTACCACTGTACACAGCAGTCTCACATGCAGCCATGTGTGAAATCGGGCTGAACCTAATGACCTGGCATCCTAACATGCAAAAAAAGTAAAGGTAAATGTAATGGGTTTAGGGGTTGCTCGTGCGTAAGTTGCCGCCACTCCTGGCTAGGTTACCTGGTTAACCCTTTCTGACTGAACAGCCTCCAGCATCATGACTGTCTCAGTCGCTGGCAGAATCCGTCAGTGGGCGTTTCTTAAACTTTTTCCAGCACAAAAGTTCCTTGACGCCAAGTCTCCTCCTACTCTCCCTGCGTGGAAGTCTTCTGCGCAGGGAGGGTGTGGGCAGTGGAGTACCCGTACTCTCTCCGCTGGTCTCCGGCGAGGAGTCTTGGAGCCTCCTCCCCGATTCCCCCATCTGCCCCCCTTCTCTACTGGTGTTACACTGATTTCCTTCCCCAGCAGACGGGCTCCCTCTCTCCCTACTGGGACCCTCTCCGCCATCCCTTTGGAGCCTCCCCTCCGCTTCCAGCTCCGATGGCAGTTCCCTGACAGTAAAGGACCCCTGGACGGTTAAGTCCAGTCAAAGGCAACTATGGGGTTGCGGCGCTCATCTCGCTTTCAGGCCTAGGGAGCCGGCGTTTGTCCACAGACAGTTTTCCGTGTCATGTGGCCAGCAGGACTAAGCCGCTTCTGGCGCAATGGAACACTGTGAGGGAAACCAGAGCACACAGAAACACTGTTTACCTTCCCACTGAAGTGGCACCTATTTATCTACTTCCACTGGCATGCTTTCGAACCACTAGGCTGGCAGGAGTTGGGACAGAGCAATAAGAACTCACACCGTCTCGTGGATTTGAACCGCCAACCTTCTGACTGGCATGCCCAAGAGGCTCAGTGGTTTAGACCACAGCGCCACCCGCATGCACGTTTTGGGGTATGTACTGTTTAGGGAAGTTTTCAAAGTTTGATGTTTTATCGTGTTTTCATTATTTTGCTGGGAGCCGCCCAGAGTGGCTGGGGAAACCCAGCCAGATGGGCAGGTTATAAATAAGAAAAGGACTATTATTGTTATTAATCACATACAGTAATTAGCACAACATATAGTGTTCTAAGCAAAAGCGCTGCTGGCAACTTTTAAGGGGAAATGTCCCAATAAGGTAGTTTCAGATAACTACCTAATTTTTATTTTTTTAAAAATGGGTTGGGTTGTTGTTTTTCTCCTGTTGGTACCTATATATTGACAGCCCTATTTTCTGATGCTCTTAGCCACTTTCCTCTCCCAGTTGCAAGAAGCCCTTTTTGAACAGGTCAGGAAGCACAGCAGCCGCATCACGTCTGAGTGGCTCGGAAGATTTCAAGTTCAATGTGTTGCGCTTTATATAATGGAAGGTGCCTGGGGAGGGCACAACCACACAAGGCAGCTGAGAAAGCTTTCAGTTCATCAATTAAGTTGGTTAGATAGCTGTAGGTGCTGCGTTCAGGTGTCCTTTCCCACTATCCCAGCGATAGGAAGTCTGTGGCTCTCCAGAGACCGTGCACATGACCTCCTATCATCCCTGACCATTGATCAGAAGCAGCTCACTTGAGCAGGGTGCAGCCACAAGGCTAGCTTCCTAGCAGATGAGTCGCTGTTGCTTTCGACATTCCTTAGCATGTGGGGCTTTTAATCGAGCTCCTTCTCCCTACAAAGCCCAAAGTCGTTTGCCTTTCTACTGAGGATACTGCTATGAGAACAGCGGCAGTTTGCACTATACCGTACCAGTAGCAGCATCACTCCAAGCGCCAGGCAGAAAACCATAGGCCCTGTCAGGTCCGTCTCATTCATGATGCTGCCATCTGCTGGCTTCATTGGGTTGAGGACGGTTAATGTTTTTTGCCAGATGTGATCGAAGTTGATCCCCAGCTCTGCAACGGAGGAGGGGGAAGAAGTTTCAAAATGGTTAATCATCCTAAATGAAAAACCTCACTGCAATAGCTCGCTTTAGAATAACAAAACAGTCGGTTGGCTGTAGGCAAATTATTCTAATGATGCATGCGTTGTAGCCAAGACTTAATTTGGAAGTATTGATTACTCAGTTAGGCAAAGGAAAACTATGTGAACCAGATCACTGACAGGAATAGCCCTGTTGAATCAGGCCAATGACCCATGTAGTTCAGCATTTTGTTCCTGCAGCAGCCAACAGAGACTTCTGGAAAGTTCACAAGCAGGACCTGGGTGCAACAGCCTTCACTGCATGCTCTGTTTCTCTTGCACCCAATACAATACGTGGATGAAATTGGACATCTTCCAATGCGAATGTTGATGGATATGCTCTTTATATCCATGCTAGGTAAAGGTAAAGGGACCCCTGACCATTAGGTCCAGTCGTGCCTGACTCTGGGGTTGCAGCGCTCATCTCACTCTACTGGCTGAGGGAGCCGGTGTACAGCATCCAGGTCATGTGGCCAGCATGACTAAACCGCTTCTGGCGAACCAGAGCAGCACACGGAAATGCCATTTACCTTCCCGCCGGAGCGGTACCTATTTATCTACTTGCACTTTGATGTGCTTTCGAACTGCTAGGTTGGCAGGAGCAGGGACCAAGCAACGGGAGCTCACCCCATCGTGGGGATTCGAACCGCTGACCTTCTGATCGGCAAGCCCTAGGCTCTGTGGTTTAACCCACAGCGCCACCCACATCCCATATCCATGCTACTTTTATTTATTTGATTAATGAGCTGCCCGTGCAATCCCATTGTACAAGAAGATATTGCATTGTTTTCATAAGGCAATCACTAATTTTGGCAGACAAGAAAGTGGCTGTAGTGGACACCTCACTTCGGAGTAGGTGGCTTTCAGGATTCAGTAACATAAGCTTTGTCAGAGTCATTGCAAATGGAATCCCTTATCCAGACCTTGTTCAGAGCAGAAATGAATTTGCTCTCCGCCACAATAATGAGTTCCATAGCTTTACCGCAGTACAGTGGTGCCTCGCAAGACGAAAAGAATCCGTTCCGCGAGTCTCTTCGTCTTGCGGGTTTTTTCGTCTTGTGAAGCAAGCCCATTAGCGGTTTAGCGGATTAGCGCTACAGTATTAGCGGCTTAGCGGTCTTAGCGGATCAGCTGATAAGCGGCTTAGCGATCAGCTGTTAAGCGGCTTAGCCATCAGCTGATAAGCGGTTTAGCGGCTTGGGGAAAAGGGGGGGGGGGAGGAAAAAAATCCCCGCAGGAACTTGCAAGACATTTTCGTCTTGCGAAGCAAGCACATAGGAAATTCGTTTTGCGAAGCACCTCCAAAAAGGAAAACCCTTTCGTCTAGCGGGTTTTCCGTCTTGCGAGGCATTCGTCTTGCGGGGCACCACTGTATTGAAACAGTTACAAATGAACAGTACAAAATACAAAATAACACATTGCTCGTAAATAAGCAAGGAATGCGGTCTGATATTCTTTTCAGTCATTAATACAGTTCAATAATTTTCCTCTCTCTCTAATGAGATCCTATGGAACCATCTTGCTTGTTCACTATCTCTGATACGCTGAGTTCTCAGGTTTCATCTTTTTGCTGTGAGAGATCTCTGCTTGGGTTTCTGGGATGAGCCATCAATTAGCCTTAAACACTCTCCTTGCCGCATTTGCTAAAGACAAACACCTCATGCCTAATGCAAACCTCTCTGCATAGCATTTTAAATACAACACAGTCAAACGTAGCATTGCATGAATATTAAGCTTATACTATTAAAAGGCCTGTTCAGAGCTTGCAGGGCAGCAGTTGAAGAAGGAGCAAAAAGGGTTTTCTTGTGTGTGTGTGTTTCTTTGTGGCTGATTAGCTGCTCTCCCTGTGCAAAGGTCAGAGGGGGCAGGGTTTCTGTTGAGGCAGGTGATTAGCTGTGGGAGGAGCTTATCAGAGCTTGCAGGGCAGCGGCGCGCACAGTTTGATCCATCTTTTAGATTTAGGGGAGCTAGTCTCAAACATTTGTTGGGGGAGACCTAGGTTTTTTTGTGGGGGGAGTTATTTGTCCTGTCTTCACGCTTTTTATGATGGAGGACTGCTGTAGCCACCCCCAATGACATGTTCTCAAGATGGAGGGGGAGGGAAGAGCTGCAGTCGCCTGCGGTTCCTGCGCAATGTTTGCCATCTTGCCAAAGGTTGCAGGCAGCTTTACCTGCAGCAATTGCATGTTGATTGCCCTCTTAGAAGACAAAGTCCAGCAACTGGAGGAACGTGTAGCTACACACCAAAGAATTAGGGAGCTGGAGCTCTTCTTGGAAGCAACAGAGCACACCGTCTCCACCAAGGAGGAGACAGGGAACTCCCCTGAGAAGGAGGCTAGTTCACCAACACAGGAGCCAGATATATGGAGAAACGTGACTCAAAGAAGTAGGAGGCCCAGGGTTCGCTCTGATTGTTTAGAAATACACAATCGCTTTGAGGTCCTCTCCCCTAGCATGGAAGACGAAGAGCAGACTCCATTTGAGGATCTCTCCCTCATTACAGTCGATCAGGTATATGAAGACGAGCAGCAAAGTCAGTCCTCAGGGAATGTGCAGGCGACCTTGGAATGGACAGCTCACGGAAGAACCCCGACCAAACCTAAGAGGAGGCGTGTAGTGGTGATAGGGGATTCCCTACTGAGGGGAACAGAAGCAGTGATCTGTGGGCCTGACAAGATGTCTCGGGAAGTGTGCTGTCTCCCCGGGGCTAAGATCCAAGATGTAACTGAACGACTGCAAGGAATCATAAAACCCACTGACAAATACCCCTTCCTCTTGGTTCATGTGGGAACCAATGACACTGCAAGCAATAGCCTCCAGAAGATCAAAAGAGACTACGAGGCTCTGGGCAGGAAATTGAAGCAATTAAATGCAAAAATTGTCATCTCATCTGTCCTCCCAGTTGAACGACGTGGCCCAGGGAGAGAGGGAAAAATAGTGGAAGTGAACAGCTGGCTTCGCAAATGGTGTAAACAGGAACGGTTTGGATTCTTAGATCACGGACTGCAGTTTCTTGAAGATGGACTTCTGGCAAGCGATGGGCTGCACCTCACAACAGTTGGGAGAAATGTTTTTGCCAAAAATCTCAGAAACCTCATCAGGAGGGCTTTAAACTGACTAATGTGGGGGAGGGAGACAGTGCTCCTGAAGGTAGGAGTCTATCAATTGATGAAGATGATCATCCAAATGTCATAGACCAAATGGAGCAAACAGCACGCAGACCTAGTGGTGGGAGGAAAAAATCCTTAAATAAGAGACACAGGGGAATGATTAATGGACTTCAATGTCTGTACACTAATGCGCAAAGCATGGGAAATAAACAAGATGAGCTTGAGCTCTTGGTACAGCAAACTAAATATGACATAATAGGCATCACTGAAACCTGGTGGGATAAGTCCCACGATTGGAATGTAATAATGGGGGGATACAATCTATTTCAGAGAAACAGACCAGACAAGAAAGGAGGAGGAGTGGCGTTATATGTCAGGGATGTGTATACCTGTGAAGAGATCCAAGATTTAGAACCTCAAAGCCAAAGTGAGAGCATTTGGGTCAAAATTAAGGGAGAGAAGAATAACAGTGACCTCACTGTGGGAGTTTACTATAGATCCCCAAGCCAAACAGAGGACATAGATGATGCCTTCCTGGAACAGATGGCCAAGCATGCAAAAGGAAGGGAGATAGTAGTAATGACTTCAATTACCCGGATATTGGTTGGATGTCAAACTCAGCCAAGAGCATAAGGTCAAACAGATTCCTCACTGGCCTTGCAGACAACTTCATTGTCCAGAAAGTGGGAGAAGCAACAAGAGGAACAGCCATTTTAGATCTGGTCCTAACCAATGTTGATGACCTGGTTAGTGGGGTAGAAGTGGAAGGATCATTAGGCGCGAGTGATCATGCTCTTCTGAAGTTTACTATACAGCGGAAAGGAGCAGCCAAGCATACTAGGACTCAATTTCTTGACTTTAAGAAAGCCGACTTCATAAAACTTAGGGAAGTGCTGGGTGAGATCCCATGGACAGTAATACGAAAAGGAAAGGGAGTTCATGATGGCTGGGAGTTTGTTAAGAGGGAGATAGTAAAAGCACAACGTCAGGCAATACCAATGAGACGGAAACATGGAAGGTGCCTAAAGAAGCCAGGGTGGCTATCTAAAGAACTTTTAACTGAGTTAAGATTAAAAAAGGATGTGTACAAAAAATGGAAAAGGGGGGAAACCACCAAAGAGGAATTCAAACAAATAGCCAGCACGTGTAGACACAAAGTCAGAAAAGCTAAAGCACAGAATGAACTCAGGCTTGCTAGAGAGGTTAAAAGCAACAAAAAAGGCTTTTATGGGTATGTTCGTAGCAAAAGGAAGAACAAAGAAACAGTGGGGTCACTCAGAGGAGAAGATGGTGAAATGCAAACAGGGGACACAGAAAGGGCTGAACTCCTCAATGCCTTCTTTGCCTCAGTCTTCTCCGATAAAGAAAACAATGCCCGACCTGAAGAATTTGAAGCAAATGATCCAGCAAAGGAAACACAGCCCAGAATAACTAAGGAGATAGTACAAGAATACTTGGCTAGTTTAGATGTATTCAAGTGTATACAAACTTGGCTAGTTTAGATGTATTCAGGGCCAGATGAACTGCATCCAAGAGTATTAAAAGAACTGGCAGATGTGATCTCAGAACCACTGGCAGTCATCTTTGAGAATTCCTGGAGAACAGGCGAAGTTCCGGCAGACTGGAGGAGGGCAAATGTTGTCCCTATTTTCAAAAAGGGGAAAAGAGAGGACCCAAATAATTACCGCCCAGTCAGTCTGACATCAATACCAGGGAAGATTCTGGAGCAGATCATTAAGCAAACAGTCTGTGAGCACCTAGAAAGGAATGCTGTGATCACCAATAGTCAGCATGGATTTCTGAAAAATAAGTCATGTCAGACTAACCTGATCTCGTTTTTTGACAGAATTACAAGCCTGGTAGATGAAGGGAACGCAGTGGATGTAGCCTACCTTGATTTCAGCAAGGCATTTGACAAGGTGCCCCATGATATTCTTGTAAAGAAGCTGGTAAAATGCGGTCTTGACTATGCTACCACTCAGTGGATTTGTAACTGGCTGACTGACCGAACCCAAAGGGTGCTCATCAATGGTTCCTCTTCATCCTGGAGAAGAGTGACTAGTGGGGTGCCACAGGGTTCTGTCTTGGGCCCGGTCTTATTCAACATCTTTATCAACGACTTGGATGATGGACTCAAGGGCATCCTGATCAAATTTGCAGACGACACCAAACTGGGAGGGGTGGCTAACATCCCAGAGGACAGGATCACACTTCAAAACGACCTTGACAGATTAGAGAACTGGGCCAAAACAAACAAGATGAATTTTAACAGGGAGAAATGTAAAGTATTGCACTTGGGCAAAAAAAATGAGAGGCACAAATACAAGATGGGGGACACCTGGCTTGAGAGCAGTACATGTGAAAAGGATCTAGGAGTCTTGGTTGACCACAAACTTGACATGAGCCAACAGTGTGACGCGGCAGCTAAAAAAGCCAATGCAATTCTGGGCCTCATCAATAGGAGTATAGCATCTAGATCAAGGGAAGTAATAGTGCCACTGTATTCTGCTCTGGTCAGACCTCACCT
This sequence comes from Podarcis pityusensis, assembly GCF_964106645.2. Classification (NCBI taxonomy): domain Eukaryota; kingdom Metazoa; phylum Chordata; class Lepidosauria; order Squamata; family Lacertidae; genus Podarcis; species Podarcis pityusensis. The sequence continues at coordinate 18,731,737 of NC_138034.1, read as the reverse complement.
GGAGTACTGTGTCCAGTTCTGGGCACCACAGTTCAAGAAGGTCACTGATAAACTGGAACGTGTCCAGAGGAGGGCAACCAAAATGGTCAAAGGCCTGGAAACGATGCCTTATGAGGAACGGCTAAGGGAGCTGGGCATGTTTAGCCTGGAGAAGAGGAGGTTAAGGGGTGATATGATAGCCATGTTCAAACATATAAAAGGATGTCACATAGAGCAGGGAGAAAGGTTGTTTTCTGCTGCTCCAGAGAAGCGGACACGGAGCAATGGATCCAAACTACAAGAAAGAAAATTCCACCTAAACATTAGGAAGAACTTCCTGACAGTAAGAGCTGTTCGACAGTGGAATTTGCTGCCAAGGAGTGTGGTGGAGTCTCCTTCTTTGGAGGTCTTTAAGCAGAGTCTTGACAACCATATGTCAGGAGTGCTCTGATGGTGTTTCCTGCTTGGCAGGGGGTTGGACTCGATGGCCCTTGTGGTCTCTTCCAACTCTATGATTCTATGATTCTACTAGTGATCCAACAAGCCGAATGCAGCCTGTCAGCTGCAAACATTGGAAACCTCTCAGCATTTTTTTGCGGGGGGGGGGGAGGCTTGGATGAATTCTAAGCTGAAACAGGCAAATTTGGAGAGATTCTAGGCTCTTCCGAGTTGAAAAAGGTATTCTGCAAGGCGTCCTATGCCAAATCGGGCTGCTCTCAAAGCCTCAGGGCTGCCTTAAGCCACAGAAACCCCAGAAAGCACAAAGAGCTTGAAACACTCTAGCCCTGTCTAAGCATTCTGTCTTTGTGTTAAGCAAAATGTGGGGTTTTTTTTGGTGGGGGTGATGGTGAGAGAAGCAGGCAGATCCAGTCATCCTTCACAGTAGGCTTAGATTCAATGGTTGGCTAGATTGGGCAGTGGACAAGGGTTCCTGGGCTCGGAAAGGCCCCCCCCCCCCAGCCCCTCACAAAACCTCATCACCCTCCATCTTCTCATCCAACACCTGGCCTCTGAGAAAGAGGCAAGTGGGTCCTTTTTTGCAGTCATTTTGGGTGAGATGGCCAGGAAAATGCCTGTGCATTTGTAACACAGACACATGTTTTCCTAGGAAAGCCTTATTTAACAACAACAACAAAACAACAATAACCTGAAGTTTACAAATGTATTTCTAATCACTATGCCAAACTCCAGTGGTGGATAACAAATTCTCCTAGCCAGCTTGCTTGGAAAGATGTGAAGCAACAGGGGCGGCAGAAGTGTGTGAAATTACCCAAGCTCCCAGCAAAAATAGCATTTTGCTTCTGACATTTTCACAGTCAGGGTGGTTCACAGTCAGTGGTTCCCAAATCGTGGTCTGTGGGATCAGCCATGGTCAGCGAGCTTCGTTCTGATGGCCTGTAGCATGTGCACACTAAATATTCACAGTGACTTTTAATTGTGTTTTATTGCTTATTTTATTTTTTTTATATTTTAACATTGTATTTTATTGCTTTACAATTTGAATCTGGCGGGCTGCAAATTGTAATACAATAAAATGCAATTTAAGAAATAAAAGAAGCGATAAAAATACAATTAAAAATCGTAAAGCATCTAGCACAGCACACGGCAATTTCTGCAACAGGCAGAGGAATTGTTCAGCAGAGTGTCGGCAATTGTCCAACGGTCTGTGGGGGAGGGGGGAGTTTGGTTGCCAAAACTATGGGGGGGGGGAGAGAGAGGGGAGCATGGTCCAGTCAGAACTGAGGAACCCGCAAACTCATGAACCATCTATGAACAAGCCACTGTCTCTCTTCCTAATCAGATTGCAAGGATAGAATCTGGAGACTGTTTAAGCCACTTGTGTTCCTCCCTGGAGGTTCATCTTAGGCAGCTTCCCAGCCTTGGGTCCCTGGGCGTGGACTACAACTCCTATGCTCCTGGGCCAATGGCCATATTGGCTGGGGATGATGGGACTTTCTGTCAGGTTTCGGGGAATCTGAACCCTCCCACGCTAGCAGCCAATAAGCGGAGAAACAATAAAAGATCTTTGTTGTTGTTTAGTCGTTTAGTCGTGTCCGACTCTTCGTGACCCCATGGACCAGAGCACGCCAGGCACTCCTGTCTTCCACTGCCTCCCGCAGTTTGGTCAAACTCATGCTGGTAGCTTCGAGAACACTGTCCAACCATCTCGTCCTCTGTTGTCCCTTTCTCCTTGTGCCCTCCATCTTTCCCAACATCAGGGTCTTTTCCAGGGCGTCTTCTCTTCTCATGAGGTGGCCAAAGTATTGGAGCCTCAGCTTCACGACCTGTCCTTCCAGTGAGCACTCAGGGCTGATTTCCTTAAGAATGGATAGGTTTGATCTTCTTGCAGTCCATGGGACTCTCAAGAGTCTCCTCCAGCACCAGAATTCAAAAGCATCAATTCTTCAGCGATCAGCCTTCTTGATGGTCCAGCTCTCACTTTCATACATCACTACTGGGAAAACCATAGCTTTAACTATATGAGCCTTTGTGGGAGTTGAAGTGTGACAGCATCTGGAGAGACACAGAGTGCCTGGCATGCTCAGGTCCATGGGGTCACAAAGAGTTGGACACGACTAAATGACTAAACAACAACAACAATCTGTGTCTCTCCAGATGCTGTCACACTTCAACTGCCATCAGCCCCGGCCAGCATAGCCAGAAATCTGGAATGATGGGAGTTGTAGTTCAGTAACAAACAGAGAGCCATAGGTTCCCCACCCCTGAGACAGGTAGATAGACTTGGGGGTCACTTTTGTCCTCTTAGGGATCAAATGGAGATAAAAACTGTGCATTATTTAAATATATGTGAAAAGGGTAGACTCTAACAGGGGAGTCCTATGGAGTGCAAATACACAAAGCACATTCAAAACACATCCCGCTCCCCACCAAAAAAGAATACTGAGAACTGCAGTTTAAGGGCGCTGGGAATTATAGCTCTGGGGGGGGGGGTAAATTACAGTTCCCGGTACATCAGAATGAGATGCAAATATTTCCACTAGGCATTTCATGTACAGATTTTTTAACCTTTTTCATTATTTAAATCTAACACAGTTGATGTTGTTATGGTAATCTATAGTATGTCATAGTTATAGGAAATTTATCAAGTTTTGCCTTGGAATACGCTGCCTTTGGTTTTTTTTAAAAAGCTGGCAAATTTATTACTAGATATGTAAACAAGATTATAACAAGTGTTTATTAATTATAGGTACCTTAACATGATATCTGATTATGCAATATAAATATAGAGGGAAAGGCAATGCTATGAAATCTGAATATGAAATTTATTGTGATGCTGTCATCTAGAGGCAGTAAAGTACATGATGTATGTGCCATAAAAATGAGTTACCACCTTTATTTTCCATGCAAATTGTAGTGCTGCCCTTTCAAATATAAACATGTGTCTGTGTTACAAATGCAAGACAACAAATTAAACAAAGCTCTCCCCTCCAACCCCAAGCTTCTGATTTGATAGCCTAAGATTGAATATTGCTTTTAAACATACTTTTTACCTAGGATTTTGACTGTGCTGTGATTAGTTAAATTACTATTCTGGACCCAGAGCAATTGAAAATGTGTGTGTGTGAGTGGTAAGTTAACACATACCAAACTTCAATAAACTTTTCTCTTGCTTACATTTATTCATTTATAAGAAAGGGAGTTTTAATTGCAATTTATAGTTTGATATTTTGGACATTACGAAATGTCTATTAAGAACATGTGATCTGCTGCTTAATTTTAACATGAAAGAAGGTGCCAAAATGGAGTCAAGGAATGGAGTAAAATCTGGCTTCTGGCCTGCAAGCGGTGTAGAGCATGGGTAGGCAAACTAAGGCCCGGGGGCCGGATCCGGCCCAATTGCCTTCTAAATCCAGCCCGTGGACGGTCTGGGAATCAGCATGTTTTTTACATGAGTAGAATGTGTGCTTTTGTTTAAAATGCATCTCTGGGTTATTTGTGGGGCACAGGAATTTGTTCACCCCCCCCCCAAAAAAAAATATAGTCTGGCCCTCCACAAGGTCTGAGGGACAGTGGACCGGCCCCCTGCTGAAAAAGTTTGCTCACCCCAGTGTAGAGGGTCAGAGCTGGCCAAAAACATTTTCAACTGCTGGAGGTGAAAGACAAGATGCTCCCTCCTCACCGATCCACATGCACAAGTCAAAGAAACTGCCATTTGAACTGTGCTTTAACCACAGAGCCTAGGACTTTGCCGATCAGAAGGTCGGCGGTTTAAATCCCCGCAACGGGGTGAGCTCCCATTGCTCGGTCCCTGCCCTTGCCAACCTAGCAGTTCGATAGCACGTCAAAGTGCAAGTAGATAAATAGGTACCACTCCGGCGGGAAGGTAAACGGCGTTTCCGTGCGCTGCTCTCCTTCGCCAGAAGCGGCTTAGTCATGCTGGCCACATGACCCAGAAGCTGTACGCTGGCTCCCTCAGCCAATAAAGAGAGATGAGCGCCGCAACCCCAGAGTCGTTCGCGACTGGACCTAACCGTCAGGGGTCCCTTTACCCTTACCTTTTAACATTGCTAACAGGATAGCATCTTCCATCACACCTGAGGGCAGCCGAATAGGTTAAGGGGTGCAGGGCAGCTCAAGTGGCACACACAACACTGCCATCTAATACTACCTGGACACAACTCCCAGCCTTTGAGCATCTGCTGCCTGAGGCCACACTCTGCCCAATGACAGGGCCGGCTCTAGGAAGTATCACTGTGCGTTGTTGTGTGGAGAAATGTCAGCTTCCCTAGTTGGGAAGCCAGAAAAAGGGTAACATTCCAGGCAGGTCGTTTCCCCAGCCTCAGACGAGTTCCACCCTTCATTTAGACAAGTTCTTGTTAGTAATATTATAGGGAAGGAAAATAAATCACTTCCTTGACACCGCAGAAATTTGCGGTGAGTATTAAGGGATTCAGCTCCACGTATAAGCCGCCAGAACATGGGGAAAGTGTAATTAAGCGTTTTAATTCCGTACCTTCTAGCAAAGGCGGTTCTTCATCAAAGCTGTCAGGGTAAGCGCTGTTAGGCGGGAACTCTGAAGTGAACGCCGGTTGAAAAATCTGACCTGTGTACTGCTGAGAAGATGAAGCCCTTTCTGGAGAAGCAAATGCATCTGGTGGTGGCGAGGCAACTGCCCAACCTCTACAAGGAAGACAACATGGGGAACGGAGTCAAAAGCACTGCTACTGGAGTGAAAGGGCATCTTCCTCAAAACAGTGAAGTATGAATTGGGTCTAAGCAGGGGTCGACAAGATCACTCCTGCGGAGGCATGGGCTGGATCACTCCCGCGGAGATCCTCTGTGGGTCGGGCTGGCGCAGCACAACACCAGAAATCGCTTCTGCGCATGCCCAGATACCAAAAATCACACCTGCAATTTTCAGCATCTGGGCATGCACAGAAGCGATTAATTTATTTATACCCCACCCATCTGGCTGGGTTTCCAGCAAAATATTAAAATACAATAATTCATCAAATATTAAAAGCTTCCCTAAAGAGAGCTGCCTTCAGATGTCTTCTAAAAGTCAGATAGTTGTTTATTTCCTCAACATCTGACGGGAGGGTGTTCCACAAGGCGGGCGCCACTACCGAGAAGGCCCTCTGCGTGATTCCCTGTAACTTCACTTCTCGCATGGAGGGAACCACCAGAAGGCCCTCAGTAAAACCTCTGTGTGCTCACCTCCTCACTGTGCCCTGCCAGTTCCTCCTGCTCCTCATCATGGCTGGGTGGCCGCCACTCAACCCTGCCAGGTACCCAGTGCTCTGATCTGCTGGGCACTCTCTGCCTCTTGTTCCTCCACTGCTGCTCCTCCACTCCCCTTGCCGTGACCCACAGTGTGGCCCAACCACCAGCAGTGTGTCAGGGACCATGGCTGCAGCAGCGGAGGAGCAAGAGGAGGCAGCGAGCACCTAGCAGTGGCGATTGCCCGTGAGCCTGCTGCCCTGAGACAACCACCTCACCACGGCTCATAGGCAAGCCAGCCCATGAAAAAGATGCGCTTTCTTTAGCATTTGGAAATTGGAGAATGTGTCTTGTTGGCCTAGGAAGGAAGGAAGGAAGGAAGGAAGGAAGGAAGGAAGGAAGAAGGAAGGAAGGAAGGAGGGAGGGAGGGAGGGAGGAAGGAAGGAAGGAAGGAAGGAAGGAAGGAAGGAAGGAAGGAAGGAAAGAAGGAAGGAAAGTAAAAAAATGCATTGCTACAACTGTGTTCAAGAAACGTGGGGATTAATATTGAAAAACTATTGGTGGGATCTTGTTCTAAATCTGTGTTATTACTTCTTCTTTTTTTTAGGTAAAGGGACTGTAAAGTACCCTAAGCATACATTTTAATGTTTTTTTGTTTTATTATAAGTGCAGCCAACTGATACGCCTCATAAAATTCTCAAGGCTGGAACACATTTTCACATTTTTAACAAAAGGGGGGAAACAATTAAATTGTGTTATTAATTGCAATTGAAATGCAATGTTAAAATTAAATCAGTAAATTTGTTCTATTTCAAGCACTTACTGTTTGCTTCCATACTCATTTCCAGGGGGTTCAGGCCTGCTATAACCTTGCTCTTGGTTTTCAGCGATGTAATCTGACTGGTAAAAATCTATATCAAATTGCTCAAAGTTTGACATACTGAAGAGAAGGAAGACAGGTTACTTTAGCAACAATGTAATCTGAAATACGGCAAATGTTTGATATGTGTGCCTTTTGGAACAGAAGCTGGAAATCCAGGTTTACTTATATACTGGGCATTTTCTCTGGAATTAAAAGCATTTATTCCGTTAATTTTACAGTGAAACCAAATGATGCTGCTGCTAAACTATTGCGTTCTATAGCAAGTCTATAAAATCATGGGCACAGCAGAGAGGTATTTTTCTCTGTAGAAATGCTAGTGAAACTGGCGTTCAATTTACTATATGTAGACTCCGTAAAGTAGATATATTTTTCATAGTTAACTTAGCACTACAATTTATGGCGATGGCCCCTGGCCCTAGCTGCTACCTTAGAGCTCCCCCCCACTCTTTAAAAAAATATTAAACAAGTTAATTGAAAATAGAATTTACCTATTCTGCAGGTAGGAGAAAGAAGTCAACAATAAAGACTTGTCATCAATGCCATCTCTACTTGCTGCTGATTCATGGGCCAGAATTGAGCCCTTCCCTTGTGAAAGGAGACTATTGAGGTCCGCCAGGAAGGTCCTGCAGCCAATCGGAAGCCGCGCCTTGGTTTTCGGAATTCAAATGGACTTCAGGAAAGGATTACGTTTGAGAACCAAGGTACGACTGTAAGCTTGTCTAGGAGAGGGGAGGTGGAAGGACTTATAGAGTCCGCTTGTTTTCCGTTTAGCTATGGGTCTCTAGTCAGAAGTGCCACTGAGTTAATTAGGGCTTACTCGCCAGGAAGTGGGTACGGGACTGCATCCTAACAAAACAAAACAAAAAATAAGAACTGCCATCCTGAATAGGGGCAAATGTCCATGTCATCCTGTTTTCTTACTGATATGGTACCAGCAGGTTTAGGATGTGTGTAATGGGGCAATAGGGAGGTGGGGAAGGGTTGTGAGTGATTCACCCACCAGCCTTGTATCTGCTCCTAGACCAGTAGAGGGCTAGAGAATGTCCAACTAGGCCTCTAAATCAGGCGTAGGAAACATGTAGTTCCTCCAGATGTTGTTGGACTCCAAATCCCATCAGCCACAGCCAGGAGGGCAAATTGCAACGGATGATGGGAATTGTAGTCCAGCGACTTCCCAGCCTCACTCTATCAACGAATAAAGTAAAAGAAAACGTAAACCCATGCAGGAACAACTTTCTAAGAAAAACTTTAAAATGTGATCAGTATTTCATTGGGAGTTCTTTTAAAAACAACAACACAGAACGCATTTTGTATTTACAAGTGCTGATTGATATCCTATAATCAAATCAATCTGCTTCAGCCTGATGCCTTCATTTATCAAAAATACTTAGCACAACAATTATGCCATATAGCAACTCTCTTTCCTGCTAGTTAACAAATCATTCATGTTTCCAAATTTAGAAGAAAATCTGATTTATTTTTAATAAGTCTAGTAAATTAGGTTTTTTTTATTAGAAATGTGACATTTTCTATAAATTATGTGCACATAAAATTATGGAAGTACATAATAATTCTTAAAGCAACCCTGGAATATATTTTCTAATTTAATTTTCAGTACAATTTTAATGCTTTAAAATGCCTTTAATATTTCTCAGATGTACCCCTCCCCCAAAAAAAACCCCCCACCCCAAACAAAAGCCAAGCTGTTGCTATCAATTACTTGAGTGTGTCTAAAAGGTGCACAGCTGGGACTTAGAACTACTCCTTCTAAACATTTAAAACTGAAGGCCCATACCTCTTCCTACCGTCGATGAAAATTCCCTACTATAGATTCAGCTTACATGCAGAGAAACGAGCCAAGCCTTCTGGTGTCTTCAGCAGGGTGATCTTGAGCTATTTATAAAGTCCTAAATTTGGCTTTCCAACAGATGCATGACAGAAAGACTTTCAGTGCCATGGACATTATTTCCAACATGATTTGTCTGGTAACAGAGCTAATAAATTTACCAGAAAGTAGACAAGGCTCTTTACTTTCAAACAGTATTTTTGCTCTTTGAATACTCATTTTAAAAACCTAGCGAGTCCCAGAGAAGGACATGCATCTTAACATTGCACAAAAGAGGGAGCTTTGGTGTTGCGGCTTGTCTTTCGCACAGGGACAGAGGGGACAGGACACTTTTTCTAAAATTCTGCCTTCTGCTCAAGTGGCTGACAACACAATCCTATAGATGTCTACCCAGAGAATTTCCTAGCAGATGACCACAGTGCCTGGAGACAGACAGACAGTCAGGTTCTGCATCCATAAAGGTAAAGGTAAAGGGACCCCTGACCATTAGGTCCAGTCGTGACCGGCTTTGGGGTTGCGGCACTCATCTCACTTACTGGCCGAGGGAGCCGGCGTACAGCTTCTGGGTCATGTGGCCAGCATGACTAAGCTGCTTCTGGCAAACCAGAGCAGCGCACGGAAACGCCGTTTACCTTCCCACCGGAGCGGTACCTATTTATATAATTGCACTTTGACGTGCTTTTGAACTGCTAGGTTGGCAGGAGCAGGGACCGAGCAATAGGAGCTCACCCCGTTGTGGGGATTCGAACCGCCGACCTTCTGATCGACAAGTCCTAGACTCTGTGGTTTAACCCACAGTGCCACCCGCGTCCATAGCAGTGGCCAAAGGAGGAATGACTGCTGGGATGGAGCGCAGAGAGAAGTCCGCTCACCCCTCTTGGTGTGGCGGCGTTGCGGGACAGCAGAGGCTTCACTGGCGCCCCGACATGGGAACTGGAACTGACGTGCCCTTCCTGAAGCCCTTGCCACCTATCAGGATCCTAGCCTGCATCCTGATTTGGCAAGTGGGGATGTAGGCTGGGACTTGGGCTTTGCCAGGGGGCAGGGAGGCTTCCGTCAGATTCGCCCCTTGCCGGATGGCATGCATCTTTCCTTATCGGGAAATGACATTTGGTTGTCAGATACGATCAAAAGCATTAAGGCACAGGTGCAGATTTGAGTGGGTTGGTGGAGAGCATTGCTTGGTTGGTGGCTGGGCATCGGGGCAATCCTTTGTCTTGGATGGAGGGGGGGTTTTAGTCTCCGCCTGCCCCTCCAAACACTGGGGTATCCTATTAAAGGGATCGGGGGGTAGTGGCCATGTCCACAGGGGCCGGGGCTGAAGGCGCTCCCGCAAGCAGCAGTCCCTGAGGGGGTCATCCTATTTGATGTGTGTCTTAGGAACCCCCGCTTAGATTGGCCACACATATTTAGATTGCTCCACGCCCAAGCCAAACCTCTTTCATCTGTATTCAATCAAGTTGTGGCCTGTTTTGACCGCAAACCAGTCTTATTGGTCTCTTTATTTATCTGGGTTGGGGTATGGGGACCCCAACGCCTGGTGTATCTGCAGCAGCGCATCTGGATGCCTTCATCTGCCCCAGATGCAACAGAACATGTCTCTCCTGTATCGACCTCTCCAGCCACAGCAGGCGCTGTAACCTTCCAAGAGTTTGCCTTCAGCCCCAAAAGCGCACTCCTCCATTGTCTCCAAAGACAGACGGATGACAACCAATGCTTCCGCCCAAACACACATAACAATATAATAACTGTATTGGTTATTATTTCTGTTACAGCTACAAAAGAAGTCCTTTGGGCCTTCTCGTCTGGATTCCTTGTGTATGCCAGAATTCATTTCGCCAGTTGGGATAGGAGAATGAAAGCAACTAGCACACCTCGGAAACTGTGCGGCAACTGCTGTTGGGAATGATGAGAAACGCTGCAATGTCATGCTTCCCGGTTCCTCCCAAATCATGACACAGGCCTGCGCAGGGACTGATGCAATTGCTCCATTTCTCGTCACAGCAACATTCATCATGGTTGATGACCTTCCTTGTATTTCTGCTCCTTAGGGCTGCCTTGACTTCACATGTCCTTTGTTGCCAGCGTAGGTGTATATAAATTGTTAAAGATCGGGGCAGGGGGACCCCTAAATCCTAGAAATTAATAAATGGCAAAAAGGTAAAGGTAAAGGGACCCCTGACCATTAGGTCCAGTCGTGGCCGACTCTGGGTTGCGGCGCTCATCTCGCTTTATTGGCCGAGGGAGCCGGCGTACAGCTTCCGGATCATGTGACCAGCATGACTAGGCTGCTTCTGGCGAACCAGAGCAGCACATGGAAACGCCGTTTACCTTCCTGCCGGAGCGGTATCTATTTATCTACTTGCACTTTGACGTGCTTTCAAACTGCTAGGTTGGCAGGAGCAGGGACCGAGCAATGGGAGCTCACCCCGTCGCAGGGATTCAAACCACCGACCTTCTGATCAGCAAGCCCTAGGCTCTGTGGTTTAACCCACAGCGCCACCCGCGTCCCATAATAAATGGTAGGATTTTGATTAAATGGGATATGGATGAAAGTACAAGCTTCAGAACTGTGCCAGATAAGGAATCCCTGGGCTGCCTAATGCAAAGCAGCCTGGCTGGCTTAGCAATGAGCAAATCTGTTAACATGACAAAAAGCCATGATCGGGCCATCGGAGAGGAATCCTTTGGCCTGGGGAGATAGATGTCGCCAAGGTGTGTGTTTGAAGTGACAGGGAAAGAGAGTTTTTGTTCTGGGGAGGAGGAAGGAGAAAGAAAGACCGGGATCCATCTTGGGCAGGCTGGCTGAAGGCTGGCTGGGAGAGCTGCACTGCTGTGGGGCACAAGCCCCTCTTGAAATGACCATGCTGTCAGATCTGGACTCCCTCCATGCAGACTGAAGGTATAAAAAGGTGAACAAACCATATTTCATAAACCTATGACAGTCTCTGCCGTGTCTCTATTCTCCAAAGGAACACAGACTCAATATGAGTGCCTGGAACCATATGGGATGTTACTACCGCTTGCCAGAGAGTTGGGGTGACACCCAACTTTTGTAAGAGTATATTGGGTGAGGATCTGTCAGAGGGCAAGGCCTATAGCTCAGAGGTAGAGAGCCTGCTTTGCGTGCAGGAAGTTCAGGTTGAATCCCTGGCATTTCCGGGTATTACTGCAAATGTCCGCTGCCTAATACAGTGGTATCTTGGTTCTCAAACGCCTTGGTTCTCAAATGCCTTGGTTCCCCAAAGCTGAAAACCCGGAAGTAAGTGCTCTGGTTTTCGAACGTTTTTCAGAAGCCAAACGTCTGATGTGGCTGTTGACCATTGTTTCCTGGGCACCTGCACAATCAGAAACTGTGCCATAGTTTTTGAACATTTTGGAAGTCAAACGGACTTCCGGAACGGATTAAGTTTGGCGCTTTTGTTTTAGCTATTTATTTTGTGTTTTTGTTTTAGAGGCTTTTTCTGTTACAGTCCTACATCGGGTTATAGACGCTTCGGGTTGTGCGATTTTGGGTTGTGCACCCTGCCGAACCCGGAAGTACCGGAACGGGTTACTTCTGGGTTTCGGCGCTTGCACATGTGCAGAAGTGCTAAATTGCACTTTGCACATGTGCAGAAGCGCCGAATCGTGACCAGCGCATCTGCGAACGCTGCGGGTTGTGAACGTGCCTCCCACATGGATCACGTTCGCAACCCGAGAGTCCACTGTAGTTTGTTTTTGCGACTGTGTGGAACCCAGTTCCGCTACTGATTGATTGATTGATTGATTGATTGTATGGCTGCGGAAATGGATAAAAGCCCCCGATCCAAACAATGACTATCATCAGTGCAGGTAAGAAAAAATAATAATTTTAATTTTTATCTACAATACTGTCTCTTACTTATTTTATAGTACAGTACATTGATTATTGCTTTCATTTTATGGATCAATGGTCATTAGATAGTAAAATTCATGTTAAATTGCTGTTTTAGGGGTTGTTTTTAAAAGTCTGGAATGGATTAATCCATTTTGCATTACTTTCTATGAGAAAGCGTGCCTTGGTTTTGGAACGCTTTGGTTTTGGAATGGACTTCCGGAACGGATTAAGTTTGAGAACCAAGGTACCACTGTACCTTGCAGAAGTGATACTAATCAGTGTAGGTCATGCTGGATGGATGGACAACTTCCTATATTCTGCAGCACAGCTGGGGAATTGTGCTTTTTCCTCAAATCGTGCAGGTGCTCAAACTCAAGATTCAAGTCAGGGTGAGGGTGTGTGTGACTAATCTTAAGGCAATTTAATCCTTTGTGCTTTCATCCAAACTACTGATTTATCTCTGTGCCATTTTGCAACACATCGTATGCAAACTGTCTTGAAGATTCAGAACCTTCTTGAAAAATTAATGCCATCATGCAAGAAGGAAAACACACTTTCAAATGTCACATTACCATGTGGGAGAGGAAATGTGGGGGGAGATTCATTAGCAGTAAAACTCTCCTCATCAATAATATTTAGGTTTTTTTCTTTTTTCTAAAAAAAAATCACTTTCAATGTGAAACCTCTTTAAGATGATGCTACCTGTCATATCAAATAAATTGCCTCGGCTTTTCTTGTGATTTAGCCTGGCTCTTTGTGTACCAAATTATCAGGTGGAATATCATTGTGCAAGACAGTGGTGAGGAGACTCCAGCCTAGTTTGGCTGCTTCCCAAAAAAATGCGCACCTGCCTTGCACCTGATGTCATGTGGGACATCAGGTGCAGGGCAGGTACAGATGGAGCTACAAAAGGAAAAACTGGCAACTGAAAGCAAGCTGCCAATTGTTAGGACTGACAGGGAGCCCCTGTGAAATGGCTCACAAACATCAATAGACCATTGCGGGGGATGCATTCTTAATTGCCTGGTGGAGCAGAAAAGTTTCCAGTAGGAGTTAACGCCCGTCACACAAATTTTAAAGTGTGTTTTGCATCACTAAACATTATGGGAATAGTTGACATCGAGTGATTGAGGCATATAATGACACCATCCATGCAATACTCTTCTTTAATCCAGCAAATGAAGCAGAACCTACGGGGAAGGGCGCCACTTTGCAAGTTTGTTGTGGTGCCTAAATTTCATTTTCAAACTTCATTTGGAAGAAACTGAAATTCACTGTTGAGTCCGAGCCAGCTGCTTAAGGAAGGAAATGTTGAGCAGTTTCTTTCGGTGACCCGTTCATTAGCTTACATGCTGACACAAGGACTTGTGATGCCATCCTGAGATTTTGCAAACGAGGTCCTACACTAACTTGATTGACGGAAACCTTTTGATTCTGCCCTTGGGAGCCTATTCCTGCAGATGATTATGTTCAGGCACTATTCTGCCTTCAGCCTTAATCACACCTGCTTGACCAGATGCTGATGAGATGCTTGAAGCACATTCGTAGGCGACAGAACGTGCCTACTAATAACATTTTGAGCTTCCTCTTGAAGGGTAGAATTATATTCATATTGTGCCCATTACAATGCCATTTCCTTTTAGCATATACTCAGTCAGGTGACTGGTTGGGCTAGGGAATGTTTTGTGGGAAATGGACACCACTGACGTAATTTCAAATGCTTTTTTGACTGGTGCCCATTCAATCTGAGTAGGAAGAAAACATTTCAGCCTTTCTCTCTCTCTCTCTCTCTGTGTGTGTCTGTGTCTAAATTATAACAGCATATTAGTTAGCAGAGACACTGGCTCCTATGTAGTCAACCGTCAGTTCTATGCAGTGCTTTTTTTCTTTAAAATTGTTTAGAGGTACTCTCATTTTCCTACTCATATTGAAATACTGCCCCTCAATGAGGCCAAACTTAGATTTACAAAATGTTTAGGGGTATGCGTACCCCTGTGCGCGCCCCAGAAAAAAAGCACTGGTTCTATGAATACAGTGGTACCTTGGGTTAAGAACTTAATTTGTCCCAGAGGTCCGTTCTTAACCTGAAACTGTTCTTAATCTGAAGCACCAGTTTAGCTAATGGTGCCGCTGCGCCACCGGAGCACAATTTCTGTTCTCATCCTGAAGCAAAGTTCTTAACCCAAGGTACTATTTCTGGGTTAGCGGAGTCTGTAACCTGAAGCGTCTGTAACCTGAAGTATATGTAACCCGAGGTACCACTGTACAGTGGCTTCAGAGCGCTAACTGATGGTTAACAATGTACATAATTACTTGAAGTCTTTGATTCTTACAACAGCTGACTGAACTTTCACTTATCACTTCATGGTATAACATGAGACATCTGCTTGGCAAAAGATCTGAGAAATTAAATCAATGCCTCTGTGCTATTGGGGTGTGAAGTCGGATATAATTTCTTAAATGCACGGGGTTTCACATTTAAATTTCAGGGTTTTGGCCAATGCATGTGATACAGTACTTGTTGCATTTCATCTGGTTTTACCTTGTGCACAGTTGACAAAACGTGGAGCAGAATTTCCCCCCACCTCATTTGTGTTGAGTCCAAGTAAGTACAGAGCGGGATGTATTAACTGTTATGTAGCAGACACATATGTATTATCACAACGTCATCAAAATGATGAACAGCCCCAAATTTCAGCCAGGTCGTATTCAGTACACAGTTGATCCTCATATTCTTTGCAAGGCTTTGCTATTGCAGAGCCACCTTCTCCACAATGTTTTCTGGAATGGTGTTAGCGCTACATATTGTGGGACTCTGCTTTAGTACCAATGTGAGCATCTCTCTCTCCCCTCTCTGTGAAGGCTAACAGCAGCCTGGAGAGTGGAAGTGGGTGGGTTATTTTGTCAGGACTTTGGTGGAGAAGAAAAGGGTTAAACCCTCCACATATGCTGTGGTCTGGATGAAAATCGCCCCCTCCCCACTTCCACTATTAATTAAGAAAAATAATCAGTGATTTGCCTCTATGTGAGCAAGGTTACTTGGCACCAATTCTCTGCTACTAATGAACTTAGGAAAAAGAATTATTTTCTGCCCCACATCACTAGGGTTAAGCACTGTGCCCCTGTTGTTTTTATTCTGCTTCCATATCCAGATAGGATGTGTCGTGTGTGTAATATAGAGTTATAGCAATGCAAAAAGGGGTGGTTTGACAGATGTGCTTATTGACAACCTCTCCATATTACTTTATCATACATTTAGAGTCTGGCTCCAGGAGAATGGTGCATAATGCAATTATGTCTCATTCAAGGTTCCTCATCACCGGCATATAATGGATGTTTTGAAAACTGTGGCAGACTATATTGTTTCTTTGAAATCTCTGGACATGGTCCTGTGCAGACATTTTTATAGGCCCAGGTGTTAGTAGAAGCAGGTGCAATAGCACAGAGCTAGTGATTTGTATAATGTTTGCTATAATATTGAATCACTTTATTCAGCTTTATATTTTGCTATGCCAGGCAAGATATTATTCCTCGCCTTGCATTTCTACATTCAAAGCACCTTGCCATTTACCTCATGCTCAGGTACATAAAGTCTCTGGCATATACGCATGAATTAATAAATCATCACTTGAACTACCTTTTGGTTCTTCAGGGAATTTTATCTAACAAAATAGCTCAGATAAAGGCAGAGAGTGTTTGAGGTGACTAGTGTTAGCTGTGGGAATCTTGATTTGAAATCAGGATTTGAGTAAGAGTGATGGGCAAATCATGCTTAGCAGCCTTGTCTACTTCTCTGGATGGTTGTGCAGGGTAAATTGAGTTAAAATATGTGTCGCATCCTCAGCAATTTGGAGAAAAGGAGGATCTAAATATCACAATGGACAAACCATCGTGCTGTTAAAAACAACAGCCCGCTTACAGTTATTTACAGCTGTGACTCCAAGCGCAATTTAAGTGTTGTGCTGGCTAAGCTAAAAATTGTTTACCTATGCATTGTTTTAATGACCCGGTTCATTTCTCAATCATGCCCTTGGCCATTCTGTCAGAAGCATTAACAGGCCATTACTGTGCACACCAAGGCCACAAGTTTATAATGGGAACCATAAAACCAACCGGCACGAGCGTAAATTCAATTTCTGCTCTAGAGCCGTTTCTGCATTTACAACAGTCACACATGACACAGGTCTGCGACTCTCAGGCAGCAAAATAAAACAGACCCTTCACGTTCCCCGATTTTCCAGCGACAGTCCCAGATTTATAGAAGCCATCCCGGTTTCTGATTTGATCCAGGAATGTCTCGCTTTTCCATAGGATACCCCTACTTTCACTGGAGAAATGTTGAAGGATATGGAGTTATATGACGAGCCAAGGAGATAAGTAACTATACAACCTTTAGAAGACATCTGAAAGCAGCCCTGTATATGGATATTTTTAAAAAAATGTTTTATGTTGTTTTTATATGTGCTGGAAGCTACCCAGAGTGGCTGGGGCTTCCCGCCCTATCTGCATCCAGATGGTGGGGAGGGGAGCCACTACACTTCCTCCACAACCCATTGAGAAGGTGATTGGGCCGGATCTGGCCTATGGACCATAGGTTTCCTACCCCTGCTGTATCCCCATTGCCTCACCCCACCCCAATATCCTGATAAGCCCAGCATAAGAACGTAAGAGGAGCCTTCAGCTGGATCAGACCACTGTAGTCCGGCATCCTGTTCTCACAGGGGCCAACTAGATGCCAGCAAGCAGGATTCGAGTGCAAGAGCCTCTCCCCTCCTGTGGTTTCCAGAAACTGGGACTCAGAAGCATGACTGCCTCCTAGTAGCTTGACTATTGCTACAACGACATTACCTCTAGCCAGCCACCCCTTATGAACAACTGCTGACTATGTGTTAGGGGTTTTTCAGGGGCACGGGCAGGAATGATACGGTTGCCATACATCCAGAATTTCCCGGACATATCCAGAATACTGCAGTCGAAAGCAGTGTCCAGGTAGAATTCAGCTAAATGTCTGGGATGTTGGCGGTCTCGTTTTTGCCAATTTCCCACAAAAATTGCTCAAAAGCATCCCATTATTTCGCCCTCAACAACTCTTCTGTCTGGATTTTCACTTTTTGAAAAATGGCAACCCTAGGGGAGCAACCCCAAAAAAACACATGCATCCTGAAGTGATATACTGTAGTCTATTCTGCCATTTTATTCATGCCCTCCAACATGTCTCTGATGCAAATAGGGACGTCCTATTCAATAACAACAGTTTTATTACTTGTACCCTGTGTTGCCCCAGCCACTCTGGGTAGCTTCCAGCACATATAAAAACAACATAAAACATTTTTTTAAAAATGGATGGTCTGGGAATCAGCGTGTTTACATGAGTAAAATGTGTCCTTTTATTTAAAATGCATCTCTGGGTTATTTGCACGGCATAGGAATTTGTTCATATTTTTTTTCAAAATATAGTCCGGCCCCCCACATGGTCTGAGGGACGGTGGACTGACCCACAGCTGAAAAAGGTTGCTGACCCCTGGGATACAGCAACGGAGGATCTGGATGACTCAGTCGGCTACAGTGTGGCGCTGATAATGTCAAGGTTGCAGGTTCAGTCCCATTATGGGACAGGTGCATATTCCTGCATTGCAGGGGGTTCGACTAGATGATCCTCAGGGTTCCCTTCCAACTGTACAATTCTATGGTCTTCCTGTCCTATCTGCATCCAGACGGTGGGGAGGGGAGCCACTACACTTCCTCCACAACCCATTTCATGCTGACACTGGTTCTAGCTAAGAGAGTTCCTTGCTGAGCTAGGGCTTTTGAGTTTTGTTTATTTATTTATTTATTTTATCAGATTTATATGCGGCTTGATTGTAAGGGGGGGGGGGAGCCTCAAGGTGGTTTGTTAAGGGGAAAAAAAGATAAAACAAATTTATCACCAAAAACTTAGAACCATAATTAAAAACATAAGAGACCTTTGAGGGTTTGGGGTTGTCTTTTTTTAAAATAATAATAATAATAATCAAGCAGTGTATCGATTTTATGAAATAATAAATAAAATTAAAAGCAGAATAGAATGCACCGAAACAAATTAAAGCTTTAGTGACAAAGCAAATGTTTTATGAATCTATTCAAAGATTTAACATTTCTGCACTAGCCCCAGTTTTACTCTACCGTCTTTCGCGCGGATTAAAAATAAAATAAAATCCTGGATCACTTGCAGTTTTGAAAGACAGGTCACACTCCCCGCCCCCGCCCCCCGCCAAATAAGGTAATACCCAGCACATGGCCCCGCGCATGCGCCCCTCTTTTTAAAACGAACTGCCGCAAGAGCCTCTCCTCTCCCCAGGACAAGCCCTGCCCGTGAGCTTGGCCAATCAGAGGTTTCCCAGTGCCTACAACACACGCGCAGTACGTTCCTCTCCCTCGGAGCAGCAAGTTTTACTGCGCAGAGCGGTAGGTTCCTTCCTTTTTGCCCCTCCCCTCCTCGCGTATAGCCTGTAGACTTTTAAAAGGTTAGACTGCCAGTTTCATAGCCTGGAAGCGCACTTCCGGGTTAGTTTTGATACCCTTCATCTTCGCCTCTCTCTCGCGCTCTCTCTCTCTGGGATTAAAAGTGACAGGTCCATGTGGGGCCTTCGCTTCTATAAACCCTATGTCAACAACGAATTGTCGCTGTTTTTTGTGTTGAATATATGATTTATGGTAATTTATGGGCCTAATAGGTATCTAAAACCATTTGCACGTAACAAAATATGTGTTTTATCCAAGTAATTGTTGAACTGAAATGCAATTAAGAAGAAGAATATCAATAGTGAAATAATTATTAAGTTCCAACCTAAAATGATTTTTCATTCATAACAAACTTAATAATGGAAACACACTGGCATTTGGCAATAACAAAAGTTCCTTTAGAAGCACAGTTTACAAAGACTCATAATCTAGTCTCTAGATACTTGCTATAGCATGAAATAATAATCGCAAACCAGTGACATTTTAGGGAGCAGGCTAGCAGGCGGGGCCCATGACTTACATCATAGGAGCCTACACAACACAAAACAAACACTGTTGCTGTATGTAGGTTTTATTTTATTTGTTTTCTAGTATTTTGGAAATGTACATCCAGATTTCTTCCCTTTAAATTTTTTGGGGGCCCCCAAGAGAGTGGGGCCCTAAACTATAGCTCGTTTAGCTTATACGCAAATCCGGCCCTGGTCTTATTCCAGACTGCGTTAAGTGGAAAAAAGACCATATCAAAACAGCAAAAACTCTAAACCGTGCGCTATGGACGTACGACTCTCTTTTTCTATCTCTATGCGCTCCGAAAATGCCATAGAGATAAGAAACAACCGAATTATTTCCGCCTATCACTTCCGGTACACATCGATTAGTTCCCTGTCAAGGGTCTCGGAAGTCTGTGATGTCCGAGTTAGTAATGGTGGGTGATCCCTTTTTTTCCTTTTCCTTCCTCACCTCGTTGCCTTCATAAGAGGACGGCCAGTATCTTACCCGGGGTGCTAAATGAGGCGGCGGCCAGGGGTTACTCTGGGGTCTGTGATAAGTGATGCAGGGTTTTATTTTATTTCTAATCCACGCAAAAGACCGTAAAGTTGGGGCTAGTGCAGAAATGTTAAGAGTGGGCAGTGCTAAGTGAAGAAACCCATATTTGAATAGATTAATAAAACATTGGCTTTAATTGCCACTGAAGTTTTAATTTGTTTTGGTGCATTCTGTCCTGCTTTTATCCGCGTACTTCCATGTCAAGTGCAGATGAGATTGTAAACATGGAAAGGGTGGGGAGAAGAACCATGTGCAGCCATGAAACTGCCAGCACATTTCGCAAAGCTAAGCAGGATCCGGTATGGTTTCACATCGGTTGGATGGGGAACCAACACATGTTGTGATTCCTGCATATTGCAATGGGGGTTGGGCTAGATGACCCTGGAGGGGGGGCGGCCCCTTCAAAATTTACGATTCCATGATTTCTATATAAACTCCTCCTCCGACTGCCCTTGTCCCTGCAGAAGGTCCCGCTAGCAATTCTATGCAAAGGCTGCGTGTGACTTTTCATCCATTCATTCTGGACTTTTCATCCAGAAACTGGTTAAGAATTGCTGCCACCGCGCAATTTCTGTTCTCATCCTGAAGCAAAGTTCTTAACCCGAGGTACTACAGTGGTACCTCGGGTTACATACGCTTCAGGTTACAAACTCCGCTAACCCAGAAATAGTGCTTCAAGTTAAGAACTTTGCTTCAGGATGAGAACAGAAATCGTGCAGCGATGGCGCAGCGGCAGCAGGAGGCCCCATTAGCTAAAGTGGTGCTTCAGGTTAAGAACAGTTTCAGGTTAAGAATGGACCTCCGGAACGAATGAAGTACTTAACCCGAGGTACCACTGTATTTCTGGGTTAGCAGAGTCTGTAACCTGAAGTACCACTGTATTATATACACTGCCTCTCTCCTTGGTGTGTTTATCTCATCCTCCACTTTTTGTCCTTACAGCAACCCTGTAAGGTGTGTGAGGTGAAGAGACGTAGTGACCTACCAGCCCAAACTCACCTAGAGAACTTTGTGATTTGAACCAGGATCTTTCATAAGATTTATTCACAGCACTTGATTGTAAAAAAAAAAGGACTAAAAAGGCTTCAAAGCGGTTTACAAAAGATGAAGCAGTAAAATCAAGAAAAAATGACAACCCTACTTTAAAACACACAAAAAGTTAAAATACTAAAATAGTCTAAAATTACACACCGACTTTCTAAGCATCTTGGTAAGCTTGCCTAAACAAATGGTTTAGGCAGGCTCCTGCTTGATCCGAATAGGCAAGGAGTTCCAAAGGGAAGGCGCCGCCATACTGAACGGTTGAGTTCATACAAATGCAGAACGGGTAGTATGTGGCACCTGTAACAGTGTTAATTCGGCTGACCGAAGTGTAGTGTAAGGCGATCTCATAGGTAAATTGTTCCCAAGCAGCTAAGGGCTGAATAGACTAATAGCAACACCTTAAACTTGGCTTAGTATCAAATAGGCAACCAGTGCAGATCTCTGAGCGCATGTGTTAAATGCTGACAAGGCCTCACTCCCGTCAGCAATCGTGCAGCAGCATTCTGCACTAACTGCAGCTTCCGGATCAAGCCCCACATACAGCTAATCCAGTCTTGAAGCAACCTACCCAACCTTAGCCCCCCACACTGTCCCATTATGACTGACCAGATCTGGTGCTTAGAGAGTTCTGATATAACTTGTCTGTGGCCTTTTGTAATGGAAGAAGGCAAGTGGGAGATATGTCTCTGAATTTGCATAGCTTTGCTTCTCTGGAAGTTTTATGTGTTGCAGATTTCCTACAAGGATGACGTATCTACAAGCTGTTTCATATGTTTACTACACCTGCCTAAACCCTGTGTGTTGTTGTCATAAATGTGATATATGTGAGCAGTGTAACATAGTGTGAACATGGAAAAAATCGTTGAAAAAAATCATCATCCAATCAGGCTTGGATGTTCCAAATGCATATTTTATTATCATAGAAGTTGCTGATGCAATCTTCTGTGTGCTCCCACTTTGCTGCTGCTTTGCCCGTGTTGATGTGAACAAAACCATAAACGTTATGTCTACACCAGCTGTGAAACAATTCTATGCATTATGCAGAATGTGGTATAACTGTACAACTTCAGACTGCAGGGAGAGAAAAAGAGAGTTCCATTTTAAATGCCTGCCCCTAAACTAGCATATGCAGGAAAACACACACGCAAAGACTGCCTGTTTTATGTGGAGATGCTTTAAAAAATATTGTCCCCCACTAGAATTCTACTGCTTTGCTCTACCGCTATAATTTCCCGTTTCCAATATTAAAATGCTTATGCACCCAAAAGGACACCACCCACATACAAGAGGGAGATAACAGCAGGTTTGGATTTGCAGAAATTCATATTTTAAAACCTTAATGGGGAAGATCCCCCCAAAAAGCCCAGTGAAGGCTGAGTGTGTTCATTGTCTATAGATAATGACAGACAGCTGAAGAATAAAAGAGTCAATGGCATGTGAGCAGTAATGGAGTATTGTGTTGGAGGTCATAGCTGACTGCCTGGAACAATGTTTTGTTTCAGGTCCCTTGTGTTCTGCATAATGTGTAGATTGATTCCTACACAGAAGTCTATTAAATAGTTAATAGGCCATGCATTTAGACTTGTGGAACAAATTCCTGATCAGTGGACTATGAAACTCAAGTCACATAAAATTATGTTTAGTCCAGCCACAGGAGAGTATTCTGAAATAATGCTCATTTCTACTGTTGTAAACAGGCAGCTTGCATCTCTTGACTCTGCCGGAATTCAAAATAATGTGCATTTAAAGTAATGGCCATGGAGCATGTGGGTCAGGATGATAGAAGGCGTGAGGAAAATAAGAAAAGCTTAGCCATTTTTTCTAGTCTAGCATTCTGTATCTCACCATCATTTGGTAGTTGCAGGAATATTGGCTATGACTTCGGAGTTTCTACCTAGCTACCCTGGCAATTAACTGTTGATCGGCTTATCCTTCAAGGACGCATCTGTTACTCTGGCTGGTGGGCAGAAGTGAAAGAAAGAGCACTGATGAGTTTGAGTTGCAATAAACCTAACTGTTAGGACAAAAATTAAGTCCTTTGCAATGAAGGATGTAAGTTGATACAGGCAAGGTCTGTCACTTCAAGATTGCTTCGTAAATTGGTTCTCTCAAATATTAGTGGTTTGGTTGCAGCTGGGAAAGGAGCACACTTTGAGAACAAGTTCAGTGTACTGCTAAAAAAACTAAGTTCAAGCTTTCTCTCTCTTCGCAGGTGTAGTCTTGGTGCAGAATGGGAATAAACACTGTAAACCTTGGATCTTTCTGCCCTGTACAGAGAACACATGCACAGCTTCATAAAACCAAGTTTCTCCAACTTTTGGAAATGCATTTTTGTTAAGGATTCCTTTGACTGATTATAGGAGCGAGAAAACTATGCTTAGCCAGTGGCTGCATTTATGCCCTGTTCCCAGCACTTTGCTTATCACACCACACTCTGGACGGTGACTGCTGCAGTTCCCCTAAAAGCATGTTTGTGCTTGTGAAAAGGGCATTGCGGCTTGCTGTCAGCCTCAAGAGGTCATATCATGCTGGCATTTTTTCGTCTCTTTCTCTGGGTTTGGAAAAGTCTCCCAGACATCGCGTCACATTCCTCAGGCGATATTCCTCTGAGACTGGCAAGGTGACAGTTGTCTTGGTTACTTATAAAATACTTGTTATTGGGTTGATTTCAGCATGATTAAGTTCACCTTGTAAATAATGTAGCTGAGAAGTAAATGGGTGGCAAAAAAAATTCATAGCAAGTTGCAATCCAAGTCATTGGATTGGGTTCTGAAGTAGATGACACCAGGTAGCTAATTCCTGCTACTATTTTGCAAACATAATGATACTCCATGGTCACCTGATGTTTTTCTCCCCTCTTACCACTTTTTTTTGGTTAAATGAGTATCAGGGGGGTTAAAGGTTTATCAAAAATCCAAGTCTTAAGAACATAACCTTGGAAGTAAGTCTCATTCATTTTAGTGAAGCATATCTCCCAAGTAGGTATGTTTTGAGTTTATTTATTTATGTTTTGAGTTGGTCTATTTATTTAGTAGAGATGCGGGTGGCGCTGTGGGTTAAACCACAGAGCCTAGAGCTTGCTGATCAGAAGGTCGGCGGTTTCAATCCCCGCGACGGGGTGAGCTCCCGTTGCTCGGTCCCTGCTCCTGCCAACCTAGCAGTTTGAAAGCACGTCAAAGTGCAAGCAGATAAATAGGTACCACTCCGGCGGGAAAGTAAACAGCGCTTCCGTGCGCTGCTCTGGTTCGCCAGAAGCAGCTTAGTCATGCTGGCCACATGAAGCTGTACACCTGCTCCCTTGGCCACTAAAGCGAGATGAGCACCGCAACCCCAGAGCCGTCCGCGACTGGACCTAACGGTCAGGGGTCCCTTTACCTTTAGTTATTTAGTAAATTTGAAGGCAGCATATGAGTTCACAACAGTAGAGTGGTTCACAGCATGTAGTTGCCACCTGAAACATCTCGGTTAAGAGTGACTATCAATTGACTGCGTAGCTACTGAATGTGTATGCGGTGACGAATAGTTACTCTTAACTGAGATGTTACGAGCTGCAACTTAAAACACACTGTGTGTGTGTAACATAATTCAGTGTTCCCTAGACTAGTGTTCTCCAGGTGTTTTAACTTGGCTACCGTCGAGTTGCCTAATGTGAGCTGCACCACTTTGGAAAGAACAGCACAGTTTAAGTTCCTCTTGTTGAGCTATAAAGCCCTAAGTTTCATCTTGGGACCAACCATAGGGGCAGTCTTTTCTGTTACGTTGCCCAGTTTGTGAAATCACCCCCATCCCTTGAAATAAGACAGCCACTGATTTTATTACTATTATTTAAATTTAACAACCTTTCTGTTTGCCCATGCATTTGTTGCTTATTAATGCAGATGGAAAACAAAAGCTGTAAGGGCACTAAAGGGATTTTGCATCAGAACCACAAACTTTTATTGGCCTGGTCCTCCTCCCAGTTTTGTACCTTGGAGCAAAAAATGTGAAATGGTATCTTTTGGGTTTTTAACGAGAGTATAAATACATTGGCAAATACATTGGTCCACCACCCCAGACTATTCATGATTTGTGACCCTTTCCCTTTATGTGCTTTAGGATACAGTGGACATGTCATTGTTTCCTGTTGAAAACATTAGAAATTTCAGCATAATAGCTCATGTGGACCATGGAAAAAGTACTCTAGCAGATAGGCTGCTGGAGATAACAGGTGAGATAATTTTACAGTATGCTTTATTTCTTTGGGTACTGCCTGGGGGATGTAATCCATTGGAACAGTCAAATACAACATTCCTTATTTCCCTAGAGTGGGCACAACAGGTAACTTCCTGTTCCACTGGTCTGGAGTGTCTTCCCCCTGCATGTGATCTGGGAGATGGGCATGGTCATGGTTTCCTCCATAAAAGAGCCGAGTCACGCAGCCATTTTCTCTCTCTTGATCTCTCTCTTGCTTGCTGCCACGCTGCTCTCCTGCAGCCATTTTGTTCTCTTAATGTAATTTTGCTGTCTGCTGGCTCCCAGCTAGCAGCACATGAGTTCAGTCTACATGTGAGATGAACTCACAGATTGTTATGTAACTACTAAGTCAAGCCTGCCTTTCAGGGATCAAATCGTGAACTGAAACGTGAGTAAACCTCTTGTTACTTTTAAGGAAAGACTCTTGTGTCTTTATTCTATTAAGAGGGATAAAAGGGGACACCAGGAATAATGGGCAAGCCAGATTGGATTACTTAACTAAAGAGATTCAAATGAATCTGCAAACCAGCTTCCTGCTATATTGAAGGGAATCTGCTCTGAAGGAAGGATAGTACTTATTCAGTATATCCTTTCCTGATATCCTTGACGTTCCCACACTTCATTTAAAATAAATACCGAGGCAGAACATGTAAAACAGCGACATAAGACAAAATAGAATAATAAAAGCCATATGGATAAAACGTCATATTCAGTTAGGATAGCAAGGTCCTATTAATAGTCAGGAAAAGCTTGGGTGAAGCAGTCTGATTTCTCTTGCTGTTGGAAGCAAACATTTAGCAGCTTCCTGATCTACACAAAGGAGATGCCACAAGGGAGAAAGCTCTTCTTTCCATGGTGAGGTGGTGACCTGTAGGCCATGGAATGGCTACCAGGACCTGCTTCACAGACTGTGGTAATCGTCTTCGTCTTCGTTATTTACGCACAGCAATTATGATTCCAATACCAGTTTCATTTTCCATGCTGACCATTGTTTATAGATTCAGTAGAATACTTCTAATGTATATCGTTTCCATACCTAAAATAGAACGCTTTATGGTAATGGCTATGGTATTGTAAATTGTAAGTTTTCTTTCACTACCTGAGTGTGCATTTTTGTCACAGAAGTGGGACGCTAAAGTTTCCATTCTATTTTATTGTGTTTAATTTGGGGGACAACTGTTTTGTGAAATGGCAGTCAGTTTGCATTAAAAAAACGTGTTAACCTTACTACCAAAAGAGGTTTACACATTTCTCCTTCCAGCTAAACTTTCTCAGATTTTCAAAGTCACGGAGGCAACATACGATATGCACACATACGACTTGTGTAACTTGCCTTGTTTGCCGAATACGCCTTTGTCCATTGAAAGTGTGCAGCTCTTAGCTCTTCTTTTTCATAGGGATCTTCTATATAGACTAGCATCTCTACAGGTGACAATGTATCCAGCTCCCTTCCTACCATTTTCATGCGTAGCACCTATTTAGGTCCCTGATTATTTTTTTGGTAGCCTAGTGTTGTCCATCTGTTGAACTCCAAACCAGTAACAGAGAATTCTTTTATTTATTTATTTGACCCTATCTACATCAAGCTATATTCTATCCTTATCACCAAACTCCGAATATAATTGCACACTGTATTAATTGACATCATTTTTTAATATATTAGTGGCCATGTGATAATTTTAGCTTATAACTGTTATTGTTTAATGTCTTAATTTGTATATTAAGGTACTTTTATAGCTCTGTTTAGAGTAGGTAATGTCTTGATAATATAAATGTTTTAAGTTTTTTGTATCAGTCCAGTATATTTTCTTTTAATTGTTGAATGATTCTGTGTACATTGTGGCAGCCTTTGGCTATGTGCAATAAAACTGACTGAGTGACTGACAGTTTTGAGAGCAGCCCTTTCACCTATCAGTTGCTCGAATATGTTTTAGATGATTTTCCCTGAGCATTGTCTGCCTGCTCCACTAAACTTTGGAACCCTAGCTTTCTTGATAGGAATAGACTGAGAAAGATAACACATAAAATTGATCGTGGTTTTTTTAAAAAAAACAGCCATAGGTCTATGAGAATTAAATAGGGCTATGCAAAAATGGACACTTATCACAATGTACATTAATTATGGAGTATTTTTGACCCTCTAGGAACCATTGCCAAAACAGACCATAACAAACAGGTGCTGGATAAGTTGCAAGTGGAACGAGAAAGAGGAATCACCGTTAAAGCCCAGACTGCCTCTCTGATTTATAACCACAAAGGAACAAATTACCTCTTAAATCTCATTGATACACCTGTAAGTTAATCATCAACATTGCTGAAGTAATACGAAATTGAACTATTGTTGTTGTTTTTGAAAAAGAAAATATTGAATGCTTCTAGATTATTATATTTTGCATTATTGTTACTTCTTGTTGCTGGTTTTTTACTTTGGCTTCATTCTGCTGTTGGTTTTATTTTGTTTAGCTTTTAAATGTATGCTTTATTTGTTTACTTCAGTGGTTGTCTGTTTTGCTCAGAGGGGAGACCCACTGAAATGAATGAACCGAAGTTAGTCATGCTCATACATTTCAGTGGGTCTGTTCTGCAAACAGCGAACAGTTGGGGGGGGGGGAAACCCTCTGGTTTTCACTTTTTACAGCAAACTGCCCAGATAATTGGGTGGCGTGTAATTATTGTAAAATAAATATATAAATAACCACAGACTGGAGCAAATCCATGGCTGTGATCTAGTAACACTGAATTGGTTGTGCAGCTCAGTCCATGCAGGGATACAGTGGTACCTCGGGTTAAGTACTTAATTCGTTCTGGAGGTCCGTACTTAACCTGAAACTGTTCTTAACCTGAAGCACCACTTTAGCTAATGGGGCCTCCCGCTGCTGCTGCACCGCCGGAGCACAATTTCTGTTCTCATCCTGAAGCAAAGTTCTTAAGCTGAAGCACTATTTCTGGGTTAGCGGAGTCTGTAACCTGAAGCGTATGTAACCTGAAGCGTATGTAACCCGAGGTACCACTGTACCATGTTCTGGTATATTAGCGGTGAGGAATCCTTATGCCTGCTTTAGGGGTTGGATAAAGCTCCATTGTTATCAGGCAGGAGCGAAGCAGAGCTGCAATTAATCACTGGACACACTGCAGTTGTTAGACTAATGCAACTAATTTATTAAATAGGAGAAGCTGAGTTAATGAGGGGGTTTAGAAAGATTGAAGCAAATGAACTGGATGAGTCATCCAGAAATCTTCATCGCTCAGCACAGGGAGGAATTTGTTGACTCTCACGGTCTCTTCAAAAGAAAGTACAAATACAAGGTGTCACAGGCCTAAGACCCTATGCAGGTGCATCCCAGATAACTTGGACTACAATTCCCATCCACCCTAGCTATCTTGGCCCAATGGTCATGTCAGGGATGATGGGAGTTGTAGTCATCATGGAGAACACCAGGTTGGAGATACTTAGTCCCTCCTATACTTTGTTCCCTCCTCCCCACAAAATAAAAATTCTGTCATTCTTCAGGAACTACAGTTAATTAAATACAGGTCAAGAAGCTTTCATAACTAATTTCCTAAAGGGGGTAGGTTGCTGTTTTGATGTTATGAGCCGTTCCTCCAAAATACGTGAGTCTCTGGCATAGGTGTGTTGTCCGTGGACCCCTAATTGGGAACCACTGATTTTGACAATATTCACAAAATGGCAGAAACTAGATTCGATGCTTTCTGGTAAGTTGTCAGACAGTGGGTTACATGACTTCATGGTGTTCTTTTGATGGTCTTTTTAACCAGACCTTGAGATGCCAAGTTCTTGAAATGTTTGCATCGCTTGTTTCCCCCCTTACAGGGCCACGTAGATTTTAGCTATGAAGTCTCACGGTCGTTGTCTGCTTGTCAAGGCGTCTTGCTTATAGTGGATGCAAATGAGGTAGGGTTTGTAAAGCATTTATCTTTGCTGTCTGAGGTGTGACTGGCAACAGTAACTTCTGCCTCATCTTTGTCCTTCTTGGAGCAATGAAGAGTTTCCCTCTCCCAAATGGTTCGAGGGAAGAGTCGTCTATCATTGTAGATAACTTTTCAGAAATATGGAAAAGACCAGTTAGATTTCCACCACAGGCAGTTCCTGATGAGCCAGTTATGGGACTCTTGGCTCTGAGAGTTGGATCCTGTGTGTTGTCCGATATTATGAGTCTCTAGGTGCTACGAGTGCTAGGGATCTTAGCCTACAATCCTAAACACACTTACAATACAATCCTGTAGACGGCTCCTCAAGAGCAGGCCCCATTGAGTGCAGTGGGACTTAATAATAATAATTTATTATTTATACCCTGCCCACCTGGCTGGGTTTCCCCAGCCATTCTGAGCGGCTTCCAACAGAATATTAAAATACAATAGTCTATTAAACATTAAAAGCTTCCCTAAACAGGACTGCCTTCAGATGTCTTCTAAAAGTCTGGTAGTTGTTTTTCTCTTTGACATCTGGTGGGAGGGCGTTCCACAGGGCGGGTGCCACTACCGAGAAGGCCCTCTGCCTGGTTCCCTGTAACTTGGCTTCTCACAACGAGGGAACCGCCAGAAGGCCCTCAGCGTTGGACCTCAGTGAATGATGGGGGTGGAGATGCTCCTTCAGGTATACTGGACCGAGGCCGTTTAGGGCTTTAAAAGTCAGCACCAACACTTTGAATTGTGCTCGGAAACGTACTGGGAGCCAGTGTAGGTCTTTCAAGACTTACTCCCAAATAAGTGAGTACTGGATTGCAGCCCACAAGAGACCAAGCCCTACTAGATATAATGAGCCTTCTGAATGAACACTTTGAGTTTCTGCAGATATTACCTTCGCTTGATAACTGGGGTGATAGATTAGGTAACCTGTTATGCTGCGATAGCTCAGCCCGTAGAGCTTGAGACTCTTAATCTTAGGGTCATGAGTTTGAGCCCCATGTTGGGCGAAATATTCCTGCATTGCAGGGGGTTGGACTAGATGACCCTCGTTGTTCCCTCCAGGACTACAATTCTGTGATTCTAACCTCTACTGCTACATAAACAATTTTCCATGACCAGTTGATTTCATGGGCAGGGGCCTCTCCTAACCTACCTGGCAATTGAAACCTGGGACCTTTTATGTGGAAAATATCTGCTCTGGCTCTGAGCTATGGCCATGTCTTTTTTCCCTTTGGGACAATTTGGGGTGGGGTGGAGAGACTACATTCACAAACTTTCAAATGTTTAATTATGATGTTTTTTTCTAGGGTATTCAAGCTCAAACGGTTGCGAATTTTTATCTTGCGTTTGAAGCACAGCTGTCAATAATTCCTGTTATAAATAAGGTAACACTTGCCACACACAGTATTAAAAATTCTTAGATAACTTTTGACTGTAGAATAGCAACTTGCTCTCAGCACCTCTGAATGCAGTTGTGACAGAGGCCAGCCACGGAAGGCCAAGAGGCCATTCTGGTTGTGTATCATCTCTATAGTTGTCTCTTCCCTGATTTACATCATTCCGTCAACATATACCGTATTTTTCGCTCTATAAGACGCACCTTTTCCCCTTCAAAAATTAAGGGGAAATGTGAGTGCGTCTTATGGAGCGAGTGCAGGTTCCTTGGCTCCCCCTGCGCTCCGGAGGCTTCGCGTTGCTTTCGCTGAAGCCACCTGAAGCCCCCGGAGTGCAGCGCAAATTCCCGCTGCGCTCCGGGGGCTTCAGGCAACTATCCGCAAGCCTTTGGAGTGCAGCAGGAGTTCCCGCTGTGCTCCGAAGGCTTACGGATAGCCGCCTGAAGCCTGGAGAGTGAGAGGGGTCGGTGCACACCGATCCCTCTTGCTCTCCAGGCTTCGCTTCACTGGAGAGGCACTGCACAGTTTTCCCTCTCTGCACAGCGCCCCGTCAGCAAAGCGGCAGGAGAAATGGAAGGGGCTCCATTTCTCCTGCCGCTTTGCTGAATGGGAGCTGAGCAGAGAGGGGGAGAATTTTTTTCCCCGATCTCCCCCTCCTGTGGTCCAGTGCGTCCTATGGTCCGGTGCGTCCTATAGAGTGAAAAATACGGCACTTAACTTTTAAGGTCCTTTATGAGCTTCCTCTTTCTTTCCCATGGTTTGTTCATTTGTTTTATTTTTCAGAAATCTCTATACCTGCCAGGGTTAAGGAATAATAATAATAATATCACGGCAGTGGACAGCATGAAATCCACAATGAAATTACATTAGTGAAACAAGTAGCTCACAAATCTGTAGGTCGGATTGATGCATCCACACCAATCCAGCAGGGAAAGCCTGGGATGGGTGAACAAATGAGTTGTAACCAGGTGCCCAAATGCCAATATTGAAATTGCCAGCCTAGTGTTCTTTCAGGACACACGCCAAAGGGTAGGTGCTGCCACACAAGAGGCCCTCCCATCAAATGTCAAGGAAATAAACAACTATCTGACTTTTAGAAGACATCTGAAGGCAGCCTTGTTTAGGGAAGTTTTTAATGTTTGATCTTTTATCGTGTTTTTAGTGTTCTGTTGGGAGCTGCCCAGAGTGGCTGGGGAAACACAGCCAGATGGGCGGGGTATTATTATTATTATTATTATTATTATTATTATTATTATTATTTATTAGTTATACCCTGCCCATCTGACTGGGCTTCCCCAGCCACTCTGGGTGGCTTCCAACAAAATATTAAAATACAGTATTCCGTCAAACATTCCTTAAACAGGGCTGCCTTCAGATGTCTTCTAAAAGTCTGGTAGTTGTTTTCTTTGACATCTGGTGGGAGGGCATTCCACAGGGCGGGTGCCGCTACCGAAAAGGCCCTCTGCCTGCTTCCCTGTAACTTGGCTTCTCGCAGCGAGGGAACCGCCAGAAGGCCCTCAGCACTGGACCTCAGTGTCCGGGTAGAACAATGGGGGTGGAGACGCTCCTTCTGGTATACTGGACCGAGGCTGTTCAGGGCTTTAAAGGTCAGCACCAACACTTTGAACTGTGCTTGGAAACGTATTATTATTATTACTACTATTATTATTATTATTGAGAGCATATAGCACTACTAAGTGGTCCCTCTTATTCTTTATATTGTGCTCAATTTAATCTTCTGGGTAGGCCTACTACTTCTTCAGGGCTGCCTTATCCTTGAGCTCAGAAGTTGCAATTCTGTGGATTTACTTGGGAGTAAGCCCTGCTGAAAACAGTGGCACTTATTTCTGAGTAAACATGCACACGGTTATGCTTCCCATCTGTCTGCTGATGCCGAAAGAAAAACAGAATTTTGAACCTGCTTATTCTGCCCTGCATTTTCTTTTACAAATATTTCAGCTGGTTTCAGATGTCCATTTTCTGTGGTTTCCCCCTTTATGCATCCCCTCCCCTACCCTTCCCTTTACGTTAGGCAGAGGGTTTGTCTTTTTTAAAATGGTTTGTCCTGTGCCCGGTAATTTTATATGCTTTGTAAATAAAATAGGGTGACAACGAACCCAAGCTTTCCAATATTGTATAAACTGCTCTCAACAAACTCCCATCTTCTTGACTGCAGGTCCCTAGTCTTGTTCTTAAGTCACAAAAACTTCCCAGGTTGCTAGTAAAAGATAAGGAAAGTGCAAATGTAAATGCAGTTCACATTTTTAAAGCTTCTCTCATTTTTGCTCTAACAGAATTTACTTCTGACTTCTCTTACATTGGGTGCATTGTTCCGACAATAACTTTGTTTTCCAGATTGATCTAAAGAATGCAGATCCCGAGCGGGTGGAAAATCAAATTGAAACGGTGTTTGATATCCCCAAAGACGAGTGTATTAGGGTAAGACACCTTTTCTGGTGTATAAATTTGTGTGTAGTAGCTGTTGATAAAACTACATGGAAACCTTACCAGGTTATTTTTATTAAATGATTATATTCTCACAGTGCACAGTGTTTACTTAGAATTAAGCTCCATTGAGATAAATGAAACTCAGCACTTCTCCCAGAATAAAGTGCCTTGCTTCCTTCTACTGTAATCATTGAAGAAATGTATTTGCTTACTATTCAGAGTAAAGCATTTTCAAATATAACTGCATGAAGCATAATATATTGAGGTGGCAACAGCTTACTAGTTAGTGTGCGCTGAATTAAGCTCTCTTTCCCTTTTTAATTTGCTTTAGATCTCTGCTAAGCTGGGAACAAATGTCGAAAGAATACTTCAGGAAGTTATTGAACGAATCCCTCCGTAAGTTTATTTTTCTGGTATCTTATATACAGTGGTACCTCTAATTGAATTCACGTATCCTTCGGGATACGTATGCGGCAAACCTGGAAGTATTTTTCCAGGTTTCGCTGCATGCGCAGAAGCGGTCCCTCCGGTTGTATAAACCTCGGGATCTGACCGGAGCTCCAGAATGGATCCCGTCCGCAACCGGAGGTACCTCTGTACTATTGAGAAATGGACTGTCTTGCAGTTACGCTGAGCCATCTGCTTGAGCCACTTACATGTTTGCATCTTTTTAATAATCTCCTTAATTTAGTGAGTTAACATCTCTCTCTCTCTCTCTCTCTCGTTTTCAGTTTTACAATTTAAAATCCTCACTTTACATCCTTATGATATCTATTACTTCCCTTCTTCTCTTTCCAATGGTTCATTTTCCATATCATAAATCCCTGCATATTTTACAAAAACTATACCATTCAGTATTCCATTATTGCATCCATCAAAACTTATTTACACTGTTGTCTTAATGCTGCCCATGTTTTCAAGTGTACACAGTCTCCCCCCATATATTCAATAAATATTTTCCCAGTCTTCTCTAAACATATGTTCTTCTTGTTCTCTTATTCTATATGTTAAGTCTGCAAGTTGTGCATATTCTGTCAACCTAAGTTGCCATTCTTCTTTGGTTGGGACCTCGCTCGCTCTCCATTTTGGGGCTAACAAAACACGGGCCGCAGTAGTGGCATACATAAATAACCCTTTTTGAAACCTGGGAATTTCAGTCTGAATTGAATTCTTGATTGAATTCAGATCAGTAGATTTCTCTGGTAAATATAACATGATGATAAAGCAGAAACAAAGGCATTTCAATGTTCTGTGTGCAGTGTGTGTTGCTATTTGCTACAGTAACTGGAACTGTATTTATGCGAGCACTTGGAAAACAGGCATTTGGTATTGAAAAATAACTCTCAGTATGTATTACACAGTAATACATGATATATATGTCTTTCTTATAACAGGCCCAGCGCCAGCACACAGGATCCGTTGAAGGCTTTGGTGTTTGATTCCACCTTTGATCATTACAGGGGTGTGATTGCCAATATTGCACTGTTGGGTGGAGAGGTTCGCAAAGGCCAAAGGATAGCATCAGCTCATACGAAAAAGGTTTATGAAGTTAATGAAGTGGGAATTCTGAAACCCAACGAGCAGCCAACGCACAAATTGTAAGTTGCAAGCGTTTGAAATGAATCAGAAACTCTTATTTGTTTGGCCTTTCTCAATATCCGTATCAGAGTTTCCCAAACTTGGGTCTCCAGCTGTTTTGGGGACTGCAGTTCCCAGCATCCCTGACCGCTGGTCCTGCCAGCTAGGGATGATGGGAGTTGTAGTCCAAAACCAGCTGGAGACCCAGGTTTGGGAAACCCTGATCTGGATTCCTACTGCCAGCAGCAGTAAGCCTGATTTCCCATCAGCTTTGCACTTTCCTTTGGCAAAACACAGAGCGGAAGCATCTTCTAGCTTAGCTCAGCGTGGGGAAGTGGCTAATGGCATTTTATAGGTAAAGGACCCCTGGACGTTTAAGTCCAGTCAAAGGCGACTATGGGGTTGCGGCGCTCATCTCGCTTTCACGCCGAGGGAGCCGGCGTTTGTCCATGGACAGCTTTTTGGGTCTTGTGGCCAGCATGATGAAACCGCTTCTGGTGCAATGGAACACCGTGACGGAAACCAGAGCGCACGGAAACACCATTTACCTTCCCGCCATAGCGGTACCTATTTATCTACTTGCACTGGCATGCTTTCAAACTGCTAGGTTGGCAGGAGCTGGGACAAAGCAATGGGAGCTCACTCCATTGCGGGGATTCAAACCACCGACCTTCTGATCAGCAGTCCCAAGTGGCTCAGTAGTTTAGACCACGACGCCACTTGTGTCCCATGATGGCATATAGGAGCTGTTTCATGGTGCCTCTGTCCCAGGACAAAGCACTGTTGACTGACTAATGTATTTTTAATCTTTGCTGGAAGCAAACCTAGCAAGATGGGCGGGGTGCAAATAAATTATTATTGTTGTTGTTGTTGTTGTTGTTGTTGTTACATTAACATTTCAGGCAAGAGTAAAATGCTCTGCTTCCTGTCCATTTGCCAAGGCTGTGCAGCAAGTTTTGTAAAGATTGCAGCACACAAATATGGGGAAGAGGATTTGACATAATTGTAGGCATTTGATAATGTGCGATTAAATCCCTAAACAGCTTCTTCTTGCCAAGAAAAAAGGCTTGAAATATCTAATGTGATAAATATTTCCGCATGATGCTGGTTTCATTTAGATATGCCGGCCAGGTTGGCTATCTCATTGCTGGAATGAAAGAGGTCAAAGAGGCCCAAATAGGAGACACAATCTATTTGCATAACCAACCAGTGGAGCCATTGCCCGGGTTTAAGTCGGCAAAACCCATGGTCTTTGCAGGTGAGGCACACACATTCAATGACAGGAAGTACTTTCATGTTTACTTATACCGGTAGAGTGCTTAGGTGCATTTAGGAATCGTCGTTAACCGTAACAGGAACGCCATGGATCCCTGTATAAATTGTACCCCTGTTACAGCACCAACACTTTTTTGTGCTCAGAAACATACTGGGAGCCAATGTAGTTCTTTTAGGACTGCTGTTATATGGTCCTGGCAGCCGCTCCGGGTCACCAGCCTAGCTGCTGTATTCTGGATTCATTGCAGTTTCCGAATCACCTTCAAAGATAGCCCCACGTAGAGCGCAGAATCTTCTTGTTGACCATGCTTTCATTTTGTGTTTATGGTGGGTTTCTGTAAATTAGGTGAGGTGGTGCTTCAGTGCCCGTCTAGATCACTGCTTATTACAACAGTGGCTTTAGAGCCAGTGTGGTGAAGTGGTTAAGAGCAGTGGACTCGTAATCTGGTGAACCGGGTTTGATTCCCCTCTTCTCCACATGCAGCTGCTGGGTGACCTTGCGCCAGTCACACTTCTCTGAAGTCTCTCAGCCCCACTCACCTCACAGAGTGTTTGTTGTGGGGGAGGAAGGGAAAGGAGAATGTTAGCCGCTTTGAGACTCCTTAGGGTAGTGATAAAGCGGGATATCAAATCCAAACTCTTCTTGGGAAAGGTGGTTTATTTTTTGTTGACAGAATAGTGATTTTGTACAGGCTTGTGAATCGCTATGCCTTTTCACAGTTATTCAGATAAACAGCTTTACTTGATCAGATTTAATTTCAAGGAATGATTTCCTCGCATGGATGGGTACCTTCGAAAATTTCAGTCAGTTTACTCTGATGGAAAACTTCCAGGAGGAGAATATTTTTGAGACTTCCTTATGTTCATGCAATTGATCTTTCTCTTCCCCTCCTCCCAGAAGAGAAGGATAAGTTATTCAAGCTGCCTACTGCTCAGTCAACCACTGAATCCAGCCCTTATGTGGAACAAGACTGAAGACTGATAATTTAAGAACCTGGTATATTATTTGTGGGCTGGCACCTGTCTCCTACAGAGAAGCGTCTTAAGTGGTTCTAGAGAAAATGCTGGATGAAATATATGAGGATCAGCTGCCTTTATCAGCCAAGTTATGTGTTGTATTGACAGGAATGTACCCAGTAGACCAGTCGGAATATAACAACCTGAAAAGTGCTGTAGAAAAACTGACTCTTAATGACTCCAGTGTTTCTGTTCATCGTGATAGCAGCCTTGCCTTGGGAGCCGGATGGAGGTGAGACTTGCCATATTCAATCTTCAGCGCCACAAAGCACAAACATTTTCTCTTGATTTCCTTTGGCCAGGAAGTTTAACATGCTTAGTTGGTGCTTTTTTGGGGGGGCGGGGACATATTTTTTAGCACTTTGTGATTGACAGGGAAGATTGAGTACCATGTAAACGTTGCATTTACAGGTTGGGCTTTCTCGGCCTTTTACATATGGAAGTTTTTAATCAGCGTTTGGAACAAGAGTACAACGCATCTGTCATTTTGACAGCACCCACCGTACCCTATAAAGCTGTTCTTTCCTCAGCAAAATTGATAAAGGTAATGGTATGGTTTTGATTTGGCTTTTTGAAATCGGGGAGGGGCCATTCTGACTTTTTTTTACCTTTTGTAGGAACATGGAAAAGAGGTGATCACCATAATAAATCCTGACAAGTTTCCTGACAAGTCAGTAGTGGCAGAATACTTGGAGCCTACAGTTTTGGGCACTATCATAGCACCTGATGAATATATTGGAAAAATAATAAGTCTATGCCAGGTTAGTGAATTTTTTTTTTAGCTTGGGTCTCCTTTCTGCCTTCAGGGTTGAGATGAAATGAAGCAGTTTTAATTTTAATGAGCCAAAGATTAATTTTAGAGAGCCACTTGTCTGCTGAAAAACCTCACCTATTGCAGAGGATTCTGGGGGATATTCTTTGTTAACATCGGAGCCTCGGTCAAGTATCTTGAGCCTCCTTATCCCCGGTGTGAACTGAGCGTTTGTGCTAGAACATGTTCAACCCGCAATGCAGAGAACATCTGTGGTGGCAGGCAAGTT
This sequence comes from Podarcis pityusensis, assembly GCF_964106645.2. NCBI lineage: Eukaryota > Metazoa > Chordata > Lepidosauria > Squamata > Lacertidae > Podarcis > Podarcis pityusensis. The sequence goes on along the minus strand of NC_138034.1, from coordinate 18,693,984 downwards.
TTTCAGAAAACGCAGGTTCCTCACAAGAGAGTTTGGAAAGCCAGGAACATGTTTGATTTGGGCAAGCACATTCACATGGATTAACTCACCATGAAGTTGTTCAGAGCTGTTAGCCTGTTTTATCCCAGTAATCCTTATTACAACCCTGTGAGGCACTAGGCAGCTTCATTATAGATTGGAAACTGAGCTGAAATAACAGTGGCTGGCCTAAGGCTATATATTCAGTTTGTGATGGAGATGAAGTTTCAGCTGACAACTTCCCGGCTCTCAGCGCTCAGACTCTAAGCCACTGAAGTACTCTGTCTCTTCAAATAAAATCCATGTATATGTATAAATTGGTTGAGAGGAAGTTACACACATCAGAGTTATTCATTTAACTGGTTAACTGATTAAATGAACAAACGTGGATTTCAAATATGGAATTGGTTGATAAATATGTTTAGGCTTATGCAGCAACAGGAGATTATATATATATATATATATATATATATATATATATATATGAAAATCCTTATGGCTGAGTTTTATAGCATGGAGACACTCAGTTGGTTGTCTTGTCCAATGACTTCTCTCAAACAAAACATCCTTTACAAATGTTTGTTTGATCACCAAGAGAGAAGATGCCACCGCTACCTTAGGCTTCTTGCTGCAGTGCAGAACTTCCTAGATTAAGTGCAGTTTCTTCTAAGGTTCATACTAAATCTGATGTACTATAATCTATTTCTTGTCTTATCCTCCGTGGATAGGATGTTTCGTTTCCCTTTTTTGTACTAAGAGCCTTAAAAATATTTTATGGTAGTCAACCAGTTCTCCAGATTATCGAGGCTCAGCACAGCAAGAAAAGAAAAGAAAAGAAAAGATGGGACTTTGTCCTAACTAGCTTGCCATCTTAAATTACAATTTATTTCACTCTGTACAACTTGGTCTCCTGAAGCCATTTCTCACCCAGCAGGCAAAGTTATAGGAGATCAAGCAAAATAGCTTTACATTACAGTGGTACCTTGGTTTATGAACTTAATTTGTTCCATAAGTCTGTTCTTAAACCAAAGCATTCTAAAACCAAGGCGTGCTTTCCCATAGCCACGGGGGACTCAATTTACAAATGGAACACACTCAACAGGAAGCGAAACACGTTCTGCTTCCAAGGCAAAGTTCACAAACCAAAACACCTACTTCTGGGTTTGCAGTGTTCTCAATCCAAGTTGTTCATAAACTAAGCCATTCTTAAACCAAGGTACCACTGTATTTTCATGAAACTGTTGGTACCTTAGCAATAAGAAAAGTGAGTAGTCGGGAGAAAGACCCACAGAAGAATGTGCAAACAAGATGAGAAAATAAATATCTATTCCATAAAGAAACACTGGAGCTTTTATTGCTTAGTTTGTTAATCTGCCAGGTCCCAGTAATATCGGTCCTTCAGTTTAAAATTCACCCATCATGTTTTAGAATGGAATATTTACTGAAGATTTATATCATGAGAAATTCTAGTTGACTGTCAAAACTATTGTGTTGCTTGCCAGACTCGAAGGGCTATTCAGAAGGACCTAGTATACATTGATGACCACAGAGTCATGATGAAATATTTCTTTCCACTAAATGAAATTGTCGTTGACTTCTACGATGCTCTGAAATCCCTCTCATCTGGATATGCCAGGTACAGCAATATATTTTTTTTTTTAAAATAAAATTAAGTGGGACATTCATTATTTGTTGGGTTTTCAGAATTCCAGTTGTACTCAGTCCCCACTGAATTTCAAGGTTTTGCAGAAGAGGTGGAGTCTCTCCAAAGTGCATGAAATAATAATAATAATAATAATAATAATTTTACCCCACTCATCTGACTGGGTTGCCCCAGCCACTTGAGGAATACAATGGTTTTGCCTCTGTTGTAGGGCAGAATGGGCAAGTTTATGCGTCTTGCAGGACCATTCTATACATGTCTGCTCTGAGGTAAGGCCCATTGAGTTCAGTGGGACTTCTTTGCAAGTACATGTGTATGCAGACTATTCCTCAGGTTTCCCTGCGACATGTTTGAGGACAAATAGGTGGGGGAGGCTGTCTTTAAGGCCTTGTGGGACATAAGCAGGTTATTTCCTTTCTGCACTATTTTAAGTCCTCTAGCAAACGCTAGTAAACACTGGGAGAATATTTTGAAAGGGGGAAAACCCTCCTGAGAAGATTATTTCAAGGACAGTCAAACCTCGGTTCCCGAACGCCTCCATTTTCGAGCGTTTCGGCTCCCGAACACCGAAAACCCGGAAGTAAATGCTCCGGTTTTTGAATGTTTTTTGGAAGCTCCTGCAGCCAATCAGAAGCCATGCCTTGGTTGTCGATCGTTTTGGAAGTCAAACGGTCTTCTGGAACGGATTACGTACAACAACTGAGGTTTGACTGTATAGAAATGGAAGAGCAATGACTTATCAGATCGGTGTCTAGACAACTGGGTGAATTTAATATACCAAACTGGGAATAGATCTATATCTATATGTGATTAAGAATAGGCCATGTATTTATTGTTATTTGCAAAGGGGACTTTTTTTTTTCTTTTTTACTGAGGGACAACAAACCTGTATCTTTATTTGAAGAATTAATGCAAATATTATATTAAAAACACTGTCTTTAAAAAGCCGAAGCCATTTTGAGTGATGAATTTAATGTTCCCCCCCCCCTTTCAGTTTTGACTATGAAGATGCAGGATACCAGCCTGCGGATCTTATCAAAATGGACGTTCTTTTAAACGGGAACCCTGTAGAAGAGCTCATAACTATTGTTCATAAGTAAGTAAACTAAAAATGCAGCCCTAGTCTGCAGAGGGTATCTTTAAGAGATGGTATGGGTGGGTGTTAAAGAAAAGTATGTGGTGGAAGAATGATTAGTCCCTAAACTCTGCTGGATTTACACTGACTTAGGGCAGAAAGTGGGACGCGGGTGGCGATGTGGTCTAAACCACTGAGCCTCTTGGGCTTGCTGATCGGAAGGTCGGCAGTTCGCATCCCCGCAATGGGGTGAGCTCCCGTTGCTCAGTCCCAGCTCTTGCCAACCTAGCAGTTCGAAAGCACATCAAGTGCAAGTAGATAAATAGGTACTGCTCCAGCGGGAAGGTAAACGGTGTTTCCGTGCGCTGCTCTGGTTCGCCAGAAGTGGCTTAGTCATGTTGGCCACATGATCCAGAAAAACTGTCTGTGGACAAACGCCGGCTCCCTCGGCCAGTAAAGCGAGATGAGTGCCGCAACCCCCGAGTCGTTCATGACTGGACTTAACTGTCAGGGGTCCTTTACCTTTTAGGGCAGAAAGCAGGCTCACTTTTTTCCTTGTAGCCCAGGGGTCTGCAACCTTTAAGACAAAAAGAGCCACTTGGACCCGTTTCCGAAGAGAAAAAAAACTGGGAGCCGCAAAACAAGCCAAATGTAAATAACCACACATTCTTCCCCTTCCCCCATTCTCTCTTTTCCCTGAGTCTATTTCAGATAGCAAAGAGGGGTATGGTACCTCTCATATCCATTTTTTGCAAAGCACCATGTGCATAGAGGGCATTATACAAATTAATACATAGAAAAGTGTCTGTCCCTCCCTGCAGTTCAACTCCCTCTCTTTTTACTAACAGCACATATCCATTCCTTCTGCTATTGCAACTTTCTCATCATTTCTACATAGCAGCATTTATAAACCAGTGCCAGAGAAACTGGGTGAAAGGAAGGTGAGAGGGAAGAGATATGAATATTTATGTGTGTATATGTATACATACATACACCTACACAATTACAGGTTTGAAGCCAACTTAAAATAAAAAGAGCTGGTAAGCAAAGGAATCTGTGGTGCTTTCCATGGGATCCAGGGACATGTCAGCTAATACTCTTCCCTTTCTTCTTCATTTGCTTGTCTCTGCAGCAAATCTCGAGGGGGAAGGGAGAAGGGAGAAGGGAGAAGGGCAGGAATTGCATAGGCACGAGAGAACGGGGGAAATCCTGCACCTGCTGGCTACCTCTGGACCCCCTCCTCGTCACTGACGGAATTCACCCCTTCCTCCCTGACAGGGAGGGCGGGCCCATTTTGTGGTTCACCTCAGGTGCTCTCCCTCAACTCGGCGGCCACTCAGAAGCAAGGCACGGAAAAGGATCCCAAAGTACCACTGCCACCCCTCACACACACAAAAACCCCGCCCCGCCATTTCCCTCGAGCGAGCGCGCTCTCTCTCCCTCGCCTCAGGTGCCTCGCGCACGGGGCTGAGGAGAGCGTGGCCTGGGAGAGCGTTCCCCCTCGCCGCCGCCACCCGTCCTACCCCGGGGGAAGCTATGAGCCATGAAGCCGCCTGGCAGAACTTCCCTCCGGCGGCAGAAGCAGCAGCAGCAGCAGCAGCCCTTCTCCGGCCACCGCCGCCTCCTCCTCCTCCATCCCAGCAGCCGCCGCCTCTCGAGCTCCGCTGATGATGACGCCTTGCTTTACCCGGCTCGGCTGCCCAGCTCCATCCCCCTCCTCTTTCTGGCGCTTCTGCTTTTCTGCTCAGGGTCCCCGAGGATCTGCAGAGCCGCGGCAAAGGTGTAAAAGAGCCGCATGCGGCTCCGGAGCCGCGGGTTGCCAACCCCTGTTGTAGCCAGTTTTTCTAAAACCCCATTGATTACATTGGGAGGGCCTCACTTATCAGGTCCATGTTGGAAGTAATGGGAAGGCTTGTGGATCTAAGCCAACCCTTGACCCCGCTGACAGCAGAGGAATAATAGAAAATGCCACTGGAAAGCCCACAGTATCTTCTGACCCCTTTCAGGTACCATAGGATTGTGCCTGAAGTGCAATTTCCTGCTTTTGGTTACATTCCCAAAACTACCTGTTTGAATTTTCAGTTTCATTCTACAGGTTGGTGCTGTTCCAGTACAACACGAGTTCTTCATTTCAGCGGTTCCGTTTCATTGTGGAACATCAATCCTTCTCCCCTTTATATAGTTAAATGGAAAAATCTAATTGTAAACCTTGTTTTACACTTTGACATCCCGGTCTTTTCCTTTTTTTTTTTTTTTTTAAGGGACAAAGCATACACTGTTGGGAAAGCTCTGTGTGAGCGTTTAAAAGACGTTATCCCAAGACAGCTATTTGAGATAGCTATTCAGGCAGCTGTTGGGAAAAAAGTCATTGCGAGAGAAACGTGAGTTGTTTTGTGTTTTGCTTTGCTCTAAAAAAGTCATTTGTTAGACAAGTGCTAGTATTGCAAACCGAATAAAAGTCCCTCCCCTCCCCCTTTTATCACTTGTAACTATTAAAGTTGTTTCCAATATTTACTTGAGAAGATGGCATAGGCAAACTTGCCCCTCCAGATGTTTTGAGACTGCAATTCCCATCATCCCTGACCACTGGTCCTGTTAGCTAGGGGTGATGGGAGTTGTAGTCCCAAAACATCTGGAGGGCTGAGTTTGCCTATGCCTGTTTCAGTCTCTTTAAAGGTTACAACTAAAGTAAAAATCACTGTGGTCTTTCATTTAGGCTACTCACTTCAAGAGCATTTCAGATTAGTCTCCATTTGTTCTAGCGGATGCCAGCTTTATTTCAGAGACGGCATCCAGACAAAGGATCTGCGTGAAAATCTCAGCATACAAGGATATTGGAACGAGAGCTGTTCACAAAGACCCCCTGGATCCAGGCCGTTTCGTAACTTTAAAGATCAGCACTTTGCCTTTAGCCTGGAGACTAACCAAAATTTTGACTTTCTTAAAGAGGTATATCTTGTGCCTTAGGTGGCTGGTATTAGTCTGCAATTGCAATCTGGCTCACCAGAAATTTCTGAACTGTCTGAAAGGGTAGTCCCACATAGAATGCAGAATATGGGGCAGAGTTGAGGCAGTAACCAAATAACTTCCCATTCCAAATTAAAGGAATGGTCTCACGAAAGGAAATATATTTCTGTCATACCACTTTGTAATTAGGAAGCGCATAGCAGACTACAGTGGTACCTCGGGTTAAATACTTAATTTATTCTGGAGGTCCGTACTTAACCTGAAACTGAAGCACCACTTTAGCTAATGGGGCCTCCTGCTGCTGTCGCGCCGCCGGAGCACAATTTCTGTTCTCATCCTGAAGCAAAGTTCTTAACCTGAAGCACTATTTCTGGGTTAGCGGAGTATGTAACCTGAAGCGTATGTAACCTGAGGTACCACTGTATTAGAATTCTCTCCAATTTTCCTCTTGGATATGGGAAAAGTAGCCATGGAGTAAGGCTGACACCCAGTGGTTAAAATGAACTAGAAAATATATTTCATTTGAGGCCACATGCCGATTATTGAGTTGCCTTTTGTGATATACCACGAGGTGACATCATGTAACATTTTTGCAGGGCATCTTGTGAAAATGCACTTTGGTTTAAGCACTGAAACTTATTTCTTCCAGAGTGAAAGCTTATAGAAAAAACGTCCTGGCAAAATGTGTAAGTGTCATTCTTTTCTTTTCTGTGGGGCAGAGAGAGACTGTCTGATAATCACCTTCCTTTTCCTTTGGTAACGTCTGGTGATTGTAGAATCATGCCCCCCCCCCTTGGTTTTTTGCTTCCTCTATTGTAGGTACTGGTGCTAAGCTATATACTCCTGCTTTTCTGTTATGTTTTAGGTTCATGTTGGTACATGCACATTCAGTAAAAATGACAAGTTTGCTTTTGGTGGCAGTTCCACAGTGTGTGAAGTTAAGAGATCTGGTTTTTATAAGAGTTATGCCACTTATTTCACCCAGAGCTCAGGGTAGCAATTTTACATTTATCTGTCTTTTTAGTTGCCTTGGGTACTTGAAAAACAGTAGAACAGTTTTGACCAGAGTATGCCAGCCAGTATTATAGATATTCATATTGTAAAACACAGAGAAAATAACCTGTTTGTTTCCCTTTAAACAGTACGGAGGAGATATTACACGGAAAATGAAGCTATTAAAGCAGCAAGCTGAGGGAAAGAAGAAGTTGAGGAAAATCGGAAACGTGGAAGTGCCAAAGGATGCCTTCATAAGTGTTCTAAAGAGACAGACTGACAAGTAGTTGGAAGTCCACAATTACGGATTTTTTTAAAGTAAACGTTTGATAGACTAGTGTTTACAATGTGGATGCCCTGTCTGGAATCCGATATATCCTGTGTGTACATACGGCTCAAGACTCTGAAATGTCATGAATGTAAATGTACACTTTTGACAAGTGTTCTGATTTCAAGAACGTTTATAAATGACGAGTAGCTAGAAAGCCTGCAACTCTTTAAAAAATCATTCTGGCTGGTAATCAATTTTTTTGATGGCGTTATGATCCCTCAACTTATCAGCCGCCATAACTTCGCACACCATCTTTTATTCCACGTGCATTCCTGACATGCTCTGATCGTAGAATTGGACGGGACCCCAAGGGTCATCTAGTCCAACCCCCATTGCAATGGAGCAATCCCGCCCACAGCCATCCTTGGGTGGCCTCCAACCTTCTGGTTAACAGCCAGACACGCTGATCCACTGCACCACAGAGGTCCTTAGTGAAGCGCATTATGTACAGTAGAGGCAGCGACCATTTTGCGCAGGGATTCCATCCCTGGCCCCTGTGCGCATTGGCAGAGTGAGTATAAGCCTGTTCCTCCCTCTCCTAGGTCCAAAAGGACCTGTGCACCAGTGGTTGTGCATCAATTGAATTTTAGACAGCATAATAGCTATGTGAAGCTTTACTTAAGCTAGAATTACAAGAGTGTGGCATTCTTATGGAAAGTTAACAACAAGGAGGTCATACTTTGAGATGTGTATAATTCAGTTAACCCTCAAAAATCTAGCTTCGTTTAATGAAACTGAGTGTTATAGCAGAAAGACAAAGATATACATACACACACCTCATGGCTGTCCAAGTTCATATTCAAGGTGCCAAATAATTTCCTTGCTGTTTTTGCTGCAAAAGGCCAATATTGGCTACACCTCCAGAATTCAACAAAACATGACCAGCAGTTTAGGGATGAAAAGTCTTTCACCTTATTTCTGTGCCCCATGCGGATTCCCAGGTGTAGATTTTAAGGCACGCAGCTGCTGAGGTTTAGGTCTGACAGTTATGTGCAAGTCTCTCAAAGTAAAGTGCTCAATTACCAGTTTGTAGGTTGAAATTACACAGCCCGTGACAAAAAGAACTTTTATATATACTTGAATTTACACAGAGCTCTCCTCCTGTAAACAGCTTGTCTAGGGCTACCTTTAAAGTCTGGACTACTCTTCCATTGGCTTCCAGTAGCATACAGGTAGCGTGTAACAGGCAAAAAAGATCTGGACAAGAAAGCAGAGAACAGTGCTTGTAACAGTGCTAAGAGGAATGTATGTTTGCACATTTGGACCTTTCGAACAAAGACAAAACCCCACAGTACTCCATTTAGATTCTCCATTTTAGCCAGTATTCCAGCATATTGCATAGCAGTACATTCATCTGCTACCTAAAACCACTGCCAGGGTCAGCCAGACGAGTCCAACTTTGATCTCTCCCTCAGTTTTGCTCTTTCATACTGTAAAGTGGGTCCACGAGTTTGTTGTGCACATGCATTAAACCTTGAGAAAAGAGAATCGACGTTAGCAAGGCTTCAGTGTAGATAAACTCGTTCTATGTCTTTTCTTATCCTCTCTATCAACAGGCTGTGGAATCCAGCTCCCGTTTATTGGGGGCCAATTGTCAGGGAAGGGAATAATAACAGTAAAGACAATACCAAGAAACTGCAGTACTAATAGGCAAATTTGCACTTCGAGGTTCAAGAATCATGACATTGTAAAGCTGGAAGGGTGAGGTCAAACTACCAGCCTGGCTAACAGCCAGACGCACTGGCCCACTGTACCCCTAAACACCCCATCAAGGAATAAATTGCTGTGTGTGTGTGCGTGTGTGTGTGTATTAAAAAAACAAGTAAACCATTATTCCTTAAAATAACTTGGGAACAGGGGAGACTTCACTGGCAGAAGCCTGGTGTACAACTGCAGCTCACCTTTAAAATACTTGACTGTTTTAACTCTTAGTTCTAAGGTGGCGTCTTCATCACATACAAAGATAGTGTGAGGATGTTGCTGAAAAGCAGAAACTGTCCACATGTGATTGACCCCCTCCTCAATTGCCTTGTACAAGGCAAAAGCTTTGTGCGCGCCAGTGATTAGAATCATCACCTGGAAGAAAAAAGCACCATCGTTATGCTAAGGAAGATCTGCAGACAGTTGTTGTTACGGCAGATAACAACATGAACTTTGTTGGACTGGTCATGTTGTGCGGATGCCTGATGATCGTCTTCCAAAGCAACTACTCTATTCCGAACTTAAAAATGGAAAGCGTAATGCTGGTGGTCAACAAATGAGGTTTAAAGACTCTCTCAAGGCAAATCTTAAAAAATGTAGCAATTGGGAAACACTGGCCTGCGAGCGCTCCAATTGGAGAACAGCCTTTACCAAAGGTGTCATGGGCTTTGAAGACACTCGAACTCAGGATGCAAGGGAGAAACGTGCTAAGAGGAAGGCACGCTTGGCAAATCCACACCGTGATCAACTCCCACCCGGGAACCAATGTCCCCACTGTGGAAGGACGTGTGGGTACAGAATTGGCCTCCTCAGTCACTTACAGACTCATTGTTAAAATCCGTGTTTATGGAAGGCAATCTTACTCGGCTACGAGTGATCGCCAAAGAAGAAGAAGAAAGAAGAAGATGGCAGATATTAAGCACACATTTCCTACTGACACTGTGTTATGCTTCTGTAAGAAGACACTGCCAAAGTCGACCTTGTACAGGCAGTAGAGGACATAAACTTGACGGGATTGAGATGGAGAAGTGTGTCCCCGTTCAAAGGCTGCACTGTAATTGGAGAGAGAAAAATATTTTGTCCTCTACAATCGCAGTGTTTCTCAAAACTTGGGTCTCCAGCTGTTGCTGGACTACAACTCCCATCATCCCTAGCTAGCGGGACCAGTGTGAAACAGCAGCATCTATTTTACTGAGATTACATGCATTATCGGCTCAAGAGGAAGCTAAATCTAGAGAGTTTTATTTTATTCCGTTCAATCAGGATGTTAATTGACAGTAAGAAGGATACTAATGGATTGGGAATAAAATTACAACTCTAGCACCTTGTCCAACTTTGGAGGAAAAAATTGTTTACCAACATCATCAGTTACACCGCACAAAATAAATAAACATGCATTATTAGCACAGAATGTTTGTAGCAATGATTCACTTTGCAATTCCATTGTTTTGCAATGAAATGGACCTGCTATGCTTCACATGTCTTATCTAAAAGCAACACACTACAAAAATATCCAGAAAAGAAAGAAAAATATTCTTACTTCTCTAGCATCCATCACGGTTCCCACGCCAACTGTTAACGCCATAGTAGGAACTTTCGCCAAATCTCCATCAAAGTATTTTGCATTTGCCAGAATGGTGTCCATTGCTAGCGTCTTCAATCTCGTTCTTGATACCAAACTTGAGCCCGGTTCATTGAAAGCTATGTGACCATCTGGACCAATGCCTTGAAAGAGCACACACAAGGAAGACAATGTAGATGGGAATGTCTGGTAGTACTAAATAACTTTATGCAGCAGTAGATTGGTGGCATTCATTCTCAGCTATAGTTGATAGTTTGCTTTTGAGAGCATCAGAACAACACTAAGCACATCTTTATCTTGGTAGTTTAGTTCATAAGATGTGCTCCAAACTGCAAGTTGAACAACCCCGCAGCACAGCACTGAGCGCATATGTAATATAAACAGATGGTGTTTATTATGAGCCAAACTTAACAGGCTACTCCCACTATGTTTAATAAACTATTCCAACTATTTTTATTCCACCCAGATACTTTTATTAGGTTGCAATTCCCCCCCACTTGCCTGAGAGTAAATCTTATTGAACTCAATGGGATTATTCAGAGTAGACCTGCATACAGAATTTTGTCTGGTAATTATGCATTACTGATTTGAGCGCTCACTGAAAAACACCTTTTTTGCCACCACTGTTGAATAATATATATATATATTTTACCTCCAACAAATAAATCTATTCCGCCAGCTTCCTCTATCTTTTTTTCAAACGCATCACACTCTGCCTTTAGATCGGCAGCATTTCCATCGAGAATATGAGCGTTATTTGGATCTATATCAATATGCTTGAAAAAATTGTTCCACATGTAAGAATGGTAGCTTTCTGGGTGACTTCTGGGAAGCCCTGGAACAAAAGATTCAACACAAATGCTAATTTAGTTATCCAATTACTGGACTGCAAACAATTTTTCTAGGTTTACATGGCATACATGTAAACCACCCAGTCCCACCCTATTTTGCAAAAAAACATTGAAGACAAACCTACCCACATATTCATCCATATTGAACGTCTTCACATACTTGAAAGAAAGGTCTCCTCTTTTGTGATATTCTATCAGTTTTTTGTAACATCCCAGAGGTGTACTTCCTGCAAGAAGCAAGTTCTCATTATTTCATGCACTCTGAAAAAAAATACCTTCACTGTAGTCACAAATTGCAAAATAATCACAAATCCAGTTGATCTCTAAATCTAGGTTTGAAGAGCAGTTGTTGAGTATACGCGCAGCAAAACCTCAATTTATACCTTCCAGTATTTCACAAATGGAAATAGGACATGTGTTTACTTACACTATGTGTCTTTCTCTCTTAACATCCACCTTTTATTACTAGTAAGGTAAAAAAGGTAAAGGACCCCTGGACGGTTAAGTCCAGTCAAAGGCAACTATAGGGTTGTGGCGCTCATCTTGCTTTTGGGCCAAGGGAGCCAGTGTTTTTCCATAGACAGCTTTCCGGGTCATGTGGCCAGCATGACTTAAAACACTTCTGGTGCAGCGGAACACCATGACAGAAACCAGAGCGCACAGAAATGCCGTTTACCTTCCCGCCACAGCAGTACCTATTTATCTACTTGCATTGGCATGCTTTTGAACCGCTAGGTTGGCAGGAGCTGGGACAGAGCGACGGGAGCTGACCCCGTCGCGGGGATTCGAACCGTCAGCCTACAGCAGTAACCCAGAGAAGCAGGAAGATAAATACTTGTTGCAGCAACTTGCTGGTCACAGGACTGGACAAGTTGCCAAGCTAGGTGTAGAACTGTCATGCAATAGCGGAAGAAGTGTACATGCACACGAAATCTCATACCAATAACAAACTTAGTTAGTCTCTAAGGTGCTACTGGAAGGAATTTTTATTTTATTTTTATTTTTTTTGTAAATACAGTGTGTGACTAACTGGACCACAATGCTTTCCTTTTTATGGGCAGCTTTCCAATACAGCAGAAAACAAACTAATACATCTGGAAAAAATTTAAAATGGTATCACACATACCTACACAAAAGCAAAAGAGAAAGAGTGATTTAGGAATCGTCTTTGCAAAAACAGGAGCTACTATCCCTGCTACAGAAGATACTATCCCAAATCAATGATTGCTCTAAAAGTAATCACGGCTACTTTTACATTAACAGCTGTCTACTGGTTATTATAGAGGTACACTACCTCCAAGATCAGAGGCCACATGACTCGGGCTTCCGAAAGACATCTCTGGTTGGTAAGCAGGCTGCCAGATTAGACATGCCCCTGATCTGACGCAGGGCTTTTATTAGGTTTTTCTTCTATGCAGTTCAAATGCACGTCAAAGTGCAAGTAGATAAATAGGTACTGCTCCAGCGGGAAGGTAAATGGCGTTTCCGTGCGCTGCTCTGGTTCACCAGAAGTTGCTTGGTCATGCTGGCCACATGACCCGGAAGCTGTACGCCGGCTCCCTCAGTCAATAAAGCGAGATGAGCGCTGCAACCCCAGAGTCGGCCATGACAGGACCTAATGGTCAGGGGTCCCTTACCTTTATTCGATGCACATTTTTTTAGAAGCTAGTCAGTACACATACAGGATTGCAGACCACCTGCTCCCCACAAAAAACTCCTAGGCACAGGTGATTCTCAAAGCTGGCTTGCTCTGGAGACTCCACAGAGATAGAATCTGCTCCTCTGCATGTAATGCATCCAGAAAAGAAACCTTTCACTAGAAGTCCAGAGTCAGCAGTCATTTGAAGGTGCTCCTACCATTCTTACGCCTGCCTTCAAAAGCCAGGGACCCGTTGTCGCTACACGAAGTTCAAGGCTTCTAGCCATCTTTTTCGGCAGTCACTAGCTCTCCCCCCTCACCCTTCTTTCCATAACAGACTCACTCTGGAGAGCAGGAAGAGAAAGAAATCAACATATGAAGTAACCCTTACTCAGAAGCAAGCCCCACTGAACCGTGTGGTAGCTGGCTCCGAGTAAACCTGGTCAGGACCTTGCTGAAACTTTTAAAATGTGCTACTTTCTTGCTGCATGAATGTGTAACAAAACTCTAAAAGCCATTTTCATCAGGCTACTCTGGGAGCAGGCAAATTGCAGTACATGTGTGTATGTGCACCTGTCATTTTCCGTTCGAAAAATGAATCTGGATCCTGTGGAGGGGGGTGTTTTGGAGAAGTTGGAAAAGAAAAACATCCTATGTTCTTTCCTTTACAGCCCCTCCTGAGACTATTGGGCTTTCTGTCATATGTGTGTATCTGTGAACCCACTTTAACTGCGTTAAACAAATAAGGGAAGTGAGAATAGAAAGCAGGATGAGGGAGGAACTCACAAGCCTGGCCGGAAGGAAATTATCCCACAACAATACGCAGGCAGTTGAAGGATGAACAGTGGCTTCCTGCACAGCGCAGGGTCATGTTCGGTGCCCACTTGTAGAGTTGGAAGGCATTCCGAAGGTCATCTAGCCCAACCATAGCTGTCAACGTTTCCCTTTTTTAAAGGGAAATTCCCTTATTCCGAATAGGATTCCTCGCAAGAAAAGGGAAAAGTTGACAGCTATGAGCCCAACCCCTGCAATAGAGGAAACCATAGCATCCATGACAGATGACATCCAACCTCTGCTTAAAAACCTCCAAGGAAGGAGAGTCCATCACTTCCGGAGGGAGCACGTTCAGCTGTCAAACTTGCTGCCAGAAAATTATTCCTGTCCTTTAGCTGGAATCTGCTTTACTTACAACTTGAATTGCTTGTACAGTATTGGTTTTCATTCTCTGACGCTGTGCTAGGAGCGCTGGATTTAGGGCAGTTCCCCTGCACAGGGCGCTGAGCCAAGGAGCCACAAAATAAAATAGTAATAATAATATCTATATTTATACAGGTGGCAACTCAAAGTTGGGTGTGTGCGTCCAATTTTGTCCTCCTCAGTCAAGGCACCCTGTTATGTCTCTGGTGACATCTGGGAGAGCCCCTGATGTGAGATAGAGGCAAAAAAAAACCCCAGCAATTTTTAATAAATAAATGCCAAGCAATTGCATTCATTTACCTGTTGGCAAGCCCAGAGTGAAATACCTGCTCGGGCTCGGTTTGTACTGGATGATGCGGTTGCAGATATACTTCGCAGCCCACTCGCTGGCCAGGTCGTAGTTGTCAAGGATCACCAGCCTCATCCTCCTCCTCCTTCCTGGAAGATGCAGCGGAGAAGCAGCGGCGGCCAAGGCGAGCAAAACAAAACAGCAGCAGCAGCAGCGACTCACTACCCGGCCTATGGAAGCGAGAGGGAAGCGGGCGGACTTCCGGCGCCCGCCGCGAGCCCCGCCCCTTTCGGCCTCCGCTGCGTCGGCAAGTTCCGCGGTGATGGGGAAAGGGGCGGGGCCCTTTCCCCGAGCTGCTGAGGAAGGGGCTCGGAGAAGCCAGCGCGCGTGCGCAAGTTCGGCTATAAATACCTGCCGGCAGCGGCACCTCTTGTTATTCGCGTTTGGGGCGCGGAGTGTGAGGATGGGTGCATTTAGAGGGGGAAGGGGCAGGGAGAGGAGCGTGTCAAGGAAGCCATTCTGATAAACGCTGCTTTGGAAAGGGAGGAGCCTTTTTAGACGGGCTTTCAAACAGTGCAGGGAGAAAAGGAAAATGCAACCTGAGGCAGTGCTGGGGGGGGGGGATTAAACCATCCTATCCCCCCATTGTTTGTTAAACGAGGGAAGAATATTTTGCCAATGCAGATAAAATTGGATTGTTTTACATGTATTGCAAGGGTAGGTGGGGAATTAACTTGGAGAGTGGGCTAATTGCAAACTTGAGTAGTTCAAGGGGGGAGGGAATGCAACCTCCCCCCATCAGAGTTTGTAAACGTGGGAAGAATACTCTGCCAATACAGATAAAATTGGATTGCTTTACATGTATTTGCAAGGGTAGGTGGGGAACTAACTTGGAGAGTGGGCTATATTATGCCAACCCTGCAAAGTTATCTAATCCTTCGTTTGCTTGGTGTATGTGGGGGTGTTAGGTTAGTCCAGTAGTATTTTGGCATAGTTTATTGGGAGAAGGGCAGACTTTGAACATAAACTACTGAAAGGCATAGCTACTTGGGCTTCAACACTGAGGCAGTCATAAAATGCTGGAAATATGCTGTAGACCTCTGTTCTCCGCAGCTAGTTATGTATTTAGTTGTATTGCCTTGTGTGTGTGCACACATCGCCCTTGCTGCAAAAAATTCTGAATGCTTGGGGTTTTTCCTAATGATGCAAGCAGCTTGCAATATAGACTCAAAAATAAATAGGATACTCAAACTTGAGCTGAGGGAAACAGCATTTTAAAGTTCAGGGGGCTGCATGACAGGATCTTGAAAAGAATCTAGGTTGCTTTAGGGAAAGGGGTGAAAATGCAGTACCTAATTATTTTTTTCAATGTTAATTGAATTTATTTGCATTCTACTTTAACTACAGTGAGCTGTGCGCATAGCAGCTGAGAGCAAACATTCAAAGCAAAGTACAGTTAAAAGAAAAAGTTTTTTGGGGGTATTGTTTGCCTTTCTCTGCTGTCACTGGAAAAGGTAATTTGATAAGACAAACTTACTTGTAAACTAATAGATTAATCACCATGACTTTAATTGGGCATCCATTATAGAGGCACAAAATAAGAATTTTTGGGACAGAGATACAAATAGCAATGCAATAACTAAATCCTTGACTTGCTACTAGTACTTAGTACTACATTAACAAATTAGAGGGGGCAAAATACATCCTGTTAAACTCAATCTTACCTAGGCAAGATTTTGATGGAGTTCTATAATCATAGTATCTTAGATCAAGATTTGTATGGGCTCCTGCCTGTGACAGGCTTTGCTATATACATTTACTGAGTTGAAGGCTGAAATCAGATTTATGAAAGCTGAAAGATTCTTGGAGAGTCTTTGTGTAGTTTTAATTAAATTGCAAAGGACATAGTTAATAGTGTTTCTAGTTTTATGGAATCCAAATTGTGCCTCTGATACTGTTGGCTGAAAAATATAGAGTAACCATTGCTATTTTTCTAGAAAGAGGCGCCGAAATTCACAAATTCCTCCCTTGTTACCCTATAATGGCAATGGCACCCACCTGAGAGGTGCCAGAAGTGTGTTCCTGTGAGTTGCAGCTGAAAAATATTTTTATTTGAGGGATCTTGCAAATACCTTTTAGGGGCATTAGGGAAAGGGACCTCATTGTGTCCTTCATCCTGGGAGCGGTAGAATTTAAAGAATCTGTTGTCAAGTCTTGCGATGTTTGTTTTCAAAAACTCTGGGTCTGGGGACCAAATACAAGGAAGATTTTCATGTGGAATTATTGTCAGCAATTGAATGAATCCCCCCTCCTTTCCCAAGTCAATGTCCACATGACCAATTAAACTCCTGGGCTGTAAATGAGATTTGGCTATACACGCCAAGCACAGAAATCTGTAATTTGGCTTGGCCTGGGTATTTGTCAGCTTTGTTCCATTGCAAATGGTTCAACAGATGAATGAATGAACTTTATTATGGTCACAGACCAGTATAAAAAAACAACATACAAATAAAATAGCAGTTATGATTTTTTTTTAACTGATAAATGTTGGAGCAAATAAGGACAAAGAAACAAGCATAGGATAAAACATCTTAATAAAATACAAGATTAAACACGGATAATGGATGGATAAAAACTGATACTTAAACCAGATAAGAACTAAAAACAAGCAGTTGAAACAACTATAAGACGCTGCAGAGTAGAAGCCTCTGAAATAGAGGACACTTACAACATTAGAAACTGATGTGAAAATATGGTTAAAACAGACAATTAAAACAATGTACAACAATAAATTTAGAAACAATGTGCAACAATAAACTATCCCAGGGAGTTGACTCAAGAGTCACCCATGGAATAGAGTTTGGGGATTTTCATGCTGGACTATTTTGAGTTGGACAATGGTTTGCGCCTACAGATTTGTACACAGAATCTGGCGACCATCCAGGTTTTCTTCTGATCTTTGCCTAACAGCAAAAGGTCAAATTTTTGCTTTTGCGGGAGGTCGGCGAGCCTCACCAGTAGGGGATCAATGAACTTACTATGTGCCTCTAAGTAAAAGGGACATTTAAAGAGCAAGTGTTCTGGGCTTCCTGTCTCTCCCAATGGACAGGTGCAAAGTCTCTGAGCATACGGGACCCTTCTAAAGGCTCCATCCAGGACCAGCGAGGGAAGAGCTGTGCTTCTGGCGAGTGTAAAGGCCCTTGCATTTCAAGATACGAGAAAGAAGAGATATGCTGCCGGTGCGGCTATATATCTGATGATTTCTCCAATTTTATAGTCGGGGCACCTTGCGTAGTCCAGTTGTCTCTTGGTATCTAATATTCTTTGCCTGACCATGGCTTTTGCCTGGCCCAACCCCAGACTTAGAAGGGCTTGAGGGGCAAAACCCAGTTTCTGGAGGGTGTTCAGAACTGCGGTCTGCCAGCCTGACTGGAATTGGTCACAGAGGATCAGTGGGGCTATCCCTCGGGGGGGGGGGAGCAGATTCAATGTCAGCCATTTGTGGATTGATGTTAAGCAAATGCTAGCCTCCACTCTCATCCCCGTTTCCAATCTCACCCATGTGTTTGAGACACATCTGGGGACTTGGAGGAGAGCTCTAAGAAGTCTAGCTTGAACTCTCAAGGGGTGAGAAAGCAGAGGAAGGAACCATCCAGGAGTTGTGCCAAAGTTTTGGCCTTGTATAATTTTAGAGCTGCGGAATTTAAGAATACAATTTGCGGTTTTTTCTGCTGAACTCCCAATGGAATTTATGTGTAGTTTGTTGGTTCCTGAGGCCTGTACCACCATTCCTAGATACATGTAGTTTGTGACTTGTTCTAATTTATGGCCTTGGAGTTCCCAGCTTCTAAGCTTTGGTTTTTCCCCAAAAGCGAGTATCTTGGTCTTTTAATAGTTGATTTTGAGACATTCAGATTCACAGTATGCTGCGAGCTTTCTTAGTGCTCTTTTGAGTCCAATGGGGGTTCTAGATAGGATTACCGCATCATCGGCATAAAGCAGGACCGAAATATGCCGATTTGCAAGCTTCGGCGGGTGGAGTTCTGAGTCATTGAGTGCAGATACTAAGTTATTTAGATAGAAATTAAATAGTAGAGGGGCCAATAGGCACCCTTGCCTGACGCCTTTGAAGGTTTTACTAGGGTCCGTTAGGTGTCTTAGGTGACTTTGTGCAACTGAGCTTGGGTGACCACCAGTATAGGATTATCCTTCCCCTTCTCCCAAACAGACACACCCTGTGGTCACACCTTTGAGATTTATGCATCTGTTGTCTTAGGTTCACTTGAGAGTGCTGAACAGATTGAATATCCTCTTTCCAGGTGCCATCTTGACCCAGAGTCCTATATATATTTAAAACATCTCACCTACTCAAAAAGGCCATAGAGAATTAAATCACAAAGGTTAAAAAGTAATGTTTTTGCTTTTGCGGCCCAGATTTTGTAGTTGCCGTGGACCTCAGAAAAGTGCAGCCACCAGATGCCTCATTTTTATTATTGGTGAATTAGTGCTCGGTATGTACATTGCTGTCATGCAAACATAATTTTTTTAAAAATTGATCCCTCTCATGGCTTAAAATTTCATTGATCGATAGGATTAAGTTTTGGGTTCAGGTATTGGGTGTACCTGTTGGCTTCCAGTGTTCAGATGCCTTGTTTAAATGTACAAACAATTTTTAAAATTGTGTGACACGCATATACTAGCCACCAGATGGCAGAAAAGGCTTGTGAATGGCTGAGCCACTTGTAGAAAATGAATATGTGTCAAGTGTGCAAAAAGCCAAATGTAGGAATTATTATGATTGGCTTAAAGTAACCAGCAGTCTTTTTGTTCTCCCTGCCTATGCTGCTTGCCCTGATCACCTGAAATGGGCAAGTCCTGCTGATGTGTATAGCTTAATGGTTTGCTGCTGTTGAAAAAGCTCTGAAGACATGAACGTATGCTACTAATTCTCGTAGTATACCAGTATAAAGTAAGCAGCACATAAGCGGCACACAAAACACACAAAAAACATTCTAAGTTCTAAATCTTATATTAATAGTCCAAAAATTGAGAGGGCTATGCACAAGATCTACTACAGAAGCCACAAACAGAAAACTCATTCAAATTGTCCAAAATGAAGATAGTCTTTAAATATTCCTTTAGCCAGGCTCCTGTAGATATCAACGAGAATAGGTTTGATCAAATGAAGTGTCAGTGATGTTACGCACAAGAGTTAAGGATGTTAGGATATTTCTGTTCCACCTTAAAAGGGAGCGGGCTTTGAGAGTCAGAGTCTGCGCATTTCCTGTTCACAGGATGTTTTCTGTTGCTTTCGTTTCTCTCCGTGTGTCTGGGGACACTGATGCAGGCAGTCATGTTTTTCTTTGTTCTGATCAACGCTGAATAAAACTTGTAAATAATGCTCTCCTGAGTGCGACTTCTGCTGTGCATTATCTGCTGATAAAGAGTGCATCGGCTCTAGAATGTTCTGGAGCTCATGTCACTAATTGCTGATACTGCTTTCATCAACAGCTAATGAAAATGCCAGATAACTGCATGCCTCTTCAGCCAACTTTGTTTTAAGATTACAGGCTAGGTCCCTGACTCGGTCTGTGATGGTGTTTCTTGATAAGCTGACATTGTTAAAAGCCTGTCTCTGCTCAGGGCACACCTGTTCACATACCTTCATCATACACTGCTTTACAAATGCACCTTCTGAAAAGCACTTTGAAGCTCGTGCAATTTCTTCAGCCACGAGATAGCTGGCTTTCACTGCTGCATCATTTTTTGCTGTCATTTTTGCAAAAATATTCCGTTGAGAATGCAGGCTACCTTTTAATTCTTGGACCTTTTGTTGCTTTTCCTGGTGGCTAAGGTTAGCAAATTTGGCTCCGTGTTTGGTCTCAAAGTGCCGGCGTAAATTGTATTCCTTCATCACTGCCACTGCCTCATAGCAAATAAGACATACCGGCTTGTCTCCATTAATCACAAACATGTATTCACTTTCCCATCTCTCCTGAAATTGCCTTCCCTCTGCATCAACTTTTCTTTTCTTGGACATTTTTGGGTTATTTGATTGTAGTTTATGGTCCCTATACCACTGTAAAGTGACACGGAAGTGGTTAGTATATCCAAAGTTTACCGCTCAGACTTTTAAGCAGAATAATAAGCAGACCCCCCCTAATAAGCAGACCCCCCCCCCACATACATCATATGTACTTACAGTACAGGAGAGAAGGGTTCAGGCAGCCGTTGGATCTGTCACAGGATGGCATGTGCTCAATATAAAAACAAGTGGAGGTTTCCTGAATGCATGTAAAGTGGAAGTTTCCTGTGTAGAACGGCCGGCGCCGCTAGAGGGCAGACGTTCTCTGGCTTGTAGGCTGCCGCGCATGCGCTGAAGAGCCGGCTTGTGTAAAAAAAAAAAAAGCAAGAATAAAAGGTGAAGGCCGGCGGCGGCTACACGGGCCACATGACGAGGTCTGGCGGGCCGGATTCGGCCCGCGGACCTTGTGTTTGACACCCGTGATCCAACCCAATCACGTATTCGTACTTAAAAATAATGCCTCTGCTATGGGAGCTTAATCTCACACTGAAATGGATAGAAAATTCATGGTATTGGTTGGACGTGAAGTGCAGTCACAATCAGGAGGTTCAGAAATGCAGTCCAAAGTCAGTTTTATAGTATTTTTTAAAAAACCTTTAAAGCAAAATTACCTCATCTGGTTGCCTAACACAAAACACAAAAATCATTTTATGAGCAGGAGAGCAAGATGCCAACTGAGGTCTGAACAGGCACTGATCATCCCTTCATGATGGAGCTTCCGCCTACCAGTCCTAACCCAGATTTAAGAGTGTTCACCCTTACCCCCCACCCCAAAGGAATCAATCTCTGTTCCCATTACGGGCTTTGGATTAACGATAACGGCCTTGAGACCTTAATGAGAAACACTTGTATTTGAGCTTATTATTCCAGAATTGCTAACAGCTTTGCAGACAAACCCACAAGCTAGCCTTAAAGGGGGCGGACTGTTGTCTCAACAGATAGCCACCATACCAGACAGCCACTATACCGGCTTTTCTAAGGGCATTTATTACCTCAGAGATGACAGTGCTGTCATCTGGCCCACCGCCTCGCCAGCGTGGAAATACACAGCACAGCCCGAAAATGGCTGTACTTTATTTCTGGTCGGGGACAGAGGGTGGCGCTAGGGAGGGAGATGTCGTACTCTGAACACTGAGAGTACTACTCTTCTACTGATGGGGAATGCAAATTAGCCAGAATTTCCTTAAGTTTGCTCTAAATGCAGAACATGACTTGATATAGTTTGTGATAATCCTTATTGATAAGTTTGTTTAAACTATAGTGACCTATGATTTGCAACACCACACTGTTCTTCGGCACTGCACTTATGCATTTGTCTTCGTTCAAAAGCGAAAGCTTTCATTCATCCCCTCGGGGGATCATGAAGCCTGCAAGACTGAATAAAAGCAAACAGCGTTCAGAGCAAACAATTCATAAGTCGCTAATAAACTGTAAGCAGTTCTAAAGATACTTCCCGAATACTAATGAACAGCATATTCTTTTTGCAGTTTAATAATGTGGGTTAACTTGTGAATACTTAACCATGAAGAGTTCAAAGCAATACAAAAATAGGTTCCCCCCCTTGCAGCTTTACTCCTGCTTGTTCCCCTGTGTTAAGATCAGCTGTTAAAAGGACAGTGGGCATTTAGAGTTGGTTGTTGCTCAGGTGTTTAATTTTGCCTTGAACTGTAGGCGCACAGCATAGCTTTCTATTCTGTGTTCACGTCAATCTGTATACAAGCCCCCCACCCAATCAGCTCTATCTGCCATTTCTGGCTGCCTCCTAATGTTTCTGCTAATAAATCCATTCATCTATTCTGACAACAGAACACCCTTGGTCTGTTTCAGTCCTCAGGTTCTAGCAGAATTTGTTGTCGTTTAGTCGTGTCCGACTCTTCGTGACCCCATGGACCAGAGCACGCCAGGCACTCCTGTCTTCCACTGCTTTCCGCAGTTTGGTCCAACTCATGCTGGTAGCTTCGAGAACACTGTCCAACCATCTCATCCTCTGCCGTCCCCTTCTCCTTGTGCCCTCCATCTTTCCCAACATCAGGGTAATGGAAGTATCCCGCCAACTGGCTGGCCATTGTTTGGAACACCAGCGACCCCTGAAGAACACCCCAAAACCCAAAGATCCTGCGGCATCCGACTGAACCTGAAAATGAGTGGAAAGCCTTAAAGTATCCTGCTAGAGAGATATTCCGTTAAAATTTTCTAGAAAGCCAAGCCAAACCTTGAGATCTCCTTTTATTGCTTTTGTAAGGCGTACCCTATGATGTGGTGACAGCAGCCCTGCAGATAACCTAGCCAACCGTGAGCAGAAAGGCAACCTGGGGCTACCACCCGACAGGCAAAGTTCAAGTGGCCTAGCAAGGACTGAATTTGCCTGAGTGTAACTTTTTTTTGTATATTGCAAATATACAAACATACAAACATAAATTTTATACAATCCTTAAAAATGTTCTAACATACCTACACTCAATCCCACAGATAATTCCTTTTCCCATCACCATCCACCACCCCTCACCCCACCTTTGTTAGACTTCCAATCTACTCAATTGCAATTTCTTTCCACTTCTATTACTTTCTTTCACACACCTTTAACCTAATTTCATGCTTTTTCTCTTACGCATTGTTAGCCATCTTATTTAGTATTCCAGTATTTAAAATGGAACTTGTTTATTCTAATAGGAGTTCTGATTTTTCAGTATGGTTTTGCAAGTATCCTTTAAACACCTTCCAATTCCTGTCTATTTTCTCTTTTGAGATCCTTCCAATTTCTCCCATTGTTTTGGATATATTGTAGTACTGCAATAATTTGGCAAGCCACTCTATTCTTGTCGGTATAATACCACTTTTCCAATTTTTCGCAATCAATAGCCTAGCGGCTACTGTTGCCTATAAATATGCTGTCTTGTCTTTTTCCTTTAGATTTCCTGGTACTATTCCCAATAGAAAACCTTCTGGTGTTTTCGTAAACATTTTTTTCATTTCGTTACAGATTTCTCAAAATTGTTTGATGTTTAAATAATTCCACCATATATGTATCATAGTACCTTTTCCAGTGTTGCATTGCCAGCAGACATTGCTACAATTTTTATTCATTTTTGCTATTATTTCAGGTGTTAAATACCATCTATGTTGTATTTTGAGGTAATTTTCTTTCAATATATAACACATAGTGAATTTCATATCTTCTTTCCACAATTTCCCCCATTTTTCAAACATTTTTTCCAATATCTTGCACCCATTTAATCATGGATGCTTTAACCAATTCATCCTTTGTTTCCCACTCTAAGATCAGATTATACAAGTATTTATCGAATTTTGATATTTATTTTTCAAATCCTAACTTTTTCTCTTTCGCTAATCTATACTTAATTTGAATATATTGGAACCATCCTTTAATTCCAATTCTCCATTTTCTTCCTTTAATACAATTTTATAAGTAGCCCAATTTTCGTTCATATTTAATTTTTTCACTATGGCAATTTCTGCCGGCGATGCCCACCAAGGAGTTTTCGGTTCTAGGAGTCTTTTATACTGCTCCCATATTTTATATATAGACTTTCTGACTATATGCCCTAGGAAGCCTTTATGTACTTTGACTTTTTAATCTATTAGATAGGCATGCCATCCAAATCTCATCTCCACTCCCTCTAAATCCAGTACATCCGAGTCATCTAATTTGATCCATTCTTTTAGCTAGGTCAGACCCACTGCATCATGATATAACTCCATGTCAGGGAGGTCAAATCCTCCTCTCTCTTTCTTGTCTATCATTACTTTGTGTTTTATTCTTGGTTTTTCCCCTGACCACACAAATTTGGCCAAATCTCTTTTCCAGTTATTAAAACATTTATCTCCTCCTAGTATTTCCTTCACATCTGAAGGGAGGGTGTTCCACAGGATGGGTGCCACTACCAAGAAGGCCCTCAGTGAGGTTACCTGTAACCTCACTTCTCACAATGAGGGAACCACCAGAAGACCCTCAGCGCTGGATCTCTTGTGTCCAGGCTGAACGATAGGGGTGGAGATGCTCCTTTAGGTATATAGGACCGAGGCCGTTTAGGGCTTTAAAGGTCAGCACCAAGACTTTGAATTGTGCTCGGAAATGTACTGGGAGCCAATGCAGATCTCTCGGGACCGGTGTTATGTGGTCCCGGTGGCCACTCCCAGGCACCAGTCTTGCTGCCGTATTCTGGATTAATTGCAGTTTCCTGGTCACCTTCAAAGGTAGCCCCACGTAGAGCGTATTGCAGTAGTCCAAGCAGGAGATAACTAGAGCATGCACTACTCTGGCGAGACAGTCTGCAGGCAGGTAGGGTTTCAGCCTGCATACCAAATGGAGCTGGTACATAGCCGCCCTGGACACAGAATTAACCTGCGCCTCCATGGACAGCTGTGAGTCCAAAATGACTCCCAGGCTGCGCACCTGGTCCTTCAGGGGCACAGTTACCCCATTCAGGACCAGGGAATCCCCCACACTTACCCGCCCTGTCCCCCCAAAATAGTACTTCTGTCTTGTCAGGATTCAACCTCAATCTGTTAGCCGCCATCCATCCTCCAACCGCCTTCAGGCACTCACACAGGACCTGGGTGTCATCTGCATACTGATGGACACCCAGCCCAAACCCCCTGATGATCTCTCCCAGTAGCTTCATATAGATACTAAAAAGCATGGGGGAGAGGATGGAACCCTGAGGCACCCCACAAGTGAGAGCCCAGGGGTCTGAACACCCACCCCCAACACCACTTTCTGTACACGGCCCAGGAGAAAGGAGCGGAGCCACCATATAGCAGTGCCCCCAGCTCCTCTAGACGGTCCAGAAGGATGTTAATGGTTGATGGTGTCAAAGGCCGCTGAGAGATCCAGCAGAGCTAGGAAACAGCTCTCACCTTTGTCCCTAGCTTGCTGGAGATCATCAACCTGCGTGACCAAGGCAGTTTCAGTCCCATGGTGAGGCCTGAATCCCGATTGGAAGGGATCCAAATGGTCCGCATCCTCCAGGTGTGCTTGGAGTTGTTCAGCAACCACCCGCTCAATCATCTTACCCAAGAATGGAAGATTTGAGACTGGGCAATAGTTGGCCATACTGGCCGGGTCTGAATATGTTTTTTTAAGAAGCGGTTTAATGACCGCCTCTTTCAGCAGGTCTGGGAAGGCTCCCTCACAGAGGGAAGCATTCACCACCCCACAGAGCCCATTACCTAGGCTTTCCCAGCTCACTTTTATCAGCCAGGATGGGCAAGGATCAAGGAGACAGGTGGTTGGTTTCACTTGTCCAAGCAACCTGTCCACATCCTCTGAGGTAAGATTGGAATTGATCATATGTAACAAGACTAGACAGGACTCTAACAGTCTCCCGCCCTGGTGGAGTCTACCTCCTTCTGAATCTGAAAAAACTTTGCAAAAGCATTGCAGGAGATCTTGGGGTCCCTACCAGGCCCCGATGATGCAGGTGGTTCCGATAGACTGAACCACCTGAAAGAGTCTCCTGCTGCTGTTTTCTGCAGATGCAATAGAGGCGGTGAAGAAGGCCCTCTTCGCTGTTCCCACTGCCACTTGGTAGGCTCGACGTTGAGCCTGTGTCCGGTCTGATTCAGAATGAGTTTTCCGCCACCGGCACTCTAGCCGTCTCAACGATTGTTTCATCGCCCTCAGATCCGTGGAAAACCACGGGGCTGTCCGGGCTCCATTCAATCGGAGAGGGCGCTTCAGAACCAGACAGTCAATAGCCCTAGTTAACTCTGCATTCCAGCGGGCCACCAGGGAATCAGCTGAAAGGCCATCAACTTGGGATAACACATCTACCACTCTCTGGAAGCCTATTGGATCCATTAAGTGGCGGGGCAGACCATCTGTAGTAATGCTCCAGCCACTCGCCCCTCCCTCACCTGTCCTACCATCTAGCTGGAGCCAACTGGTTTTCCCCAGTTCCTGAACTTTGCTGTTCTGTTTCCCAATCTTCCTCTGATCGCAGGTCGCACAGCAGGAGTTGAAGTTAGAACTGGAGGCTTTTCACTTAATTGGGGGGAAGCGGCTTTTACGTTGCCAGGCTTTTTACAATAGAAACACAGTCCTGAACTAGGAGAAATTGTAGAACACTCCCCTCCCGCTACAGAAGTCTTTTGCAGGCATGGGAGTGGCCTTACTATGGTCTCTGGCGGGAGGAGCAGACCTCCCAGCAGGAGCTGATGCCGTCGGTCTATTCCCGCCCGTCTGTCCCCTGTTCGCCAAATGGGACTGGTTCAGCTTAAAGGATTCTGCGAGTTCTGTCGCCTGGTCCAAAGAGCTCGCAATCTCAGGAGGCAATTGGTGCATAAACTGTTCTTTTAACACCAGTTGCTTTAGTCCTTCTAAAGTATGGACACATTCAGCTGAAAGCCACAAGTCAAAGTTCTGGGGCATTTTCGCAGAAGACACAGAAATACTGTCTGAGGGGTTGGACTTATCCCCCTTCCGAAGGCCCATCTATAATTTTCGGCATGAAGCCCATGCCTTTGCATAATAAATTTTTTAAAACGCTCAGTCATTGCTTGGGACAAAGGGAGATGGCCCATCAGCTCAGCTAACTCCCCACAAATTAAGGAGCGCAAAATTGGCATGTACACTTTCAAGGGCGCACCCCCATATCCCAGCAAGTCATTTCATTTTTCTTTTAATGCTTTTTATTGACTTTTTCCAAGAAAACAAAATAAATCATTCTTAGTGTCATCTTATTTACTTTGTGTAGAATCACGCCTCGACTTCCTTCCCAGTTGCGGTTTTCTTAATATACATCTTGCGGTTCGAGGACCCAATCCCCGCTTTGTGAAATGAAGACTCACGGACACGGAATATAAGGTTAATGGGCAAGAAAAGGCCACAACTTTATTGATCACAGCAAGTGAAAGGTATTGGCTTAGAAGCATTGGACCATGACAGATAGACTCCACCCACTCGGAGAGGGGGTGAGCCCGAAAGGGGGTTTATTCACCAGAAGGTGGAGCCTGTTGATGCTAATACAAATATAAGCTCTCCCCTGATGTCACCGAGGGTCGTGCCATGGCCCCCTGCCACAGAGGCATCGGACAGGATCCACGACTGCCGGATTCCTTTAATGGAATACCCAAAATTGAAGGGGTAGGCGATGGCCACACCTAGCCCTTCCACACACCATGAACACATTCCAATGCCTAACCGCCACCCGAGCCCAAGAGGCTCGCCGCCAATACCCTCACAGCTGTAACCAATCCCTAATTCTGCTGATGATGCTACCTAACCAAATATCATTCCCCCGATCTGAAAGATGAACCCCATCATCCCGGAACAAGGCATGATCAACTATTCAGATACCATCATGAGAAATAACTAGGCCATTCATAAAGCGCACTTTTTGGGCTATCGCACGATTTAAGAGTTTTCTGGATTTTTCAATGGCCATAATGTTCTGTGCACCGCAGAAGGACCAGAACATGGTTGTTCCGGGACATAAAGCAGCAAGCTCGTCCAAGTCTTTTTTTATGCTCCGCAACAAGTCCACACTCCTGCTGACGAGGTCATTCTCCCACAGTTGAAGGATCAGGATTTCAGGGGGGCCAAATGCGGCAACTTTTCCTTTCAGCAATGGCATGAGTTTTTCCCAACGCATGCCTCGCATTGAAAACCAGAAAAAACTCACCCCAAATGGCAGCCCGAGATTAGGGGTGAGGTAGCAGCTTGCTGACCGGACATGGGCCCAATGAACAATACTGTGGCTGCAGATCGAAACACCTTTTCTGAAGATGGTTTGCATCTCCAAGGTTCCACAGGTGCTCCGGAAAGGGTTCGGGCAACAGTTGAGCTCCAGGTGCTAACAATCGGAAGCGAGTCATCTGGAAACGAGACAAGGCATCTGCTATATCATTATTAACCCCCGGTATAAATTTAGCCGAAAAAATAATGTTATACTCAAGGCACCGGAGGACGAACGACCGTAGCAGGGATGACACCCTCTCAGAACGAGATGACTGCTTGGCCAGTATGTTAACCACCGCCTGGTTATCAGTTCTGAAGCACACCCGGCGATCCCGAAACTCCTCCATCCAGATATGCACTGCCACGACTATGGGAAAAAACTCCAGAAAAGTGAGATCCCGCGTGATAGCCTTGCCCTGCCAACCCGCTGGCCATTGCTGAGCGCACCGCTGTCATTTAAAGAACAAGCTAAAGCCCAGGGACCCTGCCACATCTGATTGAACCTGGAAATCTGAGGACAAGTTAAGGACTTCCTGCCATAAAGATACTCCATTGTAGTGATTCAGAAATGTAATCCAGATCTCCAGATCTGCCTTAACTGACTTAGGAAGTCTGACCCTGTGGTGCGGATGTTTGAGGCCGGCTGAAAGCCTGGCTAGGCGGGAGCA
This sequence comes from Podarcis pityusensis, assembly GCF_964106645.2. Taxonomy (NCBI): domain Eukaryota; kingdom Metazoa; phylum Chordata; class Lepidosauria; order Squamata; family Lacertidae; genus Podarcis; species Podarcis pityusensis. Next base: position 18,665,226 of record NC_138034.1, on the reverse strand, counting down.
AAAGGGGCGTCCTGGGGAAACTACGCTGCAGGCGAAATTAAAATGACCTAACAAGGATTGTATCTGCCTAAGAGTGACCTTTTTTAATGTGATGGTCTTGCGGATTGTCTCCCGAAGGGCGTCTATTTTTTCCCTGGGTAAGTGGGATGATTGGGCGATTGTATCAAGTTCCACGCCCAAGTAGGTGAGGTGTGTAGTAGGGCCCTCAGTTTTTTCAGCTGTGAGAGGAACACCCAGATCCTGAGCTAAAGCTGAAAAGGCCCCAAGCAGGGAGGCACATTCCCCAGTATCAGACTTCCCCACGAGAAGAGTCATCAAGATAGTGTGTCACCCCGGCAGAATTAGTTCTGAAACACAAGGCCCAATCCAAAAAGGTGCTGAATGTTTCGAAAGCCGAACAGGCTACTGAACAGCCTATTGGCATAGCCCTATCAACATAATACTTTCCTTGGAATTTGAATCCTAGCAACCAAAAGTCATCAGGGTGAACCGGCAAAAGACGAAAGGCTGATTCTATATTGCACTTCGCTAGGAGTGCCCCGTGACCAAAACCCCTAATAAGTTTTACCGCCTGGTCAAAGGTGGCATATTTAACTGAACATAGTTCCGGTGGAATGGCATCATTTACAGAGCCACCTTTTGGGTAAGAGAGATTGTGGATTAGCCTGAATTCTCTGGGGGTCTTTTTGGGAACGATGCCTAAGGGTGAGATGTGCAAGTTCTGGATAGGAGGGCTATTAAATGGGCCTGCTACTCTCCCTGCACCTACTTCCTTAGCTATCTTCCTCTCCGCTACCTCTGGCCTCTCCCTAACAGACTTCTGATTAGGGGAATCCTTTGCTATTAAGGCACCCGCTACTGGAATTCAAAACCCGCTGGAAAATCCCTCCCAAAGATAGGCAGCTGCGTTTTTGTCAGGGTAAAAGGATAGAAGGTCACAAAGAGGAGCGAGCTTGATCGGGGAAAAGGCTAGCTCCAGAACTACCTTATCTTCTGTTTCCAGCCGTGGGGGCTCCCCTGGAACTGGAGTGGTGGAACCCCCGGCCTCCACGAAAGGGCTGCTTTCCTCCCTTAAAGCAAGCTACAACTGGGTGGGCCCCAGTGCATCTTTCACATTCATGAGGATACTTGCAAGAGTGTCGTTGGCATGACCCTTTGTTAAATTCCCAACATACCTTACGCTTAAGGTCCCTCCTTAGGTCAGCCCTGGCCAAACGATAAGAATCAACCTGCTTCTTCTCGACATACGGACCCACAGCTACCGACCAGATGCCGTTTTCAATTTGGTCCCAGCGCACTAACGGAATCCTAGAAGCCTTCCTGCAGAACTTATTATCATAGCTAATGGCGGCCTCCCCGAAAGGGCGTAAGCTGTACGGATGTGCGACAGGTAAGCCACCAAGTGAACCACTCATTTGGGATAGGCTGCCACAATTGTCCCCATATAGGCCTGAAAACCATCCAGCCAGTTGTCGAAAGTCCTAGGGACTGGGGGGTACTAGCTTTTCCACTTCCCATAAGGCGGCCTCTTTTCACCCCTCCCCAACTCCTCTGCGGGAGGAACCAATTTAAATATGTCTACAAACTCCCCATTCAATTTTTTTCCCTCAATTTTGGGGAGAGATGATCCCCGGGGATGACATCTGAAGTTGAATAAGTTGATGTAGTTGATTCTTTGATAAGAGCCCCATCCTTCCACTCCTGGGTTCCCCCAAACTTTTTACGATGGGAATTGGCCCTCCTGGTGAGAGCCCAATCGGGGAGACCAGAGATCTCCTCTCCTCTACCCCAGTAGGAACCCAGGGAGGCATCGCTATCATACTTAGAAGAGCTACCTGTCTCATCGTTTGTGTCATCGGTCCTACAAATGTCCTTCTTCTCACGTCTTTTGCCGGAAGGCTTATCCTCTGTCACCGCACGGGGCTCCTCCTCCAACTGCTGCTGCTGCTCCTTAGCCGCAAATGATGTGCCTGATTCTGGGAGCTGAACTCTGGGCTGCTTATCCTGTGAATGACTAAATGAACTAGAAGTGACAGGGTTATTAGCACAAGACGACTTAGTTGCAGCATTCCCGCTTCGTCCCCGAGGAGCGGATGCTGCGGAATGTGACTGGAACCTAGTCCGAACGGGCTCTGCCCTGCCTCTGGTGCTTGCAGCAAATCTAAATCAAAAGCCAAATAACACTAGCGGAGACTGTTCTCCTGAAGGATACAGGAGGCAGCAGTTTCAAAGCCACCCTATTAATAAGACAGGCAACTGCAATTCTCCTCTGAGATTTTAAATCGCCTGGCACTCGCCCTGAAAATGACTGAGGCACTAAGGAGGAAACAGCAGATGAACAAAAGAATAAATTTTATAATCAAGAAGAGAGGGGAGAAAGAATGGAGGTTTAATATCAGTTGCTCACTTTGGCCAGAGTAAATATTGCAGAGCAACCAGTAAAGGAATTAAGCGGCAAATATACCGAGGTAATATACCACCGGTACATCATTTTTTCCAGGTTTTCCCTTAAAGTGGAGCATGCTGTAAATTTCATCCCTTTATTCCATAAATTTACCCATTTATCATATTCTATGTTGTAACCAAAATCAATTGCCTACTTTACCATCACTTCTTTTATTAACTCGTCCTTGGTATCCCATTCTAGCAGAAAATTACACATCTTGGATAAAAGTTTTCTTCTTCCTTCCAAAATTTCTATTCGGTATTTAGATTTTTTTCTCACTAAATCCTAATTTTTTATCCTCATTCCATAAACCATTTACCTGATGGTATTGTAGCCACCCTGTCAACCCATCTTTCCTTCTAGTCTGTTAATAATTGAAATTTGATCCTTGGTCTCTTTCCTTGCCAAATAAATCTTGATAGGGTTTTTTGCCAATCCTTAAACTGAGATGACCCCTTAATCACAGGGATCATTTGAAATAAAAATAACGTTTTCGGAAGAATGTTCATTTTAATCGCTGCCATTCTCCCGATCCAGGACAGCTTTAATCTATTCCATGTATCCAGATCTCTTTTGATTTCTTTCCATATTGAAGTATAATTATCACTAATTAAATTAATGTTTTTCATTGTTAACCAGATCCCTAGGTATTTTACTTTTTTCGCTACTTTAATTCCACACTTCTGTTCTAATTGCTCTATCGCATTCCTCTCCAGATTTTTAACCATCATTTTAGTCTTTATTTTATTTAATCTGAATCCTGATAGTTTGCCCAACTTCTCTAGTTCTTCCAATACTTTGCCAACCTAGTTTGAGGTTCCTCTAAGGCAGTGTTTCCCAACCTTGGGCCTCCAGCTGTTTTCGAACTACAATTCCCATCATCCCTGACCACTGGTCTTGCTAGCTGAGGATTATGGGAGTTGTAGTCCAAAAACAGCTGGAGGCCCAAGGTTGGGAAATGCTGCTGTAAGGATAGTACCAGATCATCCGCATAAGCTTTTAGTTTAAACTCCTTAGTTCCAATTTTTATTCCACGCATATCTGATACTTTTCTCACCCTGTCTGCTATTACCTCTAAACTATTCTAAACAGCAAGGGAGATAGAGGGCATCCCTGTCTTGTTCCTTTCATAATATCAAATGACTGTCAAATTATTATTAGCAACCAATTTAGCTGTTTGATTGGAATATATAGCTCTTATGCCCTTCATGAATGAACTCTCTATCCCCATTGCTTCCATACTTCTTAACAAAAATTGCCACGACACATTGTCAAACGCTTTTTCTGTCAATAAATATTAATGCAGCTGGTATTCTAATTTCCAAATATTCTATAATGTTTACAATATGTCTTACATTGTCTTTAAGTTGTCTATTGAGGAGAAACCCAGCTTGATCCTTATGAATCAGGTCCTTCAAACTTCTTTTCAATCTGTTTTGTCAGTATTTTTTATTATCATTGTTTAACAATGAAACAGGTCTATAATTTTTAATGTTTAGTCTTATCAGTTTCTGGCTTTGGGATCAAAGTTATGTATGCTTCCTTCCATGTGTTTGGTATGTTCCTCCTTGAAGAATATTATTCATGACTTCACACGGTGTGGGAGTTATTTGTTCATCTAGGATTTTATAATATTTTGCAGAGAGTCCGTCCGGGCCTGGAGCTTTATCCATTTTCATCTTTTTTATCGCATTTTGAATCTCTTCTGTTATTGGTTTGTTTAATTGCTCTCTTTCTTCCTCTGTTATTTGTTTCCCTTTATGATCTTCTAGATATTTTCCTATTTTACTTATTTCTTCGTTCTCCTTCTTATATAGATCTTCATAAAATTCCTGGAAGGTTTTCTTTATTTCCTTCGGGTCTTCTATTTGATGTTCTCCTACTTTTATTTTATTTATCACATTGTTTTTGTCTTTTTCGTAATTGCCATGCGAGGAGTTTCCCTGTTTTGTTGGCTGATTCAAAAAATTTCTGTCTCATTAATTTAATTTTCCATTCCACTTCTTGATTAATATCGAAAATTGGGTTTGTAACATCTTAATTACTTGCTTGTTCTGTTCATCTTTGGGTTTTATCGTTAATTTCTTTTCACACTCTTCCAACTGGGCCAGAATTTCTTCTTTTTTCTTTCAACTTTCTTCTGTAATTATTTTGTTCGCTCAGGAAACCTCTTATAACAGCTTTGCTCGCATCCCAATGTCCAGGTTTGTTTCTTTATTTAAATTCCATTTAAAATATTCTTTCAAAGTCTCCTTGGCTTTTTCAGTTACTTCTCAATTCTCAAAAAGATTTTCATTCATCCTCCATCTATATGTGCTTTGCTCATTACTTTTTACCTCTAGAATTATGGGGTTGTGGTCTGATAATGTTCGTGGCAATATTTCACATTTTAATATTCTTGGAGTTATATCCCTTGAGGCCCATATTAGGTCTATCTTCCCCAACTTTGATGTGGCTCTGAAAAAAAAGTAAATTGCTTTGTGGTTGGATGTTTGAGGCTCCAAACATCTATTAAGTCCAAATTTTCCACAAGATTGAAGAGTGACCTTGGTAATTTACCTTGTTTGGCTTTTTTCTTTTTTGTTAGTCTGTCCATTTCTGGCATCACCACACCATTACAGTCTCCCATTAATATTATCTTCTGATCAGCCATTTCTAACTTCTTATAAAATTCTACTTTGTGTTTGGAGCATAAATTGCAACCACATTGATTTTCCCCCCTTGATAATTAATTTGTACCCCTATTACTCCCCCTTCTTCATCTTTACAGATAAATTTTGGTTCCCATTTCTCTTTAACATATAACACCACCCCTCTTTTCTTGTTCACATTTGAGTTAATAAATTCCAAGCCTAACCTTTTGTTTTTCAAAATGTGTTTGTTTTTAGCAACATGGGTTTCTTGTAAACAAATTACGTCAGGTTTTCCCCCCTCAAAAGATTCTCAACTTTATTTCTCTTAGATTTCTCATTTAATCCATTCACATTCCATATTATATATATTCAGATCAGCTGTAATTAAAATTAAATTCAAATTCGAGTGGTTTTGTCCCTAAGATTCTCCTCCTATTTCCTCTGCTTCCTCTTCTTCCCCTTCCTCTTTTCCCTCCTCCCTCTCCCTCTCCTTCTTTCTTCCTTCTTCTGAGTCAATCTCCTTTCCTCCGGATTTGTAGGCAGGCCTGTCTTCTTCTACCTTTCCTAACTCTCGTATCGCCTTGTGAATTTCTTCACTTCTTGAATGTCAGTCAGCCTAAATCTTTTGTCTTTATAGTAAAAAGAAATCCCTTCTGGGAATTCCCACCTATGTTGTACTCCATTTCTTTTCAGCACACTCACCAATTGCTTATATCCATCCCTCTTACATAAAAATCTAGTGGGGATTTCTTTAAAAATAATGATAGGCCTACCATCAATTACCAGGTTTTTTTTGGTAACTCATTTTCAATATTGCATTCCTCATGTCTAGTGAATTAAATATGATTAGGCAATCTCCCGGTACTTTTTTTTATTTAGCCTTTAGAGATCTTACTTTTATTCTAAATGCGTTCTCCACTGTGTATTCAACAACTTCTTTCATGTCCATCCATCTTGCCAGTTCCTTGATCATTTTAACTTTTATATTTTCATTCACTTCCTCCCCTACTCTAAATTTCAGATTCAATTGTTTCTGTATTATCTCCAACATAGCTAAACTGTCCCAGACCTGCTCCTGGGTTTTATTCAGATCACCCATTTCCTCCTTAATCTTCTCTGTCTCTTATTTTCCTTCACTTCTTTTTGAATTCTTTTGGTTGATTCTTCAATTGTCTTCGATGTAACTGTCAAATCTTGCATTTTATTTGAAAGTTTCCCTACCACCCATTCTATTTTTTTATCCAATATTGCCTGAACCTCTCCTAACTTTTTCTCCATGTGTTGTTCATTTTGTTTGAATTCTTCCTTCATCTTCAACCACAAATTGTCCAAATCTTTAATTTCTTCTTGTCTAGAGATTTTCCTTTCTCCTGGGGTCCCCCCAATCTTTTCCCCATTTTCCCCTGACATTATAAATCAATTACAATACTTCTGTATACCTACAATAAAATTCAGTAAAATTCAATTTGTTTCTGGTACTGTACTAACCAGTTTTGACCTCTAGGCAGAGTACCTTCCGCAATATAACACCTTCAAAATATATATAACCAAGATAGCCCTTGGCAATACACCATCTGATCTTAACATGCATAAACACTCTGAACCTGCAAATACACTCTATACCACTAGATGTCCCCCTCACACTCTTTTCCTTCCACAACTATGCGCTTTTATCTCTCCCCCCCCCCAATTCACATTATCTCAGGGTTTAAAGCATCTTTTGCAATCAATCAAATTAATAAAATTAATAACATTAAGAGTTACTTAAGGGGTTCTATCAAATTGTCCCAATTATAGTTTAATTTGAGAGTTCTCTTCTGTTCTAATCTTTTTATAATTCTTGACTCAGTTTCTCAATATCCTTCAGCCACTTGCAGGCCTAATCCATCACAATATAAACACACACAAAAAAAGACCAAGCCTTGTGGTTCCAAATCTCTATACTTGCCAATACTTAAAGTCCAAATTTCAAAGTTCCCCAGTTCCAGAAACTAAATTCCAAATTTTTATTTTCCCTCTTCTTTACCCTCTTGCTGGCTTAATCCATTAGAGCGTAACAGATTATGTCCAAGCCCAATATCCAAATATCAAAACCCAAAATTAAAATTCTAATTTTAATTTTTTTTTTCTTAGCCTCTTGTTGGCTTAATCCTCATGGGGAAGGTAGAAGAAGGGAAAAAGGGAAACATCAGAGGAACGGGTTCTCCCCCTCCCCCCCCCAATTTTTTCTTTTCTCAGAGTAAATGTAGAATATAAATTAAGGGGGAATAAATGTTTATAACATATACCACTGTAAGCGTAGATAAGCTGCTGGAACAGAGGGCATGATAAAAACAATAAAGTTCTTAAATTCAAGCCTTCTTTACCACTTTAAGTTACCTCTTTAATTGGATCTATTTTTTTAAGTCTTTTAAATCTTTAGTCCTTTTCCCATTTGTGGAGCCTGTCTCCCTCATATACAACCTCCAAAAAGGCAATACAAAGTCTCTATTTGACTCCTTTCAGTCTTTTGTTTCAAATTAATCCTTTGCCTTGGCACATTGTTGCAGAGGACTTCAGCTTTTGTACTCAGCAGGAGCCTTTTCTTATTTGTTCTTGCAACTTTTTATCTCTGCGCCATTTTCTCTCCGCTGCTGGGATGGACTCCCTATTTTATATCCCACAGCATCTGAATCTTCAAGTTTTCTTTCAAATTTTTCGGGATAAAAACATCCTGTAGTTGCTTTAGATTCACTCCATTTAATTTTTGGAAGTTTACCGCTTTCAATAGAAGCTAGAGACAGCTCGGGGTGGGGGTGCTTCCCTTTTGCGTCCGCCACTCCGTCCCGCTCTCAGGCTGTAAAAAAAAACAACCCAAGAAAACAGTAGAGCAGCTGTAACGCTGCTGGATGCCCCTGTCCCCCAAGGAGATTCACCTTGAGGTTTGGGGGTGTGCAGTGCCCTTGCGCCGCCCCCGGAGCCCCCACGCTGCTCGAAAAACCTCAGAGAGGTTTTCTGCTCTTCCACAATGTCCGTGGGTAAACAGGAAGTCATTTCAAAGAGAGTCAAGTAACTCAACACATTGGTGGGGGGTTGGTATTTAGGGAATGCCCTCCAATTAAGGTTGCTCAGAGCAAGCCCTGGAGGAGACGGTCTGGAAATTACTCCTCGTGGCTCTGGGCTGTAGTCATACCTTGGAGCATAACAATAACAAGGCGCCTGCCCATTCGGACACTGGCAGTCCTCCTCTGCGTATCCACACAAGGGTTTGGTGTGAGGTTTCAACCTCCTTGTACCGTCGCACAGGTGTCCCAAGCTCTTCCTGGTGAGTAGACCTGGATTGGGCTAGGCGAACGCCGTCTCACTGATCTGCGACTGTTGCGCAATGGACGCTCCAGATTGCAGTTTCTTACAGATATGTTTTGTTGTTGTTGTGGCAAGTCTCAATATTCATAGGCCATCTGGCTGGTTCTTGGGCCCATAATGATGGACTGGCCCATTCTGGGAAATTTCTCCCGGCACCGAAATCCTCCTTGAACTGGATCTGGCACCCACTCCACAGCTTCACCGGCTGAAAATTCCATTTCTTTCGGCTCAGCATCGACAAGATAGTTTCCTCTAGGACGTGTAGAGGCCATCCCAGCTTCCACTTCCTCACGAGGTGACAATTGTTGATTAAACAACGTGCCTATTGCTCTTTGAGAGTTGCAGGACTCTCACCCACCCGTCCGAGCAGTTCTTAATTGGCTGGCGTCTGCCAGTCCCTCTTCCTCCTCGGAATCCGCCGAAAACCAGGAGGAGGAATCCGCTTTGGGACTTGGAAGTGGGGGGGGGGGCTCTGCTACAGTAGGAAGAGAGTTACTCTCTCCACCCGGCCCCCATTGATCCAATGTTAGCATTGTATTTTCATGTGGGGGCTCCGCCTTCCATGATTCCTAACTGTCTACCAGGAAAAAAAAAATATCTGCAACCTATAAGAGCGCTTTTCGATCCCACAACGCTGCCAACATGTAGTAATGTTCCGGCCACTCGCCCCTTCGTCACCTGTCCTACCATCCAGCTGGATCAGGTTTAGAGGAATTACTGCCGGAGACATATACTTTTCACAGGACAAAATGCATCAAAAGGGGTAGTTGCTGCCACCACTGCCTTGTACCAGGGGCACCAGAAGGCTTAACCCAAGGGAGAAGGTTAGCCTTCCTAGTTACCGGCTGCCCCACCCTGCAAGCTGCTTCCACAAAATGCAGGCAGAAATTCAACAGATGCAGTATGCGGCTGATTGGTCAGGCTCTGGATTCAGGCTTTCCCCCAAAATGGCACACAGAACAGCAAGAAAGTCTCTTTTCAAAATTTATTTAAAAAACAAGATTAAACAGACTTAAAAAGCAGGCACATCTCTTATACATTTCAAACAGAAAAAACAATAACATTGTAGAGTATAGCTAGCTAACATACTTACAAAATGGGAACAGAGTTAAAGTTAGAATGGTTTCAAAGTCCTCAGTTGAATCCGCAAGTAAGAATCTTCATCACAAAGACATGCATGTGAATGCAGCAGTCAATATTGGCAACTGACAGACGGGCAAATTGCGGATTGCAGAGCGCACCCACGGCTTCTTTCTTAGGGTCTTTATTTCTAAAATCTCACGTGGAAACGGAACTCAGATCCAATCAAAATTCTTGATTATGTTTAAATTCACCAATGGTCAGCTAGTTGACTAATAACTTGTGACAGCTGAGCTTGTTAGTTCTCAGGACCTTGGATCAAAGAGTTCCTCCTTATTTCTCAGAGACTCAGCAGATACACATTCCCGGAATGATTAGGGTTGATAACTCATTCACACCCAGACAGCCTTGTTAGGTACCACTAACCAGCTTGGAGAGTTTCCTGCCTGAGATAAGCAAGTCACACTTTCAGAGACTGTTAGTCTGCAGGTTTAAAGTAACAAGGACACACTTTCCCCCATAAATTCTATGACCTTTGGTCTTCCCATAATACTTTGCTTCTTACTTGACCAAAGTTTTGTCTATTGAGATTTCCTAACTTCACTACACCATCTGAATTGGTCCCACCTCCCTGCAGTGAAGAAGGGTCGTGGAGAAGTCCAGTTGCACTAGGAAATGATCTGACCATGGCACTTCTTTTGTTTCGCTTTTAGTTAGTGTCAGATCACCAACATCCGTAGAGGTAAACGCCAAGTCTAAGACATGTTTGCGGCTATGAGTTGGGCCAAACTTATTCAGGGACAGCCCCATGGAGGCCATGCTTTTTGTGTCGGCATGGATGTTAAAATCCCCCAGGACAACCAAACTAGGTGTCTCCAGGAGCATATCCGCCACGACCTGAAGCAGCTCGGGCAGGGTATCATTGGTGCAGCGGGGAGGTCGGTACACCAAAAGGAATCCTGTACTGCCCCTATTGCCCAACTTCCAGAACATGCACTCAGAAAACTGGGTCTTCCTAATAGGATGCTTGGTGCAGACTAATGACTTCCTAAAAATCACTGCACCCCCCCCTCTCCGCCCACATGACCTGGGTTGCTATGCGTAAGAGAAACCTGGTGGACAAGCAGCGGCAATGAGGCCCATCTGCTTCATCCAACCACATCTCTGTCACACATGCCAGGTCAAATCCTCCATCCACAATCAGGTCGTGGATGGCAGTGGTTTTATTCATTATTGACCTGGCATTGCACAGCAACACTTTCAGGTCATGTGGGTTTCCCTTGCTGATTTCAGTATCCTTCTGGTCAGGACCAGACCTGGAGGCAGGGCTAGTCCTCAAACGACGACTAAGCCTGCCTCCTCGGTAATGACATGGTCTGGTCTTAGCATAACTCCTCCTGCCCATGATCACTGAGATCGGGTGTCCCAATACATCCCCCCCCCCGGTGAAACCTGCCCATTCTATTGGCTGAGGCCCACTCCCCGGCAGCACTGACCCTTCCCCTTAAAAAGCAAAATACAATAACTTGACAAAATAATAAAAGTAAAAACAAAGCAAGAAACAATTATACTAAAATTAAACTACTCCCCACCCTGACTAAATATTTATCCTGCCCCAAGCAGAAATAAAATATATTATAAAAAAACACCATTTGAGGTGCAGCAAATTAAGAACACTTAAAGCATTTAAAACCATTTTCGTCACTTGCTGCAGGGAGCTGCTCGGGCCTCTTAAGCTGTGGCGGCAAGTGCAGGCCCCGCCCCCTAGGCCTTGTTGAAATGTATATTTCAACATTTTTTTCAATTCATTATATATCTTCTAGAAGTCTTTCACCTTGGGGCAGGTCCACCACATATGATAAAAGGTACCTTCTTTTTCTTTACATTTCCAGCATAGATTCATTTTCATAATTTCTTTAACACCGTACATGCAGTGAACTTGACCCCTTTCCTCCACAACCTTTCCCAATCTTTGAACGTTATGTTATGTCCCACATCTCTTGCCCAGTCTATCATCACAGATTTAACTTGTTCATCCTTTGTATGCCATTCCAACAATAAATTATACATTTTAGACAAGTTTTTAACTTTAGAGTCCAACAACTCTGTTTGCAACTTAGTTTTTTCGGAAGCAAAACCATTTTTCTTAACTAATTTATAAAGTTCGTTGATCTGGTAATAGTGTAACCAATTTATTTTATCTTTGATTTGATCAAATGGTTTTAATTTATAGCCTTCTTTATTTTCCAGTAACGGATCAGAATATCTCAACCACTTGGTTTCCATATTTAAGTTTTTCTGGGCCTTTGCCTCCATTGGCGAAAGCCATCTGGGTGTTTTCCTTTCTAAGAGATCTTTGTATTTTATCCAAACATTATATAACGATTTTCTAATTACGTGATTTTTAAAACCATTATGGGCCTTTACCTTGTCATACCATAAATAAGCATGCCATCCGAACACATTGTCAAATCCTTCCGAGTCTAAAACATCTGCATTATCTAGTTGAATCCATTCCTTAACCCAGCAAAGAGCGGCAGCTTCAAAATCTTCAAATCTGGCAGGGAGAATCCCCCACTTTGTTTTGAATCCATTAATAATTTGTACTTAATTCTGGGTTTTTTCCCCTGCCAGATAAATCTGCCATTCTTTAAAACATTTCACATTGTAAATAATTGGGAGGGCTTGGAACAAAAACAGCATCTTGGGCAATACATTCATCTTAACCACTGAAATCCGGCCTACCTCCTTCTGAATCTGAGCGACTTTTATCTGGAAAAAAACTTTGCAAAAGCATTGCAGGAGATCTTGGGGTCCATGCCATGCCCCGATGTAGCAGGTGGTTCCGCTAAATTGCGAACCACCTGAAAAAGTCTCCTGCTGCTGTTTTCTGCAGATGCAATAGAGGCGGTGAAGAAAGTCTTCTTCTCCGTCACTACCACTGCTTGGTAGGCTCGACATTGAGCTCTAACCTGTGTCCGGTCAGCTTCAGAATGAGTTATCCGCCACTGGCGCTCTAGCCATCTCAACGATTGTTTCATTGCCCTCAGATCTGTGGAAAACCACGGGGCTGTCTGGGCTCCATTCAATCGGAGAGGGAGCTTCGGAGCCAAACAGTCAATAGCCCTGGTTAACGCCACATTCCAGCGGGTCACCAGGGAATCAGCTTGAAAGGCCATCAACATGGGATAAAGCATCCCCTACCACACTCTGGAAACCATTTGGATCCATTAAGTGGTTTTTATCCATTATGATAAAAGTGTATTGGCAATAAGTAATATGAAATTGAAATATGGAATAGATGGGAGGTTGGGTCTTTATAGTGTTAAGACCAATTTATGTTTTATCTTTTAAGAAAATTATGTGTTTATGGTTATTCCTGTGTGTAATTTGGTATTTGTTTTCTCTTTTCTTTCTGTATCAATAAAAAACAAACATAAGGCTTGTACTCTATATGTAGTTCATTTGAAAAAGAAAAAAAAATAGCTATCTATTTTTTAAATTATTTTTTTCCATTTTATTTATGTATAATGGATGTATCTACGTGTTTGCAATAAAGAAATTTAAAAAAGGAATGGGAGACCACATGGTCTAGCTCAGGCTTCCTCAACATCGGCCCTCCAGATGATTTAAGACTACAATTCCCATCATCCCTGACCACTGGTCCTGCTAGCTAGGGATCATGGGAGTTGTAGGGCAAAAACATCTGGAGGGTCTATGACTGATAACCTCCATTTCAAAACTGACCACCTCAAGGGATCGGCCAATTCCAGAGTACAGCATAAAAGCTCCACCCACTAGAGGCCAGATATTTTATTAAGCAAATTAGGCTTCAGTGTTTTCCCTACAGTGCCTAAACCAAATCGAACATACACCTGGAATCAATACTGTTGTGGCCAATTTTTATAATCCCAGAACTTTGTCTTTTCCAGTTTGTTACCTTGGCTCAGGCCTTGCTCTGGAGTGGGGGTTCACTGCGAGTTGGTCCACAATGCAACACAGAAAAGGTGCAAACAAAACAAACAAGCACACAACTTTTCTAATTATAAATTTAACACTAAAAAGCAGATAAAAGCGAATTTCCAGTGGGGAAAAATAACAGGCTGCAGTATCTCCTACAGCCATAATTGTTAAAAGCTTAGGGTGAGGTCTAACAACAAGAACCACCTTTCATGTAGGAACCAAGTGTCCTTTCTCAGTTGTTGGTGAAGCTCATAAATATGAGACATGCTACTGCTCCCAATTATATTGGGCCTGGGTACTGTGATGGCTTGTGAATGCTCTCCGCAAGAAATGCCTCTGCTCACTCAGAGATACATATATACAGTCTTTATTTTACATATGTACAAGCAGCACGTTACAATCATGCATCTGAATCCTCCGGCTCAGATTTTGGGCGTGCCTTATGCCCGCCCCTTCTCCAACAGAAAAGGCGTGGAATTTTCATGTGATGTCTCTGCCCCCTCCTCTTTAACACACTTGTTTCCTTGGCAGACGGAACAGGCATTGTTTCACTGTCTGTGCCAGAACTTCTTGTGCGGTGTTGAGGCTCTGGTCCAACATCTATGAGCTATCCCTCCTCCTGGCTTTCCCTTCTTTCCTCCACCGCCACTTCCTGCCCCCCTTCCTCTTCCTGTCTTCTCCTCCCCTTCATTCTCCGGCAATACCATGACAGGTACCCACACCGCGGGGGCCTTCGACGTGACTTCTGGGTTTTTACAAAGCAGCAGACATCATGTCCCAAGGCCTTTCGTGCCCTCCGATGCTGCTCCCAGGTGGCACATGTAATTGTCATGACATGTTACTATTGAGGGGGTCGCTTTCCTCAGTCCTCCCAAGCTTTATTGGCGTCCCTTATGGCACCAGCTACAGACATCCAACAGCAGTCTAATCTACAGCGTGTTCTCTCCCTCCTTGCGGCAGGTTAACTCGACGAAACGCCTCAATTAAATAGTCTCTTAAATCCTGTTTGCCTTCTTCTGGGACACCTCTCTGCCTAACAACCAATTCCCTCGGTTTCATTTCCAAAACTGCAATTGCGTTCCAAGGTGTTTCCTGCATGGTGCAGGTTCCATCAATATCTACCCTTAATTGTTCTTGGTCTTTTTTCAGGTTCTGGGTCTCAGATTGCAGGATTTTTAAAGGTTTTTTCCTCCATGCCCTTTACTGATACTTCCTGTTGTATAGTGGGAAAGATGGGCGACAGACACAGCTCTTTTAAGCAACAGCTCTTTATTACAGCAGTTAGCACTGCTCTAAGTCTCTCTGAACAATAGTGAAGTTGGCTGCCTTATATAATGCTCAATAACTTGTAACAGTAATGAATTCCAACTAACTACCCAATTGGTGAAAGCAACTCTCAATCCTTCATTTGCATACTGGTGGCCCAGAGTGAGAACTGCAGCCAGGCTGAATACATAACACTTCCAGAGCAGAGGTTTTTTTGTCAAGGCTTTAATTTGGCCCGTCAAATCCAAAACTGATTTTGTATTCTTTTCGATTTGAGTTGCCAAAACATTCACATTTTCCTTCATATCTTTATATATCTTTACTCAGTTCTGCTAAAAGCTCCGCCATCTCCGATCTAGATTCCTCCTCCTGAGCTGAAGACTTTCTGCTCTGGGTTGGTGTTTGGGGGGGGGGGGTTGGCAGCCATTTCCACTCCTAATTTTCACTCAGATGAAACAAATAGAGTGCAAAAATTAATCCATCTTTTGTGCACCTTAAGGTACCCCTTTACTCCCACCTTTCCTAGCCTCTTTATTATTTTTTAAAACTTTTATTTTGCTTTAAACAAGTACATATAAATATAGACAACCAAAATTAAAGGAAAATTCCTTACTAGTAATGAAAAAAACTACAAAAAATATTGAAGTACATGACACAGAACATAAGCAACTATGGGAAAGATAAAAGAAAAAGATGAGCCAAAGCAGGAAAGCGCATCTATTGTACACGTCCGTCAAGCTCACAACAGATCATTATTCTTATCAATTCTCTCTATCTGCATTCCAAAGGAATCCCTCATCTTGGTATCAGGGAGCATTTCTCTATGCGGTATCATTCTAAACATAGCCAGGTCTTTCTTGTTAAGCCCTTGTCCCCTAAATTATTTAGACATTCCCATTCTTCTTTCACCATTTTTTAAGGTTTATCTCTTATTGCATCTGTCAGCTTTGTGAGCTCCAAGTACTCGCACAATTTGACTACACATTCCTCTTTAGTGGGTGTATTTTTATCTTTCCAGTGTTTTGCCACTATAACCCTTGCTGCTGACGTTGCATACATAAATAGCCTAGTTTTCTTTTTGGGAATATTATCTGAAACCATTCCTAGTAAAAATTCTTCCGGTTTCTTGCAAAATGTAGTTTTTATCAATCTCTTTATCTCTTCATAAATCATATTCCAAAATCTTTCATCTCTAGACAGGACCACCACATATGGTAGTATGTTCCTATCTGTTCCTTACATCGCCAGCACTCGTTATTGTTTGATTTATTTATTTTTGCAAGTTTTACAGGGGTCAGGTACCACCTATAGTATATTTTCATAAGATTTCCCCTTATAAGGAAACAAGCCATGAATTTTATATTTTTAGCCCATAATTCATTCCAAATACTGGGTTTGATCATATGTCCCAGGTCCCTCTCTCATTTTACTGTAATTTCTTTGATATCTTCCTCCTTTCTTTGCCAATTCAAAAGTAGTTTGTACATTTTCGAAAGTGTCTTTTGATTATTATATAAAATAGCCTTCTCCAGATAGGATATTTTTTTGTCAAATCCTTTGGTTCTTTTATCCTTTTCAAGGGCGGCTTTTAGTTGATAGTACTCCAGCCAGGTTATTCCCTTCTGTTTCAATTCACTTAGGTCCTTTATTTTCAGATCACTACTTGTTTCCTCTACTAAATCCTTATATGTTAACCAATCGCTGTTCATATTTATCCTGTGAACCGACATAGATTCCATTGGTGACAGCCACCATGGTGTTTTGGTTACTATTGATTTTTTACTCCTCTCCCATACTTCATAAAATTCCCTTCTCACAATATGATTTAAAAATCCTTTGTAGAATTTAACCTTGTCATAGCCTATGTAGCCATGCCACCCGTACACAATATCCCATCCCTCCAGATCTAGGACTTCCGTGTTTTTAATTAATATCCAGTCCTTAATCCATGTCCAGCACGCTGCCTCAAAGTACAGTTTAAGGTCAGGGACCACAAAGCCTCCTTTTTCCTTCAACTCTGTTAGTAGCTTAAATTTTACGCGTGGTTTTTTCCGTTGCCAAATAAACTTGGCAAGGTCTTTCTGCCATTCCTTAAAACACTTTACGCCTCTAATTATAGGTATTGTTTGGAACATAAAAATCATCTTTGGCAATACCATCATTTTAACTGTAGATATTCTCCCCCATAGGGACAAATTCAATTTTCCCCAAATCTCTAATTCTTTTTTTATTTCCTTCCACTTCTCATAATTGTCCTTATATAAGTTTATATTCTTATTGGTGATCCAAACCCCCAAATAATTTACCTTATTGGCTACATTTAAACCTGTTGTATTTTCCAGTTCCTCTTGTTCCGACTTACGTAAATTTTTCATTAATAATTTGGATTTTCCTTTATTCAGTTTGAACCCAGAGACCTTCCCAAATTCTTCCAGTTGTGCAAGCATTTTTTGAATACTTTCCACTAGGTTTTCAGTGGTTACGATTACATCATCTGCAAAGGCTTTAATTTTATAGTATTGAGTTCCCAGGTTAATTCCTCTTATGTTTTTATCCTTTCTTATTGCTATTAAAAGTTTCCTAGCCTCTTTAAATAGTTAACAAATCTCACACCAAATATAAAAAATGGTCTAGATGTTTTCCCCTTTGTCTTCTAGTTTTCCAAAATCCTTCAGTCAGTCTCAGTTCTCAAAAGCTCCGTCTCAAAGGAAGAAGAGCTATTTTAAACCTTATCACTGCACGTCAAGGCCACCAAGGTTGGTTTGCATGAATTACAGAGAGTCTTTATATCTTCTACCATCTGTCCCCCCCTCTTCCCATCAGACATTTGTATTCATACGAATTGATATGTTCACAAACTTAAACTTATAAATTTAAAGACAGTAGAAAACACATAAAATCAAAAATTGAAAGAAAGAAGAAACAACCTACTTTCCCCAGTAGGACTCAAATTAACAGAGGAGATGGGTCAACAGTTCCTTTTCTTCGGTTCCACAGGAATCTGCAAAACAACTCAGATCTCCATTTAAATGTACCAGGTTTTAAAATAGCAGTTAATGTCTCCAATAATGACAAATGGAACAGATGTCCTTCAGTGTCAAGTCTGTCCCTGGTTTTAGTTCAGTCTTATTTGCCACAGTTAAGATCCACTTTATTGCTCTTAGATTGTAAATATTGCTTTTTATTCACTCTCTGAGCTTGCTGCAGTTAGCTAAATCAATGATACCAGCCTTACTTGTAAATCCAGGATATAGTAATAAATACAGAGTCTCGCATCACCTCTAAAGTTCCAAGAGTAGAAATAAAGAAATAAAAATGAGACAAATAGCCCTAATAGTTTCCAAGTTCCAAACTCTTGAAGACACTCTTAAGTTTAGGTTCAATATCAATGTATTAATCCAAGATCTCCAGCTCACATCTCCCAAGTTTGTAAGCTTTTAATCATGGATCTCAAGTTCATGTTCCAAATAATAATAAAAAGAGATAGAAATGAGGAAAAAAATCCCCAGTGGGTCTGGATTCCAAGTTCCAAGCTTGTGGAGAGAGTCCAAGTTCAGGGTTAATTAATCCAAAATCTCAAGATCACTTCTCAAGTTCATGTCTTAATAAGATTTATTAAAGAAGGGATTCGGTCTGCTTTTGTTCCAAACTTTTCATTAACAACGCTTTGAATCCAAAAGTAGAACAGAAGCTTTTTCACTTGTAAAGTTTCCCCATGCAGGGTAAATTATCCAGAAATGGGGGTGAACTTCCTTTTTAACCTCCCGTCTAGAGCCTGATTAATAAATCCAATTTAAATTCAAATTCTTTACCTTCTGAGTCTGCATTGAAAGCTTTTTGGAAAGATAGTCCACTGTTGGCAGGAATTTGAAGCTTCGCTCTGCAGAGTTGCGTTGGAGCATAGTGCGCTGGCTCGCTCACAGCCACCACTCCCACTCTGCACCTTTTGGTACAGAGGTAGATGCAGCAGCCAGAAAGCCATTTCTGTGGGTTGCAGGACCTCTAGACACCTCAGAGCACCCCCTAAGGCTTTTTTGGGGATGCGCCTCGCCTTCACACTTACCCTTCCCTCTTCGGAGCTCAAGTCCGTCGAAGCGATCAGGCTTGCCCTTTGTTTGCCATTACACGGCTATCCGGAAGTAAGAGAAGCAGGAGTTGATCAAACAAACATGAAAAGTTTTATTAAACAAAGGAAGTTTATGACAAAAAGTGGGTTGGGAAATGAGCTCTTTCAGGTAGAATTCAACTTATAGCTAAAGGAACTAAGATGTCTCAGGCTTAAACACAATATTATAGGTACTCCTCTTCTTAAACTTCAGTTACTAAACATCGGTTGGTACACTTTAGGTAGATAAATATCCAGGTTTCCAGAAGAGATGGTACAGTGGTGCCTCGCAAGATGAAATTAATCCGTTCCGCGAGTCTCTTCGTCCTGCAGTTTTTTCGTCTTGCGAAGCATGGCTATTAGCGGCTTAGCGGCTATTAGCGGCTTTAAGAAAAAGGAAACAAACTCGCAAGACGTTTCGTCTTGCGAAGCAAGCCCATAGGGAAATTCGTCTTGCGGAACGACTCAAAAAATGCAAAACCCTTTCGTCTTGCGAGGCATTCGTCTTGCGGGGCACCACTGTAAAATGTTCAAATCTGTTACGTTGTGGGTGAACATATCAGACGACACAGCGATTCTTCAAACAGCTCTTGTTAATTCACAGGCCAGAACAGAGCTGAACTGAAGGGTTCAGCCAGCCTGCTTATATAGAGCTCCACTAGAATGCAACAGTAACCATTTTCTGTATCTATCCAATCACTGAATTTCACTCGCAATCCCTTATTTGCATATGTGGACCTGAGTGAAAACTATCTACAGTATCCCCCTGCTGGCCCAGGGTGAGAACTTCAGTACATAACAAAATCAGTGTCTGTAACTGGGAGGATTTAACGTCCACTGACTGGGAACGTGTTTAGTGCTGGGCCTTAGTTGTATTATTATGTGGCCCTATCTCTCCTCTGTATATGGGGTGCACAGTGGTGCATCAAGGCTTCTGGGTAGCTGGTTAGCAGGGTGTGGTTGTGTTGCTCCCCCAATTCCAGTGGTGGTGAGTGCTGCTGGGCAGGGGAAGGTGCACATGGGTGACCACCATCGGGGACAGAGGCTTTGGTGTTTAGTCGCCATTCTTTGTTCCTGCCCTCTCACTACCAGAAGCTACAGGTAGCATATCAGTTAAGCTTTCTGGAAAAACAAAAAGGGTATAGACTGGTCTCTTTGGGGAGGATATCTTATAAATGGGGAGTTGTCACTGAAAGGGGCAGGATTAACAGTGACCAAAGACAAACTTGGAGAATGTTGAAATTCCTGCAATCGACATACTTTAAAAAATGTCTTGTAGAATAACTAACACACAGAGATTTAAAAAAAATTAGTTTTCTATATATATGTAACATTTGTAGGTATATGCATTATAATTCCCGCCCCCCCCCCGCCACAACCATGGTTTAGGGTGCTAAATTATAATAACAGGATAATTTGAAAATAAGCTTTGGCAGCTATGGATGAAAGCAATTGCCTTCTTGGCTACAGTGAATTGTTAATTTAGATTTATAGGGTTGCCTATAAAATTCCTGATACCCTTTGAGCTTTTCTTGCTTTTTAGAAACCCACAGATGCCATTTTTACACCCAAAAACCAGGACATGTCAGGAATTTTTCTGATGTATGGCAAGCCTAGATTTGCACCCATGCTATTGGGATGAGGTCCAACACAAACTCTGGCATTTTTCTTCATGCATTTGAACAGTAGTTCTGAAATAAGCCCAGGCTCCAGATTGCAAACAGAAGGAAACTACTCAAAGGCTTTTTTCTTTTCTTTTTTAAGGGAAATTCCCTAGGCAAGCAGGCAGGCTTTCTGTACAGATGGATATGCAGGTCACAAAATGTTCTCTCAAAATCCCGAAAGAGAGATTTTCTGTGCTCAGTGACTCCCACAGTTTGAACTCATTTCTCTACATAACACCTACATTTGCACTCATCTTTTCTTCCATGTGATTTTCATTTCTTACAGTCGTGCCAGATTATTATTATTTTTTTATGTCTCACAAGTGAGGCTTGAGAGTATCTCAACTGAAGAGGATTTTTTAAAAACCCACCCACAACCCACTAACTATTCTGGGTACAAAAAGAAAAAACTTGCTGAATTGTAACCATGGTGACCCACAGTAAGTTGAAGTGTCTGACTTTAGTGTCTGTGATTCAACCCAGAAAAAGTTGTGGATAGATTAAATGCAAGGAGGGAAGCAGCGCCTTTCGCTTGTTTACTTCACCCTAGACAGCAATAGTACTTCTGGAAATAGCTTAAGGACAACCACAGGTATTACATGGCCTTCAGTTTAAATGCAATGTAAAATTCCCATTTCTGATCCAGTCTAGATAGAGAAAACTTAACATCTCTTTCCCTCATCTTACCTCACAGAAGTACATACTACTAATTTGTTTGTTTAGTCGTGTCCGACTCTTCGTGACCCCATGGACCAGAGCACGCCAGGCACTCCTGTCTTCCACTGCCTCCCGCAGTTTGGTCAAACTCATGCTGGTAGCTTTGAGAACACTGTCCAACCATCTTGTCCTCTGTCGTCCCCTTCTCCTTGTGCCCTCCATCTTTCCCAGCATCAGGGTCTTTTCCAGGGAGTCTTCTCTTCTCATGAGGTGGCCAAAGTATTGGAGTCTCAGCTTCAGGATCTGTCCTTCCAGTGAGCACTCAGGGCTGATTTCCTTCAGAATGGAGAGGTTTGATCTTCTTGCAGTCCATGGGACTCTCAAGAGTCTCCTCCAGCACCATAATTCTAAAGCATCAATTCTTTGGCGATCAGCCTTCTTTATGGTCCAGCTCTCACTTCCATACATCACTACTGGGGAAACCATAGCTTTAACTATACGGACCTTTGTCGGCAAGGTGATGTCTCTGCTTTTTATTTTTTGCTTTTTACATTTAGTAATACTACTAATTACTAATGTTTAACTGGGTCCTGTGAGAATCTGTTCTTCATGTTACTGCTCAGATTTAATTGCCCATCCTTCACCATAAGGGCTAGCTACAACAATAAAAAAATACAATATTAAAATAACAGCTTACAGCCAGGAGAATATATTTGTTCTATAGATGGTGTGCCTAAATACTGTTTCAAAGGTCAAGTACCACCCCCACTCTCTGCAAGACTCCGGTGTGTGTGTGTCCCAAGCACTCTGGTAGAGTCTGCGCTCCTTTGGAGAATTGAAACACAGCAGAGGCTGTTGCAGCTTTAAGAAATATGGTTTACTCACCTATGTACACATTTCAGTCTGCATGGAGGGAGTCCAGATCTTACAGCATGGTCATTTCAAGAGGGGCTTGTCCCCTACAGCAATGAGCCAAGTAACCATAACTGTTAAAGTATATATAATAGAATGATCTCATTCCAAAGGTAGAAATAAATCTATTGTGTGTCGAGGTCCCCAAGCCACCCCTCAAAATAATTCACAACTCACACATAATTTTTGTTTAAGGTTTTTGGCATAATTTTGGCCACAACTTTATTAAAATACATAATCTGTGAGTGGTTGCTTAGGCGTTGGTTAAGACTATCTGTCCCCCCGCCTGGGACAGAACTGACTTTCCAAGCTCCCTCAGAAGCCAGTGAAGGGAAAACAATATCGGGGATCAGCTGAGCTGAGTTATAGGCCCTCACCGCTCACCCAACCTGCTTCCCAGGGCTTGCTGTCCCTGGTCCCATTTCAGGGATTGGATGAAATCGTGGCAAGTGCACCTCTGCAGCAGTTGAGACCAAATTATTCTCTCTGAAGGTAATAAGGCTGCCAATTCCTTCAAGTCCCTTTGAATTGTGGTGCACAGAGGAGGTCATGGAAATAAGTAAAGGGAAAAGGTTATGTAAAGGTTTAATCTGTTTTTGTTTTATTTTAACTTAATGTATTTTCATATTTTTTGTCAAGTTTCCTTTTTTATTCTATCCTATTCTTTTTTTTACTTGTTTATCTTTTGCTCTGTTATGGTTAAAGCTTTTTTTGTATTTTGTATGGTTTTTCTTTTTCTTTTTTGGAACTTTAAATCTGGAATAAATATCATTTATTTAAAAAAAAATGAATTGTGGTGCGCAGAGTAAGGCAATTCGAAGTTGCCACATCATTTTCCCCCAGCTGCACCACTATTGCCATTGGGAGGGGATTCGAGAGCACCCGCCGTCTAATGAGCGGCATAAACTCTCCATAACATTCCGCGTCTGGATATCCATGACACTTGCACGTGCTGCGGGAGGCCGAGACCTGATCCCCTTGCAGACTGCCTCGCTCTGCTGCCAGCCCAATGAACGATGCTGTGCCCCACTATCCAGATGCGGACCAGTGTAGGATCTACAAGGGTCAAGAACAAACAAGCATTAGTATAAAAACTCAGCATTTGTTTCACACATAACCCCTGAAGGCATCTGATTTCCATCTCCCCAAATCCTTGATCCTGGCGGCCGACAGGCCCCAATGAGCTGCCATTGTCGCTGCACCTATGCGAAAAGAATGAGGGGCAAAACCAGAGGCTGAAATCCCACAAGCAGAGATGACCTTACGCATGACTTTAGCGAACGGATGTCGTGCCAAAGGGCGACCACTTTCATGCATAAGTAGAGGGCCATCCCCGGGAGGTCTCAAGGCCGATTACGTCCTTAGATCCTTAACCAGGCAAGGGCCCGCCTCCCCAGTCGCTGGGAGGCGAACAACTGCCCCTCGACCTAGCTGGTCAGTTTTGGCGTTGCGTACTACAAGTCTCAACTCCAAGGGGGAAACACATATATCCTGGAGGAGCAACCCACGAGAGCCACCATCTTGGTTGAACTCCACAATTGAATGAATGAATGAATTTATTAATACGGTCACAGACCAGCATCAACACACACAGTATCACAGATCACACACAAAAAAAAAATCAGTAATACAGAGGACAATATGAATATAACAAGGATTTAAATATAAAAAATTAAAATTAATTATTAGCGTGCCCCCTGTAATTAACATTTAGGGGTTTGGTCATTATGGGATACCACTTGCTTCCTGCGATTAATTGCAGACGCACAGAATTTGGCTACATTTAATGTAGTCTTGGGATTCTTGTCCTCTAGCAGTAGTTTTAAACTATGGTGTTCCGATTCTTTCCTGGACTTTTGCAAAACAGGTGTAATAAAAGTCAAACGTATATCCTCATAAAGACGACAACGTAATAGTACATGTGAAGCAGTTTCAACTTCCAACGAGCCACAAGGGCAGACCCGTGCTGTGTATGGTTTACCCTCAAATCTGCCCTGAAGTAAGGCAGAAGGGAGAACGTTGAATCTGGCGAGGGTAAAAGACTGTCTGTATTTGGGTACCTGAAGACCTGACAGATAGTTAGCTGGAGAGAAACCTCTCCCATGGTCCCTTATTGCTGGATGTTTGATCATTTCACTCATGTGGCATTGTAATTCTACGTCCCAGATACGCTGGCGAATTGTAGTCCTAGCTTTCTCGAAGCCTGTCGCTATCAGGGTCTCCTGTGGGATCCCCAAGCCTTTAAGCTTTTCCAGCAGTGTAGCTTTCCACAATTACCTCCCCACAATTACCACCCGAAGAGCACCAAAAATTGCTAACATAAAAGCTGCAGAAAAAAGGCGTGCTTCGTATCTTGACCAGCAAACGCTCCTCAATTTAGTGTGCATTCTAGTCAACAATTCGAAAGTAACAGGATGCCTGGCTGCCATCCTGGGGGGACCAAGTCTACCCCACCCTTCCACAAATTTAGTGCAAGAGTCCTTATTATAAAAGGACTTGCAGAAAAATGAAATTGCTGCCGAGTGAATCCTGAGTGTCCTAGCAGCCCGGCCCAACTGAAACATAAGCGCCAGGTATTGCAGAACCTGGGAAGTGGAGGGGGGGTTGAAAGTTGCCAACCACCGACTGGGTAAAATTTAAAAAGTCGGTCCAGGCTTCTTTATATGACCTCAAGGTGGAAGTAGAAATGGATGCTGCTACTCCCTGCGATACTAATTGCTGCCAGGTTCCAGAGATGCTGTGGGAAAAACTCTGGATGTTTCCAAGCCTCTGGAGCCAGAGACCTGAATCGCTCCATCTGAAAACGGGATAGAGCATCAGCAATCTCATTAGATATCCCTGGGATGAAACATGCTGAAAACACAATGTTAAATCTCTAACAATGCAAAACAAAGGCCCGCAGCAGGGATGATACCCTAGGGGAACGGGACAACTGTTTGCCAGCACGTTCACCACCGCCTGGTTGTCGGACCAGAAACAAACCCAATGGTTCCTGAACTCGATGACCCACAAATGCACCGCTACTGCAATGGGAAAAATCTCGAGAAATGTTAGGTCTTGCGTGATTGCTTCCCCTTGTCAAGTGGAAGGCCAATGCATGGCGCACCATCTACCTTTCCAGTACAACCCAAAACCCAGAGAACCCGCAGCATCGGAGTGCACCTGGAAATCATTGTGGAGGTTCAAAACGTCCTGCCACAAAGACACAGCATTGAATTTGTCCAAGAACTGCAGACAAACCTGCAGGTCCGCCCGCACCTGCCCCGACAGACGCACTCAATGCTGTGGAGCCCATAAGCCGGCCGTAAGCCTGGCCAAATGGGAACAGAATGGGCGGCCTGGCGCCACTACCCTGCATGCAAAATTTAGATGACCTAACAAAGACTGGAGCTGTCTCAAAGTAATCACCTTCAAAGGAAGGATCTCTTGGATGACCCTCCACAAGGTCTTGTCGCGCGGCAAGCTGGACGTTTGAGCATTGGTGTCCAACTGGATACCCAGGTAATTTAATTGTGTAGCTGGACCTTCAGTCTTGTCTGCTGCCAAAGGCACCCCCAGCTCATAAGGGAAGCAAAGGCATTCAGCAACACGACACAGTTGCCGGTGTTGTGTGCCGAGGCCAACAAAAAATCATCCAGATAATGTGACACACCCACTAGGCCAGTTTTAACACGCAAGGCCCATTCCAAAAAGGTGCTAAAGCACTCAAATGCCGTACAAGCTATGGAACAGCCCATAGGCATAGCCTTATCAAAATAAAACTTTTCCTCAAACTGGAATCCTAACAGCCAGAAATCTTCAGGATGAATAGGGAGCAAGCGAAATGCCGATTCAATATTGCACTTCGCCAGCAAAGCCCCAGGGCCAAAATTCATGATCATCTTGATCACCTGATCAAGAGGGGCATATTTCACTGAACAAAGCTCCGGAGGAATAACATCATTTACTGATGTGCCTCTAGGGTGAGATAAATTGTGAATCAGGCGAAATACAAAAGAAGCTGATGACGGCTACATGCATCTTTAAAGTTTTGGAGGCCCGGCCTAAATCGTCAAGGTGGGAAAGGTACTGCAGAACGTCATCAGTGGAGGGTGGCATGTTAGAAGAAAGTCCCAATACCCCAGGGACCTGAAACCCATGAAATCGCACCACACTTTCTTGTAAGATCTGAGGGTAGACGGTGCAACAGACGCTAATACTCCCTTAATCACTTTGCGTCTCCAAGGTTCCACAGGTGCTCCAGAAAGGGTTTGGGCAACAGTTGAGCTCCGGGTGCTAACAGTCAGAAGCAAGGCATCTGGAAATGAGACAAGGCATCCGCTATATCGTTATCCACCCCAGGTACAAATTTAGCTGAAAAAACAATGTACTCAAGGCACCGGAGGACGAACGACCGTAGCAGGGACGACACCCTCTCAGAACGAGATGACTGCTTAGCAAGAATGTTAAGCACCAGCTGGTTGTCAGTTCTGAAGCATACCCGGCGATTCCGAAACTCCTCTGTCCAGATATGCACTGCCACGACTATGGGAAAAAACTCCAGAAAAGTGAGATCCTGTGTGATAGCTTTTCCCTGCCACCCCGCTGGCCATTGTTGGGCACACCACTGTTCTTTAAAGAACAAGCCAAATCCTAAGGACCCTGCTGCGTCCGATTGAACCTGGAAATCTGAAGACAAGTTAAGAACTTCCTGCCATAAAGATACTCCATTGTAGTGATTCAAGAAAGTAATCCAGATCTCCAGATCAGCCTTAACTGATTTGGGAAGCCTGACCCTGTGGTGTGGATGTTTGAGGCCTACAGAAAGCCTGGCTAGGCGGGAGCAAAAGGGGCATCCAGGGGAAACTACTCTGCAGGCGAAATTAAAATGACCTAACAAGGATTGTATCTGCCTAAGAGTGACCTTTGTTAAAGCGAGGGTTTTACAGATTGTCTCGAGAAGAGCGTCTATTTTCTCCCTGGGTAAGCAGGATGATTGGGCGATTGTATCAAGCTCCACACCCAAGTGAGGCCCTCAGTTTTTTCAGCTGTGAGGGGAACACCCAGGTCCTGAGCCAAAGCTGAAAAGGCCCCAAGAAGGGAGGCACATTCCCCAGTGTCAGACTTTTTTTTTTTAATGATATTTATTGAAAATTTTAAAATTACAAAAAAAAAACAAAGAAGAAAAAGAGAGAGAAAAACAAAGGGAAAACAAACCACAATCAAACAATACAAATTAATAGAAATCAAAATCAAAAAATAACACAACACGATCAAAAGACAAAAATATACCACAAACATTTAAAAACAAATCTAATATTCTCAAATCCTTAACTGTCATTACCTTCTTTCTTTGACCTCCTCCTCCTCCCTTTTTTTGTATCCTAGTTGTTAATTGTCGCAGCAAATCCTTTCCATATTGCATAATATTCTGTCATTACATTACCTTAATCTATTTTAATCTTATCTTACTATAAAAAAACTTAAAACTTAGATCTTATTTTTGCCAATTTCTCATAACCATAATATTCTTACATAATTCTTTAAACATTTTTGCTAAAACCAAATAATTTCATTCCAACATTTTTCTAACATTCATCAATTTTATAGAACAATCCTAATAAAAAAAAATTTTTTTTGGTCTTCCAATCTTCATCCAGCGTCTCTTCCTCCTGGTCCCGGGTTTTGTCAGTCCTTTCTATCCCATCAATCTAGCGCATTAACCTGGTAATCTTATGTCCGAGGCCCTTAAGTCCCTTCCATGTCCCTTCCCCGGCTCTTCTTCATATTTATAACTGTACTTTCCTTTGTCTTCTGCTCCTTTCACTCATGGGAACTCCAACTTGACAAAGTTTTTGACCCTTCTCGACAAATCAGCCTCTTTTCCATAGTCCACACTAAACTCCATGTGGTATTTAAAAACATGTTTCAAAGTCCCTCCAAAATTAAGAGCCCCCACTTCCCCAAACATCTCACGGCCCATTGCCAGACTTGAAAAGTCCAAACATCCCTGCATGGGGGGGGGGGTCTATCCAACCCCCCATTTCCAAACCAAACCAAACTCCATCTTTCCAAATCTGGCCTTTTCCAAGTTCATTTGTCAAATCCAAGAACTCATGTTCCTGCTGGGCCACAGCTCCCTCCATCTCTGCCGCCCAAGGCTCAGCAACATCCTCTTCCCTCATCTGTTCTGTCAGAGCACACTCCTGATTCGATTCCTGGATGGGCTCTATATAATTTTCCACTGCCTGTCCAAAATTTCTGATCGCATCAGTCATCAAGTCCGTCTTCTCGTGTAGCTGTTCCAGTAGGGCACTTGTTTTACAGAAAGCACGCAACAGAGCTTCTGAATACATTGACCCGCAAGGTCAAAAGTCTATTCCCACGATCGTAATCTATTGCAGCTGCAAGCTCCCCGATTCAGAGTTAGTTACAGTTTCACAGGCTCCCTCTAGGGGAAGAACTTCTATTTGTTATTTTCTTTTAAAGACAGATCTAACAACAAAGTTTCCTTTTTCAGATATTTTGTCAATATTTGTTCCTTTAAAATGCGAAGGGGAACAATGGAATCACTATGTTTCTCTTCTTTTAACTATCTGTCAAAAAGGTTTGTCTCTGGTCAATGAGCTTCCCAAAGAACGTCAGTCCTGACACCCCGCTCCAGGATCAAGATGGTGGAACGTTACTTTGTTTTACACTCTCTTCTGCAGGTTTAAGCAGTCCGGAAAAAATCCCCCCTCTTCTCCTACTTCCAAAGGGGGTTCAACAATTTTAAATGATGAAAGTTAATCCTCTACAAGTGATTTTCTGAACTCTAGTTTGTCATGCCTTTGCTTTAATTTATCTACAAAGAAACGGAAGGCTGACTTCCTGTTTAGACCTTCCCGTTTCAGTGCCAAATTGAAATAAACTTTTAAGTCCAATTTTCCTTTCTACTCGCCAATCATTATTTAGAGTCCAATTGTTTGAAATTTAAGTACTCACGGGTGATTGTTTTAAAAGCCAAATTGTCCCAGGAAAAAGGCAGCGCTCTCTGGCAACGGCTGTGCAGCTTCGCTCCACGG
Source organism: Podarcis pityusensis (assembly GCF_964106645.2). Lineage (NCBI taxonomy): Eukaryota > Metazoa > Chordata > Lepidosauria > Squamata > Lacertidae > Podarcis > Podarcis pityusensis. The sequence goes on along the minus strand of NC_138034.1, from coordinate 18,636,112 downwards.
AAGAAGCAGTTGACTCTCAGCACCGCGCCACTACCCCCTCTTCACTCCGGAGCCCGTTAGTGGGTTCCTTTGCGGGTTGGGGGGGCGCTAAAGGTGCCTGCCGAGTCCCATGGTCACAGGCTTCATCCGCCTGTGATTTTTGAAAGGGTCCCCGCTTCGCCGTAGTGGAAAAGACCCGTTTCCCGTGGAGCTGGTCCCTCCAGATCAGAGGGAGTCCGACATTACCGATGGCGCCACCCCGGAAGTCCCCCAGTGTCAGACTTTCCCACGAGAAGAAAGTCCTCCAGATAATGTGTCACCCCGGAAGAATTAGTTATGAAACACAAGGCCCAATCCAAAAAGGTGCTGAATGTTTCGAAAGCTGAACAGGCTACTGAACAGCCCATTGGCATAGCCTTATCCACATAATACTTCCCTTGGAATTTGAAACCCAGCAACCAAAAGTCATTAGGGTGTACTGGCAAAAGACGAAAGGCCGATTCTATATCGCACTTCGCTAGGAGTGCCCCGTGACCAAAACCCCTAATAAGTTTTACCGCCTGGTCGAAGATTGCATATTTAACTGAGCATAATTCCAGTGGAATGGCATCATTTACAGAGCCTCCTTTTGGGTAAGAGATTGTGGATAAGCCTGAATTCTCCGGGGGTCTTTTGGGAACGCTGTCCAAGATGTGTAAGTTCCGGATAGGAGGGCTATCAAATGGGCCTGCTACCCTCCCTGCGCCTACTTCCTTAGCTATCTACCTCTCCGCTACCTCTGGCCTCTCCCTAACGGACTTCTGATTAGGGGAATCCTTTGCTATTAAGGAACCTGCTACTGGAATTCGAAACCCACTGGAAAAACCCTCCCAAAGGAAGCTGCGTTTTTGTCAGGGTAAAAGGATAGAAGGTCACAAAGAGGAGCCAGCTTGATCGGGGAAAAGGTTAGCTCCAGCACTACCTTATCTTTTGTTTTTAGCCGCGGGGGCTCCCCTGGAACTGGAGTGGTGGAACCCCCGGCCTCCACGAAAGGGCTGCTTTCCTCCCTTAAAGCAAGCTACAGCTGGGTGGGCCCCAGCGCATCTCTCACATTCATGAGGATACTTGCAAGAGTGCCGTTGGCATGACCCTTTGTTAAATTCCTAACATACGTTATGCTTAAGGTCCCTCCTTGGGTCAGCTCTGGCCGCACAATAAGAAGCAACCTGCTTCTTCTCGACATACGGACCCACAGCTACCGACCATATGCCGTTTTCTATTTGGTCCCAGCGCGCTAACAATCCTAGAGGCCTTCCTGCGGAACTTCTTATCATAGCTAATGGCGGTGGCCTCCCTGGAAAGGACGTATGCCATACGGATGTGCGACAGGTAAGCCACCAAGTGGACCGCTTGTTTAGGATAGGCAGCCACAATTGTCCGCATATAGGCCTGAAAACCATCCAGCCAGTTGTCGAAAGTCCTAGGGACTGAGGGGTGCTTGCTTTTCCGCTTCCCATAAGAAGGCCTCTTTTCACCCCTCCCCAACTCCTCTGCGGGAGGAACCAACTTAAACATGTCTACAAACTCCCCATTTAAGATTTTTGCCTGCAATTTAGGGGAGAGATGATCCCCCGGGATGACATCTGAATAAGTTGAGGTAGTTGAATCCTTGACTAGAGCCCCATCCTTCCACTCCTGGGTTCCCCCAAACTTCTTACGATGGGAATTGGCCCTTCTGGAGAGAGCCCAGTCAGGGAGACCAGAGATCTCTTCTTCTCTACCCCAGTAGGAACCCAGGGAGGCATCGCTATTATATTCAGAAGAGCTACCTGTGTCATAGTCAGAATCATCGGTCCTCGACTTGCTCTTCCTACAGATGTGCTTCTTTTCACGCCTTTTGCCGGAAGGCTTATCCCCTGTCGCCACACAGGTCTCCTCCTCCAACTGCTCCTCCTCTGCCGCAGATGATGTGCTCAATTCCGGGAGCTGGACTCTGGAATGCTTATCTTGTGAATGACTAGAAGAACCAGAGGCGACTGTTATTAGCACGAGATGACTTAGTTGCAGCCATCCCGCCTCATCCCTGAGGGGCGGATGCTGCGGAGAGTGACTGAGACCTAGTCCGGACTGGCTCTGCCCTGCCGTTCAGGCCCTGACTCAGCGCATCCAAAAATGGCCGCGACAGGGCCTGAAAAAGGCTGCGCCAAGGCGCTGGGCCTAGTCAGGCCACGGCAGCCTGGGATACCCCCGGCTTCAAGGAGCGTCTCCCCCGGCCCCCTGAGGGCCAAGCGGTGGTGCAGGGTATAGAAAAGGCCTCTGGCCGGGCTGGCGCTTGCTCATGCGCGCGGATAAGCAACCAGGCCATCCACACACTAAAAGACAAGGCCCCGCGGCCTGGGCGAGCTCAAGGCCCCTCTGCGCCCCCAAACAACACCCACAGTAGCGGGGCGCCAGCGCTCGGAGTCCCGCAGGTCCAGAAGAACCCCCCCCAACCACGCCTAGAGGTGCCTACAGTGGCAATTCCAGCCGAGGACGGCTGAGAACTGACACAAAAAAGTAGGCTCAGGGTATTTATGCCCAAAATTCCCCCATGTCTATCGGCCCAAGCCTAGTGGTGTGGGGCTGGCACCCCCACCCCCCACCGGGGGTGGTGGAGCTGCCTGGAGTTTTTTAGAGAAAGGGGGAATGGCTGAAATAATAATTTTAAAGGCTGGGGGGGGGATTTAAAGAACAGGCCAAAGGAGGAGGGGTGGAAAATAAAATTGCTTTTAAAAGCCAGATATCATCAATTTCCAAATGCTGTGATTGATCTGATGCAGTCAGCGAAAGAGAAAGCAAAAGCTGAGTGCCCCCAATATTTAAAGCCTTTGGTCCCACCCACCACGTTGCAACATGCAATTTACCCCAGCAACCCGGCCATCCAATTGTTGCCCCAGGCCAACTCACTTTATCCGCCTGGCAACAGAGGATTGGCTTGGCAGATCCCCACTGCAACACGTTCTCTCATTTCAGGGAGAACACGCTTTAGCGTTCATATATACAATGTAACAGACTAGCAGCGCAGACCATGCGTTCAAGATAGGCGTCAAAGGTCAGTTTCACAATGGGTATTCAAAGGTTTCAACAGAAGACGTCTAAAAAGTAAAGTTTTCTCAATAGTTTTTCAAAGGTTTCGATGGAAGACGTCCCAAAAGCCTCAAGGACAGTGTTTCCGGAATACTACTGTTTCGTGATAGTCTTCATCAGCTGAAAATACAATATAAAGCATACAAGCAATGAATGATAACAGAATTGAGCTACCCACATATGCATTGTATAAAAAAACAGAATATAGAAAACAAAGTGTATAAAGAAAGGTACGTACCCAATATTTTTCACAAGAATATGTAAGATTCATGCTACAGTTAAGTGCTCACTAGGAGTGCAGCTGCTGATATTTGCAACTCAGTTGCATAGGATATATCAAGTGAGCCACAGGTATTTCTAATGATGATTTGCTTAAAGAGACAGTATAGCAAGTACAGCATATGAATACAAAGTAGACCCATAAGAAGCCGTTACACAGGACAAATATATAACAATAATGCATACAGCATACAATAATTGCATACAAAGCAATTAAAATCAAGTTCATTATTTAGCCCCCCTTGATGAATAGATTTAAACAGAAACATGAAACAGGTTTCTTGCTGACGTGACCGCCATTCAAAATCTTGCCTAATACCAAATTTCTTTTGATTTACCTATAATACTGTAAGTAATAAATCTGTGTCCGAATGTTTATGGGCTATGAAATGTTCAACCAAAGGTGCCTCCTTAATGGCATTTCGTATACGGGAACGATGTTCCCCATTGCGAATCCCAACTGCTCGTGTGGTGGAACCTATATATAATAAATAACATGGACATCGGATAAGATAAACCACATTTTTAGTCTGACATGCTGGATTGTCGTATGACAAATCTAGAATTAGACTTATCCTCATAAAACTCTTTGATCTGTAGTGAAAATGGCAGGATGAACATTTGCCACACTTGTAATGGCCAGTGGGGCCAATGTTGCCGATAGATCGCGTAAGAGTCATGTCAGTATGAACCAACATGTCCTTAATAAATTTGGTCCTCCTAAGGCCAATTAAGGGGAAATCATCACAACCAGGCACATTCCATAGTATGTGCCAATGCTTACGTATGATTCTGAAAATTCTGTCTGAGTAAGCTGTCTATTCTAATGATCCTGTTACTCTGGTGTTAGATGGAGAGGTTGTATTTGAAGTGGGAAGTGTTGCACGGTCCCTGATCAAGGATCTTTGTATTCATCTCAATTGGAAACAAACCTGCCTGCCTGCACTAATGTGAAGGGTGAAACAGAGATCTGGACTGCCACACATAGGCTAGGTCTGGTTCAAAGACAATGGTTTTGATTCGCAAAATGTCACGCAGGTGAGGGTCACTTAGTCTTGTCCTCACGTGGTTCTGTTAAAGTTCATAGCAGAGAATGTCTTCTCACACAAATAGGTTGAGCCAAACAAGCTCAGGACTTGTGTTCAGTACATTCAGATGCTTTGTTATGTCAACTAAAAACCCCAAATCAGCCAGCCAAATAGGATCAGATAGTTCTTGCATCGGTTGTCCCGTTGTTTCCAAGAATTCTCTGATTTCCTTTCTGAGAGAGTAGGAACGCTGCAGTGCAGACCCCTGACTAAGCCATCTTACATCGTTGTGATATAAAATATCTTCGTATTCAGCCTGGATGTCCAATAGAAACTGTTCAAGCTGGCGGTGGCACAGGGCTTTCGAGCAAATAAATTTAATACCGGTTTCATAACATGATCATATTTGAGATGTTCAGCACAGAGAACTTGTTGATGAATGATACAATGGAGTTTAATAACTTTGCCTCCTCCTTTGATCTCCTTGTTACAGATTAATAATAATCCACTTCATTCACCATCACAGTAACTTTGTTCCAAGGCATTTTCATGTCATCCGTGGCAGAACTAACAGAAACAAATATTTTCCTCTGGAGGCTCTGGAGGTCAAGTAACACTTCAGTCATTCGTGTGAACTGATGTCTCATCAGCCGGGAACCATCCTTATGTATGAGTAAAGGGCCACCTTAAGATACAGGTACCGCCTGGTGTCTTTTACTGGGCACGACCCCGTGTTCAGAAGCAGTAAGTTTGATTAAAGCACCCTTTCCACTTTGGTCTGTTTTCAACCACTGAATACAAACTATAAACTCGGAGCTGGATAATTGTATGTCACTTAAATGGTGGCCCCTAGAGGTACCATTTGGTTGGAGTTCAGACACTACCTCACCAACCCTCAAGGCTCCAAAGAAGGCAATGGCATACGCTGTGGAAAACAATTGTGACTCATATTTAGACCAGCATATAGACCTAAGTTTCTTATGTATCAAGCAGAGGTGGCCAAACGTTACCGGCCTTCTGCCTTCTTTTTTTGTAGGTTGGAGCCTGTCCCAACCTTCAATAGCTTTGTGGACTACAAAATCTGTGTATGGATACTGCCACACACAGCCTGCTGTGAAAACTGCTAAGAGCCTTTTCATATGACCATTCTTACATAGCAATAGCTATCCAAGGCAGAGGAGATTTGTATGACTTGGGAATTGTAGTTAGGCTGCAATGAATTAATGAAACACTCACTCATGCAATGTTAGCAAAAGCGGAGTTAAAAGATTAGCATTTCACTGATGCCCCTAAAATAAGGATAATGATGTCAATTTGGGAATAGATAAAAGATGCTAGTAAAGCTGTTACATGATGTACTACAAAGCCTATAATGAACTAGCGGCATAGGAAAATCAGAGGTGAGGGTCAGGAACTGGCTCAGTAAACAGTGGGGGGGGGGAGGAAGAATGGAGTATCTGCCTTTACACAGGGAAGAAACTATGGCCAAATAAATAGCGCACCTTGATGTTCCTTGCTGAATTTTGTATTCTGTGGAACAGGTCCCATCAATTCCAATTTACAGCCTGGCACATGAACCTATTACATGGTTGGATCCAACTACTCAGATTGACTGGGGGGAGTGCTGTTGCTACACTAGCTTTTTGGCAAGTGGGTCACTGTTACTTGCTGAGATGGGGAAGGGCAAGGTGCACAGGTGCTGGGGACTGACTGGATGGGGGGGATGCTCCAACAGGAACTCCCTAAGTAGGCCTCAGATCCAGGGGAGTGGTGGTGGGAGACTGAGGAGAGGTCAGAGGATGAAGAGGGGAAGTGGGGAGCCCAGTCATTTCTGGCAACTGCTTCCCTGGGGTCAGTCTCACCTTAGGTTTCTTTTTCTGTTCTGTTTTCCTTGAATAAAGAATCACAGACCCTACAAATGCCCCAGAAATTGGGGATGTCCCTATTTCTAGCCATTGGGATTTCTAATGGTGCCATGGAAATACCCGCTTTCTGAGACAGAGTGCTTCTGCTTGCTCTCAGCCCCAGGACTGCCATTCCAAAAGTGGAAGAGAAGGCTGGCAAGAGAGGAGCTGCTTGAGAGAATAGTTTCATATTGGGTTGATCAGTCTGGGGTGTCTCTTCTTCCTTCCCAACTCCCTTTTGCTCTTGATAAAGTTGTAAATGGAGAAACAATGCACACACACAATTGCCACTTGATTGATTGACGGCCTAGGACCCTCATACCTACGGGACCACCTCTCCTGGTATGCCCCACAGAGGACCTTAAGGTCCATAAATAGCAACACCCTAGAGGTCCTGGGCCTTAAGGAAGTTAGATTAGCCTCAACCAGAGCCAGGGCCTTTTCAACACTGGCTCCGGCCTGGTGGAACGCTCTTGTCTCATGAGACCAGGGCCCTGCAGGATCTGATTTATTTCCGCAGGGCCTGTAAGACAGAGTTGTTCCGCCTGGCCTTTGGCTTGGAGTCAACTTGATTCCCTCCCCCTTTTTCTTTTTTCCTTTCTCCTCCTGTTATGAGGCTGCATTTTTATGTTTTAATGTTGCATTTTAATCTTGTTTTTAAGTTGTATTCACTCAACTTGTTTTTATTATTGGTTGTTAGCTGCCCTGAGCCCGACCTTGGCTGGGGAGGGTGGGGTATAAATAAAATTTATTATTATTATTTTCAGGAACTCGGACCAGACCAAATTTCATAAAATCATAGAGACTTCACTAAAACAAAACTCTACAAGAGGTAAAAACTCACAATAATTACAGACTAAAATAGCTCAGAAGGTTGAAAAAACAACAAACACTAACATTCTGCTAATTAACATAAGTACTTACACTTAAATCTCAGTAAACTGAGGAACTGGCAAAGGAACAACATGCTGTCAAAAGCCGAGAGCTCCCACCAATCCAGGTTTTATGAGAACTTAGACCATGGGCAAACGTGTCAAACGGTAGTGTCTTGCAGTAAATAAAAAGAACCACGCAGAGTCAAAGATCCACAGTAAAAGGAAAAACACTTTACTGAGGCAAAAACTTGATTCCACGCAATGTGCAAGCAGAGTAAGAGAACAAAGATAAAGCAGCTCACTGAGTCCAGGAATTTATACTTCCTGGCTCCTCGTGACCCTGAGTTAGTCAAAACAATATGAACCTTCCAGAGTCTTCCAGCATTTTCCAGTTTCTGCCCTCAAAAGACCTTAGTCATGACAGAACGTTCACCTCTTTGACCCAATTACCTTGTGACATCAGCCTTGAAGTTTTAGCAAGAGAGAGGTATATGCAAGCTCATTATTTCTGAGGTTCTAGCCCATTCCCATAAACCAGTCTTAAAGGGGAGATATCACCAAAGCATTGCACCCACAAATTCCTTTACATCTTCTAAATTGTGTTTTTTCTACCAATTGTGATTTTTAAACTGGATCTACCAATTGGTTTATAATTGTATTTTTACAGACACCCACAGGCCACCTTAATGAACCTCATGGATCACTGTTGTATAAGTGATCACTACTTTCCACAACTTTCTCTTTCGTACATACAGTGGAACCTCGGGTTTTCAAACTTAATCCGTTCCGGAAGACCATTCGAATTCTGAAACATTCCAAAACCAGGTGCTGTTTCCCACAGAAAATAATGCAAAATGGATTAATCCGTTCCGGACCTTTAAAATCAAGCCCTAAAACAGCAATTTAACATGATTTTTGCTATCTAATGATACCATAGATAGTCAATGAAAGCAATAAACACAGCATACTGTACTTTAAAAACAATTATAAATAAACACAATGTAAAAGCAGTATGGAAATGAATTTTTTTTCTTACCTGCAATTGTTTGGATGGGGGGGGGGTGTCCAGAATCACTGTAGATGATTCCTTTCCTTTCTTCCAATGCCTCTATTATAGAACTGATCTTCCAAGTAAGGATACACATGAATCCCTTGCAGGCGAAAGTGTGCCACTAGCGTAATCATCACATTCATGAAAATTCTTGGTGAGGAAGCCAAGCCAAAAGGGAAGAGCAAGGAACTGGAACTGTAGATTGCCTAGGGCAGAGGTGGTGAAACATTTAGAGACCAAGTGCCCAAACTGCAACCCAAAACCCACTTATCACAGTGGCAACATGGCAATTTCACCTGAATGCTGAGGTTTTAGTTTATAAAAAACTCACACATTAGGGTTAATGTAACCCTTTCCATTGATATATAATTTCATGGTATAACTCAGCGCTTTTTTTCTTTAAACAAATGTTTAGGGATACTCTCATTTTGAGTCAAGAAAATCATCGGGGAAAATAAATACGGTTCTAATTGGGGAAAATAAATACAGTGAATTTCTTCTCCTGTTTAAATTCACAAAATGTTTAGGGGTATGCATACCCCTGTGTCCCCACAGAAAAAAAGCACTGGTATTACTCCAAAAAAGCAGTATTATGAGCCATCAAACCTTGGAAATAGACTTTTTCCAGAAGGTTCCACAATTTTGGCCACTAGTGTACACTGGAAGGCTGTACTAAGAGCCACCCTCTCTCAATTTTTAATGTGGGATGATAATGATTGTCTATGCACAGCACATACAAATAAATAAATATAAACAGATAAATAAACCCAGCACGTCCTTCAGGGACCCCATCCCTAGATAGATGTCCCCCTACAAAAGGGGCAGTAACAAAATTATTCGAGAGGCTGAAGCCACCTTGAGAATTTTTTAGCCGCAAGGTGCAGCGTGCTACTACCTGAGCTAATATTGGCCTGGCAGAAAACTCGTGTCACATGACCCATAAAGGCAGTTGCACAGTATCCTGAGGGGGATCCTGCAGCCAGTTGAAGCTGTGCAAGCCGCTGGCATAGATAAAGCTGTGACCTTATGCTCCTTATTTTTTTTCTTTTTATTTTTTTTAAATATTTTATTAAGGATTTTCTTGTTTTACAGAAGTAAGTGTAATGCCTCGTATTTTTCCCCCCCATGTAACATTTTTACAAATCCGTTTCATTTGTTGAGGCATTAGGGGGAGAAGAAAAAAAGGAAAAAAGAAAGGGGGGGTGGAGAGAGGGAAGATGGATGAGGGTGGGGTCGGGTGGCGGTGTTTCTATTATGTTTAATGTATGTAGAGTTTGGTGTCAGCGTTGCTTGTGTTGTTCACTTGTGTTCCTTTGGTGGTGAGAGAGGTTGGGGTTGGCCTAGGGTGTGATTGTTTGTTTGTGATTGGCTGTGGTGATCTTTGTTTTCGTGTGTGGCCTTATGCTCCTTATGAACTCCAATCGCCTATCCATCATATCTTTAAATTGCGCATACCCTTCCATGATGGGGTGATCTGTAGGTAGCACTTTAATGTACTCCATAAATTCTGGCTTGAGGGAATAAAGCTTATCTGCCAAATTGCTATTCCTTCTTAATTTGCAATGGAGTGTCCAACTCACTCTTAGCTACCTTCTTTAAAATAGCCAGTACGACTGTTTGCGTGTCACTGGCTATCCGTAAGTACAGAGGTGTCATAGACGTTTAGGCTTCCACAGATTTGTCTTGACTTGGAGGCCAAACTTGAGGTGGACGTGACTAGCGACACTAGACTGTGGAAACAACCCAAGTTGTAACTGTCTTCTCTTGTAAAAGACTCATGACTCTATTCAACTTCCTCATCACAAGCATATGGTGAAGGAGAAGATGTCGAGAGATCTCCAGGAGCCATCACATCCTCCTGTAGCCCATGAAAAGGATTAGGGGAAGAATCACCCACAATCCTTGTGATTTTGTTAGTAGCAGTAGATTCATGGTTTTTAGATAAACCCTTTGCTCCATGTGCCTGCAGCCCGATATGGAGGTTGGAAGATAAAGGGAGGCAATTAAAGCATTCTTAATTTGCTCAATCAAGGGACGCGGGTGGCGCTATGGGTTAAACCACAGAGCCTAGGACCTGCCGATCAGAAGGCTGGCGGTTCGAATCCCCGCAACGGGGTGAGCTCCCGTTGCTTGGTCCCTGCTCCTGCCAACCTAGCAGTTCGAAAGCATGTCAAAGTGCAAGTAGATAAATAGGTACCACTCCGGCGGGAAGGTAAACTGCGTTTCCGTGTGCTGCTCTGGTTTGCCAGAAGCGGCTTAGTCATGCTGGCCACATGACCCGGAAGCTGTACACTGGCTTCCTCGGCCAATAAAGCGAGATGAGCGCTGCAACCCCAGAGTGGGTCACGACTGGACCTAATGGTCAGGGGTCCCTTTACCTTTACCTAATTTGCTCAATCACGGTGGAAGGAAAATTAAAATGTGCAGAGCCAGGCAAATTCTGAGAAGCAGGTGGCATGGAGTCCGGCACCCCTTGCGCTAGTTGACTATCGGGAACCTGAGTGTGGTACCACTGGGTGGCAGCAGTACCTCACATTCCAATGCTGTAGATCTTAAGAGGCTGGATAGGAGCCTCATCTGCAGTAGGACAAAGAGAAGGCTTAGATCTTACCGGCATTCCAGCAGACTGAGGACGCCTGGGATGAGAACTTTGTGAACGGCCAATTTCTGCCTCTTAGGCAATTGTGCAGAATGATCCATGTGCTTTGACTTCTGCTTTCCCTTTTTATGCACAGCTTCCACAGGCCACTGTACAGCTCCGTGGCTTCCATTGAATCTTCAGTTGACATAGAGTGCAGACACGAAGCTGCGAACCACAAAAAAAAAGTCCTGAACATAGGATGTTGCTTTAAGGTTGCTCAGGTGTGTACTGTGTGTGCAGTTCATATGTATGCATATATACACATACATATATAATCAGACTTTCGTATGTATCACAGTCCCAGCCACTCAACCTTTTCAGATTGGGAAATTGATCAGAAGTAGATATAAAATAAAATAAAAGCTTCATCCGATTTTTATTCTTAAGTCTCACATCCAGAATTAATCCAACGGATTTGTAAAGTCTTTAATTAGCTGGTGTAAAATAACGTCACATTTAATCTTCGGCAGGTTTCCACCATGCAATACAAAACCCATGCCCGGGGGGGGGGGGGCTCCTTTTTACCCTTCTGAAAATGAGCCAATTAGCCCAAATCTAAAATTAACCCATTACCTTTTTACGAATTGGTTTAGAGTCCTTTGTTTTCAGAAAAGTCGCTTGGAAGGCGGAACGCAAGGCTTTTTGTCGTGGGGTTGTGATCATGCCTCGCTTCCCGATCTCACTACTCCCCCAGCAGGGAAAACATTGAGAGAACATTCTTGACACCGCTGGACCCCTCCAGAACCCAGGAAACGGGGACGTCTGGTAACCTTAATATAGAGAGAAAACAAGATATCTCCACTAGTAGCCTACGCAGAAGGGATATAAAAACAGGGTGACTGTTAGATCTCTGGTGAGTAAATGAGTTTGCCTTTCATTTTGGTAGCCTGTTAGCTTAGCAAAATTAGCAGCCGTTATTTGTATACAGTAAGGAGTGGCTGAAGGTGAAAGGAAAGGGACACAAAAGAGTTGTATTAAATTACCTGCAGTGTGGAGAATATGCGTAGAGAAAAGCTATTCTCCTCTCTCCTCTAGCATTAGAACTCGGGGACATCCAATGTTGAATCTTCAAATTGTGGCCTGCCTCCAGTTACATCCTGACATGCATGGTGAAAATACAGTGGTACCTCGGGTTAAGTACTTAATTCGTTCCGGAGGTCCATTCTTAACCTGAAACTGTTCTTAACCTGAAGCACCACTTTAGATAATGGGGCTTCCTGCTGCCGCCGCACCGCTAGAGCCCGATTTCTGTTCTTATCCTGAAGCAAAGTTCTTAACCTGAAGCACTATTTCTGGGTTAGCGGAGTCTGTAACCTGAAGTGTATGTAACCTGAAGCGTATGTAACCTGAAGCGTATGTAACCCGAGGTACCACTGTAAGCTCGAGTAGCTCGTGTGGTGCATCAAATCAGGAGATGCTGTTTGTTGGACAAATGAGAGAAACTTCCTCTGGGCTCATGACCTCCCAAGTGTAACTAGACATTTCTGAGAACAAACTTGCCTACTGTCTATGAATCCTGAGTGAGCCCTCCAAAATTAGACAGCAGGTTGTGAAGGGACCCTTAGTGCCACCTGCTTCACTTAGCTGAAGATTTTGGACATGAGCTTTTGCATTTTCATGACTGTAGCAAGGATTTGTAGATTGAGTCGACTTATAAAAGAGGCAGCTGAGTCTTTCTGCTAAATCAACCAAGCAGGACAAGGTAGCCGTAGACTACACTAATGAGCTGATTAAGGGAATTTCTGAAGGCAGAGACTGACTGACTGACTGACTGACTAGCAGGCAATTTGGTCCAGGGAAAACAGCTAGGTAGGAATCAAAATAATATGCTAGCTATGCTTTTAAAAATAAGCCATGTGTGAGAAAATACAACTTGTTAGCAGCATTGCATTAATAAAACTCACAAACCACCGGAGGTTTCCTACAATGCTGAGGGAGGGGGGCACTACTAACCCTCCCCCCCAGTCTTCAGATTGATGTTTCCCTCTTATGGGACTCCCCATAAAATACCTTGCACTTTTTAGAACAGTACCTTGTTCAAAATGTCACATGACACCTTGTAGCACACATTTTATTGCCTCTTGAGTCATGACCCTAGTTAATATATTCTCAGGAATACCTTCCCATTGGCACGCCTATAAAGATAACTGAAAATCAGGAATAAACATTTCCATAGCTATTTCCCAGCTACATAATTGCTTGTTTTTGCTTGGAATTAATCCTCTTTGGTTGCCTAACTCACTGAAATCTGTGCCAAATATTGTCTGGTTTCAATTTTGGGAGTTTAAAAAAATGCAATTCTGGTAGGAAATATTTTTCCTTCCCATGCGCATCAAGCTAAAGGCCTTTTTAACTTGGTGATCCCCAAATTTCTCCCATAGACCACTTGAAAATTGCTAATGGTCTTGGTGGACCATTTAGTATTTTTTTCTGCCTCTGGGAGCAATATGTAATGTGCTGTGAAAGATGCTTTATGGTTTATTTATGGTTTATGCTTCATGGTCTGTATTTTTACAGACGCCCACTTTAATGAAGCTCACGGATCACTGTTGCACAAGTGATCACTACTTTCACTACTTCCCACAACTTTTTGAGTTTGTAATCTCTATTTGAGTTTGTAATCCTTGTCAGAAACATACTTTTGAACGGATTAATTTTTGTTACTCTTGACGATAGGCTTGTGAGTAGGGACCACTCCCACTATTGAAACTTACATTGGCCTGAGTTCTTGGGTGTGCTTTTTTCTTGGTATGTTTAATAACAAGAATTCCAACTTATTTAACGTCAATATCATGGGATAAATAGCTGGCAGGGGGACCTGAGTGAAGCCTGCAACCCTCAGGTCCACTTACCAGGCCATGCACCCCAGATCGCCATGGATTGGCTCATTTGAATAGCCGGGTTTAGTGGGAACCTGTGGATATGGAGCTATGGTTTTCCCAGTAGTGATGTATGGAAGTGAAAGCTGGACCATAAAGAAGGCTGATCGCCGAAGAATTGATGCTTTTGAATTATGGTGCTGGAGGAGACTCTTGAGAGTCCCATGGACTGCTAGAAGATCAGACCTATCCATTCTTAAGGAAATCAGCCCTGAGTGCTCACTGGAAGGACAGATCGTGAAGCTGAGGCTCCAATACTTTGGTCACCTCATGAGAATAGAAGACTCCCTGGAAAAGACCCTGATGCTGGGAAAGATGGAGGGCACAAGGAGAAGGGGACGACAGAGGATGAGATGGTTGGATAGTGTTCTGGAAGCTACCAGCATGAGTTTGACCAAACTGCGGGAGGCAGTGGAAGACAGGAGTGCCTGGCGTGCTCTGGTCCATGGGGTCACGACTAAATGACTAGAGTCGGACACGACTAAATGACTAAACAACAACAACATGAGCCTCCATGGTGGCCAAGCACAACCATGAGTAGCAATCATGCTGCTAAGCCAACAAGCGCCTGGTTCCCAATATTTGGGGACCCCGATTTCTTTACAGACATGCTACGTCTTGCTTCTGGATAAACACGCATAGGATTGCATTGTACGTTTTCTGTTGGACAGCTGGTGCTTGCGTGCTGTGTCTTTTATCTCACGTTTACATAAAAAGTACAAAAAGAAGCGGTCACAAAGTATGCCCCTCCATTTGTGTGCTATTTACAGCTATTGCTTCTGCAAACTCCTGAAGGACAAGCATAAAAGATTCTTAAAACTTCATATTATTCTTAACACGGCACCGTTCTTTAAAAGCAAAGTTCATACAATGGTGGGTAGTATTGCATTATTATGTGCCACTGAAATAACTGGGAAGCATTTCCCCCCTTTGTACCTATGTGGTTTGAGACACGTAAGTGCGTCACCAGTATGAAATGCTATTTGCTATCTCCCCCCCAGAAAAGAGAGATGAAAATGCTAACAGATGGAGGGAGCACATGATGATAACGACATGTCTCTGAGCAGCAAATGAGCAGCGGTCCAAGGAGCATAGCGATAGTTCTGCTGTTGGTGGCTGTGTATTTATTCCCCAAGTCCATGTAGGGATCAGCTGTTTGGTTTGTTTCTCGTTTCCAGGTTGAAGCCGGAAGCCATGTGTGACTGAACAAATGCCCAACCTGGGACATCCCAGCTCTTCAGGGGACGGATTCAGTGAAAGAGAAATTATGGAGAACACGAGGCGGTTGCTTGCAAGCAAGGAGGCCAACTGGCCTTCATTATGTCCACTGACCCGGATCTGACAGTGTTCCCTGCCTGACTTTCCATTCAGAAACATCTGCCTGCGTCTAGCCACCAATCATGTGGCTTTTTGCAAGAGCTTGCACTTTCCCCTTTCGCTATGTCCATCACACTCATTTACCTATGCCTTTACTTCCCTGATGCAGACTTTACAGCATTGGGTGGGTGGGGAAAGGGCAGAATCCTGCACTCTCTGAACTAATTTGTGTTCCTTCCTTCCTGTTTGTTTTGTCCTCCTTTCTTTATATCCATTTTGTCACGATTACTCACATTGTTCCTTACGGGAAAGAACAGGTTTCTCCTTATTAATGTCTAGGGACCCTCACCCATTTGCTTCACTTCAGATAAGACCACACACTAATGTGCAACACCCTCAGCATCAGCCAGAGAAACCTCTTTGCAGCCACTGTGGGACCAGGCGTTGGGGTCTCCATACCCCAACCCATATAAATAAACAGACCAGTGAGAATGGTTTGGGGTCAAAACAGGCTACAACTTGATTGAATACAGATGAAAGAGGCTTGGCTTGTGTTATGTACTGAGTTGAATAGGATTCAGAATGCAGCAGTCTGATTGGTCCTAGAACAATAGGATTCAGAATGCAGCAGTCTGATTGGTCCTAGAACAATAGGATTCAGAATGCAGCAGTCTGATTGGTCCTAGAACAATAGGGTCCAGAATGCAGCAGTCTGATTGGTCCACAGGAGCCACCCAATCCAGCTCCAGGTGGAAGTGAATCCGCAGCCTGATTGGCCTACAGGTGAATCCTGGAATTAGCCAATCACAAGGGGCCCATTGCATAAACAATGTATATAAAGCAGACAGTATGGGGGAACTTCCATTCCACCTCACCACTATGAGCTGAATAAAGAGCATGAAATCCACTCTCGGCTCCGTGTATGTTTCAGCTTGGGTGTGGGGCAATCTAAATATGTGTGGTCAATCCAGGTGGGGGTTCCTAAGACATACATCAAAATAGGGTGACCCCTGAAGGGACTGCTGCTGGGCACACAGACATGGCCGCTCCCCTCGGATCCCTTTAATGAGATACCCCAGGGTTTGGAGGGGCAGGCGGAGACTACAGCCTCCCCTTCATCCAAAACAAAGGATTGCCCCAATGCCCAACCATGCATTGGGATGTGGCATGATCTTGCTGGCAGACTAGGAACCTTTGACCCTAATGAGAACCACTAGGCACTAGGACAGTGATGGCGAACCTTTTAGAAACCGGGTGCCGAAACTGCAACCCAAAACCCACTCACTTATCGCAAAGTGCCAACACTGCAATTTAACCTGTGTATCTCATACTTCACGTTTCTTCTTTATGACTGCTGTTGTAATAAATAATCCTTCATAAAAGTTACTGCATTACATTCTTCATTAAATTATCTTTCCATTGATATATAATTTTATGGTATAACTCGGTGCTTCCCCCCCCCCCACACACACAAAAATGTTCACGGGTACTCTCATTTTGACTCAATAAAATCACCACCAGGGGAAAATAAATACAGTTCAAATTGGGAAAAATAAATACAGTGAGTTTCTTCTCCCGTTAAATTCACAAAATGTTTAGGGCTGTGGGTCCCCCTGCATCCCCACAGAAAAAAATCAGTGGTATTACTCCAAAACAAAGTGCTGTTATGAGCCATCAAACCTCGGAAATACATTTTTTTTCCAGAAGGCGCCACAATTTTGGCCACTAGTGTACGCTGGAGGACTGTACTAAGAGCCACCCTCTCTCAGTTTTTAATATGAGATAATAATGATTGTCTGCATGCGCCCATACAAATAAACATAAATAAATAATAAATAAATCCAGCCAGATGTGCGGGGTATAAATAATTTATTATTATTATTATTATTTGCCATTTCTTCGGCTGCCGTTTGATCGCAGCCTTCACGGAATGGATTTCTCTGTTGGCTTCCGTGGGAAAGCCCAGCAAACATGTCAACCCAGCAGCCCCTTCTTAGATTGCCTTCTTTATATGCTTACTGACCCGGGAGTTAAGCCCTGCTGAATTCAAGACGGCTTACTCCCGAGTAGGAAAAACAGACTGGCAGGAGGCCCTGGTGCATCAAAAGTCAGTGCCTGCTCAGCCCATTGCTTGGCCCTCTCTGGCAAGCATGCCATAGGTTCACCACCACTGCACTAGGGTAAGAAAAAAGGCAGGAAAATGGTAAGTTACCAAATAATTCTATAGAGTAGCAGCCTTATGCAGAGTCAGATCCCCAAGCTTTCAGCAACTGCGCCGTAAGGCCGATGACCCACCTGTGGCCCAGCCCAATAATAACTGCGACAACCGGCAGCAGTCACACCAATCCCCAAAGATCAGTATTGCCAATACTGGTTGGCAGCCACCGTGATCACTACCTTTCACACTGACTGGTAACTTTGCCAATACTGAAGGAACAAGTTACCCAAACCTGACTGTGCAGTCACCCGAACCGGGCCCCAAAATTCTCAAATTCTTTCTTCAAGTATCCATTAGCTAAAATATATTAGCTTGAGCTGTATAACATAAACCCAGCTGTACAAACAAAGCCTTCTCCTTTATCAGTCCATGAAGGCTTAATGGATGGCCTTGTCAGTTCCGAGTGGAGATGGGATGGCAGATCTGGGTCTTATCTTATAGGTTGTAACTATCCTGACCACGCTGACGCACAGACCTTGCAAGACAGGCCTGTCAACCCCCGCGCCCGGGGATGGCGCCAGGAGTACTCCTATAGTTGGGTGACCTTTTTGACCCCAAGATAAGAGTACAGAAACAGGAATTTCTGTTCATGCTCAAGGATGTAAACTTGCGTGTACAAACTCATGAGGCTGGATTCCTGGGGAGGGGAAAGGGGACCTGAAGGGCATATAAGCTGTATGTAACTGCTCTTTAAGTGTGCTTGCTGTGACTGATCACGCAGTGCCTTTCTGCTATCCGGAAAGCAGAAATAAACTCTTTCTCTGAACCAACTCTCGGTGTCTATTGACTCCTTCCTCCCTCCCGGGAGCAACGCGCACCCAACCAATGGGAAAAGTCTGAAAGGCTACAATACCTCTAAACTAATGTTGTCTACACTGACTGGCAGCAGTTATCCCAAACAATACTGGCAACCCTGACCAGCAGCTGCCAAACACACTATTGTCCAGGCGGACTGGCAGTCTGGCTGAAACCCCAACACCAATATTGTCTACCCAGTTCGAATCCCTGCGATGGGGTGAGCTCCCATTGCTTGGTCCCTGCTCCTGCCAACCTAGCAGTTCAAAAGCACGTCAAAGTGCAAGTAGATAAATAGGTACCACTCCGGAGGTAAGGTAAACGGCGTTTCCGTGCGCTGCTCTGGTTCGCCAGAAGTGGCTTAGTTACGCTGGCCACATGACCCGGAAGCTGTACGCTGGCTCCCTCGGCCAATAAAGCGAGATGAGCGCTGCAACCCCAAAGTCCGCGACTGGTCCCTTTACCTTTTACATGAAAAAATAAATTCTTCACCAAGCGTAAGCAATGCAAGGTAGTGTGATTCCCATGACCACTGTTGAGGAAAGCCGCTATCGCTGCTTCTTCTGGTAAAGCCCCATTCTGAATGTATTCATTTACTTCCCTCTCCCCTGCCAAAACCAATGTTTCAGCTAATCTTCCGCCTCGCCACCCCCCTTTTTTGAGCCTCTCCCCTTTACGCCAATAAATTCTGCTGCTTGATGTGGCTGCTGTTTGAGGACAACTGGTTTTGGCCACCGTTAACCCCCTTGGCTACTGGGTGGGATTCTAGAAAGCAAACTGGGTCTCAAGCAGCCTTCAAGTCACCGAGGCAATACCAAATTAGGCATACCGCTTCTGGATGTTTTCATTTTTTTAAAAAAATGATATTTATTAAAATTTCAGAAACAAAAAATTACATAGTTAAAGAGAAAAGAAACAAAGGAAAAAATAAAAAAGAGAGAAAAAACATACAAAATACAGAAAATAAATAAATAAACACTTAAAAACAAATTAATCCTTCCGTATCTTACATTTCATTTCCTTGCTTCCTTGACCTCCTCTCACCTCCCTTTTTTGTATTCCAGTTCAACTGGTTAATTTAGCAATTCCTTTCCCTCTTTGTTTTTGTCTTAGTCCTTTAACTTAATATATTATAGCTTTAGATTCTCACCTATTAACAATCCATTTTTACATACACCTTTATGACATTGCTGCTAAAACCACTTAACTTCATTCTGACATCATTCTAACATTCATTAATTTTGCAATATTTCTGTAAATAGTCTTTAAATTTCTTCCAGTCTTCTTCCACCGACTCTTCTCCCTGGTCTCGGATTCTGCCAGTCATTTCCGCCAGTTCCATGTAGTCCATCACCTTCATCTGCCATTCTTCCAGAGTGGGTAGATCTTGTGTCTTCCAATACTTTGCAATAAGTATTCTTGCTGCTGTTGTGGCATACATAAAAAAAGTTCTATCCTTCTTTAGCACCAATTGGCCGACTATGCCCAGGAGAAAGGCCTCTGGTTTCTTCAAGAAGGTATATTTAAATACCTTTTTCAATTCATTATAGATCATCTCCCAGAAAGCCTTAATCCTTGGGCACGTCCACCAAAGGTGAAAGAATGTACCTTCAGTTTCTTTACATTTCCAACATTTATTATCGGGCAAATGATAGATTTTTGCAAGCTTGACTGGGGTCATGTACCACCTGTATATCATTTTCATAATATTCTCTCTTAAGGCATTGCATGCCGTAAACTTCATACCTGTGGTCCATAACTGTTCCCAGTCAGCCATCATTATGTTATGTCCAACATCTTGTGCCCATTTAATCATAGCAGATTTCACCTTTTCATCCTGAGTATTCCATTTCAACAGCAAGTTATACATCTTTGACAAAATCTTAGTTTTGGGTTCTAACAGTTCTGTTTCTAATTTTGATTTTTCCACCTGGAAGCCAATTTTCTTGTCCGAATTATATGCCTCCATTATCTGATAATAATGAAGCCAATCTCGCACTTTGTTTTTTAGTTTCTCAAAACTCTGCAGTTTCAATCTCACTTCTGGATGTTTTCATCTTTGGCACGCTTTGCAAACATTAGCTGATTAATAAAAGGAAATTAATTTCCAAGGAAGCTGGGGACATCTTGGCTGGTGGGAAGCAGACAAGGGACTAGATGTTCCAAGCACATTTTTCTTCCTGGCATCCAGCAATTTTTATTTTGCTTTTTAGTTGGTGGTGAGAGTGAGTTCCTCTAAATCTAGCAAGTTTATAGATCCAGTGTCTGTATTTTCCACTTGAGCCATCAGTAAATCCCCATTTTACATTTGCTATGAACACATTAGAAGGCCTTGGGCAAGGCGTCATCCCTTGGCCTCCACCTCCCATCCCTAATGTGGACCAAAATCCCTACCCACATTTCCCCCCAAAATATTCTCTTCTCATAACAATGGAGACTACTGAGAGTCAGATTTCTTTTAAGTGTTCAGGAGGGTTATTATTTACCTTACTGGGTCTTCAAAAGTGAATCGGTGAAGGAGGCAGTGGAAAGAGCCTTGTGTCTCTGTGGGGTGGTGGTTATTATTTATTTATTAGTTTAAAAAGCAAGGGTGAAATTAAAAAAACCCCTCATGTTGTTTTTTTAAGGATTTCATTTTACCTCCACCCCAATGAAGGCTTGAAAATGATTTTTATGCCATGTTTCTGAACACTGCTGACCTCCTTACTCAGGCACCCCCAAACTTGGCCCTCCAGCTGTTTGGGGACTACAACTCTCATCATCCCTAGCTAACAGGACTGGTGGTCAGGGGTGATGGGAATTGTAGTCCCAAAACATCTGGAGGGCCGAGTTTGGGGATGCCTGGACTTACTTGTACTTCCAGTGGATCTGAAAGAGCTTAGTGTGGCGATCACACAGGGTCCCCGGACGCTTGACGGTCTATTGATCCCTGTGCCACCACTGTGATTGCTTTCTTCGCTGCCACCAACCCGTTTCTCTCGGGTACACACGGAGTCCAGACAGTTGTTAACATTAACAAATAAAGTTTAATTTTATAAGCATGAACAAGTTTATGGTTTCAGTTAATTTTTCTTGTCAGTTTCTTAATCTTAGTTCCCTTACTCACCTATATGTTCCTAACAGCTTCAAACTGATTATCCCAACGATCTATCTAACTCCACCTAATAGTTCCTCTCACACTCTCACAACACAACTCGACCAACCCACAGATTTATCCTCCCTCTTCCTTCTCCAACTCCCAACTCTCAACTGACTTCCAAATAACACCAACTCTCTCTAATTCCTCCCCTTGGGTTCCCACTGGCCAATCACTACACACTCATTTAACCCTTTCCTTATGACCCACCTAGGAGGCAAACGCCACACTTAGAGATACTGTTCCAAACCAGGCATGTGGAAGCTGTAGACTTCCAGATGTTTGTGGGCAGAGCGCGCACTTGGCGTGCCAAGGGTTCCAGGTACAATCTGCCACATCTCCCAAGAAGGTCTGGGAGAGACCCCCGTCTGAATGAAACTCTGCAGAACTGCTCCTGACCATAGATCATAGCACTGGAAAGTTGGAAGGGACCTTGAGGGTCATCTAGTCCAACCCTCCTGCAAATGCAGGAATCTTTTGCCCAGTGTGGGGCTCGAACCCACAACCCTGAGATCAGTGCTCTACCAACGTGAGTCAGTGTTGCCAGTACTGAGGTAGCTCCCCCAGAGGCCATAAAGCAACTTCCTGTGTTATTGTGCAAAGTGCTATCAACACTGAATGCCTTGTATGAGTAAATTGTGTGTAAATAAGCGAGTTCCGAAGCACCAAGTCTACCGTGGTACCTCGGGTTAAGTACTTAATTCGTTCCGGAGGTCCGTTCTTAACCTGAAACTGTTCTTAACCTGAAGCACCACTTTAGCTAATGGGGCCTCCTGCTGCTGCCATGCTGCCGGAGCACGATTTCGGTTCTCATCCTGAAGCAAAGTTCTTAACCAGAGGTAATATTTCCGGGTTAGCAGAGTCTGTAACCTGAAGCGTCTGTAACCTGAAGCATATGTAATCTGAGGTACCACTGTATTGCATTGTGATCCTTCGTGCTTCCTTCAAAGAATCGGAGGCTGCCTGGTCAGCGGGTGGCAGCCGAATCTGTGGAGAAGGAGATTGCATTTCGCTACAGGGTCACAACCGGGTCTTTCCACGGCTCCCCCAATGGCAATGTGATCAGAAACACCTGCAGGTAGAAGTTGAAGAGACTGCTAGCGCTTCCATGTCGCCCGAATGTATACATTTACAGTGTCTCTGACATCACAGCAATTTGCCTGCCTTTAATGCTTTTGGATTCTGTGTCTGCAGTTCTCATCCTCCACATTTTGTTTTTCCCTGGTGGAAGTATGCATGCTATAAAAATAGCCTAGGCAGGAATGGATGCATTTTTAAAAGGGCTTTTTCTTGATCACGTGCTGCTGTTGTTTCTACAGCTTTTGTTTTGTTTCTGAAGAAAAGATTTGGGTGTCTCAGGTTTGTCACGCCACAGCCCTGATCCCTTTCCTCGGTTTTGCTTCTTGCAGAACCGTTGGGGGGTGGGGGTGGGGGAGAGAATCCCTCCTGCGTCTCACAGAACGGGAACTCTGGTTAAAAGGAGAGAAGAAGTAGCTTATATAACATGACATATTGCTCACTGTTCCCCCCGCCTCCCTTTGCTGCATGAACTCTGCTATCCTCTGACAATCAAAAGTTCTGTTGCAGCCAGTGGAGGGCAGGCGAGATCCATCCAGCGCTCTGACAAAGAGGGCCGGGGAGCCTGTTTGTACAAAGGATTCCAGAGTTATTTTTTCCCCTCTCCTCTTGCCAGGCATGCCAAGTACAGTACTGTGTCTATACCTGGGGAAAAGGGAGTTGGAGGAAAGCCTTTCCTGTAGCTTTCATTTAAAGAAAGGCAGCAAGCAAGAGTGTCAGAGCAAATGGTGGATAATAAATAAATGCAACAATATCAGCATATGCCAATTGCAAATTCAGGTTCATAGAATTGTAGAGTTGGAGGGAACCCGGAGGATCATCTAGGCCAACCCCCTGCAGTGCAGGAATATGCAGGATCGAACCCGCAACCTTGGCGTTACCAGCACTACACTCTAACCAACGGAGCTGGCTGGTGCTGGTTCATCTATGTAGTCAAAATGGAAAATGGGGAAAATCTTTTGATGGGTATAGGTAAAGGGACCCCTGACCATTAGGTCCAGTCGTGACCGACTCTGGGGTTGCAGCGCTCATCTTGCTTTTACTGCAGCAAAGTAATAGGGTTTGTGCCAGGGGATAAAATGAAGCAGAATTTGCCTTCAGTTTCAGCCGCTCCTTGTTTCTCGGCGTCTTTCTCAGGTTGCTTTATTGGTCGAGGGAGCCGGCGTACAGCTTCCAGGTCATGTGGCCAGCATGACTAAGCCGCTTCTGGCGAACCAGAGCAGCGCACGAAAGCGCCGTTTACCTTCCCGCCGGAGCAGTACCTATTTATCTACTTGCACTTTGACGTGCTTTCAAACTGCTAGGTTGGCAGGTGCAGGGACCGAGCAACGGTTTAAACCACAGCGCCACCCGCGTCCCTTAGTAAATGTTATACAGACTGGATAAATGAACCGTTCAACAACTAGCGCAAGTCCAATCACAGAACGGCAACTCTGTGCTGCCACAACGGCAAGGGTAGCACACTGGAGAATATGAAAAGGTTTTTCAAAGCTGTTTTTCAAAGATTGAACTGGATGAGATGTTCTTCAATGGGTCTTGAGTTGGAAACACAAATCCGAATGCATGGATCAGTCGTGGGAAGGCAAATCAAAGCCACCACCCTGGCGAGAATAACGCAAGTGAGCAAAAGGAGACCTGTTCTCTGGATATATTACAGGTTTCGCTACATGCTTCATCAGTCCGAAAAGCCGGTCATACAAAACGGTTTGCTCAGGATAAAGAAAGTATTCACACGTACAGCTATGACACGCTGACAGCTTCTCGGAGCCACAGGTGAGAGCCTAGCGCAGGATAAGGACCAAAGGTGGACAAACCACCCCCCTAGAAGGAGCATGATGTGTCCCCCACCAGGTACTACCCCTCCCCTAACACCCCATATATCCCAAAATATTATAATAATAATACATAGGTGAGATATTAGGTTGGCTTCTTTCTTTGAGGTTTTTAAGCAGAGGTTGGGTGGCCATCTGTCATGGATGCTTTTAAGTTGGGAGTCCTGCATCACAGGGTTGGACTACATGACCGCCAGGGTCCCTTCCAACTCTGATCCTGCAAAATCTACGCTCGGAGCAATAAATTTCATCTGCTTGCTGCAATCCAGAAAGCCTGCAAAGAGGGCAGGCTGAAAGCAATTTCTGTTGCGTTATTCCCCTTGATAGGTATAGTGCTGCTTTGTTAAATAATTAAATCGGCAGCCTTTGCAGATTTGTGTGTCTGTTACGCAGGGAGGAGGTTTCTCCATGGAAATTTCCCCTGTAAATTCCCAGCCCGATAGGCTTGGCAGCCAGATTCTGGGGAACAATTAAAGCTTATTTGACTGGAGCTCAATGGTTTATAATCTTACTGATATTCCGTGTTACGGGGTGGGGGGGTGGGAGGAAGATTTTGAAAGGGCTGTTCAGCTGAAAGCAGTGGGGGGAGGACGCAGTGGAACTGCCTGGCAGCATCGCTCTGTCACCGCAGCTGAGAATTAATTTCCCCCTGTCTGTGAATTGTAAGGGAGTGATCATTGAGGATGGAGGGATTTATCAAGGTGTGGTGCTCTCCTGACAGCATCAATTGCTCAGGAGGGACAGAAACGCCAATGCTTCGCTCTTTGAAAAGCCAGGTGTGGCGGCACAAATTCCTCTCTTCTCTCTGCTTTTGTTAGGTCAGCACTTCCCAAACTTCTGAGAGTTGAGACACATTTTCCCTCGCCCCCTAAAGGAGTGCTTTTCATTCTTCTGCATGAAAAGCGCTGCACCTAGAGCATGGGTAGGCAAACTAAGGCCCAGGGGTTGGATCCAACCCAACTGCCTTCTAAATCTGGTCCTCGGACGGTCTGGGAATCAGTGTGTTTTTACATGAGTAGAATGTGTCCTTTTATTTAAAATGCATCTCTGGGGTATTTGTGGGTATTAAGAATTAGTTCATTTTTTAATTTTTATTTTCAAAATATAGCCCGGCCCCCCACAAGGTCTGAGGGACAGTGGACCGGCCCCCTGCTGAAAAAGTTTGCTGACACCTGACCTAGAGCATAGGGTGAGGGAACCTTTCAATCCCAAGGCCCTTAATGGTAAAGAGACATAGTTGGAAGGGACCCTGGGGGTCATCTAGTCCAACCCCCGGCAATTGTACACTGCTGTCTCTGAGTGGGCTCAAACCACCAGCCTCTTGCCCCCAGGAGGAAAAGCTTTGAGGAGCATCCCAGCCGGCTCCCACCAAGTTCAGTGAGAGCTGGGGCACAGCAGCAGGGGGTGGGCAGGAGGTGGCAATTTCAGTTTTGCCTTGGGTGAAACAGGATGGGCCCACCCATGCAAGCACAGCAACTACAAATCAAATGCAACATCTAATAAAAAGAAGGAAAAGAGAAGTAAATCCTCGAGTTGCATAAATGACTTAAATTCATTAGTAATCAGCTAGTCAAACAGAAATCCATATGCGCTTAATTAAATGCAAGCCAGTTGCTCACCGCTGTACACTTAAGCTGCAATCCTAAGCACACTGGATATTAAGTCCAGTTGAAGTCAGTGGTAGGCAAACTGCAATTGCTCCAAGCCAATCAAGTATTCTAATTAAATCAAACCAAATCAGTGGATTCTGCGAAATCTTTCCAAGGCTAATACATTTAAGTGCATTAGCAGGTCAACCACAATAATTTGTGGCCCAAAATATAATGAACAATATATTAACTAGGAAATCCATCTAATCGTAGCGTGTTGCATTTTAGAAAGATCCTAACAAGTCTGTGTTTCTGGTGTATTTCTGGTGTAGTTCAGAACACCACAGGCGCTGAGCTTAGCCAGGCAGTACAAAGGTAAATGATCAGGAGCAATACAAACAGTAGTCTTAATTAACTTGGAGCTAATGTAAATATCTGTACAACGTTTGCAAGCATCTGGGCAACCATTTATTTTTTTACAGCTTTCATTGCTATGGGCAGCAGAGGTATCTTCAGAAAAGAAGACGAGGAGGAGAAGGTAATGGTCATTGTGTGGACAACCTGTGATCGAAGAGAGAAAGCTCTTCAAATTTATCTTCCCCTGGAAACCAAATGGAGGGAAAAACGAGACTTTGCTGAGTGTGCAGGCTTATATCAGGATGCTATTCATATCAGGGCTGCAATACCTCAAGGACCAGCACTCTCCATATTTGGACTCTTGAGATCATCATTTGAGGTCCTCCTTCATGTGCCTCCTCCACTTGAGTCCAGAGGGTGGCAACACGAGAACGGGGCCTTTTCTGCAGTGGCTCCCCATTTGTGGAATAATCTTCTCAGGCAGGCTTCCCTTCATTATGCACCTTCAGGTGCCAGGTGAAAATGTCCCTCTTCAGCCAGGCTTTTAGCTGATTGACATCAGGTGACCTTTTAAAATGTGGGAGCAGGGATTATTGGATTGGTTTTGTTCTTATTTTTATTACGTGTTTTTTGTTTTTTGTACTGTAACGTTGTGAACTGCCCCGAGATCTCTGGATGAAGGGTAGCACACAAATATAATAGATAATAATAAGGGGGCACGGTGAATAAACTTACTTATCTTCCTTAACATTTTCCCCTTTTGCGCTCTGCACCCCTCCCTCTAAGTGAATAAACTGCATTTTCTCTTCTCTCAGCCCAGCCTTCCCTCCTAGGGACGCTCGGAGTGGTTATCTAATAACTGGCAAAGCAACAGGCAAGAATTGGCAGCCTGCAGAAGCAGGAGTCTTGAGAGAGAGAAAACATTAAAAAGGCAAACTCTGCTAGACAATAGGGAATTAAAAATAGAAGGTCACACCTAGCTGATATGGGACAGTAGGCAAAATTTAAAATGAAGCTTTGCTTAGCAATTACCCATTGCCATGGTACTCCTAATGCAGATAGGAACATTTTTTTTTGCAACCAATGAAAATGTAAAAAGGTAAAGGGACCCCTGACCATTAGGTCCAGTCGTGACCAACTCTGGGGTTGCGGTGCTCATCTCGCTTTATTGGCCAAGGGAGCCGGCGTACAGCTTCCGGGTCATGTGGCCAGCATAACTAAGCCACGTCTGGTGAACCAGAGCAGCGCACGGAAACACTGTTTACCTTCCCGCCGGAGCGTGCTTTCGAACTGCTAGGTTGGCAGGAGCAGGGACCGAGCAACGGGAGCTCACCCCATCGCGGGGATTCGAACCGCCGACCTTCTGATCAGCAAGTCCTAGGCTCTGTGGTTTAACCCACACTGCCACCTGTGTGCTAATCACACCTAGGACAACGAATTCATATTCCTAATACATTGGGTTCACGTGATGCTTTGTAGAGAAATAACAAAAAAATGAGCTCCATGCCTTTGAATGGTACACAAACATTTGATGTTAACCTTCTGTGCCTTTTTTGCTGCAGCTTTGAAATAAACTCTCCTGCTTTTCCACCCCTGGCAGTGATTGGCTTTCGGGGTCACCCCAGGAACAGGGATGCTTGCTCCCACTTCATAATAATACTCAATACTAAATTCAGTGGGAATTCAGTGGGATTTATAGTTCCCACCAACCCTGAACAAAGTACAGTGCCCAGAATTCTTGATACACGTAGTGTGTTCATGGCCACAGCAAGGGTGAATAGGATTGTGGCCTTAATTGATTTTATGGCAGCAGCTGTCAGCAAAAGTCGTTTTTTTCTCACATCCATTTTCATGTTTACAATCTCATCTCCACTTGACATGAAGCTACTAAGCACGTTCAGAAAGTTGCCTAGGAATTAAATACCCAAATTTATTCATCTTAAAACTGCTTGAATAACCAAGGACTCAGCTATACAGCTGCAAATAAAATGTTTTAAGTGTGTTTTAAGTGCAATATACACTAAATGAGCCTTATGGAAAATACAATGTATTTTTAAAAACACTTTTAATAAAGCATTTTCAGAATGGTTTTAATATGTTTATAGATTTCACCCAGCAGTCGCATAGATTCGTTGGAAGGATTGATAATCTACATGCATATAGTAAAAAAGGAGTATTCTGCATATTGGTGTTATCCGGAATTCAGTTAGGCTGCAGAAAGCCACAGGCTGTTTTCCATAATTTGAGAGCATATTTTCAAAGTTCCAATGGCCCTACCCAAATGGGATTGGGTGATCAGATGGGATTAAACCATTGTGCATTGCCAGGGTCTTTAAATAATGTGCAGTTATTTGGTAAAACATGATTCTGCTGCCGTGTTTCTTCAAACTACATCTTTGTCAGTTATGTCATACACTCATAATGCAAAAATGAGAAACTTCCAACCTCTTTTGAGCTAGGGGAATAGTTGCGTAATAATGGTCCCTTTTGGCCTACTACGGAAATGTTGAGTCATTGTCACAAAATGCTGAGTCATCCTCAGCCTTCTCTGCATATTATACTCTGTCGGGTTCTGAACCAGCAATTCCCAAGGCATACTCTTGAAATGCGATGGAAAAGCCTTGACTTGTCCAGAAAGTACGGCAGCATGGTTTCCAGAAGGGCCAGATAATGATTAGTTAGCGCCAAATGGTTGTTCGAGTGTTGCCAAAACAACAAAATTTATGTAGAAGACCTGTAAGCAGTTTACAGAATGTTAGCCACTGATCTGTAACAAGCTGCCATTCCCAGAGAGAGCTAAGTCATGCTAAAGTATTGAGAGTTGCTCAGTGTTGCCTGCCTATTATGTGCACTGCTGAGTCATATCAAACAATTCTGAATCGGGAAGACCTAAGTCATGCTCTGCAAACTTGATCAGTTGAGTGCTACAGAAGTGCTGGACTGTTTTCTTTCAAAAAAAATTTTTTTGGGTTTTCACAAATTCAAAACACACAAACAGACAAACATACATACATCCTATTTAAGTCTTGGTAACATTATTAAGTGACTCTCTAAAATCCCCTTGGTTGAATTTCATTATATCTCATTTTATCTCATACAGGGGTTAATTCAATGGTGTAAAGAAAACAATCTTATGCTTAACACCAAAAAAACCAAAGAACTCATAATTGACTTTAGGAGAAAGAAAAGTGTATTTTTACCATTGCACATAAATGGCGAGGAGGTGGAGAGGGTTGGTAGTTTTAAATACCTGGGCATTTACATCTCTGAGGACCTCTCATGGACTGCAAATATTAATATGGTTGTGAGGAAGGTGCAGGGGAGGTTGTATTTCCTGAGAATGCTCACGGGACTGAATCTATCTCAGCACCTACTTCTGTCCTATTATCACAGTACCATCGAGAGTGTCTTAACCTATAGTATATTATCGTGGTATGGGAGCAGCTCTGAAACGGATAAAAAAGCTTTACAGAGAATAATTAAAATTGCCCAGAATGTTATTGGGCTCCAACTACCAACCCTGGATGAGATCTTCACGTCTCGCACTTTGAAGAAGTCACACAATATCCTGAGAGATCCCACCCATCCTGCTCACAACTTCTTTGAACTGTTGCCTTCGGGCAGAAGATATAGGACAATGAAAACACGAACCACACGCCTTCTGAATAGTTTCTATCCAAGAGCTCTGATTGCACTAAATAATGATCTCAGGGCCAGTTGCAAGAAATAGCAAGCAGGGAGTAGGAAGGAATGAGACAGGTTTTTAGGTTATGTTATGCCTTTAATAGGTTATGTTACATTCTGGAGTATGATATGTTTTTATAGATTATGTCTGAATAGGATGAGAGTGTTGGAGATACGTGCAAATGTGTATGTGAACCCGGTCTTTGTGTGGGTGTTTGATTTTCGTTGTTGTGTATACTGTGTATATACGGACAATGACAATAAAATTATCTAAATCTTAACAGTTTTCCAAAATCGATTTTCTCAAAAAATTAACTTAACATCTTTCATTCTTTCTAGTTTGACTTTAAACATCTTAAATCTTATCCTTACATATTTGAATCCTAAGCCTATCTACTATTTGCAAGCTTTTCCAATTAAGAACCATTTTCTGCAAAAAGTGTTGTGTCATGCTCAGAGATGCTCAGTTGAACTCTGCGTCAGGTTGTGATTTGCAAAAATGCTTCTACTTGTCAGAAAGTGGCAATTCTGCATAAGCTGAACCAACAAACAAAGCTTATATCGCCATAGAACTGTGTCAAGACCCCATAATCTTTATGAGGAAAGTGTCCAGTAAATACTAATTTGGAAGATTTTCTTCCCAGGTGTTGATAGTTTAATCAATAAACATTTTAAGCTGCTACAACAAAAGTTAAATGATCTCTGCCCAAGTAGAGCCTTTAAAGAAACATATATTTCTGTTTGTGACTCAGCTGCAAGCTCACAAGCACATTTAAGTTGTACTAAACATTTACATGGTGTTGTAGTGCGAAAAACAACAAGTTATGGCCATTTTACTTTTTTTTAAGGTTTTTATTGATACAGCAAGAAAAAAGAAAAAAAAACACAAATACCAAATTACACACAGGAATAACCATAGACACATAATTTTCTTAGCAAACAATAAAACATATATTGGTCTTAACACTAAAGACCCAACCTCCCGTCTATTCCATATTTCGATTTCATATTACTTGTTGCCAATACATACTTTTATCATAATTAAACTTTTTCTTAATATATCTAATTTCTTATATCTATCTTGCAACTATTACTGAAGTTCCTTGAATGCTGCAACAGAATTTAAACTGCTATATTTATTTTTTGGTGACAGCAGTCACGAAATTAAAAGACGCCTGCTCCTTGGGAGAAAGGCGATGGCAAACCTAGACAGCATCTTAAAAAGCAGAGACATCACTTTGCCAACAAAGGTCCGTATAATTAAAGCCATGGTTTTCCCTGTAGTGATGTATGGAAGTGAGAGCTGGACCATAAAGAAGGATGATCGCCGAAGAATTGATGTTTTTGAATTATGGTGCTGGAGGAGACTCTTGAGAGTCCCATGGACTGCAAACCTCTCCATTCTTAAGGAAATCAGCCCTGAGTGCTCACTGGAAGGACAGATCCTGAAGCTGCGGCTCCAATACTTTGGCCACCTCATGAGAAGAGAAGACTCCCTGGAAAAGACCCTGATGTTGGGAAAGATGGAGGGCACAAGGAGAAGACGACAGAGGACGAGATGGTTGGACAGTGTTCTCGAAGCTACAAACATGAGTCTGACCAAACTGTGGGAGGCAGTGGAAGACAGGAGTGCCTGGCGTACTCTGGTCCATGGGGTCACGAAGAGTCGGGCATGACTAAACGACTAAACAACGAATTTATTTTTTAGATATTCTTTGAAAACCTCCCATTTTGAAACAAATTCCTGTTTTGATTTATTCTTTATTTTTTCTGATAGACCATCTAATTCGGCATACTCTGTCAGCTTTTGGATCCAATCTTGTATAGAGGGTATTTCATTACTCTTCCATTTTACTTCTTAAAGCAGTTTGAACAAAGCAAGCCCAGGTAGCGAGCACAGAAACTGTATCTGCCTGTCTGATATTTTTCAGGATAAATCCCCAGGGGTGGGGGGGGCTACCATGGCTACAGGTTTCATGAACCTGCATGGACCCCCCCCCCCCAAAAAAAACCACACAGTTATGAACATTTTGGTTTTCCAGATCAATTCATTGGGTGGACCAAAGTGTGTTTTCCATTTACCACTTCAGATAGGGGATACAAGGTGAGGGTCTCGCAAAGTGGTCTGAAGCAAATTGAGGCCCAGTATGAAGTGCTGCTGGGTCCCAGAGTGGAAGGGCTCACATAGCCCTATTATTTACAGGTAAAATAAGTGGTGCTAAAATGTTTTTCATATCCGAGGATCTCAAATTAGCCAACAGAACTGCTTCTGTGCACAAGGATTTATCGATATGAGCAAAGAACTTGTGACAGCACAGAGTATTGCAGATACTAATATTGCTCAGTTTGAAGCGTCTGGAAGCATAATAACTGGCTCCTTTTGAAATAAATCATTGTCCAAGACCTTAAAAATATTATTCAAGCTTTTGCTGCCAGCACTTTTAAAAACAACAATATAAGGCATCAAAGATACAATCAAAATATTCATACAATGTCTTATGCTGTCCAGCACAGGCTCAGCATCTTAGAAAATACAAAATAAATATAAAAAATTAGAAATTACTTGAAAGCACCAAATAGGCCTAGGATTAAATTAGGATTTAAAAATAAGTGGGATTTACAACTGTAAGAAAAGTGAATAAATTAGATTACAATTGGAAATATTTATGTTCATTAATGATATTGGAAAGCTGTTACATACAGATACAAGGAAACTCAGAAGGGAGGGAATATGGGAAGTCAATAATATGTTTATAAAGTTGGACTTTTAAAGAATTAAGTCTGTTTTCATTGCTTATTTGTTTATTGTTCTTTGATGTATTTTCTTTTTGTCTTTTGTTTCTGTTTGTGTTTGTGATTCTGTTACGTGATATTTGTTATAATTGTGGAAACCTAATAAAAAATTTTATAAAAGAAAATACAAAATAAATCAAAACAGACCTAGAAGCAGAGGTCTTTCTCTTCCCACAGCCTCCATTAGCCTTAGGGCTGTTTACTCTCCCTTCAGGAGAGCTTCATTTACAGCCTCACTCCATGGAGTTTGGAAGACAAAATAATTAAGGGCAACTCCCTTTCGAAATGGAGATTTGCAACTCAATACCATCATCACATGATAAAAGGTTCACTCTTAGCACAGGGTATGGGAAAATTCAACTGGGAATCATTAACTAGTTGCAGCTGGGAGAGAGCTGTTCATGCTTTCAATATAGCTTCATGGAAAATCCTCACGTTAAACCTTTTCACCAATACACATTTAGGCATTTTCATTTCAGTGTCAATTAAAGCATTATACTTGACACAGGGCATCACCCTGTCTTGAAATACCATAATCTCGAGATCAAGGCAAACAATGACACCCATTTGATTTTTGCAAAGAAACTTTATAAGCTGCGAAGACCAGCGTGGTCCCCCCCCCAAATGAACTCCATTGACCTTGGCCATGCGAACTTGGGTTGGTGGGGGTGTTTACAATCCAATAAACATCTGGAAGTTTGGGAAGGCTGCTTATAGAATGTTACTGATTTTAAAATACTGATGAGCTGCTCTCCCAGTGTTCAAAACAATGCACTAAAACAATACAACAATACAGTAATTATTTTTAAATGCTCTGCTACTACTAAATGCTCAAAAATCATACATTTTTCAGCTGATACAGATTGTAAAAGCAGATTGTTCCAAAGTATATAGGCCCGTCGCATTAAAAGTCCAACTTTTCACTTTCACATTTCTAACCTCTCATAAAAAGAAAGAGTATGTGAAGCAAGGCTTTGATCGCCTTATACCCTGCAGATCAATATTGGGAGGGGCGGTCCCTCAGGTATGCAGGTCCCAACCCTTAAGTTATTTCAATAAACTACCACTGATTTAATTTGACACAGTGTTTTGATTAACTCTAGAATGCTTAATATTATCTTGTCTAGTCTCATTCTATAAAAGGCGCTGCAATGGCAGGATCAATTAGTTTCAGTTTCCATATCAATCAATCCAGATGGTTCTCATTATTTGCTACAGATAGCCACAAATGGAATTTTTTGAACCCATAATTCACATCATGTTAACAGGTGATACCGAACAGTTCTTTTTTAAAGTAGTTGGAGCAAAAAACAAAAGGGGGGGATGCATCCGACGTACTGAATAGTCCGTCAAACTTGGAAACCGTTTTTTGACAGTGATGCAATCTTACCTATTTATGAGGAACACACGAAACAGCCTCTTCCCACCCTAATTAGGTCTTGGGGTGGGGTGAAGAGTTTTGCAAATTCTAAAATGTTTTGATAGTCAAGGTATTGGAAAGAATCAGCTACTTTCCATCTTTAAATAGTGTTTAATTTGCATTGAAATTAGTGACCTTTGCCCTGAAATGAATGATGTGGTAATACTTAAATGATGAAAAATCTGTAACCTGCGTAAATAAGTTATGTGAATAGTTATATAAATTACACTAAATAGCAGACAGCAAGACAAATACAGTGACTTTGGGTGGAAACTGAACTGTAGATGAACAAAACACTGCTCATTGTGGCGAATACAGGTCAGAACAGAAGTTGCTGCCGTCTTACAATCCAAACTCCTCCTCCTCCTCCTTCTTCTTCTTCTTCTTGGGATTCTAGCCTATATTATCATTTTACATTGCATGCGTTAACTTAAGAACATTCCAAAATGTCAATTGCAGCAAATGTTCCTTAACTACTCAAGTGATTGACAATCACTTCCTGCAAGTGGCTATCAAAAGTGGTAGATCAAGTAAAACACAGAGAGTAGTGGAAGAAATCACAGAAGTAGCCAAAATCACCGAAGTCGTCTCAGCCCCATATCTTGCATTTCCAACATGTTGGGTTAATCACGACAGGAAGTAAATTCTCCTGTGATGAACACATGTGCTATTAAAGTAACTTGGCACATATTAAAAAAAAAAAAAAGACGCTAAAAACATTAAATGCTTTTGCATATTTTTGATCTCAAAGGCCCAGGCTATCTTAGACGTTTGTAGATTGCAGTATGTTGCATCCAAGAGGCGTTCTGACAGAATTATCTGCATTTCTCATGAGACCGTATGCTGTGGACGCTTGGCTTTTTTCTTGCTTGAAAAAACACCCAAAACAATAGAGGTAGATTGTACATTAAGTGTGGTTGGAGTCTATCTGCAAAGTTAGAGTACTCTTTTAACTATTAGGAATTGAGGGTTGGGAGAGTTAGGAAACGTAGCAACATAGACATTTCCAGAGTTTGAATTCTATATTCACAATCCTTTGTGTGTGTCGGGGCATTTGTATCCTGTTACTAAGAATTTGAAACCCCAAAATTGTCACTTTCCTTAAGGGAAAAGTAACCACCGAAAGGCAAGCTTTGGGCTCCTTACTGTCGGGAAAAAGAACAGAGGCCAAACCAGGAGATTGCTTCCATAGGGCTCCGGTTGCATGAACTAAGCCAAAACAATAATTTGAGTCTGTATATATATTTACACGCTTTCCTTCACAGAGTTCGCAGGCTCGAATTAAGGCAATTAATTCACCCGCTTGGGCTCTATAGCGAGAGTGTATTGAAGCTGCTTCTAACGTGGTGGTATAAGTGACAATGGCATAGCCAGTATTCCGGTGTCCGGCAATAGTTTTGGAACTGCTGTCTGTAAAAACTAGTTGGAGTTTTCTAAGGGGAGGTAGTCCAGGTCATCTTGGGGTTTCGCAGCTAAGCTGACAACTTGGGTACAACATATAGAGCGCAACAGGCTGAATGCTAATGTTTGTAACAAATTTCTTTACCTAACATGCGAATCAAGTCCAGGAAGTACACCATATACAGTCCTTAAGGTATATAACCTATTTAATTAAATCCAATGCAGAGATATCTCTTCCTTCTTAATACATTCTTGTGTTACACAGTCCTTGAATGATTAAGGAAAGGTTCCTGGAATGTTACGGACAATACAGCTGATGAGGTTGGCTAGTATAGGTAGCAGACACAGGCGGGCTGGCCCAGGCAGCTGGGTAGGCAGAACAAGGTTTCTGGATATTTCCTTGTTTCATCCCAAAGGGCTTCCTCAGCGGTTAATAGTTCTATATAATATAAATATAGACACTTGATAATACAGTGATCAATATTTGACATGCAAAAATTACAATCTGCTATATCATGACTAAAAAATATAGAATTATTACGTTATTAAGCATTATCAAGCATTAGACAATCCAGAAGTTGTACATACCATCGAAGTGTGTAACGATTACATAAACAATGATTCTTGGATAATTCTCAATAGTAATGGCCAGTGAGTCTCAGTACACCCTTAAAAAGCAGAACCATAGGATGAGACAGGTGTAGATAATTAACCTAAATTCAGTCTTAAAGGAGTATAACCATAATGATAAGTCATAGGCAGAGCTCTTATACTGTATAGCATATGTTTCACATAGCTTGTATGGGATATGTCATTATTAGAAAAGGTATAAGCCAATTCAGTATTTAGACCTAAAGGATGAAGAGTGTTGAGTAAGAAAATAAACCTGCTTTCCTTCTGTGTAAGGACTCTTCCTGCATGTTCAAGAGGTCCTTGATAGGTCCAAAGTACAAAAAATGTGAGGGCATCCTCAGTGTGAGATTTTTGGATGAAATGGGATACCAGAGGAACATCCAAAATTCTATTTCTGATCCTAGAACAATGTTCAGATATCCTGGTCCTGATTGGTCATGTGGTTTGTCCCACATATAATAAACCACATGTTCATTTTATTACATAGACAGCATATGTAGCAAATGATCGTATGGTGAATTTGAAACCCTCACTGTTGGTAAACTCTTTTACTGGAAGTGCGTATCTGCATGCAACGCAGTGTCCGCACTAGAAAAAACCTCTCGGGGCTGTTATTAAGGTCTGTTGTTGTGGTATGGGTTTTAGATCAGTGTGTACCAGTATATCTCGAAGGGATCTCATGTGTCGTTTCCTGGAGGGACCTCGCAACCAGGAATATCTTTTAAGATATGCCAGTGGCGTTTCACTGTTCTCTCAATGTCTTTCGTTATGTGATTAAATTCTAAGGAAGAACGGATTCTCTTGGTGATCTCATGAGTGTCAGTCCGGGTTTTTTAAAGTGTGGATCTGTCTTTAGTTTTGGTTCTCTGTATGGCTGCGGACACCACCATAGGTGGGTAACCGCGTTCTATAAGTGAGGTTACCAACTTGTCAGAATGATACTCAAAATTCTTCAAATTAAAAGAATTTCTTTTGAGCCGTGGAAATTGACCAAACGGGAGGTTATCTCGAAGGTGTCTTGGATGATTGGAACTATAATGAAGTAAAGAATTTACAATAAAGAATTTAATTTTCTATCAACAATCCTTTACTGTAGGCTGGGTGCCTCCATTTCCCCAGTTGTGTTGACTGAGTTGTAAAGGGGAGTTGCGGCTTGAGATGGATATTGTTGAATCAAGCCACCAACTCGTAAGAGGTGCCTGGAAGCATCATTGGAGTATTGCTTGGAGCATTTCTGGATTGCGGCTGAAGTTTAGGCCTGCATTGCTGTTTCAAAAAAGGATACTTTTATAGAACTGGGGGATTAGTTTGGATGTCATCCATGGGTCCCCTAGAAGCCCCTGATTTCTTACCAGTCTCCTTTGTTATGCTAATAGCCCTAGCCAAGTCTATTAATCTCCTCTCACCTACGGCTGTGACGTTAACATATGAGAGTGCTGGAGGTGAAATAGTTAAACAGGTTACCCAATCAGAACCCAGGGGGGTGGAGTCAGAGGGACTATAAAACCAGTTCTGGGAGGGGTGAGTTTGTTGGGAGGTTGGTTGGAGTGGGAGTGAATTGGGATAGAGTGTGGGTGGGTTGAGCAAAATAGCGAAATAAGCTGAGTCAGGAACAGTTAGGGGCTAGGAAGACAAGTAAATATCTGAGAGGCGGTTTAGTGAGGGAGAGTAGGTAGAGGAAGTTATAGGTCTGGATAGGCACCCCATGAATGTAATTGACCGATACTGTTTATGAAACCACACACTTGTTAAACTGCAATAACTAAACAGAAGTTTATGTTCCAATTTAACCCTGACTGGACTCAGTATTATACCAGGTAGGGCCTGGGTGGTGGCAGCGAGAAATAACGTGGTGGCACAGGGATCAATAGACAGTGAAATGTCCGGGGACCCTGTGTGATCACCACAACGGCTCCTGGGGAGTGGTTTTTTCCACACAGCATGACCTCCAGTCTTGTGGGATATGCCTAGTGCCTCCCTCTGGCCACACTGCTGGGAAGACACGTTGAATGGGCCAATCAGGGGACTGAACCAGGCTCATCCCTGGTGTAAACAAGGCAACTGAGGATGGTTTGCTCCCTGGGGAGGATCGTTGCAGGATTCACCACTCACCCATCCAGCCGGTTAGTGAGGAACTTGCTATGGTTTATATGTATATGGTCACTGTATTTGGGGCTAGGAAGGAATTTTCTCCTTCAGATGAATTGGTTGGTCTGTGGGTTTTCGCCTACCTCATAGCAACAGGCACAACTTGGGCAGATAAGGCATTGGGATGGATCCTTAGCTGATTGGACACCCCACTAAAGTGGTGCAAGAGGGGTGTCTATGTTCAGGAGCCCACCCAGGGGCCAATGGGCCATAGCACCTCTCCAAATGGTGGCCTGAGCAGGATCGTGGCACCTTGCCCATGTCAGGGGTGATGCCCCAGCTCTGCATCGACCCCGGACTATTCATCAACCAGCAGGCAGGCTGCTTGATACCGGATCCATGCCAACGCCTTGGACCAAACCTACTTGTATCTGTGGCTTATTTCAACCCACTACAAATGCCCTGTGTTTATTCCTATGGTTTGCCCTTCACTGTTCTGCAGGCATAGTGCGCCTGTGATGGCAAGCATCTCTTCACAAGACAAAACAGTTGGCCAAGGACAGGTGTGTTGCCATAGAAACAATTAGTTACTGGGTTTTGCAGAAGAAGGGGAGAGACCTCTCTGCTGCTGTCCTGGCTGGAGTTGATGTAATCTCATTTGCAGGAGAAAGATAGGCAAGGGAGCAGACTTGACTTGTCTCATTTGGAGCTGAGAAGAGACAGAGGCCTGGCTTGTGGAAACCAAACCTATGGATTTGTCCTCCCTGCCCCACAAAACATAATGATGGAGCCAGATCTGTCAGAGTGTAAATCCTGTGATCCTTGCCATCTTATGCTCTGCCTGTATATACAAAAAACAGCCCCATATATCACAAAGACACTGTCATCTCCAGTGACCTTCATTCTATGGAAACCAACCCCAAAGTATGTTCTGGAACCCCTGAATCCTCTCACCCCTCAGAAGTTGGGGTGCCACATCATAATATAGTCAGGCAAGGCCAAATTAAGGGTGTAAACTGAGGTGTAGAGAACCTTTCAGAGAAAAGTTGCTAGTCATATTTAAACTTTTATATTTCCTTCTGCTTTCTCTCTCCCTCTCACACACGCAAACCTACCCTCAGCAAAAGGTGAGAGCAGCACAACTCCAACAGCTGTCAATTCTTGAAGGTTCTTTGCTGAAAGGAAGAGAAATCCAGAGAGGATCATAGTTAAGCCCAGAGAAGGAGGAGCTTTTGTCTGGCCCATTGTTTATAATTGCTTATCTCTCTCCTCAGTGGCTGCTTCTCCAAAGGAGCTTTATCCAAACAGAAACCTCCAAATCTCAGCTCTGCTTTGGGCACAATTTGTGCTATTCTGCATCATGGGATGCTAATCCCTTAACTCCTCATTTGTATTTGTTTACACTGTCAGTGGTTTCATGGATGATGTTCTTCTTCAGCCAGGGGTGCTGGAGGATGGGCATAAAAATTAAAAAGACGCACTTCAGCCACAAAAATCATCTTGGTGTTGAATCCACGAAAATCGCCGCTTCTTTTTATGTGAAGTTGGAATATCACTTGTTGACAAATTGAAACTTGGATATACTTACTACAA
Source organism: Podarcis pityusensis (assembly GCF_964106645.2). Taxonomy (NCBI): domain Eukaryota; kingdom Metazoa; phylum Chordata; class Lepidosauria; order Squamata; family Lacertidae; genus Podarcis; species Podarcis pityusensis. Next base: position 18,596,438 of record NC_138034.1, on the reverse strand, counting down.
GAATGTGTTAGTGTTACTATTGCTTTTTAGAGTTCTTGTTCATGATTTAACATATTACCTTTTCTATATGTTCTTTTTTTTTTTGGTAAGTTGTTCTACTTATTTGAGAAAATCAGGATCTAAACAGTGATGTTCTGCTGCTTCTGGAAACTAGAATTTTGTTTGTATTTCGCCTAGTTAAGATCAAAAACTTTTAACAAGTTGTCCAACTCTTTTATAACTGTTCTTTCCTTTTCGTAAGTAGATGGTTTGAAATGCAGCAGGGAAGGATTTGCAGGCAGAAGCCCACTTCAGACACAATTCTTTTATGACTTGGGTAGCTGCACTGAGAACCTGCGGCAAAAGATGCTGCAATTTTGATAAAAGGTGTTGCAAGGTTAGCTGTTAGGAGCAACACTATGTTGCGCAGCCGTAAATTAATCAGCACAGAGTCGTCTTCATAAACAGAATAAAACTTTTACTTGAGGAAATAAAGTAGTTCATAAACAGCATAGTTAAAGAGCATACACAGAGTGCTCATAGCAGCTATCTGACTCTTCACAGAGGCACAGTCTTTCTTAGTGAGTCCTGGAGCCACTATGTCTGCCTTAGCAAACTGCGATCTGAATGTCCGTCTGTTCCCATTACAACCTCATGTAATCTGTTCACTTTTATTGGAAAGTTTTCCATCCTTCTTTAAGTTCAGAGAGAAATGAAATTCCTTAGTATAACACCTCACTGATTTGTACTAATTTCTTAAAACTGAATATTTCTGGAATTAAGCTAATAGCAGGCAGAAGCTAAAGATATTAATCCATTTTCTAGGTGATGCTGATGTCCATTTGGAGATCAGACTCAGTTAAGATATTGAATAGGGCATGAAGCTTGTAAAATGAAGCCATGGTCCTCTACATTAATTAAAGGTAAATCATTTTATAAGCAGGCCCCATGGCCATTTTAATCCGTTTTGGCTACATATTTGCCAGCAGGTTAATCATTCTGAAAGATAAAACATTTGGGCCTTCCCCTTTATCTCAGATATTTGGTGCACAGGCAGATTCATTACTCATTAGTGAAGCAAAAATACTTCACATGCTGAGAGGCACTTGTTCAGTACAGTTTCCCCAGTAAGCCAGTTAAGGTTTCCCCAGTATAAGAGTTTTCATTGTGTGACATAAGCTTTCCTCTCTCCTCCCCTGCATCCCCCTCTGTTAAGTTGTGGGTGAACATATCAGACGACACAGCGATTCTTCAAACAGCTCTTGTTTATTCACAGGCCAGAACTGAACTGAACTGAAGGGTTCAGGCAGCCTGCTTATATAGAACTCCAGTACAATGCAACTGTAACAACTTTCTGTAACTATCCAATCACTGAACGTCACTTTCAATCCCTTATTTGCATATATGGACCTGAGTGAAAACTATCTACAGTATCCCCCTGCTGGCCCAGGGTGAGAACTTCAGTATATAACACTCCCTAAATACTTTCTGGGGGTTTCTCCAACCCTCCAGAACAAATGTGGGGATGGCACAGATGGCTGGTGGAGAGTGGGAAATTTTTATTTTATTTTTTTGCTCTAGCAGGAATCCTTGCATTTGCTTTGGTGATTTTGCTGAAAACATTTCATTGTCAGCCCAATAATGAGAAGCAGTTTCTGCAATGGAGCCATATTATTTCTGTAAATTGTATGTTAACTTTAACTACCCGGGACGAGAACACTCAACTCTTCACAAAGGAAAACACTCTCCATGCAGAATGGTGTAACTTGGAGTATTGGTGCCTTTATCCTCTGATAATGGTATTTCCACTTTTGTAGTGGGTGGAAGGATTGTCATTCATTCCCTCTTTTGGAGAACAGCATGACAGATCTAGAGAGAGGAAATGCACAGCACTGAAAGAACGAACTACCTTGTCAAAAGACGGGTTAGGGAACCTTATTCAGCCAAGGGCCACTTTCCTTGCTAGACCTTTTGAGGGCCAGTGGTGAGTGAGACCAGAAGCAAAATGAATGGGGCAACCACTGTAAAAATGACATTTCTACAGTAGGCCAGCTTCTTTCTGCACACAGTCCTCTCTGTCCTGCATCTTGGCATGCACGAGTCAAAATCGGAGTTCAATGACACATTCCAGCCAAACAAAAACATTCCAGCCACATGGGTAGCTTCAAGTTGAATTCTGATTGGGTCGTAGAACCAATGTTGCATAGTGGTTAGTGTTAAGTTGTGGGTGAACATATCAGACAACACAGCGATTCTTCAAACAGCTCTTGTTTATTCACAGGCCAGAACTGAACAGAACTGAAGGGTTCAGCCAGCCTGCTTATATAGAGCTCCACTACAACGCAACTGTAACAACTTTCTGTAACTATCCAATCCCTGAACGTCACTTTCAATCCCTTATTTGCATATGTGGACCTGAGTGAAAACTATCTACAGTATCCCCCTGCTGGCCCAGGGTGAGAACTTCAGTACATAACAGTTAGAGTGTAAGACAAGGACCTGGGAGAGAGCAGGGTTCAAATCCCAACTCGGGCTTGAAGCTTAACCAGTCGCCACTGCCTCTTAGCCTGACCTACCTCTCAGGATTGTTGTGAGGATTAAATGGGAAGGGAGTGAAAATCAGGTAAGCCGCTTGGAGCTCCTTGGAGAAGATTGTGAGATATAAAGTATTTCTTGACTTTTAAAAAAAGAAATAGAAATAAATAGCTTGGATTTATTTTCACACTATCCAAGATGATTTGGAATGAGTTTGCTCTTTCCTGTTTCAAACTTCTAGCTATGTCTAGGTCTCACCTGGGTTTGAAAGTGAGCAAGAAAAATCAGTAGCTCCTGAATTTTGGTGAAAGATACTTACGAATGCATAGGAACATAAGCAGTGCTGGCCTTGTTTTTTTAATCCTCCCATCTCAAGCACCTGTAAAGGAATTCTGCAGTGAAGATAATTATCAAATCTAGATGAAGTGTGGATGCAGATACTTGTGTTTTCAGCCGCATGTATCCAGGGTTTTAATTTGATCAGTATAAACATCAGAGCAGAAAATAAACATTACAACCTGGGTTATGCATTGGGAATTAAGATGGTAACTCTAAAGGAAATGTTATCACTAGCTGACCTCATTTAAAACAAACAGACACTTGCATGAATGAATTCTCATCAGATAAGAGCCAAGTTTATTTGTTTGGGAATATTGCTTTAAAGGCAGGGAGTGATATTACATTATTGCCATTTACACGGCTGAGCAACTTTGTGTTATCATAGTGCAGTGTTGAGTTTATCCTGTCCAGATACAACGCTGTACCGCAAGCAATCTCTTCTGAATTACAACTTCTAAAAAGTTACATAAATTATGTTGTGCAGACAAAAACAATGAAAACTTTTTCTGAGTGGCTTGCCATTTGCTATTGGTTTTGCGACTGCAGGCTTTCTGGCCTGTTACTGCATGAACATTTTAAACTAGAGCGTCCGTAATGCACAGTCCAGGATTTTTTTTTAGTGTCCTTTGATACCATTGCAGAGGCAGTGCAGATCCCTCTCCTGACATTAATGAAGGAAGCTTGATGGCTGGGGAATCCCATAGAAAGCTGCCATATACCAGGTCAGACTACTGGGCCCATCTGCACTACACATTGAAAGCATTATCATACCACTTTAACCAGTCATGGCTTCCCCAAAAAAGCCCTGGGAACTGCAGCTTCTTAAGGGTGCTGAGAGCTGTCAGAAGACTCTCCTTGCAGAACTACTATTCTCAAGAGTGGCTTTGTTTTTCGAAGCCTACGATATTGGATTAATGAAGATAAAATGAAAATAAATAAAAGGCAAATATATAATCGCGATAGAGGGCTTGGTAATTTTAGTTTTTGCTCTTTTCCTTTTTCTTTCGGGTCTCATCTCTCTTATGTTGGAAACTTTTAATAAAAAATTATTCTAAAAAAGTGGCTTAACGGTCAATCTGTCTTCCCAGTGAATTTTGTAATCTGAACCCCACCTGGGAGTACGTCCCATTAAATTTAGTGGGTCTTATTTTTGCGTAGACATGGTTAGACTAGCACCCTAAACTACAAACATCTTTCTGCATTTATATTTTATCTTGTTTTGCAAACCACTTTGGAAGCTGTGCTGAAAGCCAGTATAGAAACAAGAAGTAAGTAAAATAGGACATATTTCTAGGACTGTAGATGAGAGATGAATGCTCCTGTTCCTCTTTTCAAATCCACATTCAATTCTGCAATTGGCACGAACCTTTTATAGATGAATTCTTTAAATATATGCAAAAATTCACAAGTTTAATTATTAGGTAGTTAATTATTTTGTTGTTGCTGTGTGTCTCCTCTCTCTGTGTGTGTGGCACTATAGAGTGTTAACGGCAAATAAAGAGAATATTGCTTCTCTGTATTTTATGTGGTTTTAGTGTGCAGAAATCAAAATCAGTCCTGCTAACACACCAAATTGTGTCATCAGTCTTGGTTACTGAATCACTATGCTGCTGCTGTTGTTTCTGATTCCAGTTTGTTTGTTACCATTGTGCGTGTTGTGGCGTACAGCCTTTGATGAATGCTTTCATTTGGACCATGTCCCACACTCATGGCTGGGCTTCAGAAGGAAATGCGTGATGGAGGGCTGGATCCATTCCCCCTCTGATTCTCCAGATCCACCATCCACAATGTAGTCCACGAATTTGCTTCAGTTTCCCCACCTTTCTGCTGCAAACTGATAAAGTACAGAGGGGACATAATGGAGTATCGCCAAACATGAAATGCAGTCCAATCGTATCTGTAAAAAACAAGGACACTGGAGTGGTACACACAACGGAACATGCTACCTCACAACATTTATGGTTCAGAAGACAACATTGCGCCCAGATGTGCTGTTTTTGGGTGTTCAATACAGGAATGCACACATATGAAGAAAACATGCATAGCGGTACATGCACTTTTTGCATACATATAGTCTTAAGTGACAGTCAAAGTTTCACAGCTAGTCTTTCTGCAACCTTTCCCTAAGGCTCACCGATGTTTAGTCCATTTAGGCCAGTGAGCTGAGAAGTCCCTTCTTTGACCCTGCAATTTCAGTTCTGTTGGATGTTACATTTACCGCAGGTAAGTAGATTCAGGCAGAGCTGACAACGAGAACCAAATCTAGCGCAAGTTCACTGAAGTGTGGTTGTTCTCCCAGGGTGCCGATGTCAACATAGCAAGGCAATTTCTAAACAGGGCGAGGTAAAATGCAATTATCTACACTTGATATAGTAATTTCTCCTCTCTGATTCAGAGGCAGAGAACCGTGGGAAGGATTAGCAAAATGCACCATTCTTTTCTCATGGTTTTCAGAACACTCAAGGGTTGTTCGGTGAATGCTGCATTCGTTTATAGGGATAACGGTACCTTGATTTGTTATCTCCCCTCCATTTTTTACCCTTGTGCTCCCAGGCAGTTATTAAAGTGGGCCAACACACATTTATTTTATAGATCTGTTGGTTTTATCTCTGTTTTGATAACTGTATTAGGTCTACTTTTTTATATATTCCTTTTATTGCTGATTCAAATGCATATTTTATACCATTCCACATAAACTGCCTAGAGGAATATATTCTTTGATTAAGTGTTATATGAATTGTGCTGCATAAACAAATACATAACTGAGGGTACATGTGGGTTGGAGAAGCCTAGGACAGCCTTCCCCAGCTTGTTGCCCTCTAGATGTTTTTGATTATGGACTTTTATCAATCCCAGCTAGTGTGGTTCGGAATGATGGGAGTTGTAGTTAAAAACATTGACAGAACACCACTAAACAACAACAGCAACAAAAAGCTTGGGGAAGTTTGCTCAGGGGTTTTTCTCTGTAGTGGGTTTCTTGACAAGTACTATGGAGAAAACTTAACTGCAGAAACAAGACGGTGGAATTCAATAATGTGGTCCTTCCATCAGCATATCTGCTTGCCAGATGGAACAATCTCTCTTCTCCCGGCACCCAACAATGTTCTGGGGCTTCTCCCAACCCTCTAGAGCAGACTTGGAGGAGGTGCATGAGGGAAGGAGACCCCTGTTGTGCTAGCAGGAGTCATGCACTGGCTTCCACCAGGTTAGCTGAATCTGGCCCAGAACTATGCGGAACTGTAAACAGAAAAAACTGAAGTATTGTGCATTCTTTTTTAAAAGATTAAAACATGGTCTCCAATGTTGAGTCCTTAGATTAGCTGGGATTAGATGTCTACCCAAGCCCCTCCCTGATATGAGGGAATACAGTGGTACCTCGGGTTAAGTACTTAATTTGTTCCAGAGGTCCGTTCTTAACCTGAAACTGTTCTTAACCTGAGGTACTACTTTAGCTAATGGGGCCTCCCGCTGCTGCTGTGCATGATTTCTGTTCTCATCCTGAAGCAAAGTTCTTAACCCGAGGTAATATTTCTGGATTAGCGGAGTCTGTAACCTGAAGCGTATGTAACCCGAGGTACCACTGTACGATAAAATAAAATCTTTGCTATTAAAATAATTGCTTGGATCTGACAGCTGGAAATTGCAGCCTTTTGAATCCAGCAATAGGACTTTTACGCTGACAGGATTCGACATCAGGTGCACATTGCTAGCAGGCAGGTGTAGCCAGGGGTTGAGGGACACTGTATGCTTCTTTCCATTGGAGGGAATTAGAAAAGGCATAGAATACAGTCCCTTTCTGTGTCTAGGAAATATAATTTATTTAACTCTGGACAGCCAGGCTGCATTTCTTGCAGCTGGAAAAGCAACACACAGACAGGCAGCCCTACTCACAAAGCAGCCCAGCACCAGCACCAGGACCAGGAGAAACAGCATGTCTTACAACTTGCCAAAACTTTCTTTCCAAGCATCCTTCAGAGCTATTCCCATCCAGATTCAGAGTCAGCCTTCCTTGCTATATACTTTTAGCCCCAAACCTCAGAGGAGAGTGTAACCTGCATCCCAGGTAGGCATAAGCAAACCTGACATTTTTTGTTTCTTTCTCTTTTCCCCCCTCTTGCAAATTTTAATTTCACGTCTCCCAAATTTTCATACCACTGTCTAGGTTTTTTAAAGTCCTTGTGAAAGTTCATTTGCATTTTAGTGCGAATTTCTCCTAATGGACACTTTCTCTGATTTTCCCTAATATGAATTTGCATATGTTATTTTCATTTATATACACATTTCTATGCACACTTTGCCTAGCACATGCATTTTTGTACATTTTACCTGGTTGGAGAACTGAACTGAAAAATTAGGGCAAGTTTGAATTTCAACAGATGACTCTGTTCTGGTTTTCATATTGTTTCAGAAAGTGTGAATTGCATAGATTCTCCTTTAAATGTGAACAATCAAATCTCTAATCCCAGGTTTTAGGAACACCAACTGGCCATCAGTGGTCAGTAAGCAAATACTTCTTCCACTGAGTTTTGTTTTGAAACCTACACAGATTGCCATCTATTCATTCAGAATACCATGGCTGTTGCAGCACATTAATGGATTTGTAAGGTAGAACTAGGTTAGCTCCCCGCATACATTTCCCGCTTTTAAAAAATGATTCTTCCACTAAATCTTGTTTTTCTGCTTAGATTCATGTTGTTGTTTTTTAAGTTCCCAAAGATAAACACGTTATTATGCTTTATTAGCAGCTTAACTCATCTCACAGGCAAGTATCCATGACAGCTCTTGGAAAGATGTTGGTAATGAAACTCAACACTAGATAAAAAGAGCAAGGGAATATTGATAGCAAGAGAGTCCGCCTTTTACTCTCATTTGGCCATGAGATCATGACAGGCTTTGTTAATCATGCTGCCAGCGTTAGGGTAGAAAGACAATTTTCCTCTCCAAACTGCAATTCAGATAAAGAAAAGGACTTCAGCTCATAATTCCATCATCACCTCAGGTGGGAATAAGATACGAGTAACTGGGACATACACATGGGGTTTTGCTAAATTATAGCAGCTTTTTCCAACCTGGTGCCCTTAGCCCCAACCAGCATGGCAGTTTTATAATACAGTGGTACCTCGGGTTACAGATGCTTCAGGTTACATATGCTTCAGGTTACAGACTCCGCTAACCCAGAAATAGTGCTTCAAGTTAAGAACTTTGCTTCAGGATGAGAACAGAAATTGTGCTCCGGCGGCACGGCAGCAGCAGGAGGCCCCATTAGCTAAAATGGTGCTTCAGGTTAAGAACAGTTTCAGGTTAAGTACGGACCCCCAGAACAAATTAAGTACTTAACCCGAGGTACCACTGTACAGCGGTACCTCGGAAGTCAAACGGAGTCCATTCTGGAAGTCTTTTTGACTTCCAAAACTTTAGGAAACCTAGACACGGCTTGTGATTGGCTGCAGGAAGCTCCTGCAGCCAATCAGAAGCTGCGGACGTCGCATCGGACGTCCATGTTCCAAAGAAGGTTTGCAAACCGGAACACTCACTTCGGGAGCCAAAACGTTCGACTTGCAAGGCGTTCGGGATCCAAGGTATGACTGTATTTGCTGTTTATCAGCAATACTACAAGAAAATGTGGCAATCCTTTTAGAATTAGATAGTCATATTATTTTTCAGATCAGACACCCTGGACATGCCCTCTCTTGGAAGGTGGAAGACACTCCTTCCTTGGAGGGTTTTAAGAAGATGTTGGATGGCCATCTGTCATGGATGCTTTAGTTGAGATTCCTGCATTGCGAGGGGTGGACTAGATGACCCTCAGGGTCCCTTAAAAGGTAAAGGGACCCCTGACCATTAGGTCCAGTCGTGGCCGACTCTGGGGTTGCGGCGCTCATCTCGCTTTATTGGCCAAGGGAGCCGGCGTACAGCTTCTGGGTCATGTGGCCAGCATGACTAAGCCGCTTCTGGCGAACCAGAGCAGCGCACGGAAACGCCGTTTACCTTCCCGGCAGAGCGGTACCTATTTATCTACTTGCACTTGACGTGTTTTTGAACTGCTAAGTGGGCAGGAGCAGGGACTGAGCAGTGGGAGCTCACCCTGTCACGGGGATTTGACTGGCGACCTTCTGATCTGCAAGTCCTAGGCTCTGTGGTTTAACCCACAGCACCACCCGCGTCCCTTAAAACACTACAATAAAATAAAACGTTGACATGTGAAGATGGCTAGTGAGTGAATCCAAGGGTGGCAGTGCCAGAGTTCTATGGCTGCCCAGGTGGAGGGGAGTGTTTGGTGTATTTTAGGGTGCATTCTCAGTTCAGATGGGGAAACACTGAGGCAGGTACAATGGTGATCTTAAGGAAATGTTTTCCCAGAATCCTCTGCGGCATGCAGACATTTCATAGAACAAAGTGGAAAGAGTTTCCATAGATGGAAAGTTTGAAAACCACTGATTTAGAAGTTTTATTCTACTCTTTAGCTGAAATGGTTTCACATGAACCACACTGGGCTCACAGGAATTTCTATGCTCTGAGAAGACCTCTCTTTTTTACACCTTGTTATGAGATACCTACGAGATCAGGTGTGAAGTTTGACCTTCTACAGAATTCTGTAATCCTTTGTTCTGCTCTGCTGAATTAAATCTCTCTTACAATCCTGTAAATCTCTTCCTCTGGCTCACTTCCTCCCATAGATGAAAAAATACATTGCTGTCTATGACCACTCCCTTCTTTTTAGTTTCCTTCCAGTAATCTTGGAGCCAAGCTAGGTGAACTATTAAATGCATCTTTGCATTAAATGTGCAGGTTTTTCAAAAATGCAAATAGCAACAGTTGGGAGTGGGGGGGGGGGGGACTGATAAGTGTTGGAATCACATCAGGCATGGAGGCATAATTTTTTTAACCCTTTCCTCTTCTGCAGCCATCCTAAAGAAGATCACTCCTGAAGGTGCTATTTGCTTTGGATGGAAATCTCCTACTGGCATGAATGGAGGACTTCCTCCAAATTCATGTATCAGCTTAAGAGAAGCATACAGCAATATTTCAAATATAATGCACTGACGGTCATAAGACATAACAACAATTTATAGTCATTCAAATATTAATAGCCCAAACATTCTATATGAAAATACATTAATGTTAAACAATCCGCTAGTAATTCATACCAATGCCCAGCAACAGATATAATAAAAAACATAATCCAAAAACAGTTCTATAAATATTGTATACTTTTTGCATTCTTATTTCTGCATATATACAGTGTTTTTGCTAAGCAAAAAAGAGTTACAAATAAGAGGTTTTTAGGCATTTATTGCTATGCAGCTTAGAGGTTGTAAGCAGTGGTGGTATTGGAACAGCCAGTAGCACCAGCAGTGTCGATATTATTATTATTATTATTATTATTATTATTATTATTATTAAAATGTGCATACCACCCTATACCCAGGGTCGCTAAAATAAATATCTCCCCATGAACAGTACAGTGGTGCCCCGCAAGACGAATGCCTCGCAAGACAGAAAACCCGCTAGACGAAAGGGTTTTCCGTTTTCAATGCGCTTCACAGGACGAATTTCCCTATGGGCTTGCTTCGCAAGACAAAAATGTCTTGCGAGTCTTGAGATTTTTTTTCCGCTCCCCCCCCCTTTTTCTAAGCCGCTAAGCCTTTAATAGCCTTTTAGCAGCGAAGCCGCTAAGCCTTTAATAGCCGCTAAACCGCTAATAGCGCTAATCCGCTAAGCTGCTAATAGGGTTGCTTCGCAAGACGAAAAAACCACTAGACGAAGACACTTGCGGAACGGATTAATTTCGTCTTGCGAGGCACCACTGTATCTGCTTATTAGGTCCCATAGAATTTTAAAGTTCATAGCAGCATTGAAATAATGTGAGAATGCATTACCACGACACTTATGCAGAGCACAACCATACTATCACTTGGAGTCACTAAATGAAACTTGATTTCAAGTAGGTTCAGGATAGACAAAAAATAAATATTTTCTTAAGGCAATACATAACATGATGCGGTGACTGGCTCCTTCCTTCAATGGTTTTTTTAAAAGGAGTATACAATGTCATGGAAGATGAGTCGTATGTGTACGGCAGCTAAACTGAAACATCGGCATTGAGAGGCAACAAAAAGCTCTGAATGCCTCATGCTGAAGATAAGAAAGAGGCAAAGGTCCTTACTTTTATATCCAGCTTGAAGACCCCAAGGCTGACTGTTGTGGGAAACGGGCCTAGATCAAGGAGGGGAAGCTTGTGGACTTCCAGTGGTTGTTGGACTCGAGTTTCCATTAGCAGGGGTGGCGCGTCCTGTTTCACCACACCTCAAGTGGGGAAATGAGAACATGTCTTTAAAAAAAAAAAAAATATATTTATTACTTTTCCAACAATTTAACCACTACAAAAAAAACAACAACAATACAATACAATACAAAAACAACACATAACACTAACACATTAAACTAACTAAACAAAACAAAAACAGTTTAAAACACATCAAACAGTTTCAATATCTTATCCTTCATTCACTTATTTCAATGACCTCCTCACACCTCCCTTTTTGTATTCCACTTCTATTAATTGTTTCAGCAATTCCTTTCCATCTTCCTCTGCTTTCTATCCTTTAATTATCTTAACACATTCTAACCTTATTTTTCCCTTTAATACTCTATTAATCTATTTATACTTAATTCCTTATAACATTTCTACTAAAGCCATATAACTTCATTCCAACATTTTCCTAACATTCATTGATTTTACAGTATTTCTGTAAATAGTCTTTAAACTTTTTCCAGTCTTCTTCCACCGACTCTTTTCCCTGGTCTCAGATTCTGCCAGTCATTTCCGGCAATTCCATATAGTCCATCAACTTCATCTGCCATTCTTCCCGGGTGGGTAAATCTTGTGTCTTCCAATACTTCGCGATGAGTATTCTTGCTGCTGTTGTTGCATACGGGAAATGAGAACATGTCGGCTCCACTGTGGAGCTGCTGTCCTGCCACCAAAACCGCACCTCTCCTTACCTGTGTTGTGCGATGGTACCTACAAAGCATGGTCAGTGTGGCCGGCTTCTGACGAGATCTAACCCAAACCATAGAAACATCAGGCTCTCCATGATAGCTTGCAAGATTTGGGTGAGAGGTTGAGAGATCTTTCCAGAAACCAGGGTCACTTCTCTGATGTTGGAGGTGGTGGGGTGAGGTCAAAGAGCTGTCATTGAGCTAGGTCGACCACAGAGCAGGCACACACACAGCAGGCACAGAATACAATTAGCTCTTTGTTAACAGAAAAACAACAACACTGGTTCGCCTTACTCCAACTAAGATGTTGCTGAAAGTGACCACTAGATTCACCCTTCACTCTGGATCTTTCCCAGCTGACGAATGCTGTGTTAATGAGGTGGCCGCCTCCTCTGGGCCTGTCCGGCCTGTTGGGTTTTTGCCACTTGAGGTGGACACCTCGTTTTGCTCCATCATTGGTTCAAGCCTGCCCATCCGCCACAGCCAACATGGCTAGTTTTCATGCGCAATGAGAGTTGTGTTGCATCAACACCTGGAGGCATCTCCTTACATTGTAGCGTCATAAAACTGGTGAATAGCAAACAGCAAAATTACTATTGGTTGGGTGTGCAACCTGGGTGATTTAATTGCTTAATGAAAGCTGATTATGTTTATTTAAATAGCGCTGTCAGTTTGTACAAAGGTTGTTGGTAACAGAATTATTGTACCTACACATTTTAATTGATTCCAGAGAGATCTATCGGGCTAATTAAGAGGCAAAGGCTTCCTCAGTCAATCCTATAACAATTATGTCCCAAGGAAGTGTGTAGACCAGCTTGTAAGACACAGATAGCCTCAATTAATTATTCACAGTGGCTCAATCCAGCTTGGCATTAAAAAATGGCCAGAGGTAGAATTAATTGTTGGACGAGATAGTCAAGCAATTTTAGCACAGCATCCAAATGAAGAGAGTGGATAAAATGAGGCATGGGATGCTTTGGAATGCTATAGTGTTTCTTACTAGTCTAAATTACCAGTCTACAATGGTATTTAATTACTCAAAGCTACTTCCTTAGATGCGATATATTTAGGGGTGAACCAAACGTTCACTTTTTGACTCAAAATTAGCAATTTCAGAGAGGTTTTTTAAACTCCCTTAAAAAACTCTTTCTTCCTAGCTTTGTAGTGGCCGTTTGCTGCTGCTCATAGCCATTGCTTCTCCCCTCAACTGCTTTTTTGTTTTGTTTCATTTCTCCTCACAGGATTCTAACCGTTCAGGGATCCTACATACATACCGGATGTTTTCGTGGCTAGGTGCCAATCTCACTACCTGCAAAGACAAACCCGTTTGGAACGAGGAAAATGCTTCCATGCTGTAAAGAGAATTTAGGGTGTTTGAACAAAATATTGTCTCTCTTTATACAGAAAGGAATAACAAAGCAGAGAGGTTAGAATTTGCAAGCACATATTGGTTGTGTGCTTTACCTACTAAAGGAATGTAATGAACAAAGCTCCTTATACAGTGGTACCTCGGGTTACAGACGCTTCAGGTTACAGATGCTTCAGGTTGCAGATTCCGCTAACCCAGAAATAGTGCTTCAGGTTAAGAACTTTGCTTCAGGATGAGAACAGAAATCGTGCTCCAGCGGCACGGCAGCAGCAGGAGGCCCCATTAGCTAAAGTGGTGCTTCAGGTTAAGAACAGTTTCAGGTTAAGAACGGACCTCTGGAATGATTTAAGTACTTAATCCGAGGTACCACTATACTGTGGATGGAAAGAGGCAAATTGCAACCACTCTGGAATAAGAATTTATTACTTTTATCCCGCCCATCCGACTGGGTTGCCACATCCACTCTGGGTGGCTTCCAACACATAAAAAAACACAGTGAAACATTAAACATTAAAAACTTCCTGATACGGGGCTGTCTTCAGATGTCTTTGGAAAGTTGACATCTGTTTGACATCTGATGGGAGGGCATTCCACAGGGCAGGCGCAACTCCTGAGAAGGCCCTCTGCCTGGTTCCCTGTAATTTCACTTCTTGTAATGAGGCAACCCCTAGAAGGCCCTTGAAGATGGACCTCAGTGTCTGGGTTAAACGATTTGGGTGAAGATGCTCCTTCAGGTATTTAGGGTCGAGACCATTTAGGGCTTTCAAGGTCAGCACCAACACTTTGAATTGTGCTCAGAAACGTACTGGGAGCCAATGTAGATCTTTTAGGGCCGGTGTTATGTGGAATTTTAAAAAATGTAAGAAAGGTGTATCGTAAAAATTTTAAACAGGAAAAAACCCAATTTATTAATAAATAAATAGTGATAGCAAAGAATACATGATCCAATCCCAAACCACAGAGTCCTTTTACTGGCGTTGGATGAATTTCTCTGTGTTTCCACAAGTACTCTAGATCCAGCCCATCTGCCCTTGGGGAAGGACTATAGCTCAGTGGTAGAGCATCTCATTTGTCTCTGGTTTCCTCCTTAGCATCCCCAAGGAGGACTGGGAGACTACACTGCTGCCAGTCATTGTTTACAATGGTGAGCCAGAAGTACTGTCTTAATATAAGACAGCTTATTGTGTTCCTATATTGCAGCTTTATTTAGTTGTTTTTTGGTTAGAGTAGCCTAGTTATGGTATTAACACATTTCTTCTGGCATGTTTAAAGCATGTTGTTATCTCTATAATCCTTTGATATATTGTAAAGGGAAGCCAGTATATTTTCCCTGTAGTGGAGGTGGGAGTCAGGGCTGAGTCTGAGAAGCAATGGTTTGCCCAAGGGAGTCCACAGATTTCACCCAGGGCTGCTGCAATTCACTAGTGAGTTTCTTAGCAAGTACACCTACACCTGCTGCAGTTTTAGCAGGCTAGTGGAATGCAGTGTTTTGTGTGTTTATCAAATTTCAGAAAGCCAGCCTGGGTCACAAGTGAACGATAAGGTTGCTTTCTGGGTGAGATAGAAAATTGGCTTTCTAAAACTCAGCTGCAGAAACGCATGCGGAAGTCATACAAACTGAACCAAGTCACATGGGGAACTAAATCCTTAGTCTGTAGTATGAGGATAATGCATGTGTTGCAGTCAGCTGAGCTGAGCTAAAATAAAAATTCCCCATGCGCCAGTGCTTTCCAAGCTGCACACAGGCCATGTTCAATCCATGGTTTGTAGGATTGGACATGCAGACTGGTTGTTGTTGTTTTTCAAAAAAATTAAACCTTTCAATTCCCAGGCCATGCTTATTTCTCTGTTAAAAGCTGCAGTCACAGAGGTTTCTCATAATAATTGGATGAGCTTCTGCTGTCTTTTTAGTAGGACTGCAGTCTACATCATTGTATAGATGCCGGCCAGAAAAAAAAACCTCACTGGGTCTTCTAATCTGATTTCAGAAGCAAGAAAAGACCTAATTATAGGGGATAATTAAACCATATGCCACAAATTCTTACATTCACATAATAAAAGCTTTCCCCCCACTCCCGTCCACTAAATGGTCTGTTCTTGCTTGGAATACATGGGTAGCCTTGAAGAGTAAACAAAGTATTTATTTGTAGAATAGATGGATTACAGGGCAGGAAGCTGCGGGGTGCCTTGAACACGCCTGTCAATCTGCTTCAGGCTTGGCCTCAGGAGTCCTGTTTCTCAATGTTATTTTTATTTACTTGGGTGTGTGTTCTGTTTGCATCTCACCCACCGTTTCCTTCCCATTTTGTATAGCAAGCCCACACAGGAGAATTGAGCATGAAAGCATCCTTATAGAATTTTAGGGTGTATAGATGTGTGTCTCGGTTACTTCCTTACAAAGAATAAACAATAAACACACACACAGAAGACACATGGAAAACAAATACAGTGGTACCTTGGGTTACATACGCTTCAGGTTACATACGCTTCAGGTTACAGATGCCGCTAACCCAGAAATAGTACCTCAGGTTAAGAACTTTGCTTCAGGATGAGAACAGAAATCGTGCTCCGGCGGCGCGGCGGCAGCAGGAGGCCCCATTAGCTAAAGTGGTGCTTCAGGTTAAGAACAGTTTCAGGTTAAGTACGGACCTCCGGAACGAATTAAGTACTTAAACCGAGGTACCACTGTTTTTGGTCATTTCCCCCCACCCCCAAAGAGATTCTTTTAATGTCCAGTCCTCTTGACGTCAACATGCAGTCTAAAGTTCTTCAGGGGTTGGAGTATGCCACTTGAATTTCTTGTAGATGAGTGAACTTTGCCTCCCTCACATCAGACTGGCTCAGGGATGAATCCAGCTATTCCCCTAATCCAATAATTCAGGGAAATAACCCAGCTCATTTCTGAATCAAATCTGAATTCTCTTAACATCTACCATACCACCCATGAGACTCCTAAACATTCTACCTGGAGTTTCTCCATCATGGTATTAGTACAGTGGTACCTGGATTCTCAAACTTAATCCGTTCTGGAAGTCCGTTCCAAAACCAAGGCGCACTTTCCTATAGAAAGTAATGCAAAACGGAGTAATCCTTTCCAGACTTTTAAAAACAACCCCTAAAACAGCAAATTAACATGACTTTTACAAACGAGACATGAATTTTACTATCTAACGAGACCATTGATCCATAAAATGAAAGCAGTAATCAAGGTAATATACTATAAAATAAATAAGACAGTATTGTAGATGATAAAAATTAAAATTATTATTTTTTCTTACCTACACTGATGATAGTCATTGTTTGGATGGGGGGCTTTTATCCATTTCCACAGTCACACAATCAATCCATCAGTAGCTGAACTGGGTTCCACACAGTCACAAAAACAAATTAACTGAAAAAGCCTCAAAAACAAAAATGCAAAATGAATAGCAAAAACAAAAGTGCCAAACTTAATCCATTCTGGAAGTCTGTTTGACTTCTGAAATGTTTGAAAACTACAGCACAGCTTCTGTTTGGTGCAGGTACCCTGGAAACAACAGCCAACAGCTGCACCAGATGTTCGGCTTCCAAAAAACGTTCGAAAACTGGAATACTTACTTACGGGTTTTCGGCGTTTGGGAACCAAGGCGTTTGAGAACCAAGATACCACTGCATTGGTGAAGAGTGTATCTTCTAAAGAGTATATATTCAAAATAAATGCACAGGTAATGCCCCCCCATCCCATACCACTCCATCATCCCTTTCCCCTCTAAATACTCATCAGGCTGGGGGTAGCAGCTGAAGTTCTCCATCCATGATAAGAAGAGGGAAAACTTTCCTTTGACCTGTTCTTTTGTGTGATGATAGCATTCCAAGACAAAAGCACCAGTGTCTTTTGGGAACTATAGTTTTCCTCAAGGCCATGGCCACTGCAAAAGCTGCCCCCCACCCTCCAAACACCCACACTAAATAAGATGAGTTATTTTGGTTGTCTACATGGGACTGGCTTGTGATTGTGTAACCATAGCTATGGCACCCTGTAACCTTGCACTGGCAAATGGACCCTGAGCAGATAGACGCATTGGTGCTCCCACGTTTTAAAGCATTTTTTTTAATCACTGTCAGACACCCTTCATTTCTATAAAAAGATGCCAAAATCAAGAAAAACGCAAGTTTTATCATACATAGAACCATTTCCCTTAATTTCTTTCTCTCTTTTTTAAAATCTGCAAAGGTCTCTGCATAAATTAGAACTGTTGCCACGGAAACAGAGTGGGCCCGAAATATTTATAGATGCTGCAAGCAATCATTTTGTGTTTAATACTTTAAAATGTCAAGTAACACATAATCTCTAAAATGAAATGAGATGGGTGATTGTTTTTGTTTGTCCATCTGGTGTATTCTTTCATTTTCCTTCAAAATATATTGCAGTCTTGGGGTTTTTGCCTGAAGGGGTAAAATACATATCTTTAGCAGATTCTAAAATATGTCTACAAAACCTGAAGACAAATCATTTGTCTTAATCTGGCATGTTGCTTTGGTGCGTGAAGGCATGCCATTTTTGAATGTTTCATGGCTAATTCACTTATATGGTCTCTCAAATGGGGCAAGCCAACATGACTAATTCAAGACCTCCCAGATGCCATATTGGTGAATTCAAAAATAGAAACACTGAATGCTTAATTGGGCCAGTTTCAATAGCACTAATTCATGCTTCAATGGTTAAAAACATAATTTGAAAGAACAAATTACAAGAGAAGCTGAACAACGATTCCAGCGATGCACTATGCTTGTGTCAAGTCATGGGTGAATACTGAACTGAACAAATGCAGAGAGACTTATAGATTCAAGCTGAGGACTTCATTTGCTGCAAGGCCTATCCTACATGCTGCCGACTGCTGTGGAAAGACAAGATGCCTGTCCTGATCTGCCCATCTCTCTGCTCTCAGGTCCTGTGTGAAGAGAATTCCCTATGGAAACCTTGGCGCAGCAGGAAAAACGAGGTGAAGGGCGAGACGTCTCTACTTCTCATGTCAACGTTGACGTGAAGGCAAAGTGAGTGCTGCTGCAAAGGTTAGAAACCACAAACGGACAGTCTTTAAAAATGCTTTTGGGGGGGGGCAGGAATTAAGTAAGAAACAAGAGTCATCCGTGAGGGACAGCTGCTGACAGAATAGCTCCTGGTATTTCTCCCGAAATTCTCTCACAGTTGGCTGAAGGTCTCGGGGAGGGTGGCTTGTTCTGACTGGCCGCAAGCCTCCTGCACCAAACCCCATTTAGCTAAGTTTTGATTGTGTGAAGCAAAACAATTGTCTTAGGCAGTGACTCAGTGTTGTTCTCCCACACTTCCCTGCAGGAACGAGCCATCAGTATTCTCTCTCTCTCAAGCTGCGCTTCAAGCGTTAGGAGAAATGTAACTTTATTTCCTGTGGAAAAGTGGGAGAAACCCCCTTGGCCCTTCAGACCAGCCTGCCCCCAGTCTCTCTCAGGTGTGGACTAATGGGCAGCGTGGCCACTGATGCAGGGGCAAGGAGATGCTCAAGGAAGGAAGGGAAGGGGAAGAAGATAACAGTTTGGGGAAGAAGCTGATGCTTGTGGAAAGGAAAGGGCAAGTCATATTGGAGGGAGACTTTCTGACTAGGGCTGTTTGGAGCATGGGTCGGCAAACTAAGGCCCGCGGGCTGGATTAGGCCCAATTGCCTTCTGGATCTGGCCTGTGGACGGTCTGGGAATAGCCACGTGGATCGCCAGCGCACGCATTCTTTCGCTCTCCCTCCCTCTCCCTCACATGGCGGCGGCGGTGCCACCGCTCATCCCTCCCTCCTCCTGGCTTCTCTCCGCCCTGCCTAGAGGAGGAAGGGGGGTGGGCTTTGTTGGTGCCAGCCCCTGCCGCTCGCAAGACACAGGAGCCGCGGTTGGCTGAACGCCCCTCTCAAGCGGCCGCCATTTTAACCAGCCCCTCTCCGGAGCTCTTTTGCGCGTCGCTCATTGTCCCTCCGCCGCCGCCAGCCCCTGCCACTCGCAAGACACAGGTAAGCAGCCACCGGGGCTCATGGTGCTCTTGCATCATCCCCCCCCCATAGCCCCCCCACAAAGTCTGAGGGACAGTGGACCGGCCCCCTGCTAAAAAAGTTTGCTGACCCCTGGTTTGGAGGAAACCAGATGGGGTAAAAGAGTTACCATTCTCCAGTGGTATCACGATGAGGGAGCACTTGTGGCATGGCACTGCCACAGCAGAAAGGGTAGATTCTTCCCTTCCAGCTCCATCAGGACGCAAGGGATTGTTTCCTGCAGTGGATGCTGGGCATGCTTGCATGGCTATGAGAGCCAAATTGGGAGCTTGTGGAGGGCGCAGCTTGGGAGTGGACCTGAGAGAAGCCTTTGTCCCTCTCCTCCACTCCCTTGCTATATATAAGCTGGCTGTTCTGGGAGAGAGGTGTCTCGGTCAGCATTGGATTCTGGAGAGAGCACAACACTGAAACCAAAGGCCTTTATTTATATTTATATTTTAAAATATTTTTAATAATCTTCATTAATTTAAATTACACACATATACATAGAATTTGCAATCTCATACTAATAAAAGAAAATTATAGAAAAAACAATTAAGAAAAAAGAAAAGAAAATACAGAAAGAAGAAAGAAGAAAAAGCAGATTTACGTGCATAAAAAACTTAATCTTCCTAATTAATACTTAAATAAACACTTAAATAAAAAAGACTGCTGACAAAATGTGTCTTCCAATCATTCTCATTGTACTTTTTATACTGTCGTTTCCCTCCGCACAGTTTAAATTCTTTAATATTGTTCCTGTCAACTCCACAAACGGTATTTGTTGTGTTTACAAGTATCACACAAGTTCTGCTAATATGGTGTGGTTGGTACTGAACCAGAAAATATTTGGAGAATGGAGAATATTTAAGGATTATATAAGATCATATGATGCTTGAATGAGGGATGCTTGAAGAAGCGGCTGTGGCAAGGAAGAAGGTGGTGGGTACAAGGAGGAAGAGGCAGGTGGTGTCAGCAGCACTCCATGGATCAAAGATGCGATGGAAAGAAGACTGAAGGCACTTTCTGGTGCCATTTTGTCCTGCAATCACCGAAGAAGGGGGTGGATAGATCCCCTTCCTCTCCCCTTTACATTGCCATAGGAGTTGAGTACACAGACACTGTGGTGTTTTGCTAGAATGGACGCGGGTGGCGCTGTGGGTTAAACCACAGAGCCTAGGACATGCCGATCAGAAGGTCAGCAGTTCAAATCCCCGCGATGGGGTGAGCTCCCGTTGCTCAGTCCCTGCTCCTGCCAACCTAGCAGTTCGAAAGCACGTCAAAGGGCAAGTAGATAAATAGATACCGCTTTATAGCGGGAAGGTAAACGGCATTTCCGTGCACTGCTTTGGTTTGCCAGAAGCGGCTTAGTCATGCTGGCCACATGACCCAGAAGCTGTACTCCGGCTTCCTTGGCCAATAAAGCGAGATGAGTGCCGCAACCCCAGAGTCGGTCACGACTGGACCTAATGGTCAGGGGTCCCTTTACCTTTACCTTACCTTAACTCAAGTTTTATCAGGTTTATTTAAAAAACCAAAAACAGTGTGCTGCCTCATAAGGTAAACTCAGTGAAGCCAAGCAGAGCAGGTGGACTGTGCTGTGTTTCCAGTGATCCTTAAACAAATCGAGATAAGAAAACCACTCTTAAAAATATGTGTCTTAGCCCACAGCGATGTGCTATGCAGTTTGACCTGAGGGTGATTCTGAAGGCAGAAGCGAACAGTTACATAACAGAGAATGGCTAAAATTATCTATTACAAACAAAAGGCCTTTGTGGATGCTACCTCTTTACCACCTCGATCAATAAACAGAAGAAATAATATAATGTCTGGGATCAACAGCTGGGTACTAAAGTCCCAGTGGGACCATTAAGCACATGCTTAATTCAAATGGCTCTAACTTAGCTTTGTTTACATTGTAGCATATTTTACCTGAGCTGAATGTGATCATTTCTAGTCTGCTTTACATTATTTCTTCTTTTCAATTATTTCTGATGTTGCACTTTTTAAAATTTCCATTTATTTGTTTCCAAAGCCAGGGGCACTGTGTTAGATTTCGGTACAGAACAAAGGTAAAAGCAGTAAGGGACATTATGGATATAAATTCAAGTCAGGAAAAAGCAATGCACTTATTACTTTCTTTCTAACACCTCATGGTGACTATTACTCGGTTCAAAAAGTCACCCTCTTTTAAAGCAAAGAGATTGGTGCCTTTGGCATTCATAGAGGAAGAATAAGAGGAACACACCTTGGCTTTTCCTTATTCCATCAACAACTGTAGCACTGGTGACACAGGGCTCTCTGGGTTGACAAGACAATGCAGGACCGAATCCAGCATGAGGGACTGACTATAAGCTGCACATCACCTAGTCTGCTAAAGCCTAGTGTCCCCATATAGCTTCTGAAGGTGCAGATTTGACAGAGTTGCCTTTAAATGCGAACTGGATCGATCTTCTTCCCCATCCCTTGGTTGAATGCCATGTTTTACATGATCTGTACTGAATCACTGCATTCACAGTATGGAATTGTACAGAAGCACTGATTCAGCAGCTCTGGTGCCTGTGTGGCTTCATTTCATTTTACAGTGGTACCTCAGGTTACAGACGCTTCAGGTTACAGACTCCGCTAACCCAGAAATAGTACCTTGGGTTAAGAACTTTGCTTCAGGATGAGAACAGAAATTGCATGACGGTGGTGCAGCGGCAGCAGGAGGCCCCATTAGTTAAAGTGGTGCTTCAGGTTAAGAACAGTTTCAGGTTAAGAACAGACTTCCAGAATGAATTAAGTTCTTAACCAGAGGTACCACTGTATTAGACTTATTAGTTGCTTGTCACTCGAAGGTCTCTTAACAGCAAGAAGAAGAAAAGGATATACAATATATCCGTAAGGGAGGTGGAAAGGGGGGGGAAATCATATAATACATCAATATATTTCACATAACATAACATTCATTTAAAAATACTCAAATAATAAACAAAGCAGTACATCGACCCACTAATTAACAAAGAAACAAAACCTCTTCCTCATCCCAAAATGATCCACATCAAACTAACAATTTTTTCTCATTTAAACTTCCCGCTCCACCCAGAAGTCTGGTGTCCAGGCCAGCTGTTACAAGTCAGTACAGCAGTACCTTGGTTCTCGAACTCAATCCATTCTGGGAGTTTGTTAGGCCTCCAAAACCGTTCGACAACCAAGGCGCGGCTTCTGATTGGCTGCAGGAGCTTCCTGCACTCAAGCGGAAGCTGCATCGGATGTTCGGCTTCTGGAAAATGTTCGCAAACCAGAACACTTAATTTCGGGTTTGTGGCGTTCAGGAGCCAATTTGTTCGGCAACTAAGCCATTCAGAAACCAATGTTCCACGGTATTGGGTGGGTCCAGTGTCCTCAAAAGATGGTCCTGTGTCTCTCCTCAACCTTTGAGGGGAGCCGTAGCAAAGCAGGAAAATGGTAACAACAGTTGACTCTGATACTGCTCTTCTCTTGCTGTTGGGCTTCTCTGTTATACATACACTGGAGAAATGTGTTTTCCAGCGCTAAGCAATGAACTTTACAAAAGTATCCATACCATACAATTTGCACATTCAAAGCATATGGCTTCTCAGAAAAGAATCCTGAGAGATTTATTCCCCGCCCCAAACACAATTACAATTCCCAGCACCCTTACTTAGCAAACTACAGCCCACAGGGTACTTTGGGGGAAAGCCTTGCGCTTTAACTAGGGTGTGGATGTGACCTATACATTATACAACAATATGGCCATCAGTGATGATCCCTTGCCAGAAATAAGGATGTTTCCCCTTAATTTTTTAATTTAATTAAAAGATTCCCCTTGACAAGAACTAGCTAAAATATTCTCTCAAGATCATTTATGGGTTTCAAGGTGTCGTGATCATTTCCCTTGAAGACCAAGTAAAGCTACACAATGGAGAGAGAAATCTAAGTCATTTGATGTTATTCTCAAGCATAATCAAGATAAATGCACCAGCATTTGGATTTGATATGTCTTTGTAAAATTAAGATAAATTGTCATTCAATATTATTTCAATAAATAGAACTTCAATTTGCAGGCTATTTCATAATAATATACTGCATATACTGTACATTTTTTTACCTTTTGAATTTACAATGAAGACATATAACAGCGGCAAGTCCATTACTTTATACAAAGAGCGCACAAATTAAAGGCTATTATGGAGATAATAGGAACTTGTAGGGCTCTTGGGGTGGGATTCAACCATGTACGGACAAATTCACATTGCACAGTTGAAGTTGATATGGTGCTCTTGTTTAACAAACTTGATTCCCTCCAAAACTGGATTATTTGCATTATGCCTGGAGAGCTCAGCTGGTTAGAGCATGGGGCTAATAACACCAAGGTTGCAGGTTCGATCCCCATCTGGGACAGCTTCATATTCCTGCATTGTAGGGGGTTGGACTAGATGATCCTCAGGGTCCCTTCCAACTCTACAATTCTGTGATTCCAGGGAAACTGATGGGAAAATGCACAGGAAAGTGTGGAGTAACAATTGCTTGCTGCAATGCCATTTAGCATTTCTGCAGACCAAAGGAGGGGAATACTCTAAAAAGCTGGTGTCATATAATTTCCTGCAAACTCTTATCTTTGACAATAAAAGGTTAACTATCTGCTATGCACTTTCCTTTGGCTGGGCCTTGAGACTAGGCGAAGTTCAAGGCGTTGATATTAGCAAATAAGGCCCTATTCAGCTCAGGACCAGGTTACTTGAGAGACCAGCTTACCAGTAGCATAGCTATCCAGGGGCATCAGGCGGCACAAAGGTCTGTAGGGTGGCATGGTAGCTGCTGTGTGTTCCTGTCACTGAAATCGGCAGCTAAGGAATTTTGGCGCTTGCCCTGAAAAAAACTCACCAACTTTGATTTCCTAAAGAAAGCTCAACAGCTACGCTGCGGCACCAAACATATAAGACCACCTTCTACACTCAGTAGATCCTTGCAGTCTGCAACAGAAGTTTCTCCCGCATGTTGCAAAGATCTCAGCGTCAGTTTGCATTTCTTAGTGCAGAAGGTATTGCTCTTTCCTATTCTACTTAATTCAAGAGGGCTCTGGAAACTTCTCTGCGTGAAAGAAACAAGCAGAAGATCGGTGATGTTTGGGTTATTCCTTCAGAGAAGCTGAGTACAGCGCCTGGGTTTCACTCTCTCTTTCTACCTCTCTTCCTTCTGGTGTGGTGTTCTGTACATAGTAGGCTTAGTGTTAAGGTTTAGACTTATTATAAGTTATTGTAAGTTTAAGTTAAGTCTGCTGCAACTGGACTTCTTATTGTTGTTGTTGTTTAGTCGTTTAGTCGTGTCCGACTCTTCGTGGCCCCATGGACCAGAGCATGCCAGGCACTTCTGTCTTCCACTGCCTCCCGGAGTTTGGTCAAACTCATGCTGGTAGCGTCGAGAACACTATCCAACCATCTCGTCCTCTGTCGTCCCCTTCTCCTCGTGCCCTCCATCTTTCCCAACATCAGGGTCTTTTCCAGGGAGTCTTCTCTTCTCATGAGGTGGCCAAAGTACTGGAGCCTCAGCTTCACGATCTGTCCTTCCAGTGAGCACTCAGGGCTGATTTCCTTCAGAATGGATAGGTTTGATATCCTTGCAGTCCATGGGAGTCTCAAGAGTTTCCTCCAGCACCATAATTCAAAAGCATCAATTCTTCAGCGATCAGCCTTCTTTATGGTCCAGCTCTCACTTCCATACATCGCTACTGGGGAAACCATAGCTTTATCTATTGGACCTTTGTTGGCAAGGTGATGTCTCTGCTTTTTAAGATGCTGTCTAGGTTTGTCACCGCTTTTCTCCCAAGAAGCAGGCGTGATAGACAGTGTCAATCCTGAATGTATTGAATTTGTGATCATTATACTCATTTGCCTTCTGTAGCAGTAAAGCTCTGCTAGATGAAATACAACTGCCTCTGGTCTATTTTGGGGGAAATCCCGCAACGTGTCTAAGTTTTTACTCTGCTAACTATACACTGGAGTTCTGTTCTGGATCATATTGAGTAGAATTACACGACACTCAGAAGCCCACTCTCCAACTGGGAACAGGACTTCTAGTGTGGCTCTATAGAGTAGCATTTCTGTCATGACATGACAGGTGCTTGCTATCTGAAGACATTTTAGTTCTGAAAGGTTTTTTGAGCTGGATAAATGGCATGTTGTCATGGGTGTCCATTTTGTATTGTTTTATTGCATTTATATCTCACATTCCTCAAGAAACTCAAGATGACAGATGTAGTTCCACCCTTCGTCATTTAATTTCCACAACAACCCTGCAAAGTAGGTTAGGCTGAGAGACGATGACTGGCCCCAGGTCACCCTGTGAGCTTCTGGTTACTGAGCGGGGATTTGAACCCTGATCTCCCAGCTCCTAGTCTGACACTAATCTTTGCACCATCTGTACTGCATTGCAGCATTAACATTCTCGACTGTCCAATGGACTTTACACTAATAGATCTACGTTCAAAATGTTATAAGCAGTTACTCTATGAAGCATTGTTTTAGGCATCTTTAATTATACTATTCCTCAGTTTTTCGAAGTTCAAATATTAATAAAGGCACACTAGATTACTTTTTCCATGTGAAATCTCACAGGACTCATTATCTTGTAACTTATACTTTTGAGAACAGTTGCTTTTTAAAAATAATAATAAGAAGAAAGACGGGGGTTAACCTGACAGCCACAGAACCTGGCAGAAGGAAATTAATAATTTACAATAATTGTGTGAATAATGCATTCACTAAATGATGCTTCTTTTCTCCCTAGATTGGCTCTTACGATTCCAAATGTTATTCTCAATACTTGAAATTATTTGTGAATAACTTGGTTAGTTCTTAAATCATAGCTTGACCCTTAGCTCTGTTGTTTTCCCTTCATTCACTAGAAGAATGGTTGCTAGCCTTTGTGAGTACAAGAACCCATCTTTAACCTCAAGAGATTTCATGAACCCACACATGCTAAATGTTTTAATTTTAGGCTCCATTAATTGAAGAGAAATACATAATAATAAGGGGGGAGAAACCTCTTATAAACGAAGCATTGCTTTTAAATGAAGCCCCATTCCGTGCCCAATAAGCACAGGAAACCTTTGCCCGGTGGTGCTGTGGCCCATAGATTGCAGCAAAATACATATTTTTCAGTTGTTAGATTAGTTGCATTGTTGATCATTAGGTATATGGGGGAAATAAAGGAATTTATAAGTAAGTATATCTATCTCTTATGGCTTCTTGAATTGATTAACTGGGCTTATTGGTGGGTGTATTGAGGAAATAAATTAATTTATGTTTATGAATAAATACACTCATATTTAATATCCTTTGGAATTAATTGCTTGGGTTGTTCATTGGTGGGCCCATTGTGGAAATAAATAAATGATTTTTTGCTGTTGCTTTGACTTTGGCACCTTTGTGGATTGCCCAGGCAGGCACATTACCTGTATGTGACCCATGAGAGCAGTAAAATAAGCAGACTGTACAAGGGTGATGGGATAAAATCAGGCCAAATCTTTATTGATAGCAGCAGGCAGGGCAAGGGCTGAAACATGGACCACTTATAAACGCCACCTCCAACTCCTCAAAAGATTCCATCAACAGTGTCTCCGAAAAAATTTACACATCACTTGGGAAGACAGGCGAACTAACACCAGTGTACTGGAAGAAGCAAAGATCACGAAGCAATGATTCTTCAACATCAACTTCGTTGGACTGCTCATGTTGTTCAGATGCCTGATTATTGTCTTCCAAAGCAACTACTCTATTCCAAACTTAAAAATGGAAAGCGTAATGCTGGAGGTCAACAAATGAGGTTTAAAGACTCTCTCAAGGCAAATCTTAAAAAATGTAGCAATTGGGAAACACTGGCCTGCGAGCGCTCCAATTGGAGAACAGCCTTTACCAAAGGTGTCATAGACTTTGAAGACACTCGGACTTGGGATGAAAGGGAGAAATGTGCTAAGAGGAAGGCATGCTTGGCAAACCCTCACCATGATCAACTCCCACCCAGAAACCTATGTCCCCACTGTGGAAGGATGTGTGGATCCAGAATTGGCCTCCACAGTCACTTACGGACTCACTGTTAAGACCGTGTTCATGGAAGACAATCTTACTCGGCTACAAATGATTGCCAAAGAAGAAATACAGCATCATTCCTACTGGATCATCGTCTCAGTCAGCCTTCCTCAATGTGGTACGATATAGATGTTTTGGACTAAGTCTCCCATCACTTACACACCACATCATTGGCTGCCCAATGATGTCACGGGATGCTGTAAGCTCTACTTGGTATTATGGGAAAGGTGGGAGGAGCTGAATACATCACTGCTATTTTCTCTGGCACCCATAACACTTGGCATGGGTTATGGGAGATGGTGTTGGACTTTAGGAGGAAGAGATGAGAACTAGCCCCGCTGTACATTGGGGAGGGCTGTGTGGAGAAAGTCTCTTCCTTTAAACCCCTAGGAGTTTATCTCAGTGAAGACCTTACTTGGAAAATCAATACAACCCAGGTGGTTAAGAAAGCCCAACAGAGACTCCATCTCCTCAGAGTATTGCGAAAGAATGATGTCAATCAACATTTGATGATCTCCTTCTACTGCTCCACAATAGAAAGTGTCCTTTCATACTGCATCACAGTGTGGTACGCTGGTTTGACATCTACTGATAGGAAGTGCCAACAGAGGGTGGTGAATACAGCACAAGATATTATGGGCTGTCCCGTGAATCCGCTGGATGACATCACAGAAGAACATTGCCTCAGGAGAGTGAGGAAAATTCTCAGGGATGATTCATACCCTGGCGGGCACTTTCTTGATCTCCTGCCCTCAGGCAGAAGATACAGAAGCATGATTAGTCGCACCAACAGGGTAAAGAACAGCTTCTATCCGTGGGCTGTTAGGCTGCTTACTGAAAAGATAACAAAAGGGCAACTGACTTTCAGGTTTGGTGGGTGTGCGTCAGTAAACGAGGCGAATTAAGACTAAGAGAGCTGAGTGGGGGTGCTCGTGTAATCTCACTGTATACAAGTTGTACAAGTGACAATAAAGTATTTCAATTATGTTTCAGTTTTAATGACGTATGCTCTGGTCCTTATGCATGGAAATTTAGACTAGGCTTTGTTACATGTTATTAGCTAGAGAACTCTAGGCTGCCTCTGAACTTTTAAAAAACGATAGGCCATGCAATTTCCATTGCGCAGATGGAAACCACTTCTGCTTAATAACACACCACAGAGCATATACCTCCCACCGCCAATACAGTGCAATGTCAGTGTTAAGGATAGGGCATCCCGGGGGGGGGGGGGTGTTTAACACAAAATGTGCTTTGAGTTGCAGTTATAAAGCCAGTCTTTCAGCTTTATGAGCTTTCTGCAGCAGTTGGGCAACGTAAAGGTCAGATAATGGTATTTATGATGTTTACTTATCTGCAGTGACTTCTAAGAAACAGCCTTTAAAGTATCATCAGAACACAACCAGATTATAGGTGTCATTATCCTGGTTTTCCTGAAGAGCTCAGTGGAGCGCACTAAGGCTAAGCTTAAATTATCAGGAGGCACCATGCACTGGAGACACAAATTAGCCTGACCACACTGAGGACAAGGGTTTTACGTTACTGTATTGCTTTAACAGGGACAGGGTTTTAAGTTGGGTAGGTGCTGTTTTCTTTGGAGGGTGGGGCTGTTTTAAATTGTTGTTAAATGTCATATGCTAACTTAGATTTCTGTATTTGTGGGCTGGAGTATTGTTTAGGGGCTTTTGTTAGGGAGCACATTGTTTATTTGTGTGTATACATTAATATTGCTTTGCTTGCTTTCATTATATTTTGATTACTATTTTGATTATGCTTTGAACATTTTGATTATGTTTTTTGTGCTTCGTATATTTACCTCCGTGTTGTCAATTGCCCTGAGACCTAGGGTAGGGATATAGGATGGTATACAAATTCAATAAATAATCATAATAATCAGTGATTTTTTTCCTGAGGGTACTCAATGGTACTCAGTACCAGAACCTCTTTTGCCCCACATGTTAAAAGTGTTGCACTTACTGTAACAACTTCATGGTGAGTACCAGCACCGATTTTTCTTTAAAAAAAACAAAACAAAACACTACTGATAATAATGAGAAATGTAACGGTGAGACTGTATTTATATTCTTCCCCAGTAAGCACAAGTATTGAGTGAGTAGTGAAAAGAATTGCGATCTCCCTTTCCCCCTTTCAACTCAGCTTCAGTTTCACAAAGTGCGGAAATAGGGAACCGCCAAGGAGATTAGGAGAAAGTGAATGAGTTCCTTTGGTGGGTTTTGCTGCCTGCCGCTGGGGTTATCCCTATCAAACATTCTTCACCACCCCTGTATAGGAATAAAGGAGATAAATAGGTATCACTGCAGCAGGAAGGTAAACAGCATTTCCGTGCACTCTGGCTTCTGCCAGAGTGTCCCGTTCCACCAGAAGCGGTTTAGTCATGCTGGCCACATGACCTGGAAAGCTGTCTGTGGACAAACGCCAGCTCCCTCAGCCTAAAGTGAGATGAGCGCTGCACCCCATGGTCACTTTTAACTGGACTTAACCGTCCAGGGGTCGGTTTACCTTTTCCATCTTTCTGGTGATGGGTATGGCATCTTCCTGAAAGTTCCTGAAAGTTCTATGGCAGGCATGGCTTTTTCATTTGGTGGGGCCTGAGGTGACTTAAGCAAGGTCTAGGCCTCCTACGTGGTACAGTCATTGTGGGGTTCCAGCTTCCCGTCCTCTCTCTGAAAGACACAACCAGTTCCCATTTCATAGAATCATACGAGTTGGAAGGGACCGTGCGGATCAGAATCAGAATAATCTTTATTTGCATCAGCCACTAGCCGTAGCAATAAAATAAAATACAATATACAGTGGTACCTCTGGTTACGTACTTAATTCGTTCCGGAGGTCTGTTCTTAACCTGAAACTGTTCTTAACCTGAAGCACCACTTTAGCTAATGGGGCCTCCCGCTGCCACCATGCCGCTGGAGCACGATTTCTGTTCTCATCCTGAAGCAAAGTTCTTAACTTGAGGTAATATTTCTGGGTTAGCGGAGTCTGTAACCTGAAGCGTATGTAACCTGAAGCGTATGTAACCCGAGGTACCACTGTATAGTGGTACCTCTAGATGCGGACTTAATCCGTTTTGGGGTGCCATTTGCACCTCAAAAAGTCCGCAACTAGAGCGCCTCTTCCACGCATGTGCGCGGCGCAATCAAGTGCTTTTGCGCATGCATGAAGCGCACAGATCGCTTCTGCACATGCGCGCATGGCGAACCCGGAAGTAAACACTTATGGGTTTGTTGCGTTCATAAGCTGAAAGTCCATAACAAGAGTGGAACGCAACTAGAGGTACCACTGTACTGAAGACAGAGGCAAAAACTTTCACTATACAGAATACATTCTGGAGGTTTACATCAATAATCAAATAATTAAAGACCCAGTCCAGATTGATCTACAGCTACTTTGTGGGCAGCAAGGTAATGGGAGGCTAAAAAGATAAAAAGCAAGAACCAAACGGGCTGCTCTTTCAGCGTAGCTTCTTCAGCAACAGCAATTTCCCCCCTCCTTCAGTTTGTTTAAAATATAGGGAGTCAAAGGAATTAAAAAGGATTTTAGAAGATTAAAATGGTTTGAAGGTTACAAGTCCTTAAAATAAATTTTTAAAACGTGGAGATACAGCCGACAGGAAACCAGGGTGGTGGCTCCTAAGCTGTTAGGCTTCGTGAAAACTAATTTACGACGCTGGCTTCACAAAGTTCTACGGTGCAAATTCCTGGGGTTGCCGGAACACATAAAACAACCATGCCTTCGATAAGAGGAATTTTAAAAAGAACAAAAGGGGAAGGGGAGCCAGCAAAGCCAACCCCATCATGTAATTGAAAGGGTGCTCTGGTAAGCACGTCTTACCTTGGCACCATCTTCCCAGGAATCAGTAGCCCATGTGCTTGCACTCTTTATAAAGATTTAAGGAGTGTTGTTCTTACCTCCCTACTATTATCTATACTGGGTAGATTGACCGTTGCTACTGTGTCCTTTCCCCTAACAGATCAAGATAATCAGGTGACAGCAAAAACTGCAAAAAAAATTAGCAGCGACAATTAGAATAAGATCTATTCTCAGAGTTACTTGGACCATGTGGTTCTAGTCCAAACGCCTGCCATGCAGGAATAGGCAGCCGTCTCATATGGGGTGTCAAACCTGTGACTTTGGTGTTATCAGCACCATGCTGTAACCAACTGAGCTATCCAGATTCGAAACTTGGTACAATGGTACCTCAGGTTAAGTACTTAATTCATTCCGGAGATCCATTCTTAACCTGAAGCTGTTCTTAACCTGAAGCACCACTTTAGCTAATGGGGCCTCCTGCTGCCGCTGTGCCACCGGAGCATGATTTCTGTTCTCATCCTGAAGCAAAGTTCTTAACCTGACGCACTATTTCTGGGTTAGCGGAGTCTGTAACCTGAAGCGTATGTAACCTGAAGCGTATGTAACCCGAGGTACCACTGTACAGTATTCTTAAATAGGATACCAGCTTTTCGGGCCTCTGAGGGAGCTTCCTGACTCCAGGTAGGAAACTGATTATCAGTCTATTTGTTGCATGTTACTTTAAGCACACCAGGTTGTTTTTCAAAGTCATTTTTCTAAATAAAAATAAATGAATCCATGATGTACCACAGACATGCAGTCTAGCGCTGTCTATAGTCACTGAGTTCTGACTCAGCTGCTGTCAGTGCATAGTTTTTGTTCATCAATTTCCCCATTATCTTTCCCTTTTGAACTGACGGATAATGCAGTTAAAACATTTTAGTCATTGATCAGCCCTAAGTGGCTGGCTCCTATTAGGTGGTTCCTCCTGTTCTGCAAATCCACTTGTTTCATGTCTGTGCTTTTCTTTCTGTACACTCAGGAGCCTGGTACTGATCAGACAAAGCTGCTGATTTGCCTTGGGCATGTGACATAATCCAAAATAATTTGGGAGGGATCTTTCCACAGAACCGTTTCCTCAGAGTCTGGAATACTTGAAGAGCCTCACCATCATTGTCATTCCATTAGCAACAACAGGAGTTCTCCTTGCAGCTCCCAGGGCAAATCTGAGGAGTTTCAGGAAGAAATGTACATTCCTCCATTCTGCCTGAGATTGTTTTTTCTGTTTTGTTTCTAATGAATCCTTGTGTGAGTTTGGCTTGACAGGCTTTTTCTCTTTTTAAATCAGGAACTTTAGGTGTATTGAACAAATGTGAGGGTGTTATTCTGAGGACAATAATAATTCTGAGGACAATCTTCCATTACCTTAGATGTTAATAAAAGGGGCATAACTTTATTTTGCCTGGGGGGAAATGCTTGGGAAATTTACCTAAATTCCCAGTGGATTGCTGCTGAATTTGTACAATTGTTTTTTGAGACTTGGTGGTGTCCCAGCTTATTTGATGCAGAAGGGAGAACGTATCTCTCAGAAGTCAGCTAGTCACCTATTATTAATTGACTGACTGACTGGTGCAGACCCTGATAGTGTTCTGCCTGCGTTCCTTGTTCTCATCCTCCCCACAGGGAAAAAATGGTGTACATTGGCTCTGTGGAGAGAGACAACTGTCTGACTTTGGTAGGCCCTGGTGGCGCTCTCTCTGCCTCCTGTTCTGCCAAGGTATTCAGGAAGCAATGAGCATGCTTTTGGGGGAAATTACAAGTTTTTTAAGCTATACAGCAAGTGGTAGACAAAAGTGCACATAAACTGCTAAGCATTTATGCTTCATTCTTATTTTGCTGTTGGCAAATCCTTGGATGCGACAGCAAACAATCTTCCTTGGATTTGAGTCTGGCTGATGCACAATGATTCCTAGTCTGTCTCTGTGTAACAGTGCTCCAGTCACTCATATTTTACTGTTATACCTGGGAACATGACCGATAACCATGCTTGATAACCATGTTCCTTTGGTCAGCCTTGGGACGTACCAGTGGTGTCATCCTAAATCATATTCAGGAACATCAAAGGGTTGGCAAGCTGCCCCCTTACTCTGTTAGTGTGGGTCTCCTAGGCCCATGATTCCCATGGCCACAAAGAGTTAACCATGAGAACTTGGCAATCTGCCAAGAGATCATCTCATGTTCTTGTAATTCAAGGCTATGTCAACAGCTTCACGCTCTAATATTGACATTTAAGCCCGTGTTTCCTCTCATGGCATAAAACATTCTCATATAAAAGTAACTTCTCAAAGGATGCAGCCTGAAAGAATCAAAATATTGCAATAGCTGACCATTAAGCAGTTCCAAGCCCCTACACAGGCCATAAATAGAAGAGTTTGGATTTGATATCCCGCTTTATCACTACCCTAAGGAGTCTCAAAGCGGCTAACATTCTCCTTTCCCTTCCTCCCCCACAACAAACACTCTGTGAGGTGAGTGGGGCTGAGAGACTTCAAAGAAGTGTGACTAGCCCAAGGTCACCCAGCAGCTGCATAACCCTCTACATTTGGATTCAAACATTAATCATAATTATCAACATTTAGGGTTCCCTGAATCCTCAGACTCCCCCACCCCCATGGTTTCCATAATCAAAATTTTCCTACTGCATCACATAATTTCTCTATTTAAAAAAATAATAATCAATTTTTACCTTAGTTTTTAATATCTCAAATCCTGCCTGCCAAAGTTTTTAATTATTTACAGAGTTCTCTTAAATTAAATTGTAAAAAAATTCCCATTCCTTCTTAAAGTTTCTATCTTCCTGGTTTCTGATCTTCCCGGTCATTTTTGCCATTTCAGTGTAGTCCACCGCCTTCATCAGCCATTCCTCTTTGGTGGGGTATTTATCCTCTTTCTATCTGTGGAGTGCCGCAGGGCGCAATTCTCTCCCCGATGCTTTTTAACATCTTTATGCGCCCCCTTGCCCAGATTATCCGGAGCTTTGGGCTGGGCTGTCACCAATATGCTGATGACACTCAGCTCTATCTGCTGATGGATGGCCACACTGACTCGGTCCCGAACACACTGACCAGATGCTTGGAAGCTGTGGCTGGATGGTTTCGGGGGAGCCGATTGAAACTAAATCCTTCGAAGACAGAGGTCCTATGGCTAGGTCGGGATGGCATGGGGATGAGGGACCAACTCCCTTCTCTTGCGGGGGCCCAATTAGTGCCATTGCTTTCCATTAAGAGTTTGGGTGTAATCCTTGACGCCTCCCTTTCCATGGAGGCGCAAGTTACAGCAACAGCCAAGGCGACATTTTTCCACCTTCGCCGCATCAAGCAGTTGGTCCCTTACCTTTCCCGCCCCAACCTGGCCACAGTGATCCATGCGACGGTCATCTCCAGGCTTGACTACTGTAATTCGCTCTACGCGGGGCTGCCCTTGAAGCTGTCCCAGACACTCCAGCGGGTACAGAATGCTGCAGCGAGGCTCCTCACGGGGTCTCTGCCATGGGAGCATATTAACCCAGTGCTTTTCCAGCTGCACTGGCTCATGGTGGAGTACAGGGTCAGATTTAAGGTGCTGCTTTTGACCTTAAAAGCCCTTCACGGCCTAGGACCCTCGTACCTACGGGACCGCCTCTCCTGGTATGCCCCATGGAGAGCCTCAAGGTCCATAAGTAACAACACCCTAGTGGTCCCAGGCCCTAAGGAAGTTAGATTGGCTTCAACCAGAGCCAGGGCCTTTTCAACTCTGGCTCCGGCCGGGTGGAACGCTCTGCCTCATGAGACCAGGGCCCTGCAGGATCTGATTTCTTTCCGCAGGGCCTGTAAGACAGAGTTGTTCCGCCTGGCCTTTGGCTTGGAGCCAATTTGATTCCCTCCCTCCCTCTGTTTCTTTTTTCTTTTCCTTCTCCTCCTGCGATGAGGCTACATTTTAATATTTTAATGTTCCATTATTTTAATGTTGTATTTTATTTTTGTTTTTAAGTTGTAATCATTCATCTTGTTTTTATTATTGCTTGTAAGCCACTCTGAGCCCGGCCTTGGCTGGGGAGGGCGGGGTATAAATAAAAAAAATTATTATTATTATTATTATTATTATTATTATTATTATTATTATCTCTGAGCCAGTAGTATCCGCACTTCTGTCATCGCATACATGAATAATTGTTTCTGCTCTCTTGGTATCTCTGTATCTAGAATTCCTAGTAAGAAAAAGCTCACGGGTTTTTTCCACAAATGTCATTTTAAACGTTTTTTCAGCTCATTATATATCATCTCCCGGAATGCTTTTGTTAATCTTGCACGTCCGCCACATATGGTAGAATGTGCCTTCCTTCTCCTTACACTTGCAACATATGTTTGAAGCAGTTCTATACACCTTTGCTAATTTTGTAGGTGTTCAGTACCAATGATAGGGAGCTGGTTTTATCTAGGAACACCTGCAGTTTGGTCCTGCTCTGTAGT
Organism: Podarcis pityusensis; assembly: GCF_964106645.2. Lineage (NCBI taxonomy): Eukaryota > Metazoa > Chordata > Lepidosauria > Squamata > Lacertidae > Podarcis > Podarcis pityusensis. The sequence goes on along the minus strand of NC_138034.1, from coordinate 18,560,776 downwards.
ATTAAAGGTAAAGGGACCCCTGACCATTAGGTCCAGTCGTGGCCGACTCTGGGGTTGAGGTGCTCATCTTGCTTTATTGCCCAAGGGAGCCGGCGTACAGCTTCCGGGTCATGTGGTCAGCATGACAAAGCCGCTTCTGGCGAACCAGAGCAGCACACGGAAACGCCGTTTACCTTCCTGCTGGAGCAGTACCTATTTATCTACTTGCACTTTGATGTGCTTTCAAACTGCTAGGTTGGCAGGAGCTGGGACTGAGCACCGGGAGCTCACCCCATCGCGAGGATTTGAACCGCCGACCTTCTGATCGGCAAGTCCTAGGCTCTGTGGTTTAACCCACAGCGCCACCCACGTCCCAACATCTGTAGTATTATGATGTATTAAATTTGTTTGCTAAAAAGCAAACAATGTGTAAGTGGTTCCTTAGAGAATGGAAGTGTTTTTGAAATATTTTGTTAGCTTTTGGTTTTCTCTGAAAAGCAGCATGCACAGAATTTTTTTAGCCTGATGATGTGGATGAAAACCACCTCCCGCTTGTGTGGTGTTGCTTTATATATTTATATACCCTGCTGGTATTTGCACAGGGTCCTGTTCACTTAAGTTTCAAGAGCACGTTACGCTGTCATTAATATTAATTCCAGTATTCATATTAATAGCCTGCAGTCCCAAAGCCACTCAGTCATACTGGTAGCAGTTAACATGTCCATCTCTAAAAGATTAGACGTAGGCTGCAAATACACAGCAGTATTTTATTTTAGTTTTTAACTGGCGACTAAGGTGTGATTCTTTCTCAGGAGCTGTGAATATAGTGTCAGCTCCCAAATGTGCTTCTAGAGGAAGCAAGCAGAAAAAGAGAATTTGTCAAAAGAATTTCCAGCCTGCCAAATACCCGGAAACATTTTAGTTGTATTTATATCTGTGCGTGTTTTGGGATAGTGACGTGAGTGAACCCAATGCATGCTGGCATCTAGGGAGAAAACTCTAAGCAACACCCATCTCTGTGGCATTTATATGTGATATGTAATTAGGACTGCAAGGTTTTAATTGCTTTAATGAGTAGATTAATCAATTATTTGGTAAGAGCCAATTATAGTGGTGGGCCTACAAACGAAGAACATGCATGCATATTTCTGAGGCAATGTTGTTTCTCAGCTAGTCCTTTACACTTGCTTAAATTGGTTTTCCCAGTAGTGAAGTGAGAGCTGGACCATAAAGAAGGCCAATCGCCCAAGAATTGATGCTTTTGAATTATGGTGCTGGAGGAGACTCTTGAGAGTCCCATGGACTGCAAGAAGATCAAACCTATCCATTCTTAAGGAAATCACTGGAAGGACAGATCCTGAAGCTGAGGCTCCAATACTTTGGCCACCTCATGAGAAGAGAAGACTCCCTGGAAAAGACCCTGATGCTAGGAAAGATGGAGGGTACAAGGAGAAGGGGACGACAGAGGACGAGATGGTTGGACAGTGTTCTCGAAGCTACCAGCATGAGTCTGACCAAACTGTGGGAGGCAGTGGTAGACAGGAGTGCCTGGCGTGCTCTGGTCCATGGGGTCACGAAGAGTCGGACACGACTAAACGACTAAACAACAACAACAAATGGGATTTTTAATGGGGAGTTTCAAGCTAACAGGAGATGTTGATGGCAGCCGAGGGTGGTAGAGTCTGAGGGGGAAATCAAGGGCAGGATTACATCAAGAGCAGAGAAATGGGGGGCAATAAAATGACTGAGTTATTGTAGGTAAGCATAATGGGATGCTGCTATGTAGAGAAGAGGGAGGCGTTGCTGAAAATGAGGAGCTAAATTGCTAGACACTTATTATGCTCAAGTGACGACTTGGGCTTCAAGCTGTATGAGAGACTTTCATGTCAAACAATTTCAAAGAAATACATAGCTTACGGTCCTCTTCAAAGCGACCTGAAAAGGTTTCGAACTATGGTAATTTCTCTTTAAAAAGTCAAGCTCATCTGCATTATTTCTGGTACAGAGGACGAGTATATTCCCTTTGAGTGGTTTCCTAAATTAATTTCTCCTAGGTGAGTTCCTGTTGAAATGAATTGCCTCTGAAATAAAAGTCAATTAATATTAGGTTCAAAGATGGTGCCTATCAGTCAAATCAAAATATTCACGAGACATTAATTATACAATTTAGCTGGGAGCACGGCAGAGCTGTCAGAGAAGTGTGACAGATCTTCTTTACAGAAAGTTGCGAAGTTCTTGCAATAGCTGACCTGCGAGGGGGTGGGCTTTAAAAATAACCAGAATGGAATGTTAGGTATAAAGAAATAAGTACTTTCTATAAACTAGCCACTTATATACATAAGCATCAGAATTTCCCCAGATACTTCTGTCTCAAACCTCTGCTGGTTTTCAAAAGTAATTTTGAATTGATATGAACTAGTGCAAATTCCTTTAAATTTCTTAGGTTTCTGCTCATCCTTATGTGGAATATATTCACAAAAATAGGTGATTAACATGCAATAAAGCATACAGTTGAAGTTCTATATCTATAGGTTTTTCACAGGCTTGAAGGCAGTACAGTGGTACCTCGGGTTACAGACGCTTCAGGTTACAGACTCCGCTAATAGTACCTCGGGTTAAGAACTTTGCTTCAGGATGAAAACAGAAATTGCGTGGCAGCGGCGCAGCCGCAGCAGGAGGCCCCATTAGCTAAAGTGGTACCTCAGGTTAAGAACAGTTACAGGTTAAGAACGGACCACCAGAACGAATCAAATTCTTAACCCGAGGTACCACTGTATGATTTATCAGCCCATTACATATGTCCACTTTTTAGCCCTCTCTTGGTGTAGTCTTTGACCAACAGGCTTTGCAGGTTTTGGAAGCAGTACAAAAACCTGCACTACCTGTTTGGCCCTTTAAAAAAAGGGGAGTGGGTGAATGTGTGTACCATAGCCATTTATGATACTATCATACTGCCTTCAACTTGTTGAAAAGTTATCATAAATAGACAGCCTCATACTGTAGTGATGGATAAATAGGCTGTCCTGTGGCACAGAGCTAACTCTGATCCGATGACTGTCTTTATTTGCCTGCCTCATTGTCAGGGAACTGCCATCAGCTCAGAGGCGAGAGGTGGAAGAGCAGTTGTGTTACAGGGAGCCTCCAAAGTTCTTGCGAATCAGTTCTTCCTTTGGTGAGGAGGGAAGCCCCACCTTCAGTGGGGAAGGGGAGCAGGGATCAGAAGATGCTAGGGAGAGCCTCAACACTGAGCCTGAGCAAAGGCGAGGGGAGGCAACTCCCCCTTTGCCAGCGCCCACGTTGCGCAGTAGGTTTGCGCGCAGAGAGAGGAGGAGAAGTATGGGGGTCACACGACTGTTATGCTGGGGAAGGTATAAGGACCGCCCCCTCCCAGATTCTGCTAGCGACTGAGCAGACATGGACTTGTGATGCTCTGCACTGTAAGATAGTTTGTACTGATAATAAAGCCTGGAAAAGACAGGTTGGAGTCTTGCTTGTTTGCTCTCAAGCGACCACACCAGCACCTGACACCCATATTTAGCAGAATCATACTTTCCAATGTCCTGATTATTGAAGGAAGCTCAGAGAGGTGCAGATATAGGAAATGGATGGGAGGTTAAATGGGAGAGGCAGTATCCTCTTGGAGTGTAGTGTTTTGAAACCCTCCATCATAGGCCCAGGTTGTCTATATGTGTAAATAACCCATATACAGTGAAACCTTGGCTCTCGAATGGCTTAGCTGCTGAAAAAATCGGCTCCAAAACGCTGCAAACCCGGAAGTAGGTGTTCTGGTTTGCGAACGTTTTTCGGAAGCCAAATGTCCGATGTGGCTTCCGCTTGAGTGCAGGAAGCTCCTGCAGCCAATCGGAAGCCACGCCTTGGTTTTCAAATGGTTTCGGGAGTCGGAATGGACTCCCGGAATGGATTAAGTTCGAGAACCAAGGTACCACTGTATGATAAAGGCACCTCTCCAAACAAAACACAAACCTTGCATAAGTGCCCTAAACCCCTGGAATCTCACACCATTGTGGAGATTTGGGTGGTGTGTAACAATATAGGGAATAGTGAAACTGTTTCCCTTTTAAGTCATCTGAGTTGCTGTACATCTTCCCATCTTGTGGAAGCAAATTCACTTTGCAGTGTGTGAAGAACTTACTCTAATCTGCCCTGAATCTTCCATCATTCATCTTCACTGAATGATCCCAGATTTTAGTATTATTAGGGACTGCTTCCTGTTCATTAGCCAGTTACCAATCCATACGAGGACCTGTCTTCTTAACCCTTGGCTGCTTAGTTTGCTCATGAGCCTTTGATTAGGGACTTTGTCAAAACCCTGCAACAGGCCAAAGGGTGGCTACTCTGCCATCAGAAATGGATATTGAGCAATTTAACCTAAAGAGATGCTACATTGAATTTAGCAAACTGTTCAGCGATTCACAGAAATGGGTTGTGATATAGTTCATAGAGGACATTTCTGGAAGAAACAAAGCAAAACAGAGATTAACCTTAACTTGTTCTTCTTGCTCAAGGCACTTTAATATCAGGGCAAAAATTCAAGTTGACAATTTATCCAAACTACTTAAGATGCGTTTCCAACTCACAGAGAAGTCCAACAGGAGAGTGTTGAGTTTTTATGTGAGTGATTTCCTTGCCAGACTGAAGAATAATAGTTTTAATCTTCCGCTGTAGCTGTGTGAAGAAAATACTGCTGTGTTTTCTTAAACCACAATGGCCCTTTTTAAAAAATGATGAGGTTTTGTAAATGTTGTCATAAAAACATTCAGTTGCCCTCTGGTCACAATAATGATAAATATGATTGGAGTACCAAAAGAAACAGAACTGAACAAGCCCCTCCTTCTCAAACCTGGGTACCATTTTGTTGAAAAAGGCTTCTTATTAAAACATTGTCTCACCAGCAAAATCAGAAAGTTTCTCAGGCAATGTGGTATAACAAATTCGCCATAGCTACCCAGTTTTTCAAGGCTCTGTTCAAGGTAAGAACCTTGCCCTCTTTGCTTCAGAATTGCTGTATGTTTGCCTTTTTTTGAGAAAAAGAACTACCTAGCTGCATTTTAAGCTGGTAATGTGTACACAGCCCAGCTATGGAACTCAACAGAGACTTTTTAATCCCTCTCGTTCCAGTCTATTCTTCTCAGGTCTCCAAAGAGTGTGGAGACTTAAAAAGAAGTCTGGTATATGGGGGATTCTCTCTTGAGTGTTTCAGCTTAAAAACTCCTTGAGTGGTTCTTGGCTGATAGTTTCAGGCTCAGTGTGGGGCTCAATCTGGGTTCAGTGCCTATGAGATTCACACTGGCGAACCTGATAAAACGGAGTCCTGATTGCTCCATGGGGTTGAGGTCATGAAAATTAAGAGAATTGTCAGGACAGATGGCGGCCAGAAGTTTCTAATAATTGTGTAGAATTTACAACTACGTAGCAAGAAAAAAAGAAATGTATCTCATTTGTCTATTTTACAGATAGGTTATATCCAGTGCTCTTTTTCTGGAAAAGGGTGAGGGAACTCATCACAAAGTTTTTGCAGTGATATCACCTGTCCCTCCCTCCCCCCAGGCAGTGGCTAAATGTAAGATGTGATTAATGAATTCAAGCAGATGGTGATCTGGATTAGAAATGGCCACAACTTTATTGATTACAGATATAGGTGGATTTTTGGCTCAGGCATTGGGTGTACAGTGGTACCTCGGGTTACAGACGCTTCAGGTTACAGACTCCGCTAACCCAGAAATAGTACCTCGGGTTAAGAACTTTGCTTCAGGATGAGAACAGAAATCGTGCAGCGGCAGGACAGCAGCAGCGGGAGGCCCCATTAGTTAAAGTGGTACTTCAGGTTAAGAACAGTTTCAGGTTAAGGACGGACCTCCGGAACGAATTAAGTTCTTAACCCGAGGTACCACTGTATATGTTCCAGACCCTCCCCCCCAAAAAAAAATTATTTAATTTAAAAAAGTTAAGGGAACTCAGTTCCCTTGAGTTCCTGCTAAAAAAAACCTGGCCACATCATTTAAAAAACATAAAGATTAACATCAATAAGATTTGAAGTGTAGTCTTTTACAGAAGATTGCAAGACTAATGACTTTCATATGAAAACAGCAAACTTTCAAATGACATTACGAAGCCAGGCTGTTTTGCTCATGCCACAGATAATTTATGCGAATGGAATGATTTGAGCCGTTCAACATGACGTGATCTGACTTGACGCGAATCACGACATTGTAATGACTTTCATGGAACATCAGACTGCTATAAAAACCATGGTGCTCTGAAGGCACAGCAGGTCATCTGTTGGAACTTACACTCTGCTCTGATCTAGATTTGTATACCTAAACTGCCCCGGCCACAGGTGCAGGTGAGGAATCCGAAAGCATGAAGTCCCTCTAGACTAAAACATGTGGCACATCTGGCTGAAAAGGTGTTGTTTCCCCCAAAGGCTTTTGCAAAGGGAAAGGTGGCTGGCGGCTCCCAAAATGAGCTAAGCTATTTCCATTTGGAAGGGGAAGTATGTCAGTTCATTTTCTGAGCCAGGCCAATGTGAGCCCCAGGAAAGTGTTCCTTTTCTCATCCTGACAGTTACCATTTGACACTTGTCTTTAAAACCAGGAGATTTTGCAATGTCCTGCTACATCAGACAGATGCAAGCTGTTCTGTCACTGAACAGCACTTATAGTTTAATGACATATAGAGGTGGTGGCTACCAGACCTTTCACAATCCCAATGCTGGACAAAGAACTTCTTTGTAACAGTTAATTTTGTAGGAATTATTAGGGGTGGCGCTGTGGGTTAAACCACAGAGCCTAGGACTTGCCAATCAGAAGGTCGGCGGTTTGAATCCCTGCGACGGGGTGAGCTCCCGTTGCTCGGTCCCTGCTCCTGCCAACATAGCAGTTCGAAAGCACGTCAAAGTGCAAGTAGATAGATAGGTACCGCTCCGGCAGGAAGGTAAATGGCATTTCCGTGCGCTGCTCTGGTTCGCCAGAAGCGGCTTAGTCATGCTGGCCACATGACCCGGAAGCTGTATGCCGGCTCCCTCGGCCAATAAAGCAAGATGAGCGCCACAACCCCAGAGTCGGTCACGACTGGACCTAATGGTCAGGGGTCCCTTCACCTTTACCTATTCTAATAAAGCGGGGTGTGTGTGTTTTAAAAAAAATCCACCAAGGCACTTAATATGCAGTGCATTTTTGAAATTTAATCTTGAATTTGATGCAAAGGTCAGCCTTCGAATCTTGCTGAGAATGCCGACCCCTTTCTGAAATCCCTCTGGCCCTCCTCTGTGAAATGACACCCCAGGATTCTTTTCCCCCCTACCTTGGTTAAAATGATGTTTTATGATTACTTCTGGTTTCCACTTATTAAAAAGATGCACTTTCGATCCAGATATTTGACAAATCTTCCATCTGCCTCATTAAGAGTCGCCTCCACAGAACTACGCTTTCGTTGTCACTGTCATGAAGAGAGACTCTGTCTGTGTGGGCAACCATGTGTAGAGGACATTAGCCATTACCTACTACAATGTCCACTATATATAGACCCAAGAAACCGATTCATAAAACCCATTTTCATTTAAGAAATGACTCTAACCAGGGCGGAGAGGGTGAAATGGCTGCTGAGTGATACTGATGACTCTGTGACTTACAAGGCAGCTCTATGCCTTGGCAGCTAGGAAGATTAGGAAGAAAGAACTGGATGGGCTAGCGGTCAGTTGCAAAGGGGACTCTGCGATCTAATTTGCACATTTTATTTGAAAGTTACTTTTTATTCTGTGTAATAAGAAATTTTGGTGGATTTGGCCATGGTTTTACTGCGTATGCAGCAACCGCTGGTTCCCTCCACTCCCCTTCTTTGGATATTGCCATGACCTTTGGCTAGCGCAATAAAATGTAAATATCTAAAAATGATGTTTGTAACTGCTGCTTTCTACATTTGCCTTCCACATCTGAAGCGTTAATTATACCTTTTTTCGAAAAAGGACTGCAGTATTCGCTATTTCAAAGCCTGAAAAAAAAAGACTGATGACCAGCCTTGTGGTTTGGCATTGTGAAAATGTGTATTTTGCCTCTTGATATATTGCTCTATTCTCTCATCATTCAGTGAAATGATCTAAATGCATTAAATGCCCATTAGAGTGCCCAACGTCCTCAGAGATAAATGAACATCTTTACTTATCACATTAATATATTTTGCACTTATTTTCCAATCTTCTCTTAAAGAAACCAACACAGTGTTGATTCCAACAAAGTCCCAGTCAGACTTCAGAATCAATACACTTAATTATCATTTGAGTATGTGTATTGAATATATCTCACAAAATATATTTGGGCTTGGGTCACGTATGTGCAGTATGTTCATTGTATATTGACTGCAGCATCCACTGAAGCTTTGCATATCTGAAACAGCCATCTATGTGCAGTCTCTGTGAAGTCTGGAAAACACTCAACAGGGACAGAGTTATAGGTATGAACAGCGCCTCTTTTCAGCCAGAGCACAGTTTTGGCACCTCTCAGGTGGGCGCCATTGCGAACCAGCACTCCCCCTGCCCACTTCTTGCCTTTACAAACTTCTGTTTCCTTTTCTTGCCTGGAAGATTCCAGGGATTGAACTCAGGACCTTGTGCAAGAAAAGCAGGTGCCCTGTCACTGAACTACAACCTTGCGTGTAACATATGAAGGTTGTCTGAAAGGGGCTGAAACAGGTTCTTTTATTCAGCTGGAACTTGCCGGAACTCAGGTGGGTGCCATTGCCATTATGAGAGAACAAAGGTAAATGCGGGTGGTGCTGTGGTCTAAACTACTGAGCCTCTTGGGCTTGCCCATCAGAGGTCGGCGGTTCAAATCCCTGCGAAGGGCTGCACTCCCATTGCTCTGTTCCAGCTCCTGCCAACCTAGCAGTTTGAAAGCATGCCAGTGCAAGTAGATAAATAGGTACCACTGTGGTGGGAAGGTAAACGGCGTTTCCGTGCGCTCCATCACGGTGTTCCATTGTGCCACAAGCAGTTTAGTCATGCTGGCCACATGACCTGGAAAGCTGTCTGTGGACAAACGCCGGCTCCCTCGGCCTGAAAGCGAGATGAGCGCCACAACCCCATAGTCTCCTCTGACGGGACTTAACCATCCAGTGTTCCTTTACCTTTTTTTAGTTTTATAAGAGAACAAGGGAGGCATTCATGGTGAGTTACAACACCTCTTTTTACAGAAAAACAGCACTGGGCAGAATAGTACGGGAACAAAGAGTACAGAAATCAGGTTGATACATGTTTGAGTTTGACTGTAGTATTTGTACCCCCAACAATTAGGATTTATGTCTCCCCAAACATGCACAGCGCCAGGCTACTCCTATTTCTTCCTTTTTAGAGGCACATGCTTCTCACAAAGGTTTTAAGAGGAATAATGAGCAAGGAAAGGTAGGCCTGGCATTTTGAGTTCCAAGCAGCCTTCTTTTTTCATGGGTAAATCTTCGGGGAGGCCGTCACCAGCACAAAATGCATTAATAGATTTGACAGTTACCATAGAACAGACAGCAATAGCCGGCTGCCACTTGCTCGCTAATAGCTGCACTGGTGACCGGTTTTAGTGCAGTATTAGGTTTTACTAGGTGTCCAGGGACCGAAATGGCAAGTTCTTTTTTTAATGCTCCGGGTATTTGCAGAGTTCTCATTAAGGCAGGTCAGGCTGTTAACAGCTGAGCCAGGCAAATCTGCTATAGCAAAATCCTGGCCCAACTGTACTGGCTGCCAATTAGTTTCCAGGCTCAATTCAATGGTTTTGAACTATAAAACCTTAAACAGCTCAGGACCACAATACCCCAAGGACCTCCTCTTCCCATACAAACTAACCTGGACCTTGAGGTCATCATTTGAAGCCCTTCTTTGTCCTCTCCAAGAGCAGTCCAGAGGGTAGCAACATGAGAACGGGTCTTTTCTGTGTTGGCTCCCCATCTGGCGAATGCACTCCCCAGGGAAGTTCACCTGGTGTTTTTTGTTTTTTGTTTTTTTACATATCTTTAGCTGCCAGGCGAAAACATTTTGTTTCACCCAGGTCTTTGGCTAATTAAACAATCTATGGCCTTTTAAACAAGGGGGTTGCTGTTTTTGTTTGTTTTGTTTTTACATTGTAAATCAGCCTGCAATCCTCGGATGAAGGGGGTGTAGAAATTTAATAAATAATAAAAATTGCAAAAGAGAGTGCCCCCCCCCCCCCGGTAAGAAGGGAAAAGTCAGAAACCATGGAATCCTTTCCAGGGTTTAACTTCCCTTTTGACTGCTTCAGTTCCTTTTTATTTTCTACACTTCACATTCAGGCAGTTGCTTGTTTACTGGACCTGGGTGAATTGACATAAATGAACAGCAAAGGCTTCTTGTTCCCTTTGGCTCCTATGGTTTGGCCTGTATTATTAGTGAACCCTTAGTCTGGCGAGGGAGACATGTGCCTGGAAGTAGCTTTCTACATAATGGGGCCCTTGCTTTCAAAGTGTGCCTGTTTTCCAGGGACTGCCCCAGATTTACAGAATCCCTCCCAGTTTCTGATCCTGTAATGTCCCACATTTCCTTAGGATGTCCCCATTTTCACCAGAGAAATGTTGGAGGGTATGGTAGGGCCATCCCTATTTTCATCGGAGGGTATGGAGTTCTGCAACACCCAAGCCAAGGAGATAAGTAACTGTACAACCTTTAGAAGACATTTGAAGGCAGCCCTGTATAGGAAAGTTTTTTAATGTTTTATTGTGTTTCTATACATGTTGGAAGCCACCCAAAGTGGCTGGGGCAACCCAGTCAAATGGATGGGGCAAAGTAACAATATAGTAAAAGTCATAGAATAAAAAAGGTAAAGGACCCCTGACAGTTAAATCCAGTCGCGAATGACTCTGGGGTTGCGGTGTTCATCTTGCTTTACTGGCGTTTGTCCGCAGACAGTTTTTCCAGGTCGTGTGGCCAGCATGACTAAGCTGCTTCTGGTGAAACCAGAACATCGCACAGAAACACCATTTACCTTCCTGCCAGTGCGGTACCTATTTATCTACTTGCACTTTGACATGCTTTCGAACTGCTAGGTTGCCAGGAGCTGGGACCGAGCAATGGGCGCTCACCCTGTCGTGGTGATTCGAACCTCTGACCTTCTGATCGGCAATCCCAAGAGGCTCAGTGGTTTAGACCACAGCGCCACCTGCGTCCCTAGTAATAGAATAAAGGTAAAGGGACCCCTGACCATTAGGTCCAGTCGTGACCGACTCTGGGGTTGTGGCGCTCATCTCGCTTTATTGGCCAAGGGAGCCGGCATACAGCTTCCGGGTCATGTGGCCCGCATGACTAAGCCGCTTCTGGTGAAGCAGAGCAGCACACGGAAACACTGTTTACCTTCCCTATTTATCTACTTGCACTTGACTTTCGAACTGCAGTGCTTTCGAAATGCTTGGTTGGCAGGAGCAGGGACCGAGCTCACCCCGTCGCGGGGATTCGAACTGCGACCTTCTGATCGGCAAGTCCTAGGCTCTGTGGTTTAACCCACAACGCCACCCACAGTCCCAGTAATAGAATAGGACGTCCTTATATTCATCAAAGAAATGTTGGAGGGTATGTGCTTTCTTGCACATAGTATGAAGGTGCCATACACTGAGTTAGGCCATTGACTCCATTAATCTGGTATTGTTTACTCTGGCATCCAAAGATTACAGGCCAAGTTGTTTTCCAGCCCATCAGTCTACTATGATCATTTTTCATCATACACAAAGCATGTGCTCTGCTACTGAGTGGGTAGCCTTTTCCTGGCAAGTTTGTACATAGATAAGGTAGGAATGTTCATCTGACTTTGCTTCAGAATTCAACACACCTAGCATAGACAGGACTGAGAAGCCCACAAGTCTCTCAAGTAGCGCCAGAATAATACTGAACAATTGTTTGGGTTGTCTTGGGCAAGATAAAGTGACTAACAGATTCAATAAATAATAAATAAAAATCCAATGAAACATAGGTTAGAAAGGAAGGGAGAGATATATGCCAGGCTCTTACCTTCAACACTGTGCCAATTCTTGCTATTTTATTCCACCTTCATAGTGACATTCTCCTTGCTCCACAGCGTGCTACAGAATCAGAGACAGAATTATATTATTTACTGATGTCTTCTGGGGACTGGCCTCACAACAATTTGCTGTATTTGGAAAGCTTCACAGCTGTGAGTCATAGATGACCCATTGGGAAGATGGACTAAGGGCTCTAGCCAATAATGAATTTGTCCTTGGAATTGTCAACCAGTCTTTTGGATCCCCTGTGACGTGTTTTGTGAAGACGGGGGCTTTAATATCTATGTGTGTTCCTGGCGGCATGATTTCTTGTAATCACTGTTCAACTACGACATATCCATGCATTGCTTCCTAATTCACCTAGCGATATAATTCCCACGATGGATAGCGCAAGGCTGAATTTATTGTGCCATGCTGAGCTAAATCTTGAATGCCACAGGCAGACACAACAGAAGCCTAATCTGAACAGGGACTGAGTTGATGAAGAAGAAGAAATTCGTCATTTGTCTTCAGTGCAAAAGAATAACCATCTAGCCAAAATAAAATCTAGCTGTGCCAGTATTGCCATTTGGCTCTTTCTACAGAGGTTGCATTCTTCGGGTCAGAAATCCTCCACATCATTTAAGCTACTTATGCACCCACCCAGCTTGTGTTGTTTCACCAGATTGTTTCACATTCTTGAAAATGATCAGGCCAGAGTTCAGACTCTCAAATGTATTCTTCAACCAAGGTTCTTTACGTCATTTGCTCATGCTGAGAATCCAAAATACAGCAAGGAAAATGTACCTCTTCATTGGCAAGTCAAAAGTGAAGACCAAGATCCTACCAGGGATGGTATATTTTCCGATAGATCCATTAATAATAATAATAATAATAATAATAATAATAATAATAATTATACTGCCCTTCACCAAAAGATCTCAGGGCAGTTCACAGAATAAAATAAAAGATAAAACACAAGTAAATAATTAAACCAAAACAACAAAGCAATACCCCCCCTTCCCACAGAAGAAGAGTTTGGATTTGATATCCCGCTTGATCACTACCCGAAGGAGTCTCAAAGTGGCTAACAATCTCCTTTCCCCTCTTCCCCCACAACAAACACTCTGTGAGGTGAGTGGGGCTGAGAGACTTCAAAGAAGTGCGACTAGCCCAAGCAGCTGCATGTGGAGGAGCGGGGAAGCGAACCCAGTTCACCAGATTACGAGTCTACCGCTCTTAACCACTACACCATACTGGCTCTCAAGACACATTTAAATGTCTCACAGACACATTTAAAGGCTGCAGGACATTAATCAGCCAAAGGCCTGGTTGAAGATGAATGTTTTTGCCTGGCCTGGTGCCTCAGGCGAACCTCCCTGGAGACAGCATTCCGCAAATGGGGAGCCACTACAGAAAAGGACCGTTCTCCTGTTGACATCCTTCAGACCTCACATGAAGAAGGCACACAAAGAAAGGCTTCTGATGATGAACCGAGTCCGGGATGGTTTACATTGCAGTTCAGTCAACTGAAGTTGAATCCTGACAAGGAGAAGGCATTGCAAATCGGTGTTTCCCAGGTTCCAGAATGA